>NC_138980.1:64869115-65495994 GCF_964341445.2 Mesoplodon mirus
CTGGGTGATGTGGTCAGTCAATCCTCTTAATGATGAGTTACATGGGCCTTTCCTACAATCCCTAGAGGAGCAATACAGGTTAGTGATGAGAATACAGACTTTGGTATCACTCAGATTTAAGTTCAAGTTCTGGTTCTGCCTCTTCCTAATGCGCTATTTTTAAAACAATAAACACAGATCACTAGCCAACTAGACTTCACTTCTATATCTGACTTTCCATTCTTGTACTCAATGATCGCCCTGTACATATAACTGTAGTTGATATGTCCTGCAACCACTTTAAAATCTACCTCAGCACTGGGAACCTGTGAGTGTAGGTGACCTGATCCCTGCACTCAGTATTTGCACTGCGGATGTGAGATAGTCCACACCCCCAAGAGCTTCCGGCCACCAGGGATCACTAAATTACATAAGCAGGTGTCCGTGCAAAGTCCAAGAGGTTAATCATGAACAACTTATTTTATCTGTGGCTAGGGAGGTGGACTCAGTGTTGTCAACACCAGGCGAACACACAACAAAGCATTTCCCAAGAGAGATCCAGAGAGATAAGTCAGAGAGAACTGCACCTGTTACAAAGATTATGCTTTTCCTGGGATTTCCTACTGGTTTTCCAACAACTGGTCATATTTGTCCACATAAGTCACTCTTTTCCCCTCTGTCTGAATTAGTAATACTCAGAACAAAGACAAAAGTAATACTTCCCCATGAAACCTATTAAAAGACAGGGCACTCTCCACATCAATGGAAAGGATCAGATTTCCCATCTAAAGTCAAAGGAAAAGATCTGAGAGTGGTAATGTGTGGTTACCACTAGAAAGTATATTGAGAGTCATTTATTCAAAGATTAGATTTCCCATTGTTCTCATTTTAGGGTCTGGAATTTTCCTGAAAATGAAGCGACAGGAAGAATAGATGTTTCCTAATGATTTGCATATACTTGCTATGCTACCCTGACGGCCAAAACCATTATAGTATCAAACTAATAGTACACTTAAGAATGAAAGAGAGAAAATAGCAACTCGTTTACAAGTAAAAAAAAAAAAATATTTTGGGGAAGGCTTTTGAGCATTCATCTAGTTTTACATACTGTCCCAGCAAATGGAGCTCCTGTACTCTTGCATTAAGAAATGTTCCTTCCCTGGCCTCTTTAACATTTGAAATGAGCAGACAAGCCTCTGTTACCACCAGCAACTCATCCACATTGCCCCTTCCACACACATACACACCAGTCTGAGAAACTCAATCTTCTTGCTTCTAAAGCATGAAAGGCTGCCTCAGCCCCATGGTGCCGAGGAGTCTAGGTATCCCAAGAAAGGGCTTAGATCGTAGGCTACACAGTCCCTCCCCTGGGAAAGCCCTGATGACAGCAGCAGTGGAAACCACCACCAAAGGTGGAGGCTTGTGGGCGAATTATTATGACTTTAAATTGTAAAACTCCTTCCAGGTCCAACCATAGTGAACAGCACAGATTCCGCAGGAAACAGCAAAATTATGGAGAGAGGAATTAATAGTATAGAATATGCATGGTGGTCAAACTGAACAGGAAATCGGCCTGTGCTGTGGCTCTCTAGTCTCTCTGGACTCCTAGCATTTCATTTTTACCAGCCTAACAAATATTACCTGGCTTCCTTAGGAGAATTAACATGACTACAGCAATCACAGAAGATTGAAGATAGGAATCCTTTCCATTTTCATCAAAGGGGTTGGTTGGGGCCCTTTAATTGATGAGTGTTAAGAGTATGTGTGCATAAAAGAGAAAGCATAATATTTTCAGCTGTGTCCCCTGGAAGATGTACAGTTTGGAGAGGGAAAACTGTACTTCCTGGTATTAAATTAAGGGCAGGATTTTTCACTGTGCTCTACAGGCCACCCGCATCAAACCCACCTGTGGCATCTGTTTAAAATACAGATTCCTGGGCTCCCGCCCTCACAGATTCTCATTTAGTGATCAGAGGTGGGTCCTAGGACTCTGCATTCCCGACACACACCCCTAGTGATTCTCAGGTGCCCTAGAGTTTGAGAATCACTAGCACAGGGTATGGGAAGAACTATCAGAGGGCTGAGCCTCGTGGAAGAAAACAGACAGACTTCCTGCATCCCTACTTTCAAACAGGCCAAGGTTACTGCATACATAATAAAGGTCAGACTGTTCAAAATACGGAGTCAGGACAACTGGCCACCCATGTGAAAAAGTAAAAGTGACTCCTGCCTCACACCATACACAAAATTAATTCTAGGTAAACTTACAAAAATAAAAATCAGCAATTCTTTCCCTTTACAAGGAACAAAAGGAGAATTTGTTTTTTTCATTTTGTGATAGGAAAAGATTTTTTTGAACAAGTTGTAAAAAGAACAAATTATAAAGGAATGATTTATCAATTTGGCTACATGAAATTTTAACAATTCTTTATATATAAGATTTGAAATATAAAAGATAAGCAACCAACCAGGAGAAGATATTTGGAACACTCAGAGCTGACAGAAGGCTACTAGTCATACTTAATAAAGAATTTCTACAAATCAGTGGGAAATAGAAAACCCAATATAGAAATGGACAAAGGATACAGACAATTCACAATATACAAATAAACAAATGAAATGCCCAACAAGCAAATGAAAAACAATGCTTAATCTCACTGACACTCCAGAAAATGCAAACATTTAAAAAATTATATACTATTTTCATACCCATCAGACTGGAAAAAATATTTTAAATCTGAAGATATTAAGTGTTTGCAAGAATCTTAAGAAATGACAGCTCTTGTACATTGCTAACGGTATTATTACAAATTCATTGAATCAGTCTGGAGAGCAATTTCTTAATCTCTACTTAATTGTAAAATGTACATTACTTTATGACCCATCAATTCTACTTATAAACAGTGAAGAAAATTTCCTATATGTGCACAAGGAAATGTGTATAAGAATGTTCATTTTGGCACTGTTTACGATTATACATTAAGAAAAAAGGAAAATAAGGGGAATGTTTTCCTTAAAAGCCAAAATATCCATCAACAGGGCAGTGAATAAACAAACTGTGCTATATCCATATAGTGGATCACCAGCAATTAAGATGAAGTAAGTCTACTGAAGTAACAGGGATAAATCTGCAGAACACAATGGCAAAAGAAAAGCATATTCCAAAAGGCTGTGCACAGAATACCATTTAAATAAATCCTTAACATACAAATAGGATATACTGTTAGGTGAACCATTAGATATAATGAACAGTATGAAGCATGCATGCAAATGATGCACATCAATGTTCAGTTAATGGTTTCTTCTGGGGAAGGACTAGCTATCACGTTTCACGTATTAAAAAACTGATCTGAAGCAAATATGACAAAATGTTAACATGTTAATCTGAGTGGTGAGTAAATGGATGCCTGTTGTATTATTTGTGTAGGCTGAAACGTTTCATAATGACAAGAAAAAAATTTAAATATAAAAACAAAAATCAACCACAAAGATGTTAGCAGGTTGTGTAAGACTGATACAGTCCGTTATAGTCCCATAATACATGGAAGGAGCCAGGTGGGTGGGAGTCTAGGTCACCAGTTTTTTCAAAGAAGCCTGGTGGGAAGCAGAAACGAAAAGATTTTTGCAAGGGCTAACTCCTACAGGATTTGGTTAAAGCAAAATTGGAGAAGTAGTATTTACTCATGGACAGAGCAAAGGAGATGCTGATAACTGCACATGTGAAATGCTGCCTTGAAACCAAGTGTTTTTAGCAGACAGGAGATAATGTGGTTACACTTTTTCTTACTAAATAAATCTGTCATAAAAATAGCACCAAAGAACCCAAAGAAATGAGGAGGCCTAGTTAGTGTGAAATCCGGAAAATGAAGGTATCCTTTGTGATATCCTGAAAAAATACATTTGTTCATAGACTGGAAGAGGTTGGTCTCCAAACAAACCATATTCCAAGACCCAGAGGGCTTGCTCTTCTCCTAGGTGCACCCTAGGCAAAAAGTTTCCCTTGAAGTCACAGCCAAAGGGCTAGTAGGTTAGTGTAAGCATCTCCTTTTCTGGAAATCTTTGAGAAGACACAAGGGTCATGGTTGAGTGACATACTGCTTGGGGAAAAAAGGAATTCCAGATCAGAATCTAGTGTTTCACAGATGCCTGGTGAGCACTTGATCAACTTGTAGAACTGCCTCCATAAATAGAGGACAATGGAGGCAACTAGACAAAGGTAAGGGATACGTCTCTCGGTAAAATTCCATCCTCATGGACCATGTAAACTTTCTACTTTTCTCTTTCCCCTTTTACTTCTGCTTTTACCTCCTTTTGCTCCACTTTCCTGTTTCCCTCTACTTATACTTTTGTCAGCTTGGCCCCAAGAGTTATTTACTCCGGTTTTTAAGGATGTCTCCAGGACTGTCACTTGCTGATGGAGCGATGTATGCTTTAAAAAGGCCTTTCACTTGGTAAAGGAACTTGTTGATGTCAACCCAGCAGCAGCCCCTATCCGACAGAGGGATCTAAAAGCCAAGTGCACCAGGGGATGCTGGGCCCCTCTCCTGTACCAGGTGATGAATTTTTATTAGTCAAAGCCAAACATAGTAGGATTCCTCTTGCCAGTGACTATTTTAGGAATGAGCATGATTGCCATTCTGGCCAAGAGATAGGAGGAAAGTGTGCTCAGTTACTCATTTTGCCCCTAAGAAGGTCACAAGACAGGACCATTCCCTTTTCCTACTTTTCTAGTTGACTATATGAGATGATACCCTTAGTGACTGCAGCCATCCTGTGACATGGGGACAAATCTAAGCGGAAAAGCCATACATGGAGAATGGCAGAATGGAAGACAGAGGGAAGGTAAGGACCTGACACTACCACTAACCAACCCTGCAACAACCCTACCTTAGGATTGCTTGCTAAATGAGCTAGAAAATGCCCTAAATATTTAAGTTGCTTTTAAGTGGGTTTTCTGTTTCTTGTAGCAGCAACTATCCCAACAGTTACCTCCAACCCCAAACTGTGATTTCCAGATTCCCTTACGTGAGCTCTTGGCCAAAAGCATCTCTGTGAAGACTGTCCACATCTTTTAAAATAGGGGTCAGTTGGGCCACGAGACATTTGCCACTTGAGGATTTCCAATCTCTCTTCTCCTGTGTAGCATTTTAGAAAGCCCACAATTTTGGAAAGCCTTCAGGCACTCAACAGAAGTGTGAGTACCAACAGTAAGCCAGGTACTCTTTTAGAAGTGGGGAATTATAGTGGCAACCAAGAATGATGCAGTCACTGTTTTCATGGAGCTGACATTCGAGCGTGAGGGGCAACAACGATAAATGAGTCAACAAAGAAGTAAACAGATGACATCAGAGAGAAATAGGGCCATGCAGGAAAGGCAGCAAGCATAGTGCTGGGATGGCGAGTGACTGGTGAGGCGCAGGACCATTCTGGACAAGGTGCTGGCACAGGTCTTGCTGAGGAAGTGACATCTGCATGCCAATCAGCGAAGGAGCCAGCACATGGGGATCTGGGGACAACTTCTCAAGCAGAGGTGAGGACCACGTGCAAAGACCTGGGGAGGAAATGAGCATGGGGTGCATCGGGAGCAGAAAGAACACGTGAGTAGCTGGAGAGGCATGCGAGAGAGGCAGAGGTTGAAGTCGAAGCTGTTTGCAGGAACCAGGTCAGGGAGGGCCTTGAAGACCACGGCAAGGAGCCTGGATGTTATTCTAAGTGCAGAGGGAAGCCACTGGTGCATGTGCAGGAGGGCATGACAACCCGTGATCCAATTACTAGGTTTCACTGCAGCCTGTCCTCTGGTCTGACTGCTCAAAAAGGCCATTTTCTCTCTTTCTCAGCGAGGCAGAGCCCTAAACACAGATCGCAGTGCCCTGGGATGCAGCCTGAGCTGAGGCGGCCAGAGGGAGGGATTTCACTAGGCCGAGGCTCTCATTTTGGTCCGATCCCCACACAGCCCACTTGAGAGGCTGGCTCCTCTTCACGAAGGAGATGTGGAACCTGACATATTAAATAGTCCCCCCCCCAAAAAAAAACCCCACTTCTTCAAGTTCACTGCCCTGTTGGAGATCTCACAACAAGCAGTGAAACTTTCTTTAAAAATAAAGAACGAGGGCCTCCCTGGTGGCGCAAGTGGTTGAGAGTCCGCCTGCCGATGCAGGGGATACGGGTTCGTGCCCCGGTCTGGGAGGATCCCATATGCCGCGGAGCGGCTGGGCCCGTGAGCCATGGCCGCTGGGCCTGCGCATCCGGAGCCTGTGCTCCGCAACGGGGGAGGCCACAACAGTGAGAGGCCCGCATACCGCAAAAAGAAAAAAAAAAATAAAAATAAAAAAAAAAAAATAAAGAACGAAAGAAAGAAAAGAAAGTAGGTCAGGGCTCTTCTGCCTGCTAGCACACTGAGCGCTGGGCAAACTCCAAAAGCAACCGCTCCACTTGGAGGTCTCTACTGAGCAATCCGAGTGATGTCAGGACCAAGGGCCTCCGAAAGCCATTCGGTTTCTGAACCTGACCTCACCCGTGGTTTTCCTGGTAACTTTTTCAAACCATTACTTCCTGCCCTGTGCTTTATTTATCCCACATGTTTATTTTCTATAGTCTATTCCGAAACAGAGCTCTGTGTGAGTTTCCAGGTCACCGCATCCCATCAGGGCAAATTCAACAGATGTGGGATGAGCTGGGAGATAAAACAGGCCATCACCACCAATGCTGAGCCCAGGCTGCCACTGCTGAGTGGGGTTCTTGTTCCGGGGCCAGCATCTGTGAGCTGTGCCATCTGCCTTTCTTCTCTGAAGGACATCCTGTGGGCAGGGCAGGTCCCTCCAACCCGCACCCCCGAGAGCATCTCTTGCTGACATGTTTAACATGAGTATGGAGGTCAAAGAGACATCCACGGATTCCTGAGAAGCCTGCTTTAATTTCTTTTTGCTTCTGAGGGCACCAGCAATTTCCTTCCATTTAATTCATTCTTTGGGGCTGCTGGCACAGCCCACTGTTGTCACGGCAACGAGGACCAGCAAGGCTGCTCTCTGAGGTTAATGCACCCTGTGGCCCACTGCCCGCAGACCTCAGCCTCCTCTCCAACAATCCTGCCTGCCCTGAGCCAGGATGCGGCAGTGCCCTGCCCCCCAGCAGCCTGCCACCACTGCCAGACCAAGAGCCGGCTGTAGTTTTCAGACAAGATTGATGCCTTTTGTTCATCTACCAGATCCCAACAAATTAAAACAAAAGCAAAAACAAACAAACAAAACCTCCCTAGAAAACCAAACCCCAAACCTTTGAACTCAGTTTTGCTAAAACTAAAATTGATCTTTCATGCCTCTGGAATCACAAGCTGAAATTTGGTTCCTGCTGTGGGCTTTGACCTCTTCCCACCTAGGAAACTGATTCTTCAGCATCTCGTTAGTGTGGTTCGGTATTACAAGACTTGCGTCCATGATGGTGGTGGTGATGGAGACAGTCCTGATGAAAACTACTGGAATATAAGCACAGTCAAGGGAAAAGCCTTTCCTGTGTTCTTTACCCTTTATTATTATTTACTTATTATATATGATTTATTATCAATGCATTCCTGATACTTAGGGCACCTGGCACACAGTAGGCCTCTGATACCAACTTACTAAATTAATACCATTCACTGGCCTCTTACTGTGTGCCACACACTGTACTACTTTATACACACTTGTCTCAGCTTTTGCTGGAGGATGACTGAAGTCGAAAAAATCACTTATTTCACTCTCACCACCTGCAAGGCACTAACCTAAGTACTTTACATGTGGTAACTCAACTGATCCTCAGGACACCCTGGAGTGAGTTGAAGAGTGGCCCTAAAAAGGTATGTCGATGGTCTAACCCCCAGAAACTACGGACGTAAACTCGTTTTGGAAAAAGGGTCTTTGCAGATTTGATTAAGTTAAAAATCTCGAGATGAAATCCTCTTGGATTATCCAGGCAGGTCCTAAATCCAATGCCAAGTGTCCTTAGAAGACAGAAGAGAAGACACAGGGAAGAGCGGAAGACAAGTGAAGACAGAGGCAGAGACTGCAGAGATGCAGCCACAAGCTAAGAACAGCTGGAGCCACCAGAAGCTGGAAGAGGCAAGGAAGGATTCTCCCCTAGAGCCTTTGGAGGAAGTGCAGCCCTTAGACACCTTGATTTTGGACTTCTGGCCTCCAGAACTGTGAAAGAATAAATTCCTGTTGTTTGAAGCCACCAAGTCTATGGTAAACTAGGACTGTTATGGCAGTCCTAGGAAACTAACATAAATCCTATTCTTTACAAAGTCAGTAAGTGGCAGAACTGGAAATTTGAACCCAGAGAGTCTGGCATGCAGTCCTTGCTCTTAAGCATTACATTCATGCCTGAAATTCATTTCCTGAACATCTACTATGTGTTGTGTGTATTAGATGCTGGGGATACAGCTCTTAAAAAAAGAGAGAGACAAAGTTCCCCATGAAGCTTACGTGGGAACTGAGATTCTGAGAGGACAAATTATTTGCCTAAGGTCACACAGCTGGTGGAATTGAAATGCGAACTCAAGCATCCAGACTCCAGAACCTGCCCTCTACTCTCTAAAACAGAAAGGGGGCCAGGGGGGGGGCTTCCCTGGTGGCACAGTGCTTAAGAATCCGCCTGCCAATGCAGGGGACACAGGTTCGAGCCCTGGTCCGGGAAAATCCCACATGCCGTGGAGCAACTAAGCCCGAGCGCCACAACTACTGAGCTTGAGCTCTAGAGCCCGCGAGCCACAACTACTGAAGCCTGCATGCCTAGAGCCCGTGCTCCACAACAAGAGAAGCCACCGCAATGAGAAGCCCACGCACTGCAACGAAGAGTAGTCCCCACTTGCTGCAACTAGAAAAAGCCCGCGCGCAACAACAAAGACCCAACACAGCCAAAAATAAAATAAATAAAATAAATAAGTTTTTAAAAAATAAATAAATAAAACAGAATGGGAGCCACTGACCTAGGCCGTCTGTAAACTATAAATAAAGACAAAAAATGGGGAAGTGTGGCAAACTGCGGTAGCTGTCCCCTTTACCTCTGAGCAGAGTCCCTGTCCATAGGGTTGACTCAGGCTGCCTTGTGATGGTGGAGCCAACTGGTCTACCATGAGGCAGAGATGGTAACCCTTTTCTATCTCTGCCAGCAGGATGGCCCAACCTCTGGGGAAAACACCTTGAAGAGGTGGTTAACCTCAACATAGCCTGCTTGCAATCAAGAGGGGCAAAGACATTTGACTTAAGTCTCCCAGCACCAGGGTCAGGTCTGCTCCTAAGTTTGCAACGAAATAATCTGAATTCCACCTGGAGAACAAAACAACTTATTAAGTGAAACCAGATATCATTCCCCAGGTCCAGGGGTAAAAGCTCAAAGCAGTGCATCCGTACTTTCAATGAAGCAGAGATGTTGTGCTCTGGGACTTCTGACACCTAAAGACAAACACACTGGAGAGGATGAAGGTGCCAGAAAGGGCCGGAAATACGTTTCCAAATTTTTTTTCTTCCATGGAGGAAAAAAAAAAAATGAAAGAAAAAGGTAGGTTAGCCTGTATAAATGTGGTGCAATTTCCTTTTTTGAATTGACTTTAACTAGATCAACTGCAAAAGCAGAGAAGGCAAAGAATGAGGGGAATCAAAGAAAGGAAGAAAAAGGGAAGGACAGAAAAAGTAAGAAGAGGGGGACAAAACAGGAAATCCTTCCATAAAAGGGAAAGAAAAATATGAGGGTGAAGTGGCAAGAGGGGACAGTGACAGAGGAAGATAAGGAGAAAACGAAAGAGAGACAGAATCAAGATGGGTAGCCAGAGGAAAGGTAAGGAAGAAAGATGGTGATTTTCAGTGTCAGTTTCCAAATGACCCTCCACCTGGGGCTCTGGCCACCCCCTCCCTTCCGCCGCTGCTCAGAGGACTCTCTCTCAGTCTACTGAAGAGGCAGGAGGCTATCAGTTTACAAGAAGAGAGGAAGCAGAGGAAGAGGAAAGAAAGCAGACAAATTACTAAATGAGGAAGCCAATTACCCAGCACGCCATACTTCAAGCTGTCAGAGGGCTGCGATTCCTCAGGCACCTTGGAGCAAAGTGGGACTGAGAACTCTAGAGCTCGCTGCCATCTGGCCTTTCCAATAAGATAAGCAGCACAGACTTCCTCCGGCCACATCCCACAGCCGGCATCCTGAATGAAATCTTCCCAAATCAGAGACCGCTACGACACTGCCACTGATCGCAGGGTCACAAAAGCAGAAGAGGCCTCCAAATGCAACTGCCCAGGAGTCGCTTTGGTTTCCTATTTGTACCAATGACAGGGCTTATTTGGAACCTTCTGCTGCCTTCTCTACCAGCAACAAACGTAAAAGCCAAAAGCAACAGACGTCTGCTTCAGTCCAGAAGCCGAGGATGGCGCGGGGTGAAAGATCTTTTGTGTCTGCCAAAGGCCAGTCCCTGGAAGGCAGTTCAGCACACAAGTGACTTAACTGATGGAGAATTCTTTATTTTCACAGAAAACCCTTCCAAAGGTTGATGCAGCACCAAGTAAATACCACCTCATCTAGCACACAGGCTGGCAGGATATCGGTGCACAATAGCGGTCCCCGTACAATTTGACATGGGGAGGTGAGGGCAGAGAGAGGTCAGACAAGGGATCAAAACGTCTGGAAAAGAATCCTGTTAGTCAGTGGCAGGTTCCACTTTGCAAGAAATACGAGTTCCAGAGAAGAGCTGGGGCACAGGGCAAACAGCAGAGGCTCGGTTATATAACATCTCCATCTCGAGGAAGCAGCCACACCAACTCCAGCTGTGGGGACTTCCACAAAGTTTAAACTTACGGTACACTACACATTCTCATTCCCTGAATAAAAGTCACGTGACACAGCTGGCTTGAATCTCAAGGAAAGCAAAGAGTCCCAGGAAAAGGGAATTGCTAGGTGTGCAGTGGTAAGTTTACCTGTGGGATTAAAAGACACTGACCTTTCAGTGATTACTACATCCTTACATCCCTCTGAAAGTAGAAATGGTAAATCAGCCTGTCCCCTCACCAGCACGCTGCAAAACTCTATAAACGACTCTCCTTCTCCAACCACTGTCAGGACTGCAGCTCTGGGAAACATTTCTAGCGGCTGATCCACCCACTGTCATGCTCCTACAAGGTAAAACTGATTAGTCACATTCGCAGTTTCTATAACAACCTTACTCAGCGTGAGGCCAGTGGCCTACCTGCAGCAAGATCACCAGGGGGACTTGTCGAGAACATAGATGGCTGAACTGGAAGTTCTTGGGAACCGGGCTCCAGAATCTACACTGACAAAATAGCTCTGCTGGGGATTCTTTCCCACTCCCATGTTTGAAGAACCACTCTTCTGTCACATGCTGTCTATGGAACCCTTCCTGCTTGCCCTGCCTCTGTCTCATCCACCCTTCCATCTTTCCTCCCTGTCTCCATCCATAACAGCCTTCCCATGAGGTGCTGCATTTGATGCTAAAGGGATCTAAAACCTGGAGCTCCCACTGAAAACAACTGCAGCAAGGAAACACTCACCAGTGTACACATGGTCCTATAACTCGACTCTAAAAGCTCCTACAGGTCCAGAAGAAGATGAGTTTGGCTCCCTTGTGTGAAACACAGGGCTTCTAAAATATTAATATATTTGAGAAAACGAAAACAGTAACAATCACAAGCAAGACCCTGTCACTTTTCTGGGCAATCTACTGTGGGAAAAAATGTATAAACAAAAACACGTTTATCAAATTTGCCAATAATTCTTAGCTCCCTACATTGCCCTTACGTAGTTTTTTGATTGGGACACACAGAGCATAGCCCCCTCCACGCCATGTGAGGAAGAAATCAATCCGCTTATTCTGTGCCAAGGCCGTAAGTCCACTGCTGGTTGGAGAGACCCTTGCAGAGACCAGGGATTTCTCACACACGGGCAGGAGTTTTTCTGAGCCTGCATTCTTCACTCCAAGGTGACAAGAAGAGAGTGGCAGAGATAGCTGCAGGGAATGGACTTTGCAGATGGTCATGAGACCGTTCTGTGCATCCTCTCTTCTCATTATATCAACATGGTCCATGAGAAAGGAAACACAGTAGCTGTGAATTACATTCTAGCCCAAAGTGAGATCCCAATACCTTGCTTCAGGGAACACCGACTAGATATTCTGCTGTTTTGGGAACAGATGCTGATACGCTTTATCAGTGCCCTGGCGAGCTGAGAAGCAATTTCCGTCTCTGAAGAGGAACTCATTCCTGAGATTCCCAGTGGATTTCCATCTTTCTGTGACATCTCCATCGGCCTCCAGTGGCCCTCCCCCGTCTCCCTCTAACTTTGCATGAGTTCGCAAGATTCTGTCACTGTCCTTTCCAGGTTCACGGTCTCCATTTCTCTTTTCCACAACAGTGCCCTTCACCGCCCTCCTTCCCTGCATCTTTTCAACCACCAGAAGCATTCAAATGAGGATGGAACAAACTTCTTGCCCAAGTTTTGCATGAATTTTAGTTCTACAAATAAACAGGGGAAAAATTCTCCAAGAATTCCATGTCAACCATAAAACAGGCTTGTGAGGAACACTGGTTTCCTCTCAAAGAAAACACCAGCACACAGTGCATACCATGGAAGGTTCCGGAGATGGCAGCAATGTGGTTTCAGCTCTGCTGATCCAACTTAAACAAGAGAGAAATGGACCAGAAGGAAACCCTGTCTGATAACTATTAAAAATTCCATTGCTTGGTAAGAAACAACTTATTTCCTGTGAGGTGGGATGCCGGGCATGCCATCAGTTGAGGCGTAGAGCAAATCTGCCTTGGGAAAGAATCCATTGGTCATACAGTCAAACGCTATTGTATTTCTGCCCATTTGGATTTTGGACAAGGCTACCTACCACACTGGTTTTCAAACTCTGTTCTACACTTGTGCTCCCCATGTGTCTGTCCCACCACCTCCAGGGCCTGACTGTATAGATCAGTGTGTCAGATCAAGAAACATAACAAACAAACAAAAAATTCAAAAAGCTTGAAAACCACTAGCCTAGCACAATAGTTTCCATGGGTTTTCAGGTGCTCGGGCCAAGACAAAAATGGAAAAAAAGAGGAAATCACTCAACCTCAATACCGCTATCGACCACATCGGAGATGTGGCCTGAAATCTAGCAAGAGATTATGTTGACTCTGGCGGTCGCCAGGTATTTGGACCAGCATGGGGTGGGCTAGAGAAATGACTTTTTCAGGGAGACATTTTTCACCCTCTTTCCCTTTTCTTGATTTATAATAAGCGATTTCTCAGAAAACTCTCAGCAGCTGATACACCTAATAAGAAAACCCTCCAAAGACTGAGACTCTGCATTTTTAGCATCTCAGGCTGAATTAGAGACTTCGGAGGTCTTGAGTTCTATCATCACTTTTCACTGCCTTAGCTGGCTGTCTCTGTGACCTGTTGTCAACATCAACCTTCAGTGAACAGCCAGTGGGTGGACTCTTGAATCTGTCTTATCGGAGCAGATCCAGGAAGCTCCCTTAAAAACAGGACAGGCAGGGCTTCCCCGGTGGCGCAATGGTTAAGAATCCGCCTGCCAATGCAAGAGACACGGGTTCGAGCCCTGGTCCGGGAAGATCCCACATGCCGCGGCGCAACTAAGCCCATGCACCACAACTACTGAGCCTGCACTCTAGAGCCTGCAAGCCACAACTACGGAAGCCCACGCACCTAGAGCCCATGCTCCACAACAAGACAAGCCACCGCAATGAGAAGCCCGAGCACCGCAATGAAGAGTGGCTTCTGCTTGCCACAACCAGAGTAAAGCCCACGTGCAGCAACGAAGACCCAACACAGCCAAAAAATAATAAATAAGTAAATAAAATAAAATAAATAAATTTAAAAACAACAACAACAGGACAGGAAGTTTCTCAGCAAGAACAAGGGGAGGGCTAGGGGTTTGAAGTGTATTCTCTCCAATTAATAATGGGAATTCTCGGGCTTCCCTGGTGGCGTAGTGGTTGAGAGTCCGCCTGCCAACGCAGGGGACATAGGTTCGTGCCCTGGTCCGGGAAGATCCCACATGCCGCGGAGCGGCTGGGCCCGTGAGCCATGGCCGCTGAACCTGTGCGTCCGGAGCCTGTGCTCTGCAACGGGAGAGGCCACAATAGTGAGAGGCCCGTGTACTGCAAAAAAAAAAAGGGAATTCTCAGTTTTTAGAAAATCTTGTTTATTATAGGTCTTGGCCTTGAAACTTTCTAGAAAACCACCTAAAAGCATCAGAAGGACAAGATTGTGTGGCTCATCACTTGTCCACATGTAAAGAGAGCACAGTTATGCAAAACTGGGGAAGGGGAAAAGTAGCTATTGTTTTCCACCCATATTGCCCACAGCCCCCAGCCCCCAATCTCCTCTTTCAGCTTCTGGACTGGTGATTTCTCCAAAATACTCAATAATGTCACCTTCATCATCATCAATCCTCATTTTTGAGCCTTTACTGTGTGCCTGGCATTATGTTTTATACACATTGCCTCATTAACTCTCACAATGCACTTGCAATGTATACCATCATTATCAGCATTTCCAGGTGATAAATCCACGGCACAAAATTTTTAAATGACAACCTAGGTCACAGCTGGCAAATGATGGAGCCAGGATTCAAAGTCACTACAAAACCTGTGCACTGAAGCAGCACAGAGAGAAAGCAGGTGTTACCTCAATTCACCCAGTAAAGGTCAGGCTGAAGTAAGACAGAAAAAAAAAAGAAATAGAGAAAAGTTTGAAGACTTGACTTTCATTTATAGCTAAGCCAAACCAGATGCAGTGGTACAAAAATTATTATTACAATTTGAGGGGATTTCAGTATACCAGGCGAGAAATTTATGAGTAAATAGATTTCTTGAATCAAAAAAAAAGGGTAGAAAACCATTGATTCCTTTAGGGACATAATTCTGGGAAGCTTTCCCTTTGAAGGTTCCTGGGTCTGGCCAGGAATATGAAAGGCAAATTAAAATATGAGAGGCATGTTAAAGGATTTCCCTGGAAGTCCAAGTTCTCTTTCAGTAAACTGAGTTGCCTAAGAGAAGTCTGTCAAAGGTGACTAAAGACGACAGGAAAACTGATAAGAACATGCCCTTTGGTGTCATCTTTGAGGACTTTTAAGAATCTATAAGTAGTATTGTTAGAAGTGATCAGAGAAGAGTTTTCATTAATAGTCAAAAAAAAAAAAAGAAAGAAAAGAAAATCAAACCTGCATTTATTTATCCTTGTCTTTTGAAAGATCCAGTGCAAGAAAAATATTCCCGTTGCCAATAACCTCTTTACCCTGTCTCTTTAGCACCAAGCCCCTGGATCAGGAGTATGCAGCCTGGCATACACAAAAATGGTAAGAAATTATGATATCCCTATTTGTTATCTACAGAGATGACATATGTTTCAGACTGCTCTGAAGATTATGAGGATGTTAGTGATGGGATTATTAACTTGGTCCACAAATGATTTGCAGACCGAACAATGGGCAGTATAAGGCACCGAAGAGGTTAAGGCAATCTGGTGGACAGTACAGAGAATGCTTCAGTCTGACAAGAGATCACCAAAGAGACCTGACTCCTTCTGTGTCTAAAATATATACAGTCTTTGTTGCTCAATAGAGTAGGGGGGTTAAATCTCATTGATGGAGGCTCCAGCCTCAGCTCAGATGGAAGGGACAACCAACCCCACAACACATGACAGACGCAAATGCCATCAGGGATTTTCCCCACCTACAGCCGGGACACCCCCACACGTATGCAGTGACCACAAACAGGCAGATCTGGGTTTGCAGGGTGACATATACATACTCACACATACACACTACCAAGTATAGATACCCTTAAGCACATGCCAGCAAACATACATTGCATGTGTCATCCAGAGAACAATGGTTTTCCATGGTGGATGAAGGGCCAGATTGGGGCTGGAAGGCAGCCTGCCCCAAAGTAGTAGGCATAGAGAACTGTGCCTCTCAAGTCCACAGAGTTTCTTCTGTGGTTTGTTCACAGTGAGTCTATGTTCCAGACCCCTCAAGGGTTCCTGCAATGACACATGGTTCCCCCAGACTCTAGGAACTTTCTGCTGACACTGCCTGGGGTAAATTATTTGTCTCCAAAGGCTCTAGCTTAGGGGTATCCATCTTTTTCTTATCAGTTATCATGTCTTGTCCCTTCCCTATAAAATCCATTTATGGTAGAGCACACAGTCAATTGTCAAAGTTTACAAACTATTTTACTACGGGATGCCAACCATCTCAGGATGCCAGCCATACTCCAAATGGATAATTAATTAGGTTAAATCCACATACTTGACAAGGAGGCGTGTATGGGGATATTTATTCATAGCACTGTTGGTCACAGCATAAAGCTGGATACTACCTAGGGGGAGTGGATCATCAATAAACTATGATATAGTCAACCCAAGGAACACAGCGCTGCAGGTAGAAAGAACGAGGTAGATCTACATAGACTAACATGGAGAAGCTCTAGGGTATTTCGTTGAGTGACAAAAGCAACTGGCAGAATAATACCTACCATATGATTTATATGTCATCATTAGTCACCATAAATTCATGTTTTATATAGTCACTCACACACACACACATGTATAGGCATATCAAGATCTGCAAGGCTACAGACCAATTTGAAAAACCTTAGGTCCTCTAAAGAATATAGGGAAAGGGCCCTTTGGAGCATGCCCCTCACCCTTATAGCCCGCATGGTCCGGCCTTCCTTCCTTAACTCATGGATAGGTTCCCTAGTTTCTGTCAGTCACCCCACCCTTCATCACACTCAGGCCCTGCTGCTTCTCTCCCTTAAGAAGGCTGAGAAGGGCCTGGAGGAGCTCTTCTCAGCCTCAGTTAGGAAAGCCCCCACCCTCTTCCTTATTTCAGGGTCAGACCCTACCTCTTCACTTTTCCAGTGTCAGGCCCGTCCCCTTGTCCCTCAGACCCTGCCACTTCTCTCCAGAGGCAAGCCCCACCTCCTCTTTCTTCTCTGAGTCAGACCCCGCCCTCTTAAAAAAAAAAAAAAAAAAAAAAAAAGAATATAGGGAAAGGGCCCTGGGATTTGGACTAGTGGTTAAAGGAGACTTCAATCTTACCCTGAAATTTTCTGACTTTGTTTATAAGAACAATGTATTTGTGCATTACTTACATAATTAGAAATTATATTAAAATGTTTTAATAAATCAGATAGGTCTTTTCTAGCAATGGGGCCCCTCCCCCTAAACACACCTAAAAGAAACAAAATTAAGTACCTCTCCTCCACCCTAGGAGACTGCCCGTTTGATTTCTCCCTCTTAACAAATGTTTCCTGAGGGCCTACTATGTGCAGAGCCGTGTTCTGTAAACTAGTCTCTTCCTTCAGCACAGGCCTCCCTCTCTCAAGTTTCTTCACTCCCTAATACTCCCCACAGCATACCTCCTAAGGCCAAGCCCTTTTCCCCTGGGGGCCCCCAAACTCCTGAGCTCTGGTTTCCAAACTCTGACCCTGAGCCTCAGCCGTCCCAGGAACTGAACTTCCAGGCACTCAGCTCTTCCTCCACAAATATTAACGTAATTATTAACCTCTGTACCACGTAACTACATTTACTCCACCCTTGACCTGATGGGGAGCATTCCCAAGTCTACAAAGGTTAGGAATGGGGAGAGATATTCCCCACCAATCTCTCCCCACCCAAGTCTCATGGTAGAAAAAAACCCACAGGGAAACACAGATCCTATCTGAAAACTGCCCCCACCCGCTGCTACACACAGAAATAGCAGATTGTTATTTTGAAGTTTGGGATCTGCTGACCTCCTTCCCAGACATCCAGGTTCTGCTCTGGCTGCAGCTGGAGAGAAAGGAGACATCCGACACTAATGAGATTTGGTTCTCATCTCAGCTTTAAATCATTTCTGCCAAGGAACACTCTCCGGGCCAAGGCTCAGCTTCATTCTTCCTTCCTTGATTTTTTAAAAAGGCCTATGGACCTTGCACTTGAAGGTCAGTTTCTATTAACTTGCCTTTCTCCAGTCTACCTCCCAAACCAAAAAATGTTTAAAGCAAACTCCCAAAAGGCCTGGGGGTGGTTTGGCAAGTGGCAGCCTTCTCAGGGAGAGAGAATTTGTGGGTAAAGGGTTAAACATTAGCACACTTCCCTGGAAGGTCTCTTCTCCCCTGTTAATGGAGCCCAAGTGCAAACCTTGGCAGGAATCGCACATTAGCTCATGACAGGTGTAGGCTTCATGCTGGTTGCTGCTGCAATTCCAGCAAAAAGTCGGGGACATGGGGACCACTCCATGACACAGTAGGCTGGAACAGATTGCTTTGCAGAGATCTCTTCTGGCTGAAAAAATTCCCTGTAACAACTTCCTTGACACGCTGTCAGAACGGCCTGTTTCCAAGGTAATGGCTGCCGCGTGGGGACATAACAGACATCATCTGTGGTCTTTCAGAGACGAAGTCGCCAGAACAGCCCCGCTGCATTCTTCCAACAGAGCCGTTCATTTATTCAGCGATGTTTATGGTTATTGGGTCCCCTTGTTACACACTACCCAGAAGCCTCCCTTGCTCTCTGCATCACGATTTTGTTCACTTTTTACTCTAAATCAGGGATTGCAGACTCACACATTTATGGGAGCCAGCCAGATAATATAAATGACCAAAGCAGGCTAGTGACAACCAGAAGGGACCCTGCCTGTAGAAAGAGAGAAGCTACTCTCACCTCAATAGCTGTAACTTCAGAACGCTTTTCTGGAAGAGTTTTTTGCAGATCTCTTCTGTTTCAAAGTAAGTTCATACACAATATCCTGACACACTGTCAGGATAGTCTGTGTCGCGGGCTGAACCATGTCCCCCTAAATTCATGTCTACCTGGAACCTCAGAATGTGACTTCATTAAGAAATAGGGTCTTTGCAGATGTGATTAGTTAAATAAAGATGAGGGCATACTGGATTAGGGCGGACCCTAAATCCAACGCCCGGTTTCCTTGCAGAGGAGAGACACAGAGACACAAACACACAGAGAAGAATGCTATGGGAAGACAGAAGCAGAGAATGGAGTGACGTATCTACAAGTCAAGGAATGCCAAAAATTGTCAGCAATCACCAAATCTAGGAGAGAGGCATGGAACCAGCTGACTAGGAATGGAACCCTACTGGATTTTTTTTTTTTTTTTTTTGTCTTTTAAATGAGCAAAATCTTTCAACGAAAGAGAACAAAAGCAAATATACTTACGGGCCTTTGTGCTCCGTGGTGGTCTTCCACCTGAACTACCACAATGACTCCAAATCTATCCTGGCTCCTTTCAATCCATTCTCTACACTGCAGCCCAAGGGATCTTTCGAAAACTCACATCAGATAATGTCACCCATCTTCCTCAAATCCCTTAATGATGTTCACTGCTCTTCCAATAAAGAGTAAAATCCTTATCAAGGCCCACAAGCCTCTGCAGACTCTGGCCCCTGCTCCCCCTCACTCTCTGCCCTCCAGTCTCAATGGCTTCCTCTAGTGCCTTGTGCTCCCTGTGTTCTCTTTAACCCCAGGACCTTTGCACATGCTGGTTCTTTGCCTCAAACATGGTAAGGTAGATAGCTAGTAGGAAGCAGCCACATAGCACAGGGAGATCAGCTCGGTGCTTTGTGACCACCCAGAGGGGAGGGATAGGGAGGGTGGGAGGGAGGGAGACGCAAGAGGGAAGGGATATGGGAACAGATGTATATGTATAACTGATTCACTTTGTTATAAAGCAGAAACTAATTAAAAAAATGCTCATCCTCCACCCCCACAACGTGCATATATACATACATCTGTACACACACACACACACACACGCATATACACACTCCTCTCAGCTGGCCAATGCCTCCTCATCCTTCAGCTCTCATGTTAGTCACCATTTCCTCAGGAAAACTTTCCCTGACCCCTGCCCCATCTAAAGTTCGTCCAATCTCTCAGATACTCTCATGGTACCATGTCTCTTTCAAATCTAGAATCTCTCACCTAAATGCATGTGATCATCTGATTCACATCTGCTAGACCCCAATGTATTGTAAGCACCATCCCTCACACCTAGTACGGTCTTTGCCATACGGTGGGTCTCATAGGAGGCACTACAGTGTTGTACCCCAAGGGGATCTGCATGCTTGCTTTTCTTCCATTCCAGGTTAAACAGCCTCTACAGCCTCTACTCCAATAGCCCTTGGCCTGTCCTTTTATTATAGTAACAGTTCACATTTTGCAATGTTCTCTGAGGTTCACGTCTGTTTAAGTCTTCTGACTACCGGCCATCCTGTGAGCAGGGATGACACTATGTTCAACATTGCATTACCCAATGTACAGGATGAAGTCCTTGTCTTATTTAATATTTGTTGGATTCTTAAAGGCATATTTAAAACTTTGCCTTGAAATGACAGTAAGGAGGCCTTGTAGAGATGTGGGGATCTGTGTGATTTTGAACCCCTTAATTCACTTCCTTGTGCCTTAGTTCCTTACCTAGAAGACGAGGATAGGACAGTACCCACCAGAGTAACACTGTCAAGGTGGAAAAGGCACACATGCTAGCTGTGGTTAGTGCTACCTTTTGCTGATAGGGTGAGTCAATGCTCTTCTTTACGTTAAAAATTCTAATAATGAGAGCAGCTAATTTTTTTCTAAGATGGAGATTCTGAAATATGGTTGAGGGTTGAGGGAAAGGCTTCACTGGAGAAGGAAGAATTCAAGATGCAAAAAAACTTAAGCACAACTGAGGGACCTGTTAGGGGAACCACTGACAGAATCCTCCCGCCCTGGCCAGGCCCGAGGGTAACCACTTGCATGAGTTACCTTACAACAGGAGGTCCTGGTAAGGAACGCGGAACTTACAAGCTACCACCCACCGAAAGAATTTAGGAAAGGTCAAAAGGAGAGAGGAGACGCCAGTCCATATGTCCTACCAACCTCCCAGAATCCTTCTCGCTGGAATCCATCTTGGCCGAGCGATGCGCGAACCGCCAGGAAGGATCCTGAGTCAGAAATGATTGGCCAGAGACAACCCGGAAACTACCCTCATTACCATAAAATGCGAGACTGCGAGCCACGTGACAGAGCAGTTCTCCTGGGTTCCCTGACCCTGCTACTCTCTGCCCGGGTGCCCCTTCCCAATGAAGTCTCTTGCTTTGTCAGCACATGTGTCTCCTCGGACAATTCATTTCCGAGTGTTAGACAAGAGCCCGCTCTTGGTCCCTGGAAGGGGTCCCCTTTCCTGTAACAGACCTATTTCCCAAAAGTAGTAGAAGAGAGGGGATAAAAGGCACAAGTCAGGGAAGGGAGCTTTGGACCGGAGGGCTACTCCTTTGCAACGCCAGCCCTACTTTGTAGGAAGCCTTCATTAGCAATGCCCGGTTTCCCACTGCATGGATTCTCCTCTCTTGTAAATGCCTTGCTCAAATGGATCTAAACTCAGTTTTACCAGTTGTTCTCATCTGGGGGCTATTTTCCCATCCCCAAAGACATCTGACAACATCTGGAGCCATTTTTGATAGTTACATCTTAGGCGGAGTGGGATGGGAAGTGGGGGTGGGGGACAGGTTACCACTGCCATTTAGTAGGTAGAGACCAGGGACACAGCTACACATCTTATGCACGGAACAGCTCCCCTCCCCCAACAAAGCAGCATCCGGCCCAAAGTGTCAAGAGTGCCGAGGCTGAGAAACCCTGTTCTAGACCATTACATTTCAACATCTAGGGGTCCTGGACCTATACTCACAGCCATCACATCACAGGCTTGGGTAATTTAGTTCCTGTGGCATTTCAATTAGCCCCTTTGACCAAAGAAGAGCCTTCCACAATAATCAATGTGTTTTAAAACTTGTAGGGAGTTCCCTGGTGGTGCAGTGGTTAAGAATCCACCTGCCAATGCAGGGGACAGGGGTTCGAGCCCTGGTCTGGGGAGATCCCACATGCCGCAGAGCAACTAAGCCTGCACACCACAACTACTGAGCCCGTGTGCTGCAACTGCTGAGCCCACACACCGCAACTACTGAAGCCCGCACGCTCTAGGGCCAGTGCTCTGCAACAAGAGAAGCCACCACAATGAGAAGCCCACACACCGCAACGAAGAGTAGCCCCTGCTCACTGCAACTAGAGAAAGCCCGCACATGGTAACAAAGACCCAATGCAGCAAAAAATAAATAACATAAAAAAAAAAAAAAAAAACTTCATAGACCATAAAATAGCTTGCTCTGATCCAAACTAAATCTTTCATCTCTTCCACATAGACCCCCAAATTCCCCGTTGTGGCCATCATCCTTCAGAAGGGACCATGGAGCCTCAAGGAAGCCCAGGCTGTTCAGTGTATGCAGGAAATTTGTGATTAATCACTTCAACCTGCTTTACTTTAACAGAGATTTTCCAAGACCTGTTTATTGTTCCACTACTTGGCTGCTCTGGAGTTATCTATGACCGAAGTCTTAACATTTATTTGTAGAATCGAAGAAGGTATATTTTCACTCTCACATTCCCTTCCAAGTCCCTGAATTAGATTAGTGTGAACTTTCCAAAATAAATTCACCTTTGAGCTGAAACTAAGCATGGAAAGTTTCAGCCCAAAAGGATACCTTATTGGAAAGTGAGAAGCAAAGGAAAACGAGGATTATAATGGATATTTTAGTATAACTTCAGCACTCCCGAAGAATAAAGTATTTGTTACATAAAGGACGCTCTAACAGAGCTGATGTATGCGATCCAGGGTTGATGTTCTGTCCCCTTTCCTTCAGACTTATTTAAGAAAAAATAACTGGAAATAAAAAGAATGGAAAAATCAGCAGGCACATATGGATCTAATTCTGTAAGCTGTCACTGGTTAAGTCCCAAGGAAAGAATATTTTATCAGAATGAGAAAAGGCGAACCATCAAAAATAGGAAGGAAGACCTCTGATTCCTTCACTCCACAAACTTAATTTGTTGGACCATGACTGTGGTCTAGCAGCGTTTGTCAACAACTCAAAGTTAACATTTTATGTGGATGGCCACCATGAATTTTTTCCTACAGAAAAATATTCTCATAGGTCTGGGAGATTTGCAATATAGACAGATGTTAGGGCATTTGGAGTTTGTTTTTTCTCTTGATATTCAACATGGAAAAATATTTCCCAATCACCTCCAACCCCTGAAAGATTCAAAATCTGAACTATTCTAAAGTATGCACCTTTTCAAAACTCCATTCGTAGCCATAACTGTGACTTTGCCCCATGAGACCCAAATAAAATACTATTAATCGATGCAGCATTAAAACTAGTGCAACAGTGCGACAATTTTTAAAACTGAAAAAAAAAAAGAGCTATCCTCTAGATAAAACTCATTTTCAAGTAATTTCTCACAACAACAGAATGCTTCCCCTTCCACCTCCCCTTCCGCCACCGCCCCCCGCCCCCGCCGCCATAAAAACACACACAGTGTCTTGGGCAGAAGATGAATATATAAAACGGATAAAAGAGAAATTGCTCTAGTAAAGCAGTGGTTCTAGAAGCTCAGCCCTCTCCCCCTACTCCCCACCCAATAATCTTCTTTGTCCGCTACTGACTGTCTGGATAAACAAATACATGAAAAAAATAGTTTCAGAATGAGTTTTTTCATTTTTTAAAAATATATTTATTTATTTTTGGCTGCGTTGGGTCTTCGTTGCTGCGTGTGGGCTCTCTCTAGTTGCGGCGAGCAGGGGCTACTCTTTGTTGCGGTGCGCGGGCTTCTCGTTGAGGTGGCTTCTCTTGTTGCGGAGCACGGGCTGTAGGCACGCGGGCTTCAGTAGCTGTGGTGCGCAGGCTCAGCAGTCGTGGCTCGTGGGCTCTAGAACACAGGCTCAGTAGTTGTAGTGCACGGGCTTAGCTGCTCCGCAGCATGTGGGATCTTCCCAGACCAGGGCTCAAACCCGTGTCCCCGGCATTGGCAGGTGGATCCTTAACCACTGAGCCACCAGGAAAGTCCCAGTTTTTTCATTTTTCAATGAAGTGAGTTGGCACCATTTAGAGCTAGTCCTTATTTTGGCCACAGGAGCATGAACTGATGTCTCCTCAATGAATTTTAACAGCTCACATCAATAGAAATTACTGGGGAGTGTAATTTGGGCACGTGGATTTTTGTTTTTACTTTGCTGGATTCTGTGCCATTTGCTTTTTTATTATTTACCTCCCC
Source organism: Mesoplodon mirus (assembly GCF_964341445.2). Lineage (NCBI taxonomy): Eukaryota > Metazoa > Chordata > Mammalia > Artiodactyla > Ziphiidae > Mesoplodon > Mesoplodon mirus. The sequence goes on from NC_138980.1 coordinate 64,893,236, forward strand.
CAAAGCAGTTTTTACCTTTTAGAAAATATCTCTTGAAGAAAAGTAATATCTTACCAAGTTTCCTTTTTGTCTTTTGGTTAATACTTCTTTTCAATTGTTTGCCTATCAGCAAATGAAAAAAAAATAAAAGCAATAAAGTCCTTCTTCCTTTTCCTTCACCTATAATGTGACCCAACTACTACACATGTCTATAGAATTATTCAAGGTGATGCACACTATATAGTTATAAAAGGGTCCTGTGCATTATCTCCTATACATTTTCATTTACATAGTCTTTATGAATGTAAGATGCTTGCACTGTGATGTCTGTCACCCACTGATGGTCAGGGTTGATTCTGTTTCTTTAGATGGCTAGAAAGAAATCCTCCCCCACCATCATGGTCCTACGGATGTATCTCCCACTACCTCTTATCAAAGAAACCACACTCCCAGAGGGAGGGATAAATTGGGAGATTCAGATTGACATATACATACTACTATATATAGAATAGGTAACTAATAAGGACCTACTGAATAGCACAGGGAACTCTCTGAATACTCTGTAATGACCTATATGGGAACAGAATCTAAAAAAGAGTGGATACATTGTGTATGTATAACTGACTCGCTTTGCTGTACAGAAGAAACTAACACAACATTGTAAATCAACTATACTCCAATTTTAAAAAATTAATTAAGAGAAAAAAGAAACCACATTCCCAGAAGAAGAAAGACAGATCCTCCTTCAAGGCAGGTCCATCTTCCCAGGGCATGTCTTTGGCACAGGCTACTAAAATCAAAACACTCATAACCTACAGGATATGTATATTAGGTAATTCTATAAAAGCATTTATTAAAAATCACAGGCTCTTTCATTTATACTCGGAATGGGAAGACATCTTAAAAACTTTTTTCATCAGAACGTGATCCCCCAAAATGCATATTATCACCAAAACAATAATCACCATCTCACATCTGTAATCCTGCCAAAGGAGCCTGTACAACAGGGGCAGCAGCAGATGACAGGGGACTGCGAAAGCTCGTGTTCCCTCAAATATCCTTAGCGTTCCTCTCTAAGACGTGGGGGGGGAATCAAAGCAACTGAAATTGTGGCTTTTTCCTGGCCAGTGCTGGAAAACAATATCCCAGAGGCCACGCATCTTACCTAATGGTCCACATTTCCAGTGAAGCCGAATTCAGACAGCGCATGTGGATTGGCACATGGTTTGTACTATTTTACTTTAGAGGAAAAAAAAAAATGGAGCAATCCTGGAAGAACTCCATATTCTTCTTTAAAGAAAAAAAAAATTTAAGTTCCTCTTAAAAACTAGTTACTACTTTGAGCAGGAAGGAAGGGTTTGGAACAGCTGTCCCTGAGTGAGTTGGGAGAATGTTAATCACTGTCCCTTCTCTCCTGGACTTAAAGATTAGCTCACATCCCTGGCCTCTGCAAAAGGAAACCGCATACACTTAACTTTTGAGACAATCGTCAGGAATACTTCTGTAACAGTAGTAGCAAGTCAGCCGGATCTAAAAGACACTCAAGTCTGGAAACGTACCCTGAGGCAGCAAGTGCCCAAAGGGTCAGCAGTGGACATTTGAGAAAATCACTCGCTTCTTGACTAAAGCTCACCAGGAAAAAGTCAAAATTAACAAAAACAGAGTGAAAATTAAATTGCCACATAAATGGGAATCTCCACTTGAGCCAGAGTCGTCTTAGGCAAAATGATCCTGCACAGACCATGCTAGGTTAAAAATATATTAAATGCGATTTCCTCTGTATGCTGTTAAGAGAGGAAGGCAAGATGTAGGGAAATACATAACCCCATTTTAATAAAATCAACAGTAATCCTCCCAATCCAGGATAAAAATGTTTCTTTCCATATGATTGTTTGAGCACCGAACTAGGTGTGAAAAGATATACAAGATGCCAGTCTTTGTAACAGAGAAGAGAGTAAGAGAAAGGAGGGAAAAAGAGTTTTTAAAAAAAGAGAAAGACAGGGGCCTCCCTGGTGGCGCAGTGGTTGAGAGTCCGCCTGCCAATGCAGGGGACATGGGTTCGTGTCCCGGTCCGGGAGGATCCCATATGCCGCGGAGCGGCTGGGCCCGTGAGCCATGGCCGCTGGGCCTGCGCGTCCGGAGCCTGTGCTCCGCAACGGGAGAGTCCACAACAGTGAGAGGCCCGCATACCGCAAAAAGAAAAAAAAAAAAAAAAAAAAAAAAAAAGAGAAAGACAGACTGATTGTCATTGGATAGAAAAAATATACACAGTCTAATAGTATGGAAAATTAAAACTAAAATTCTATGGTTTTAATACAAGTGTGCAAAAATTGAATATGCACAAGGACTAGAACTAGAAGGTGACAAAAAACGGAAACTTATTTGCTTTGGGGATGAAACCATGAATACTTTTCTTAAAGTCAGTGCGTTTTAGCAATATGCAATATGAAACAGTCTCTACCTGCACTTAACATGCTTTATAACACACGAGCTAGAAATGTAACATTAGGACAAAAATGAGGTGCATTTGAAAAGTGGGTGAGGACAGGGTGGTATACGGGATCCAAATGAATCAGATACAGCCTGAAGAATTCCAACAGTTTGCACAAATGGGACAAGAAGTGAAACCGGTCCCCTCCAGCAATTTCCTCAGGCACCTGGTGGTCTGGGGTCTGTGACCTCACAGGAAGCAGAGACCACCACACCAGAGCCGCACAGCACTGAAGTAAAGAGCCAAATCTCAACTAGATATATTAAAACACTTCCCTAAGTCGATCAATATGGCAGCAAGATGCTTGCTTTAAATGGTGGATGGGAAACTGATCAGAAAAAAAAAATTTTTTTAAGGAAATAAAATATTTAAAAATGTAAATGTGACGGAAATTATAAACAGCCTAAAGGTCCTCTCCCTTCGGGAACAGCTGTGTCTGCTAATCCCTCGAGGAGTCCTCCCTGCGATCGCCCTTCCTTCCTTCCTCCGTCTCTCTCTAATAGCTCCCTTGTTCCTGTTGGACAAAACTAGCCCTTTGTGGCTGCTCTCAGAACAACATTAAAAACAGGAATAGGGAAATTGTAAACAGGAGGCTTCTGGTCTACAGGCGAAGACACACACAGACCTCTGAGGCCTACTTCATGCTAAGCAAAGAAACAGATCTTTGTTGCTAAAGGGATTAGGGCTGCGGGATTTCGGAGGCACTGCTGAGGCATTCAGCTGGCCTGAAGTAGGGGCTTTGTAAAGAGATACCTCCATTAGAGGTCTGTGAGCGGAAATCATTCATACTCTTTATACAATCTGGGTAATGTGATAGTGTTGGACTGTTAAACGCCTCTGGTGAGGCAGGGTCCTATCTCCTTGAATGGTAAATTCTTCAGCAGCTAAATAGATGGCGGTGTAATTACCTTCACTGACTTTTTTTATTTTGGGGGGGGGGTGGGTCTCCTACCTTTAACCCTTAGTGGGAGTAACATTAAAGGGTCACCCAGAGCCAAGGAGGCAAAGTCTTCCCGAGTCGGCTCAGAGGCAGCCTTTAGATTTGGTGTTGGCAACTTACATTATCAAAAATGGCACACTTTGGGCATCACCTGCACACAGAGGCAATGCCTGCTTTGTCCCTGTGTTCACCATGGTGATCAAAGTCTTCCTAATTGCCCCCTGCCCTTGGCCTTGAACGCCCCCAACCTGCCTACCTGATTCCTACCTATCCTATACCTGCCTCCACCTACCGGCCCTTTCTTGCCTCGCCATCCCCAAGCTGAGTTGCTGGCCTACACAGCCCCCCATTACGCTCCCCATAAACGTGTGGACTCTGTGTGTCTCCTCATCCCAGTAGACGATGCGCTCCTGAACGCAGCTGCTTATTTACCTTTGTACCCACAATGCCTGGCCCTTTGTAGATGCCCAGAGCTGTCGTCCAGCAGGAGAGCAAGGCAGTTGGATTGCCCTGTTTTTGGATCAGTCCCTATGGTAGCCGGGAAGACCATCTCCCTATGTATTTGAGTGGCTTATTAAGAATTTATTTTTTAATTCATCAGTGAACCCTCCCAGGGAATGCAGGGGGGTCTTAAGAGGCCAAGCAAAAAAACACTGTGGCCAGTTAGGAAAGAAATATGAGCCTTCCAAGGAAGACAGCAAGTGGTCACTTCGTTGCAAACGGCCAGAAGCTTTCTCAGCGACCTCACCGGTCCCGATCCTGACTCCACATTCTTGGCTGAAGAAGTGGCAGCAGCAGAGTGAAATGTTCTTCGGGTTCATCCTTAGAGTCTCTGGATCCAAATATTCATTATGGTACCGGCTGTTATAAACTTAGATAACTTTTCAGACCTGACTTCAAAACTAAATGTCAAACTGAGAGGGAAGAAACACTGCCATCAGAGCTAAGAGACACTTCCCTTGCCTGGTATGATCAGACCCATCCTGATGGCTGACAAATGCATTCTGGGAGAAAGGACAGCTCTGGGTACATGTGGGGTTTTGCAGTAATCTCACTTGGAAGGGGTCCTGGTTTCTGTTTATAAGATGGACCTGCAAATACAATGAGGGCTTTGCAACAACTGCTAGAAGGCTGGTGTTTTTCTCCACTGATACTCTCAGTTCTCTGGGACATGCTTCTATATAAGCGCGGCCTTGGCCATCATTAATTGCTGGCTCTTTCCATTGTGCACAATTTTCTATCTGGATTAACTCTCTCCTCACTGTTTGGCAGGTGGGTCTTTCTGCTCTTACGTTATTAACACCACTGTCTGCAAAAAGCAGTTAAATACAGAAGGAAGAAAAAAACAGCTTTATCTCCAATTCTGCCACTTAATCACCCACTCAGCCAACAAATGCCGAGCACCTACTATGTGCCACACACTGCACTAGGCATGGAGAATATGAAGATGAGAATGAAATGGGACGCCATGTGAAGAGGAGGGAGCACAGAGAAACAGAGCGGTCAACCCCCTGACGGCAATCTGCACAAGGCTTTGGAGAGCGTGGAGGAACAGAAGGGGTTCAAGGAAGGCTCCCGAAGACGGTGAGAATTTAGCCTAGAAGATTCTGGATAAAAAAAAAAGCCATAAACTTTTGGGACAATTGAGGAAATATGAATGTGGACTACATATCAGATAAAGTTACTGTACTGATGTTAAATTTCTTAGATGTGTTAACAGCATTGCAGTTACATAAGAGAATCTCCTTGTTCTTAGGAGATACAAGCTGAACTATTTACGAGCGAGGAATCATGAGATCTATAAATTACGTTCACATGGTTCAGAGAAGGACCTATCTGTGTATGTATAACATATGCACATACAGGGAGTGGGAGAAGAGAGAACAAATACTGCAAAGTGTTGGTGAATCTAGGTATACGAACGTTCATTGTACTATTCTTTTAATTTACTCTATGTTTAAAAATTTTCAAAAACCACTGGATCAACAACTTAAAATATACATATACACATTGATGTGTGTGTGTGTGTGTGTAAATAAATATTACAAGGGCTGAACACTGGACTGGGAAAAGGAAAGTGGGAGTCAGATAAAGACAGAAGGGAGGCACTCCAGGGAGAGGAGGTGGCTGGCGCAGAGGATTTGTGGGTAGTAGCTGGTATGTATCGAACTGCTCCTGGCCCAGAATTGGCGCTTGTATAAATCTGTCAAATGAATGAAGGAGTTAAACAGCATCACTATGCAGGGAACTGCAAGCAGATCAGACTAAAGGACGCACAGAGTCTGTGTTAAGGAGTGCCAGCTGACTGGGCCGTGGAGGCAGGGCGCCTGTGGCAGAAGCCTTTGTGTATTCTGCTGAAGTCCTGAGACTTTATCTTGTGGGCAAATGGGAGCCACAGCAGGAGGTGATGTGTCAGATGAGCATCCAGAGGGACCACCCTGGCAGTCAGGTAGCATGTGGAGCGATGGAGCACAGACCTGGAGGCAGGAAACAAGGGCACCAGTCAGGATGCCTTTGCTGCCTTTGCACAAAGCCCTGGCTCTCACCAGCTGAATTCATCAAGAGACTCATTATCCAACACAGCTGCAAGCTTTGAGATGACAGACAGCACAGGTGGTTGATTCAGTGGCTCAGCAACGTCACCATGGGCCCAGGTGCCATCTCTCCCCACTCCAGCATTTTCTGTGGTTGGCTCTGCGGGCGGACTACCTTTCCTCATCTTCAGAAGACGAGGCAGCAGCAGCTCCTCGAGTGACGTATGGACACAGCAAAGACCACAGACAGAAGGCAGCCATCTCTTCTTTGGTCTCCTCCTTAGCAAGGAAAACTTTTCCAGAAGCTTCCCAGCAAACCTTCCCTCCCCATCCCACTGTCCCAGATTGGGTCACAAACCCATTTCAAAACCAACCACTATCAAGGAAATAAGATGACATATTTGGCTTAGAATAATAATTTATACACAGGTGGAATCAACTACTCTGAATCATCACCTGAAACACTTGGGAGGCTACTGGTCCAGGCAAAGGATGCTAGAAGCCTAAACTATGGTAACGGTGGTAAAAAGATGGGGAGATGATAATGGATTCAAGATTTCTTTAGGAAGTTATGTTGGTAGCACTTGGTGGTGGATTGAATGCGGAAGAGGAGGGAAACGAAGGAAGAAAGGACACCCTCCCCTCCATATTTCCAGCTTGGGTGAGTGGGCAGAAGCAAGTGCCACTAACTGAGCAAAAGAATCCAAGAGAAGGAGGGGAGGGTTTGGGGAAAAGTTGGTTTGGAGCACGTTCAATGTGAAGGGTCTGTGGGCATTGAAATAATTGTGTTGGGCCGTCAGTGGAGTATGAGTCAAACCATTATCCCAGACAGGTGGTCCATACTCAGACATGGTTCTCAGATGGGCTTTGGTCCATACAGACATTTTTGAACCAACATTTAATCACTGAGAGAGTCCAAACAGGATTATGTATTTCTGGCTTCTCAGGGAAAACTGGAAAATCTGGCAACACGGGTCCTGAATTCCTACATGTCAACAGTTGGGTGGAAATCAGGGGCAGCCTTTCCCTTCAGCTAGAACAAGGGGTTCTCTGGCCTGCCACACTCAATCCATTTCATTCACTAACTTTTTCCACCCAGCCCCTGAAGGCATTTCCATCTGATGCCCTGCTCAGAACGGCGGGCTGCAGGAGAGGGGGAAGAGGTCAGAGCTGCAGACAGACATCTGGTCGTCACTAGCATTTAGATGGTGGTCAAAGCCCTGGCTGTGGAGGCCATCACACAAAGACAAAGTGGAAGGAGAAGTGGGTCAAGGAGGACACCCTGGAGCCATCACTTTTTTAGAAATGGAGAAAGAGGAATTCATGTAGGAGAGAGAAACTGGAATGGAGCAAGTGAGACTGAAGTCTCAGGAGCTAAGAGTCTGGAGGTGGAGGCAGTGCTCACCTGTGCCAGATGCAACAGGAGGTCCAGGGAGAGGAGGGTCCAAAGGAAACACGGCGCTGGGGAGATGAGTCGTGGGTGCCCTGGGAGCCGCCTTGGTGGCATGGCGAGGGAAAAGGCAGATGGCAAAGGGCTGGATGGAGGATGAGAGATAAGTGGACACAGGGCACATAGATGGCTCAGGTGAGAAAGGGAGGAGAAAGGATGAACAGAAGCTGGAGAGGTTATGGGGTCAAGACATGGGCCCTTTGTAGGATCAGAGAGACTTGGACATTCTAAAGGGAAGAAAGAAGCTAGTGGTGAGAGGAGGCTACAGAAATTAAGCTAGAGGGATGAACAACAGAACCGAGTCCAAGACGAGGGAGTGGGTGGGAGCAGGGAGACGCCATGGTCAGGCACAGATGCCCGGATTCACCACAAGAATGACTCTGAGGCTGGGGGATTGGAGGTGAAGATAAACCTGTCAGCAGACGAGGATGCTCAGAAATGGGAGAGCTAGTAACGGACCTTCACAAGGTGGGGGCTTAGTAACCTTTCAAAGGGATGCTCCCAGGTGTCCATCCTTTCCCATTAGGTACGAAGGCCAGGGTGGGGAGCCTGGGGACGCGGAGCACCACATGCCCTGAACTACAGGCAGCAGTGGTGGAGGGCAGAGCTGGCTTTCAAGCCCTGGGGCAGAGGGAAGGAAGCGCACACTGGATGACCTGGATGATGAGTCTCCATGGGAGGGGGATGCAGCAGCTCTGCGGGTGGAGGGGAAGGCTCACAGCACCACGCACCGCTTGAGAGCTGGCCACAACACAGTCGCTGGGTCCTCTCTGGTGCGCACCCTGGTTCGGATGAATGTCTTGCTCCCTCCCCTATGCTGAACTCTCCTCAAAAGCAACTGCCATAACCAAGGCAACAGTAAACCTAACTCTACTCACCCCTCCCCCATGAATACATCAATCTATCTGAAGAAAGCGAATGTGTGTTGGCCTGATGTTGCACTCAACTCTGAAGCCCAGTAACTTGCTGGTGCCACTTTTACCCAAGGCCTTTGGGCTTCCTTTAGAGGAGATGTTGGCCAAAGCAATTTTTGATGATTAGAAAGCACTTCATGGGACTTCCCTGGTGGCGCAGTGGTTAAAACTCCACGCTCCCAACGTAGGGAGCCTGAGTTCGATTCCTGGCCAGGGAACTAGATCCCACATGCACACCACAACTAAGGAGCCCGCCTGCAGCAACTAAAACGAGCCCACGTGCCACAGCTAAGGAGCCCGCAAGCCGCAACTAAGGAGCCAGTGCAACCAAATATAAATAAATTTTTTGAAAGGGAGGGAGGGAGGCAGGCAGGAAGGAAGAAGGCACCCCATGGCATTTTTCTGAGGCAACTTTCTATCCTGGGGAATCAGGCAGATTCTAAGGCAATGGTTCCCCTGGCAGCCCATGGTTAGGGTCAAGGCTTTCATTGTGACAAACGAATCCCCTCCTGGTTTGGGGCTGCAGCACTTACAGGGCTGCCCGAGGCCCTCAGCTCCAGACCAGCCTCTGTGGTCCACATTCCGCAATCACGGTGGAAGCTCTGAGCAGCAGGGAGAGTTTCCCACAACAACACACACGAGCCCCTGGACGTCCAGCTCCAGATGTGACTTGCAAATTCTCAGTGACTTTCACCTTAAACTATGTTGGTTGAGGACAGAGGTGAAAGGTGACCAAGTACCATCAATGAGGAACCCCCAAGCCCACCAGCAGACTACAGCATCCACTCTCCTTTTTCCCACATTTTAATGAAATGGCCTAAGCATAATTATTCGGATTGTTTCTCTTCTGTGTCTTGTTTATTTTATGGTGGAGTTGCTATGAGACAAAAACAAACAGAAAGCTCTTTTTAAAAAAAAAAAAAACAATACAGGAAGAGAAATAAGCCTGGAAAGGCCACTATCTTGATATTCAGTATCTCCAGGATAACTAAGATTTCACTGATATTGAAAACCTCCACGTCTTAAAGACTATCTCTGATCTTAAAAATAACAATAATCTGTTTACAGCCCTTGCACTGGAAAAATCAATATTCTTTAATTCCTTCTAAAAACCAGGGGCATTAAAATAGAATCAAGGCTCTAAGAGGGAGGCATGCTGGCATCATTTCACTTGCTTTGAATTACGTGGTTAAACCCAGCATGCATTTCCCTAGAGAGGAAGTGGAGTCTTCTTTCAAGAACACGCTAAACGCCCATCTGTCAGAAACAATTTGGGGGTACTGAGGTACAGAGATGAAGAAGAGAACAGACCATCCCTTGAGGTCCCTGCCTGGGCAGAACACTTCTGCCTCTGCAAGATGATGTACTCGTTGTCCTTGATCAACTGCCCCCACATGACACTCATGGTACCACCCAAGCCAAGGACACAGCCGTGCAGGTCCGTAAGAAGCTCGCCTTCTCCTGTTAGAGCCGGGTGCCCAGATAAGCAATCACAAGACAATAGCACGTTATGAGAGGTGAATGCTGATCGGAACATACCCCAAACACCACTGTTAATTATCTATTCGTGGGAAGAGGGCACCATTGAGAGCCGACCTCCCGTACTACCGTGGGCGCTTGGGATTTCACTTGTTTCTCAATGAATACAACAGCCCTCGGAGGTAGGTGTCCTTATCTTCATGCTCTGAGTGATGCCCCAGGTCACCAGGGTAGCTTGCTCCAATTCCAAAGTCCCTGTTCTTTTTATGCCAAGCAACATCTCAAGTACTATTCTTGAATATAGCCTTTCCTGACTCCCTTAACTGAATGTTATTTGTACTTCTGTTAAGGACACTACCTTCATCTAGAAGGACAGTCATTTGTCTACTTGTCAGTTTTATAGGACTATAAACTTCAAAGCAAGGAATGACATCTCTTTACGTATTTTTTGTGTGTGTATCATTTTTTAGATAAGAGGTGACTCTCGTTCTTTAGATAAGAGGTGATGCTTAGGCAGACACCTGAAAGAAATAAGAACAATCCTGGAGGATGGGGGATGGCATGGGGGACGTCCCAGCAGAGGGCACAGCCAATGCAAAGGTCCTACATCAAGGGGCAAGTCTGAGGGACGAAACCTCTACCCCACGCTTGTCATTCTGTCCCCTTTCCCTGTTTTATTTTTCTTCAAGACATTTTTTTGCTCTTTGTCATCACATTTATGAGTCTATCTGCTTACTGCCTACACCTCAAATAGAAATGAGCTCTATGAGGACGTGGACTTTGCTTTCACCACTGCTGCTCCTTAGAGCCTAGAGCCGGTCTGCCATATGCAGGGCACTCCATACAAATTTGTTTAAAAACATATGAATAGGGCCTCCCTGGTGGCGCAGTGGTTGAGAGTCCGCCTGCCGATGCAGGGGATACGGGTTCGTGCCCCGGTCTGGGAGGATCCCATATGCCGCGGAGCGGCTGGGCCCGTGAGCCATGGCCGCTGGGCCTGCGCATCCGGAGCCTGTGCTCCGCAACGGGAGAGGCCACAACAGTGAGAGGCCCGCATACCGCAAAAAGAAAAAAAAAAAAAAACATATGAATAAATGCATAGAGCATTATACACATTTTCAAAGTTTTGTTTATTTTTATTATGCACTTATGTACAACCACTGAACTAAGCACTTTATACACACTATGGCATTTAATCCTCATGAAAACCCTATTCAGGTGGGTACTCTTCACTGCATTTTACAGGGGGTGAAACTGAAGTTAGAAAAGCTTGCTCACGGTGACTCAGCCAGCAGCAGTGGAGCTGGGATATGAACCCAGGTCTGATCCAAAAGCCTGTGCCTTTTAACTAAAGCATTATTCTCGTACATGGGAGGCCCCTGACAAACAGTCACCGGATGGAGTCAGATATATTCAGGGCAGAGGAGGGGGCAAGGTCAAAGACGGTGTAACCTAGAATATGGAGAGCAGGTTAAAAGATGCCTCATTCTTGTACGGAAGCTAAAAAGACCCAACATCAAAGATAGGAGGTTAGCTGAATGTGCGCTTTTTCCCCCAGAAATTTACCTACCTAAGAAATGAGACGTCTAAGTGTCTGACTTCTAAAGGCTCCTAGGCTGCGTCACTCAAAAGGAAGACACTGATTTCAGTGCAGCAAGCGGCAGAGAAGGTCAGCCCTCAGGAACGGTCGTATGGTTAGGGGAGGCAGAGCCGTGATGCCGGAAGTGTTTGGTGACTCCAAGGAAAGGCTGAGCAGGATCAGAGGTTACTCAGGAGGCCCTGCCTATGGTGGGCTGGAGAATTTTGCTCGGCTGAAAGGTCAGTGACAAATATAAAGCTCAAAAGGTCTTCATCCAGAAGAGGTTAGATAAAAGAGCCCACCAAGTCTCACTAACTCCTTTGCTTTGATTTCATGCTTACTAAGACCAATCCAGTTCCTTGATACTGAGAATGCAATTCCCAGAAGCATATCGCAGGTTTTCTCCTCCCAGCTACAGTGCTAAGTTAGCACTCGGGCTTACGAGTCAGGCTCTGCTGCTGGTACGGGAGCTCCAAGCCTGCTCAGTCCCGGGTGAATTTAACACGGGTTCCCCTGGTGGTAGGTCAGAGTGAGCCCTGGGCTCAGATGCTGCAGGGCAGCAGTGGGTCCAGGTCTGCCTTCACCACCTCTACTGGATGGGATCATGACCACGCCTCTGTCCCACAGGTCCTGACCCTTGGGTGAGAGTATTTGTTGTGGCTATAACAACAAATTCACGGATCCAAGAATCTCAGTTATCACTAAATAACACATCAGTCATCACAGGGAAATGAAGGCTTTTCCCCACTTCTCTTATTAACATTGATCTAAAGGTATTTTTTCCTTCTACCATAAACGCAAGTTGGGTTTCCCAACATCAAACCACCTTTCCCTCCTCATCAATGGTAACTACAGGCAGAAATTAAAAGCACTGTAGCCCTCACGTCCATATTCTGATCACTTGAGATCACAGAGACACCTTGTGCTGTGCTGCGGTTTACTGACTTCCAAGTGCCTTCATGGGCCATCTCGTGGCATCCTCCCAACAATGCCCTCAAGGTAGGCAGGGAAATGGTTACTCCCCATTTTAAAGAAAAGGCAACAGACCCCAGGAGGCCACACAAGTTACTCAAGGCCCAGGGTCCCAGAGCTAGAGAAGGGGGAGCTGGCCTCAAACCCAGGCCTGTGACCTCATGCCCTTTTCCTGAACTGCAGGACCATGGGGGCCATGACCTACCCCGGCCCTGATGACACTTAACCCTGTGGATGCCGAAAGAGCCAGTTTGTGAGCTGAACACCAGTGTATTCACAAGCAATGTTTCAAACCCTTACCATGGTACTCTGTACTAGAGACTGAACTTCAACTCTCACAGTGGTGAAAGAGAAAGGTGAAAAAGGGACTTCCCTGGTGGCACAGTGGTTAAGAATCCACCTGCTAATTCAGGGGACACAGGTTCGATCCCTGGTCCAGGAAGATCCCACATGCCGCGGAGCAACTAAGCCCGTGAGCCACAACTACTGAGCCTGCGCTCTAGAGCCCAGAACTCACAACTACTGAAGCTCGTGTGCCTAGAGCCTGTACCCTCCCACGAGCCTGTACCCTCCAACAAAAGAAGCCACCGCAATAAGAAGCCCACGCACTGCAACGAAGAGTAGCCCCCGCTCGCTGCAACTAGAGAAAGCCCGCGCGCAACAACGAAGACCCAACGCAGCCAAAAATAAAGGTGAAAAGAACCTCACATGGCACAATACTGAGTGATTTAGAAATTAATACTAAACAATGTTTTTAAATAGCTAACATTTATAAAAACTAGCACTGGCCCAGGCACACTCTCAGAGGTGGCAGAACCAGCTGGGCTCATCTCAGGCTGAGCAACTTGGCTTTGTAGTAGTAGGTTCTTTCAGAATTGATCAGCCTCAAGTTGGGTCTGGCCCCTGAGCCTTCCACCCCCCGCCCCCGTCCACACTGCCTCTCAAAATGGCCAGAGCAGGCCCTGTAACCGCCCAGCTGGGTGAGTCAGTCATCCTTCCAGACCCTCGTCTCTTAACTACTCTAATTGCAAACACATGTCCTTACACCACGCTCCAACTCAGGCAAACAGGAGACAGAAAAACACTTAGGAGCCCTCAATGTCAAGGGGCATCAAGGTGCTGGGAGCATGACCTTTTCTGGCCCAGGTGCTGGAAAATAAGTGCCGCTACCGAGCTCCTCCCTTCCCCCAAACTGAAAGCAGTTCTGCTGGCCTAACCCAGGGCTGCAACCTTACATGCCATTTGGGCTCCATGGCACCCGGCTTCTTGAATCAACCTCTACCTTGCCAGCAACTTGGCCTACCAATGCACCAAAAATAGGCTGTCCTCCTCCTTCCTTTGAAGCATTTTAAGGTAAAACGCATTTGATCCACAGGGCAGACCACCCCTCAGACTCTCCCCCGAAGCCATTCCAACCTGGTATGGCTGCTTCGGCTATGACGTAAGATGGGCCCTCTAAGCGACAGGCCTCACACACTATCCCCAGGTGGCCGCTCCAGACTGCTTCCACGGCCCAGAAAATGGCCTCACTGTGTCTCTCAAGACAGAAATATCTGGGAGTCATCCTTGATCCCCACTTTTTCCTCAACCCTACACCCCCCACCCCCCAATTCTACCTCCAAAATACATCGCAAATCTGTCCCTCTCTCTCCATCCCCACTGCCTCTTCTCTAGGTCAAGCTACGGTCAACACTTACCTAAGGGTCCTGAACAGCCTCCTGACAGGTCTACCTGCTTCCCCTCTTGGACTCTGGCACACAGCTAGTTATGTCCAAATCCAGTCTCCTCTTCCTGAGGAGTTGGGAATATGACAATCCATTCCAAGATCACATTTCCTAGACGCCCCTGCAGCTAAGTTGGCCGCGTGACTCTTTACTCGCCAGTGAAATGTGAGTGGAAATGATGTGTACAAATTGTGCATCATTTGTTTAAAAGGAAACTGGTTTGTCAGGATTTCCTCTCTAATTCCCTTTCTGGGAGACAAGGAGCTGAGGCAGCTCTGACCACAAAGATGAACACAGCCACCTAGGGAAGGTAAATGAGAGAAAAGGAGGCTCAGGTCCATGACGATCTTGTGGAGAGCTCTTCACAGGAAGAGACCAGAGGACAGCAAGACTAGAAACAGAGAGATCAGTGTCAAGGCTATTGTAGACTAGAGGACAGAATAGATACAGCTTTGACTAAGGTATTGGCAGCACTGGAAATGGTGAGATGTACCCAGATTCTGGATGTAGATTGTAAACACACGCAACTGAATTTCCTGGTAAATTCTACTGGGGGGATGAGATTAGGAGAAGTCAAGGATGAGTCCCAGGTTTTTGGCCTGAGGAACTGGGAGGGTGGAGGGCCCATGAACTAGGATGGAGGAAGAGTGAAGATGGAGACTATATGGGGAGGATGCTCAGGAATTAAATTTTGGACCTGCTTAAGAGTAGAGGTTACCAATGCCTGAACCTGGAGTCAACACTACTTGGATGTGAATCCTGACTGATGCTTATAACCTCTTGACCACAATCAAGCTACTTAAATCCTGTGTGCCTCAGTGTTCTCATCCACAACATAAGGACTAATAATGGCCCCTATCTCACAAAGTCGATATAAAGAGGAAACGTACACATTCCAGACTTTCTTTTGTGCTGTTCCAGTCTTCCAAAAGGCTCCGAACTTCTGAGATCAGGAAGAAATCTTCCCTCATCTCTACGCCCGCTTGACCCATCTCAAATAACACTAAGTCCCCAAGATTCTGAAAGCAGAGATGTGGTTGTCTGCTGTGGTCTGGGGACAACTGTGAGGAAGCTTTCAAAGCAGCTGGTATAGGAATCTAACTAGAACATTTTCTTCACCTCAGATTCCTGGCAAAACAAGGCCTGCAGTTAGAAGGGAAAGGTTTTAATTACAAGGCCACCTGTCCAGCCATCTGAAGCCAACCCCAGCCTTTGGCTGGTTCCCTGTGGGCAACGGGGCATTTAGGGGAACCGTGCTCAGAGTCCCTGATGCTTTTCACATTTCATAGCCCTGTATGATCAGGGAGAAAACGAACAGCTCTCAGAAACAGGCCCCCGTTACTGCTCCCCTTCCCATTTGTTATTAAGGATGGAAACAGATACTGAGGGTTTAGGTCATGAAGAGCCTGAATTCCTTCCCCTCCTTTCCTGTGGTCAGATAAGGTGGCCCCCAAAAACCAAATGATCTTCTGCTCTCAAAGCTAACTATACCCCTCTAACTCCCCCTCCAAATGGAGATAAGTGGTTTCTAAATTTTTACTAATTGTCCATTGACATTTTTTAGACGGACAAATATATGAAAGGCAAGCTGGCTATATTCAAACCTGTGAATTCTAAATCAGAATTAATGGAAATTCCTAACTCTCAACACAGGGAGGAAGGGAGGGAGAAAAAGAAGGAAGGAAGGGAAGGGGGGCAAGAAGAAAAAAGGAAGTGAAAGTAATGAAACTCTTTTAGGGGTGTCATTATTTAAACCATATATCAACAAAGAAAAATTCAAATATTTCCAACTTGGGCCTTTTCTTTTTTAAAGGAATAGACAAAGGCCACATAATAATGTGAACCCAAGTACAAAAGGCACCAGGATTAATTAAATTGCAGATGGTACAGAGACCGGTTCATTATTCATTAAAACAGTTTCCATTTCTTCTGGGGCCCGCAGCTAGACTACATTTCCCAACCTCCCTTGCAGTCAGCGTGACCATGTGACTGAGTTCTGGCCAGTGGCACGGGCAGAAGTGACAGATGCCATTTCAGGCCTGGCCCATTAAAACCTCCCACGGGTAATTTGCCATGTTCTTTCCCCTTCTGTGTGACCTTGGAAGCTACAAGTTGAAGAGGGTGGAGCCACGAGATGGAAGGAACCTGGGAGCCTGAAGCACCGCTAGAGGAGATCCATCTGCTGACCAGAGGCATCTGGTGAGAAATAAACCTGTACATAATGAGCCACTGAAATGTTGGTGTGTATCTGTTCACGGCAGCTGGTGCTCCATGAACTAATACACAGCTCAGACCTTACCCATCTCCTCCAGACAGCCTCACTTTGGCATCTGCAAATGCTGAGTTTTCATAAGACCTTATCAAAGGTTGTAAGTAAAGTCAATCAGCAGACTAACTACAATCAACACCCATGTTGGCCTTTTCGGTCTCAACCTCATGATTTACCTAGCTGAAAAGTGATGTTCTCATCAGGAATATGCTATTCCAAAATAGCATGCACTAAGAACATGCTGTCATTTCCTTTAAGAGGAAGAAATTACATTTAGCAAGATAAGAGTTCCTAAATAAATAAAAGGCAGCAATTAAACAAGCCATTAGCTTGCCATAATAGCATAAAGAGCATTCTCTCTACTGATGGGCCATGAGTGCCACGAGGGCAAGGACCATGTCCATTTGTTCACCACTGTGCCTCAGTTTGTGCCTGGCACATAGCGGGCATTCAACAAATACCTGCCCACTGGATGAGAAGATGAAAGGAAAGAACTTGCCTCTGCTCACCTCCTTCCTCATGTTCACACACCCCTCGTTCTCTATATACTAAGTATATATGATGCTTCTCCCTGCCACAGGGCCATTGCATGTGCTCTTCCTTCTGCCTGAAATGCCCTGCCCCTCCTCCTCTCCCTCACCTTCACTGTCTCCATTGGCTGGTTACTCCTACCCCTTTTTCAGATCTTGGCACAAGCATCCCTGCCAGGTCTTTCTGTGTGCCTTACTTTACCTTCTGCTTAATTGTACATTTACGTGTGTGATCATCTCCACAGCACTTGTCTATTTCTGAACTCACCCTGTTTATTTAAGCATGTGTCAAATAATTATTTGTTTCCTCACAAACACACCGGGGGCCTTCAATGTCTCATCCACAAATATCTCCCAATGCCCCCCACAATAGTGTACGGCCCAGAAAAAGTCCTCATTCAATAGGTTGAATGAATAAATGACTGTCAGATATCATTATTCGCATTTATTTAGTAGATTTTATCCAGTCAGCCCAATCACCAGGTTTTTTTTTCTCTTTTCCTATTTTATCATCATATATAGAGAGATGGATATCTGTTAGCATCAGTGAGATGAAAAAGCATGAATATGACACTAATAATACAGAATCAAAAAAAGTAACCTAGGGCTTCCCTGGTGGCACAGTGGTTAAAAATCCGCTTGCCAAAGCAGGGGACACAGGTTCGAGCCCTGGTCCGGGAAGATCCCACATGCTGCGGAGCAACTAAGCCCGTGCGCCACAACTACTGAGCCTGCGCTCTAGAGCCCACAAGCCACAATTACTGAGCCTGCGTGCTACAACTACTGAAGCCCGTGCACCTAGAGCCCGGGTTCCACAACAAGAGAAGTCACTGCAATGAGAAACCCGCGCACCGCAGCGAAGAGTAGCCCCCGCTCGCCACAACTAGAGAAGGCCCGCGCGCAGCAACAAAGACCCAACACAGCCAAAAATAAATAAATTAAATAATATTTTTTAAAAAGTAACCTATCATTTATATTCTTGCCTAATAACCGTGTGTTTAGTGCCTTCTCTGTGCACGCACTATTTCAGTTACTGTAGGGACACATTAGGATGAATTAAACAGAGTTCCCTGTCCCCAAGCAGTTTACAAATCATGTAGCAGGATAATAGCTGATAATATTAATGGTGGATTTTCCCCAGGTTTCTTTGTATCCATGGCCCTTGCCCTAATCAGTCTGACAGGCTAGTCTGGGGATGAGAAAGCAGAGAGAAAAAATTCCTTTTGAGCTTCAAAGTTTACACCCTGTTGGGAATGGAGCAGATTCTGGTAATTAACACTTTGAGGGAAAATACATGATTATGTAAGGCTTCCGGACTCCAGCCTTTCCAACTGGGTGACCTCTAAGGAAGAAGGAAACAACAAAAATTCCAGATAGGTTTGGAAGCTCTGAGCACAGAGCTGACCCATGCCTGGGGAAGCACCCAGAGCTTAGCGAGGTGGGAGAGCTACGTGATACACTAAAATGTCAGGCAGCTGTGCAGACTTGCATGGCTCCAGCATGGCACAGGGCAGAAAAGGGCCCTGTGCATCCAAGAGAGACACCAGTGCAGTAAAGGGAGTACAGCTGCAGGACCTAAAGAGGCCTTGCAAAGAAAAGCATGAGATAAGGCAGCAGCGACCTACACGTCCAGTGATTGAAGGCTTAACAGAATGATGTACATTCCAGTAGATGCCAGCTGGACAGATGGCATCTGAGGACGCGATATACCACCTCGCAGGTGCCTTGGCCCCAATCCTCTAGCGCTGAGAATGCGGCCTGGGGCCAAAGAGAGTGTAATGGAGAATGGGATGGTATATTTGCAAGCAGATGGGGAGCTCAGAATAGAAACTGAGTTAAAGGGAGTTAAATTGACATGGTGGCACTAAGAGTCATACTTGCTGTACAGTCTTGAAGAGTTAAAGATTAGGGCTTCCCTGGTGGCCCAGTGGTTGAGAGTCCGCCTGCCGATGCAGGGGACACGGGTTCGCGCCCTGGTCCGGGAAGATCCCACATGCCGCGGAGCCACTAGGCCCGTGAGCCATGGCCGCTGAGCCTGCGCGTCCGGAGCCTGTGCTCCGCAATGGGAGAGGCCACAACAGTGAGAGGCCCGCATACCGCAAAAAAAAAAAAAAAAAAAAAAGTTAAGATTAGCGCTAATACAACCACGCTAAAAGGCAGAGGTCACCATGGGCGGTGGAAATTAAGGAGAGCTATGGAGCTGGGGAGCCTTGGAAGGCTTCAGGAAGGAGGTGAAACGTGAGCAGAGGTCTTAGACTGGAAGAGTTTTGAGAGGTGCAGACGTGAAATCATGAGGCTGGGGAGAAACGCATTTCAGAAATGGGAAAGCATAAGCAAAGACGCAGAGGCAGGGAAAGCTTTGTATAAAACAATGCCTTGTACGACTTGTCTACAGCTCAGGGTATATGTAGGTGGAAGCCTGATATCAGTAAAATAATGGAGAGCCTTAAAGGACAGACTGAGGAGTCTGGTCGCTCCATGGTAGGTAATAGGGAATCACACAAGGTAACTGAAGAGTGGATGATATGACCACACTTGTGCCTCGAGAACACGGAGCTAGCAAGGATCCCCTGGAGGAAAAAGAATACAGGGAGAGGGCAACAGCCAGCCCTCAGATGAGGGGCCTGCAGTGCAGGGGGAGCTACAGGAATCGAGGAGATCCTTTTTTTTTTTTTTTTTTTTTTGGCCATGCCGCACGGCACGCGGGATCCTAGTTCCCTGACCAGGGACTGAACCTGTGCCCCCCACAGTGGAAGTGCGGCGTCTTAACCACCGGACCGCCAGGCAAGTCCAAGGAGAACGTCTTGATGGAGATCGAGTTGGGTCTGCTTGGCAGGAAATGAAGTGCGGGTGGGGGAGGAAGGAGTTAAAGATGGCTTCAAGGTGCATCTGGGGGAATAGGAGCTCTTAGGAGAGGCCAGAGGTGGGGTTTAGGCTGAGAGTAGAACACCTAGGTTGGATCTCAGAAAGAGGGAGAAATACCAATATTGGGCATTAGTTCTCAGAGTTGGAAGGAACTTTGAAGATCCCCTAGACCACTGCTTCTCAAACCTTAAAAGTATATATGTGAATTTCACCTCAATAAGAAAATGAATAAGTGTTCCCCCCACTCCCAAAGTATACCAATCATTGAGGATCTTCTTAACTTGCAGATTCTGTGTCAGCAGGTCTGGGGTGAGGCCTGAGATTCTGCATTTCTAACAAGCTCTCAGGGGATACTGATGTTGCTGGTCCAGGGACCACACTTCGACTAGCAAAGGATTAGACCAATATTACCCCAAGTATAATACGTATGTGTCTGGCAGTGCATACAGAAATTTCAGGTGAGTCATAAACATTCTATTTTAAGATCCACACAGATTTTCACTTATCATTGTGATGTGAAGTTTCCTTTAAATGCATTTAAGGATTAAAAAGTTGACTTGAAGAAAACAATAATAAATAACAAGAGAGGAGGCATGCATAGGTGGCAAAAAGTGGGCAGGGGGCCTCCAATTACTGAAGTCTGAGGAATGCTTGTAGGAAGCCTCTGAGGATACTTATAGGAAGAAAGAGAAATCCCAGTTTAGAATAAATAGTGGTGATGCCGGAGGGAGAAGTGTTGCTTGACAGAGCAAGGTGACTAACAGCAAAAGTGACTAATATTTGCGAGCATTTCCGGAGCCCGTGAGCCCAGCACTGACCTGGAGCGAATCACCTACTCCTCACAACAGCCCTGTGAGGTCGCTGTCAGTGTTGTCCCTAGTGTCCGGATGAGGACACCGTGGCTCAGAGAGGTTGCCCAAGGTCAAGTAGCTAGTAAGTTCTGGAGCCAGGACTTGAATCCAGGGCTGGGGGACTCCTTTCTCTCCATCACACTGAACCCCAATCCAGCAGGCTCGATGCTTCTACAACATTCTCCTCCTTCCAATGCTGCTGCTGCTGATTTTCTTTTTCTTTTTTTATTAATTTTTTGGCCATGCCGCATGGCATGCAGGATCTTAGTTCTCCGACCAGGGAACAAACCCACGCCCCTGCAGTGGAAGTGCTGGAAGTGTGGGGTCTCAACCACTGGACCACCAGGGAAGTCCCGCTGCTCATTTTCTATTAATGCAACTCAATGTAACTTTGTTGCATTAATGCCAGCAAGAATGATGGGATTTCCAATTCACTGAATTCTTTTTATAAATCAGGGATTATCATTCCCATTTTTAAGATGACAAACTGAGGCTCACCGGGGTCACACCATCAGGACTCAGAACTTAGGTCTGCCTGACTCCAGATTCAAGGCTTTTCCAACAAACCTACCCCGACCCCACTTTTCTTGGTGTGTAACTGTTAATAAGAAGACTTCCTTCCCCAGACTGGAGTGGCTTCTTACCATTTGCCAAACACATGTCCCCCACCTCACTCTCTGCCTTGCTGGACACATGGCACCGTTTAAACCAATTCAGACTTTAACCTATAATCTTGATGTCAGTTGGTGGCTAATAGCTGCCTTATAACTTTAATCGGTGCACCAGATCTCCGGCAGGTGCAGACAAGCCACAAAGAAACCCACTTTGAATCTCTGCATGCTGGAACCATCCCTAGATTATAAACCAAACCATATGCAGTGTCAGGCAAGGCCTTTAGTTTTACCAGGAATGCTACAAAGATTTTTTTAAACCAACCTTTGTTTTAGATGTTACAGAAAGGAAAGATACTATAACTAGCTCTCATGGGGCAGCTAGTAAAATTATTCTTCTAAACCAACATCTATTCATACAGCATCACGACCCAAACCCAGAATACTGTTATTTTGCAAAGAGAAAGCATTCTAGAAGCAAGGATTTAAGTGTGAGACAAATAACTTCTACTCTAGATTCTAGCCTTAATCCCCTCTAAGTTATGTTAAATACAGCATTTTAAACAATCACTAGTTTTCTCTTCAAAAAGGACTTCC
The DNA here is from genome assembly GCF_964341445.2 of Mesoplodon mirus. Lineage (NCBI taxonomy): Eukaryota > Metazoa > Chordata > Mammalia > Artiodactyla > Ziphiidae > Mesoplodon > Mesoplodon mirus. The sequence continues at coordinate 64,915,021 of NC_138980.1, forward strand.
ACCTAGAAGCCAGACTTCCTGACTTTCCTTTCTTGTCATTTCCAACAACTGCCCCTCCCCCTTTCCCCCTTTCCCCCCTTCCTTCCTTCCTTCCTTCCTTTTCCCCATTTCCTGGTTCTGTGCTGCTTTCCACAAACGCTTTCATCTCCTGAATTCTGTTCAGGGCACCATGACACAAGCACAAATTCTTCCCCTCTCCTTCAATCTATACCCCATTCACCCAGATGGACCCATCTTGGTTGGCAACAGTCTGTCTAGCGCACGCGGGCAAGTACAGGGTATGTGCACAGTGAGAGCAACACGGCATCATGATGGGATTGGTCGGGACACAGAAAACCCCAAGTCCTGCCACAAACCAGCCCCTGTCCCCACAAGGCCCCTGGGGGAAAAGGGCACACAGAGAACAAAGCAAGGCCAAACGACACTTTATTATTGGTGGGCGTTGGCCTTGGGCTCTGAGCAAAACTCCAGCGAGACCGGCTGGGCTGTGGACTCCCTGCTAGAATGAGCTGACCAAGAGGGAAGATCCAGAACGTTCACTCCCAGGCCCAGTTCTGAGCCTCCCACAAGAGCCAGCCACCACTGTGACACACGAGGGCGAACAGCAAGCAGGGGAAATGGGCTGATGGACTCCATGCCCAGAGCGGAGTAAACCCAGGCCACCTTCCCAGACCTTCTCCAGCCAAGGGAGAGAAAATGAGTGCACTGGAGAGAAGGACCAGGGTTGGATGAACGGACAGACAGACAGACAAGAGAACAAGAAGAGGATGGAAGAAGACAAGCCAGGCCTTCTCCCAGTGGCCACAAGCCTCAAGCCACATGACTGAGCACAAGCACCTCTTCAAAGACCACTTCCACCTAGAAGGGCAAACAGGGCAGGAGCAGGGCCCATCTTGTAGCCCCTAAGGAGCAGAGAGAGAAGACAGGAGAGAAAGTCCCTTGCAGGGAGCACTGCCTGGACCCTCAGGGTTCCGGCCACATGAAGGGACAGACAGGCCCATCCAAGGTTAGGTGGGCCTTCTAGGGGCCTGGACGCTCCATACTCTGCCCCCATCCCTTCCACACACGTTCTCAAGCCCTCCTCTGGGTGTGGCCCTGGCAGGTATCAACACCTCACTTCCATACTTGAGAGCTGGGTAGGAAAGCACAGGAGCTGAGACAGACCTCATTCTACCTTCCTTTTTCCAGGACATGTTCTTCAAGCAAAACCAAGGCCCTTGGTGATGCTTGGGAGGAGGGAGCAAGCCTGGTGGTTGAGAGCTCAGACTCTGGAGTTAGACCACTGGGGTTCAAACCCCGGCTCGGCCACTGACTAGCTGGTAACCTCAAGCAAGCCAGCCAAGCCACAGGAGTCTTCAGTTCCTCATCTATGCATCAGGGCAGCGATTGGAGCCACGTCACAGACAGTGTGAACATCATGATTCACAGAAGATGCTGAGCATGGTGCCGGGTCTGCAGTGAACACAGAGAACATGCTGGCTGCCCTGATGATGATGATGGTGATGAGAGCATCACTCCTACGACAATAATATTTATCATCATCATTCTCATCACTGCAGTTTCCCTCTAGCCTGCACGCTTCCACAGGGCAATGAGATCCCTGCCTCCCTGCTTCCTGCCCCCATTGCTTCTCCTCTGTTGATGACCCTTGTCCACCAAGGTGAATTCCAAGTCCTTCTTCCCATGGAGACAGATGCACTCACATGGTGCTCTGGAGGCAACGCTAAAGGACACGGGCACTCTTCATCTCAAAGATCACAAATTGCCAACGGGCTGATTTCCCTGATGGTTGTTGTCATGAATGGACATCAGCCGAAGTTCCTGCCCAGCTACTCAAACCAAATGCCCAGCTCACCTCCTTCCATCCCCATCCCCACCGAATTTTATGAATTTCTTTGAAGGGAGAAACATGGATTTGCTAAGTCTTCTTCTAGTTCACTTACAGTCCCACCTCCTGTGAATACTCTGGTAGCTGTTACATGATTTGAAGAAACACTATGAGCAGAATCGTTAAAAATAGTAACAGAACAGAAATGTCTACCTTAAACAAATCATTCCAACAGATGGAACTGAAAGCATTTATTATCCCTCTCTGGTCTGGGCCTTTTCAAATACCGCATTTCCAGCCGGCCAGACTGGGAGCTATTTGATAGTACCTCTCTGACCAATTACATACTAATTAAAATCCCTCGGTGTGGGCTGGGGGAAGCAGCTTTGCATATGGACTTCAATTACTGGGCCCTAGTTTTGCCAAGAAAACACAAAGGGTTTTTCTGGCTGGATGCTGAGGCTTAGAATGAACATATGGCCTTGCGTGGGAGGGGAGGGTGAAGAGTGTAATCCTAAACAGGAAGTGGAGGATTCCCCCTCCACACACACCACCCCGTGATCTCCTGAAAGGAGCTATGTACCAGGGTTACACAGAATCCCTGGTCAGCCCGTGGAACAAATGGCATGCTGCATGGGCAGTGGGCTGCCACCCGGGACACATCATTCCATCCCGGAGCCATTTCTGGATTGGAAGTCTTTCTTGCCCCTCTGACCTCTTCTTGGTTTGGGGATCAGAACCTCAGGTCTCTCCCTAGGTTTCACCGAGCGGGGGTGGCAGAGTATTAATTTTTGCCTCACCAGAATCCATTTCCTCGTCTCCTGGTTACGCTGTCCCAAGCTTCCCAGTCCACAAGGCGCTGGCCGGGAGGAGCACTGGCCCCGTTCTGACCAATCAGCACAATTGCATCCCTCCGGCCACAGCATCTTGATTCCAGGACGGGCATCTGACCCAAACCAGTACAATCAGCATGACTTACAGGATGTGTGTGGGAGCTCCTGCTTGGGTAGATATGTTCCCTATCCAAGTTGGAGGTGTATAGGTGATGAGTCTGAAGCTGTGGCAGTCATCTTGCTGCCACAAGGAAGAGCAGATCTGGAAATGGAAACAACCCAGGGGAAGCAGAACCAAGAGAGAGAACGAGGGAACTCAGAATACTGTGAGAGCACTTAAGGTCCTGGATCCAGCCATTCCTGAATAAATCCACTCATGACTTTACAGTACTGGGAGCCCGTAAATTACTTTCATGCTTAAGCTGGCTTCGGCTAGGCTTTCCATCAATTTGCAAAAAAATACATGAACCTATCTGGCGGAAATAAGATTGGGAGGCAGGACGTTAAAACAATCACAACCACCACCATCCAACCCTATAGGGATCCAGCGTGAAAAGAATATACTTGCTACAGCCTCTGTGGAGCTCTAGGGATCTTGGCCCAGAATCAAAGAATTCTAGAGCTAGAAGAGACCTTGTGGACTAAAGCATCCTTTTTAACGATATTTTCTGTCTTTCTTTTTCTAAACAGGTATGTAGTAGCTGATGGTCCAGAGAGGAAAGACGTGACCAAGGAAGCAAGGCACAAACTCTTCTCACTGCTGTCTCAGTGCTGTGTGCCGTGTATGTATCTGTTGCTCAGTAAAACTTTGTTGCATGAGCATTATAGATCCAATCCCCAATAATCACTCTCTCTAAAACATGCAGCTCATGAGTCTTCTTTCTGTATGGCCAATATCTCTTGCAATAAATTCCTTAATGGACTACGTTTACTTCCTACAATAATCTCTCTCTCTCTCTTCGCCCTTTTCTTTACATGACGCTAGCGTGGCATTTCTTCTTATTCCCCATTTTGCCCTTTCAGTTGCTCAAAACCTTTTCTTTACTTCTTAATTCAAAGTAATGACATTGACTACAGGCACTTAATAATCCACACTTTATTCATTTGTCTGTCCTTTAACTTCTACCTCAAATCCTGAGTTTTCTACCCATCCTCACCCATCCTTTACCTCTACTCACAAGCACCGTGATTGTATTAAAAACAGCTGCAAGCACTACTCACAATTGCCAAGACATGGAAACAACCTAAATGTCCATCCACAGATGAATGAATAAAGATGTGGTTCATATATACAATGGAATATTACCCAGCCATAAAAAAGAATGAAATAATGCCATTTGCAGCAACATGGATGGACCTAGAATTATCATACTAAGTGAAGTCAGAAAGAGAAAGACAAATACCATATGATATCACTTATATGTGGAATCTAAAATATGACACAAACGAACCTATCTACAAAAAAGACTTACAGACAGAGAACAGACTTGTGGTTGTCAAGAAGGAGGGGCGGCGGGGTGGGATGGATTGGGAGTTTGGGATTAGCAGGTGCAAACTATTATATAGAGACTAGATAAACAACAAGGTCCTACTGTATAGCACAGGGAATTACATTCAATATCCTGTAACAGACTGTAATGGAAAAGAATATGAAAAAGAGAGTATATACACATACATGGAATCACTTTGCTGTACCACAGAAATTAACCCAACATTGTAAATCAACTATACTTCAGTTAGATAGATAAATGAATAGATAAATAAACAACAGCTGTAACTTTTTACCCCCTGCCCCCAGACATCACACACATACAAACTAAAGTCAACTTGTCACCACTGAGTTATCAACATCTTTATGACTGTCAAGAGATCTGATCTTCTTCCTAGGATCTGATCTCATAGCCATCTGAAATACTTTTATTCAGGATGATAAAGTACTTCTGTTCATGATGACAGCACAAAATAAATCTAAGCATCTATTCGTTGTTGGCTCCTTACACGACACGATCGGTTATTTAAACTTCCTGTGACTAAACTCCCCCTACTTCTATGACAGATTAATGCATTTGCCAGTGTGTAATGTTAACCAAGTTCTGGTAACACACAGACAGAAAGCTTCACGTAAGCTTTAAATGAGGTTATTACTCTCTGGAATCCCATAGGCCACTGGCAGCCCTTGAGAATTACAATTATTACTTTTAAATTCCTTTCAGAGCATCTTAGGAACTTATAGGTCTTCAGAGGAAAAACTATGTGGGATTTTGAATGAGATTCACAAACTCATTTGCTCTTTAATCCAAGTGGAACCGTTTACTAGAACTTTGGGCTGAGGAGGGAGGGAGAAACTGAATTCAGGATAAAAAACATACAGGTGATACCTTGAATTTCTGCTGCCTCTCTTCTGCCAAAACTCGCCACCGCTCACACGTGTCATTTGACCACTGGTGTCCTCTTTTAATGGAAGTTTTTCTGGGGCAAGAAATACAAACAAAGAAGAATTTAAAGACATTTACTATGGATACAAATTCTTCCTTTCTCATTGCCATTGTTAATGTAATTCCATGTAGATCATTTCCCTAGAAATCTTTCTTCTTACTCTCCAGCTTCAAAACTCTAATTCATTATGGGAACTGGCCATCCACCTTTCCCAGCCTGACTTCCCTCCTCTACTGGGAGACAAAGCTGGGCCCCTTCTCACTGCTTCCTTCTTCCTTTCTCTCTAGGCCAGCACCCTGCCCACCCTGGTTGCCCCTCTACTGCCAGGGGTATGGGACCTGGCTTCCTGAGAAGTCACCAAGGGGACAGTTGACACAATTCTGAAAGGCAGGGGAGTGAGCTCCGGTGCAGTGACTTTCACCCATGGGAAACAGGGGTCAGGCGGGACGGGGAGAGAACCAGACTCCCCTATATCCATCACCCCGCAACTACGCTGAGGTGCGATTCCTCCTGCAAACTGCCTGCAGCAGCCCCCATGCCAAGTCAGCCGCCTGATCCTTCACGGCTTATCCTGAAATGGTGGCCAGCACAAAAATTCCACGTGTCCTACTGCATCTTCTCCGCTTCCCCTCCCACTCCTGGGATTTCACCTCCCTGACAAAACTTAAGTGCCTTAGCCCTTGCCTCAGACTCTGCTCTCAGCAGGGCCAGGCTGAGATGTTGATCTTCTCTAATCCAGCATTTCTCAAGGCATGACTTGCAGACCACCTATATCAGAAGCCTCTGGGGTACCCGCTAAAAAAGGCAGATTCTGGGCCCAGTGCAGAAATTCAGACTCAGTAGGTCTGGAGGGGTGCTAGGAATCTGTAGCATTAAGCCCTACAGGTGACTCAAACACCCTAAAATATGAGGACCACTGGGCTTCTTGCCCTTTCTCCCACATTCTCGCTGAGTCCGGCTGATATCTGCCAACACTGTGTCCCTGGCTCCTGCATCTGTCCTCTCTTTTTCAATCCCACTGGCCCCTGTTTGGGGTTCATCTCCTTTCTCCTGGAATTTCATCAGAGCCTCCTGAACGTACTTTCTTCTGAACTTGGACTAAAATCAGAGATCAGGCTGAATGCTTCACAGAGCACCTGGCACACTGCAGTACAGAAGTGGGCACTCCAATCCTGTCCTGGATACACAGAGAGTCCCTGAGGGCATGGGCCTTCAGTCAGGCAGCGTCAGGCCTCTGCTGGACTAGTGCTCCTGCCCGTGTTCAGGATTTAATTCTTCCGTCATTGCTACACTCACTCTGCCAATCATGACAAGGTGGGCCGTGAGGACCATGTGACAGGGCCGGTCCATCTATCCCCATGTAACCCCCTATCTAACGGGGCACGCTGTACAGAGTGGGTGCTCTCCCCAAGCTGCTAACAGCCAGAGTAACCGAATGATAAAATTCCCTCCTTTTTCTCCTTTCTCTTCCTTTCGATCCTCCCATTCCTGTGTTACTCAATTCCCTCTTCTAACTGACACTCTACCACAGCTTGAGCCCTTTCCTCTGCTCTTTGGCCCGACTCTGGCTAAAATCCGTTTGATTGCACCTGTGTTCTGTTTATTTCCTTCTCCACGTGCCTATTCTTTGTGAGTTAAGAAAGTGAAGTAAAAATGTCCTTCCTTATCACAAGGACACAAAATGTATTGCTTAACTGTGAAATTACAGCTAACATTTGTTAAGCATTTACCATGCATTTACCAGGCGTTTCCTAGTTTAGTCCTCTCAACAGCCCTAATAGGTAGGTACTATTTTTATCCACCTTTACCAGTGAGGAAACCGAGGCTTGCAGAGATTATAACTTGCCCACAGAAAGTGCTGGAGTTTGTCTGATCTTAACCATCCCGGTACCTTCTTTCTACACTACCTGATGATACACGGTGACTGTACCCACTGCAGGTACCTGGAGTGGATGTCCCACACTGAACAACTGTCCCCAAGTCCAAGTTCACAGCTGCTGTAAGTCGACCCACCCAGACAGCAGGTTACCAGCTTCAAAGTCCTCCTGTTACTCCATCAACCCTTTGGTTTTTCCTGATCTAACTTTCAGTCCCATTTGCCACACGTTTGGGCCACATCAAGCAGACATTTCATTTCTGGATAACACAGTCTTCGTGTTTGGCTTGCCTTGTAAGCATTCTTGCCACATCGAGCCAGCAGCTCCTTTCCCCCCAACATTCTTCCACAAATGTCATCCACTCCATCCCCCTAAAACCCTGCATCACCCTCTTTCACCCTAGCATACAAACCACTACATGAATGTGTCTCAGAGCCACCCCCAGTGACTCACAGTCCCCACGACAGAATCTCCGTGGACACCCAACAGTTTCTCCTTTGAAACCGCCTTCCGAAAACTAATTAGCCCTCAATCTCCCAGTGAACTCTTCTCCCTTCTCAGAAACTCTGTGGACTCTATTTCCTTCTCTTGCCTCTCTGTCCTTCTGAGCCTTTAAAACCGACCAAGATCTAAGCCAAGGACAAAGTTAATTATTCTGCTTTTCGCAGGCCACTTGTTTCATCAGGGCGTAGAGCTAGCCCCCATTTTCAAAAGGCCTGAGGTATCTCATGATATCCTGTTCCCCCTTCTTGGATCCTTAGGAGATAGTAGCTATCTACCATCCTAAGCTTAATTGAACTTTTAATTCAACCTTGGCTTTCCAGCCATCTCACTCTCCCCAGGCGTGCCCATCTGGAACCATTCACAAAGTGGTGGCTGAAATTTCCACTAATTCACAAGGAATGCTAGGGATGGGGGCCACTGGGAGGGCCTCAGCTTCCCCCAGGTCCCAGGGCAAGTAGTTCTACTCTAAGAAATGCATGCATCAACAAACATCCTAGAGCATGCCCGCTGGTAGCAGAGTCTGAAGCAGGGCACTGGAACAGCCCAGCTCTGTATGTGCTGGCCCTGAGGCATATGCAGACATCATAGACAGTGCTATGGACTGACTTGTGGCCCCCCAAAATCCTTATGTTGAAACCTTAAACCCCAATGCGACGGTATCTGGAGAAAGGGTCTTTAGGAGGTAATGAAGGTTAAATGAAACCATAGCGTAGGGCCCTAATCCAATAGGACTGTGGCCTTCTAAGAAGAGGGAGAGATCTCTCAATCTCTCTATCTCCCCCAACAATGTGAGGACACAACCAGATGGCAGCCGTCTACAAGCCAAGAAGAGTTCTCACTGGAAACCAACCACGCTGGCACCTTGATCTTGGACTTCTTAGCACTCAGAGATGTGAGAAATAAACTTCTATTGTTTAAGCCACCCAGTCTGTGATATTTTGTTATGGCAGCCTGAGCTAATTAACACTGACAGCAAGCTCTTTTGTCCACATCCAGACAACATGGTTCACAAGGAAAACCAGGAATCCAGAACTCTTACTCTCCTCATCTGTATGGCCACTGTGCCCAGAGAGGGTACAGAAATCAGGGAGGGCAGCAAGGAAATTGGGAGAAACACATGTGGAAACTCACCCATTCATTCACCAGTAAGCATTTATGGAATGACTATTGTGTGCAATTATAAACATTTTCAAATACAATATATTCATATTTGTTTATAAACACATGAAAGAAAGATCTGGAAAGATAGGCATTAAATGGATAAGGGTCACCTTTGGGGTGGCAGGGGAGAAAAGGGGCAAGGAAGATGAAGAAGAACTCTTAACGATGTAAAATTGCTTTAATGTGTTCACCTATGAAAAGAGAAACACACAAACTTGCAAATAACTGCTGAATGAGGAAGAAAGGCAGTATGCAAGGCTTAGTGGGTCCAGCTTTGCTGTTTGACAGGCATTCCTACTCCCCAGGCCTTTTCTCTGGGACCTGGGGATGTAATGGCTTTGAAGGCATCGAGGGCTTGTCTGTCCTATGAACATCTGTATCCCCAGAACCTAGCAAGGTGCCTGGCACACAGTAAATGCCTCCACACTGGTTGCTTGAGTGCATGAATGGCCAGAGCCCTATAGGGAAGTTCTGGGGAGGGTCTAACCCTGGCCGGGAGATTCAGTTGAAGCTTCAGGAAACATGTGGGACAGTGTCTGTGGAATAAGGCCTGAGTGTGGGGTAAATGGAGAATCTGTAAAACAGAGGTTGAGATGATTCAAGGGACTCTGGGTGGCACATGCCCCAGGAGAAAAGCCAGAGTGACCAGAGTTCTGCAAGTAGAGTCTAACAGCCCAACCCTTACAAGGGACACTAATGTCCCAACAAGAGAGCATTCCCCCTCTGCCACCAGACCACCAAAGCCCACAAGTTCCCCTATGGTCCTGTACAGACCCTGCCCTCCCAAAACAAGTCGGAGCCCAGAATGGAAATGACTTGTCGCAAAGCCATGTTGAGATCCAGCACAGCATAAAAGGGCAGAGCACAGGCGCTGGCTCTGGACTGCCTGGGATCGAGTCCCGGCTCCGTCACTTAACGGAGTCAGCTAACTTCTGTGCCTAAGTGTCCCCACACATAAAACAAGGATGTTGTCCAAGTACCTTCCTCTATGGAAAACACTTAGAATGGTGCCTGGTCCTAGGAGAGAGGTGGAGGTTGAATAAAACTCGGACTGATTTGAAGACAGCCAAGTGAAGTCACGTGACTGCACTCACTCAGAAGCCATCATCCCAACTCTGAGAAATAAGCTGCATCAGAACGTATATTTGATGCATCACGGTGAGGATCTTTAGAGGTGTTAACTTGGCTAGACTCAGTGACACGGACAGAAGAGGGCAGAGGCCAGCTTGTGGTGTGCACACGCCTTCTCCCAGTGATTGAGACACTGATGTGGGTACTTCAGTGAAGAGATTTTACAGATGTGATCAAAGGCTCTATTCCATTGACAACAAGGAGGGATGATTATCCTCAATGGGTCCAACCTAACCAGGTGAGCCTTTAAAAGAGACTGAGCTTTTCGTAGAGAAAGAGACTTCAACAGCAACTGGATCTGCAACTGCTTTGCTGAATTTTCCCTTTCTGACTGCTATGGACAACAGCTTCTGCCATGCCCATGGGGTTCTAGTTGGCTTGTCATCTTCCCTTCCTGATGGCTTGCCCTATGGATTTGGGGCTCACTTAACCAACCTGCACAATTACAGAAGCCTTGTAATACATCTATTAGAATCAATAACTCCTACTGGTTTATGCTTCTCTGGTTGAATCCTGACTGATACCATCATTTCCCAGAGAGTAAACTTGGGGATGCAATGAGCCACTTCCCATTTTCCATATCGAGCACTGTTGAGGATCAAGGGGCTGAATGTGAGCACCAGAATGCAGTTGGTTCTGTTTATTCACAGGAGTTCTGTGCCATACAGTCACCGTGAACACTGAATTAATGAAAGTGAACCACGGTTCCTAAGGGAAATAGATGGTTAGGTTCCTGTGAGCCTCTCGTCACATTTCATCAACTGATCAATACGTTCTTTGTTTTTATGTGTGCTTCCATTTAAGACCTTGTTTAATATGTATGATTGATTAACATTAAACTCAGCGTCAGCAGCACTGTAACGCACGCCTGAGGGAAGCTTATCTGACACACCTATCTTCTCCGTAAGGCACATCACAGCCTTCTTGCGTTTAGCAACACTAGCCGGTACTTCCACTCTCTGCTGGGGGTCTATTTTACACAGTGTAATCACCAAAAATGTGACACAGAACAGAATGTAAAAAGGACACATTTACTGTACATGAGCTGAAAAGAAGGCAAAGCGTCACCTTGTTCCACCTCCGCTGGGAACGTGCACGTCAGGGGACTCAAATTTTTCTCCACACTGACCACGTCCCAAATGACCACAAAAGCATCGCCAGCACTGATTGGGGGTCACAGATTTTAGTGAGTCGGTGAAACTCCAACTACAGAATCTGTGAATAATTAAGAAACAACTGTTTTACTCCTTCTCCTTTCAAACCCTTAAAGAAAGGGGTTTTTTTCTTCCACTCCAGGCATGAATTTCTCGGGTTTGAATCTACCCTCATCCCCCTTGCTCTCTCTTGGCGTTCTGTCCTCATCTGCTACCCTCGCAAGCCATGCTGGATGTTCTCTGCTTCCTGAGAATGGCAGAAAGAAGACCAGATCCGAGGCTGTGCCATGATCAAGGCAAGAGGCCACAAGGCCTGGGTGAAGACAGCGGCAGCGAAGACTGAGGAAAAGCCAGGGGAGGTGGACCCTCCCTTGGTAAACACTGAGGGGGCTAGGGTTAGGGAAGAGGCGTTTAAGGTGACTATGGTTTCTAAATCCATAAATCCAGTATGTACTGAGGAAATGTGCTCGAGATTCAGAGTAAAATGCTGTAGGTCCCTGAGGGAAGGGAATGAGTTCTGTTTGGGACCCACTAAGTTTGAAACGCCCACAACATCCAGACGGTACAGGTATCAATCAGAGCTCTCAGCTGCAGAGAAAAGCAAGCAACTGCGGCTCATTCAAGTAGATAAGGAAACTACTAAAGGAGATCTGCCAATTTACAGAATTTCCAGACTGGCCACGGAGCCGAGATTGGAACCTCTGCAGCCAGGAGCAAGCATTAAATTCATCCTAATCTGGTCCAGTGAGGAACCCCTTGTTGAAACCACTGGAAACAGACTGTAGCTCACAGCTCTGACTCAGGACTCTGCTTCCAGGACACTGCTGAATTCTGAATGTGGCCGCCACTGCCGTCCTCAAAAGGACAGATTCTGCATGGGCCCTGTTTCTGATCAGAACTGGGGTCACAAGCATCTCGCAAGTACGGCCTGGGCCACCTGCCTGTGCTCTAGCTACCAGGCTGGGGACAGGGAGTGGGGGTTAGTCTCTGCAGTCGGAAATGGGTCCTGCCTCATAAGGCGGGAGATTCCCTGTACAGAAGAATGATGCTCAGCTAGTGGGCACCCAATCAGAATAACAAATGCCTGCTGCAGGAGATTCAGAAAGGTTAGAAATGTGAATAGTAATAACAGCTCCCACTTTTAAGCCCTTACTATATGTCAGGCGCTACATAAAGTGGTTCACATGCATTGACAGACTTTAAACTACACGAAAAGTATTAAGTGGGTATAGAGAAGAGAGGAGATCCAGGGAGAGCGGAGCAATTTACTAGGGTGGCCAAACACACTTGACTGAGGGGTTTCCTAGTGAGAACTTTCAGTTATAACACCAGGGAAATCTCAGCAAAACCAGGGCAGCTGGTCAACCTAGTCTCGTCAGACAGATATGGGTCTAAATTCTGGCTTGTGCACCTGGGAAGAGTGACTTAACTTCTTGGAACTTTGGCTTTCCCATTTATAAATGGGTATAACAAAAGTATCTCCCTCATAGAACTGTTGTGAAGGGTTAGAGATGACATGAACAAAATTCTTAGTACATCACCAGGTATATATTAAGGGCACCAAAAACAAAAAAATAGACATTATTCTTATTAACTCCCAGAGAACTTGAGTTGGTCCACATTACAACAAACGGTAGAACCAAGATTTCAATCCAGGACTGAACAACTCCAAGCTGTACTTTAAATCCCTAAGCATTTATTGCATCCCTATCCGGATGGTGGTTGACGTTACAGGAGGATAAAGGAAGGGGGACGGGCCAGGGTTAGCACTATCAGCTGTCCTGATATTTAAGGCAGAAAGAAGAGGCAGAGCCAGCAAAGAAGAGGAGAAACAGGTCACGGATGGGGGAGATACGTTTGTCAAAGTAGAAAAATTACAGAAGTCAGGAGTGGCAAATCAGATCCAATGTTGCAGAGCAATCAGTAGGTTATAAACACACTACTCTTCCAATCAGGCAAGAAAAAGTTAAAATGAGAAGGTTGAGGGGTGTTGACTTCCAGCAATGATGGAGCAACAGAGACTGACTCTACCTTCAACAAATAGAAAAACACACAAGATTTATGAGACAACAGTTTTAAAACACTGGACAACAGAAAGCACAAGATAATGACCCCCTGAGAGAAGGGAAACAAATAGATTAAACCCTAAGGGTGCCCCAGCTCACTGCCTGAAGAGCACTTCCAAGCTGCAGTGCAGGAAGGGCTAATGAAGCAGACAGAACAACCCCCAGAGGCTCATATGGGGCCAAGAGTAGTTCACGTTCCAACTGACAAGAATGGAAAGAATTCCTAATACATGGAATATCAGGAAGGTCCTCAGGAGGTTGTTGCTTCAATACGGAGGCCCGATTAGCTTAAACCAGATGTTGGCAAACTTCTTAAAGGATCAGATACTAAGTATTTTAGGCTGTGGGCCATACAGCCTCTGCTGCAATCACCCAGTTTTGCTGTTGGAGCATAAAATATGTCAACATAAAACATACCACAGATAATATGTCATCAAATGGGTGTAGCTGTGTTCCAAAACAATTTTACTTCCCAAAAGAGGCAGCTGGCCTGTGGGCCACAGTTTGCCAACCTCTGGATTACACTAAAGTTTGTTCTGGAGTCACCCAAGCAAAGCTGAAAAGCAAGCCTCAAAAGTACCACACTAACCCCAAAGACCTTAATAGCACCCCAGAACAACAAAGCCCAGCAACATTTACAGGAGCACCAAAAATTCCAGCACTCAAAATTATTTACAATATCTGGAATCCAATCAAAAATTCATGCAAAGAAGCGAAAATAAAGCCCATAATAAGGAGGAAAAACAACAGACCCGGGCTTCCCTGGTGGCGCCGTGGTTGAGAGTCTGCCTGCCAATGCAGGGGACACGGGTTCGAGCCCTGGTCTGGGAGGATCCCACATGCCGCAGAGCGACTAGGCCCGTGAGCCACAATTACTGAGCCTGCGCGTCTGCAGCCTGTGCTCCGCAACAACAGAGGCCGTGATAGTGAGAGGCCCGCGCACCGCGATGAAGAGTGGCCCCCGCTTGCCACAACTAGAGAAAGCCCGCGCACAGCGATGAAGACCCAACACAGCCATAAATAAATAAATAAACACATTTAAAAAAACAGACCCAGAAATGTCACATACGATAGAAATAGTACATAAAAACATTAAGACAGTATTATAACTATACTGTATAAGCTTAAAAAAGTTAAAGGAAAGCAGGAGCATGTTAAGGAGAGACATGAAAGACAGAAAAAAAGTTTTAAGTCAGATTTCTATATATGAAAAATACAATGCAAGAGGTAAGATAAACTTGATGGTGTTAACAGGAGATTAGATATTGCAGGGGAAAACACAAAATTAATGAATTTAAAGACATAGCAACAGAAACCATCCAAAATGAAACAATGACAGGAAAAAAAAAAGAGAGAGTCATCAGTGAGCTACTGAACACATAAAGTAGGCTATTATAAGTGGAATCCAAGAAAAGAGGACATGAGTGTGGGAATAAAAATGTATTTGAAAAAATAATGGCTTGAAAATTTCCAAACTTAATGAAACCTATAAAATGCAGTAAGCTCAACAAATCTCAAACATAAGAAACATAAAGATGACCACACCAAGAAGTATCATAATCACATTGTTTATAACCAGTGATAACGAGAAAGAATTCTGAATGGCTAGAAAAGGAAAAAAGAAAAAAAGAAAAGACAAAGAGGACTAAAGATCGAAAGCACACTTCAGAAACAATGCAGTCCAGAAGACAGTAATATCTTTCAAGTACTGAAAGAAAACCAAGGGTTAACCTACAATTCTATACCCAGCAAAACTACTTCTCAAAAACACAGGTCAAATAAAGACATTTTTGAACAAAGAATGAAAGAACTCATCATGAACAGACCACCACTACAAGAAATGTTAAAGAAAGTCTTTCAGAGGGTTAATGACAGCGAATGTAAATTTGGGTCTACACAAAGGAATGGCAAGCACCAGAAATGAAAAATATGTAGGGAAATATAAAATACTATTTTCTTACTTTAAAAAATCTCCTTACAAGAGAAGCAACTGTTTAAAGGAAATATATTCAACAACAATGCTTTGAGGGGTTCATAGCACATGCAGAAACAAAATGAATGATAACAATGGCACAAAAGGAGGAAGGGGGAAGAGGTGGAAATGAACTGTTCTAAGATTCTTATACTAAACCTGAAGTGGTATGATGTTCCGTTAAAGACTGTGGTTAGCACACATACGGTCACCTTATTTTTGATAAAGGGGGCAAGAATATACAATATACAATGGAGAAAAGACAGCCTCTTCAATAAGTGATGCTGGGAAAACCGGACAGCTACATGTAAAAGGATGAAATTAGAACACTCCCTAACACCATACACAAAAATAAACCCAAAATGGATTAAAGACCTAAATGTAAGGCCAGACACTATCAAACTCTTAGAGGAAAACATAGGCAGAACACTCTATGACATAAATCACAGCAAGATCCTTTTTGACCCACCTCCTAGAGAAATGGAAATAAAAACAAAAATAAACAAAGGGGACCTAATGAAACTTAAAACCTTTTGCACAGCAAAGGAAACCATAAACAAGATGAAAAGACAACCCTCGGAATGGGAGAAAATATTTGCAAATGAAGCAACTGACAAAGGATTAATCTCCACAATTTACAAGCAGCTCATGCAAGCTCAATATCAAAAAAAAACAAACAACCCAATCCAAAAATAGGCAGAAGACCTAAATAGACATTTCTCCAAAGAAGATATACAGATTGCCAACAAATACACGAAAGGATGCCCAACATCACTAGTCATTAGAGAAATGCAAATCAAAACTACAATGAGGTATCACCTCACACCAGTCAGAATGGCCATCATCAAAAAGTCTAAAACAGTAAATGCTGGAGAGGGTGTGGAGAAAAGGGAACCCTCTTGCACTGTTGGTGGGAATGTAAATTGATACAACCACTATGGAGAACAGTATGGAGGTTCCTTAAAAAACTAAAAATAGAACTACCATATGACCCAGCAATCCCACTACTGGGCATATACCCTGAGAAAACCATAATTCAAAAAGAGTCATGTAGCACAATGTTCACTGCAGCATTATTTACAATAGCCAGGACATGGAATCAACCTAAGTGTCCATTGACAGATGAATGGATAAAGAAGATGTGGCACATATATACAATGGAATATTACTCAGCCATAAAGAGAAACGAAATTGAGTTATTTGTAGTGAGGTGGATGGACCTAGAGTCTGTCATACAGAGTGAAGTAAGTCAGAAAGAGGAAAACAAATACCGTATATTAACACATATATATGGAATCTAAAAAAAAAAAAAAAAAAGTTCTGAAGAACCTAGGGGCAGGACAGGAATAAAGACTCAGACGTAGAGAATGGACTTGAGGACACGGTGATGGGGAAGGGTAAGCTGGGACGAAGTGAGAGAGTGGCATGGACTTATATACACTACCAAATGTAAAATAGATAGCTAGTGGGAAGCAGCCACATAGCACAGAGAGATCAGCTCATTGCTTTGTGACCACCTAGAGGGGTGGGAGGGACACGCAAGAGGGAGGAGATATGGGGATAGATGTATATGTATAGTGGATTCACTTTGTTAAAAGGCAGAGACTAAGACACCATTATAAAGCAATTATACTCCAATAAAGACGTTAAAAAAAAGACTGTGGTTAGTTAAAGATGTACACTGTAAAAGCTATAGGAACCTCTGAAAAACAATAAAAAGAGGTACAGTCAATTAAATCAATAAAGGAAAACTTCCCTGGTGGCACAGTAGTTAAGAATCCACCTGCCAAGGTAGGGGAGAGAGGTTTGAGCCCTGGTCGGGGAAGATCCCACATGCTGCAGAGCAACTAAGCCCATGCACCACAGCTACTGAGCCTGAGCTCTAGAGCCCACGATCCACAACAAACAGAAGCCCGATGAGAAGCCCGCACACCACAACAAAGACCAAACACAGCCAAAAATAAACAAATTAATTTTTTTAAAAAATTATTAAACCAATAAAGGAGATAAAATGGAATCATATCAACTGCAAATTGGCACAGGGTATCTTTTTAGGGTGTTAGAAATATTCTAAAACTAGACTGTGGTGATGGTTGCACAACTCTGTAAATTTACTAAAAATCACTGAGCTGTATATCTAAAATGGGTAAATTTATGGTATTTAAATTATACCTCAATAAAGTTGCTAAAAAATTAAAAACACTTAATCCAAAAGAATACAGAAAGAAAAAACAAAACAAAAATCAGATGGGACCAATAAAAAACAAAATAGCAATATGACAGATTTTAAAACACGTTAAAAAGTAGAGAGGTCTAAACAATTTTGACAAAAAGTTGAAGGATTACTCTACCTGATTTCAAGAATTATTATAAAGCTACAGAAATCATGACAGTCTGTTATGGGCATAAAGGCAGCCATACAAATAAATGAAACAGAATAAAATCCAGTCATAGATACATGTATTTATGGTCAATTGATTTTCAACTAAATTTCTCAAAGCAATTCAATGAGGAAAAAAACCATCTCTTCACCAAATGGTACTGAAGCCACTGGATACTCCTATGCAAATAATAAATAAATAAACAAGCAAAAAACAGATAAAAAACCTTGCTTCACACCACAAAAAGTTTAACTCAAAATAATCAAAGACTTCAATGTAAAAGCTAAAATTATTAAACCTCTAGAGGAAAGCATAGGATAAAATCTAAGTGAATTGGGTTAGGCAAAGATTTTTAAAATAGGATATAAACCATAAAAGAAAAAAACTTACACATCGTATTTCATCAAAATTAAACATTTTTTGGCTTCCCTGGTGGCGCAGTGGTTAAGAATCTGCCTGCCAATGCAGGGGACATGGGTTCGAGCCCTGGTCTGGGAAGATCCCACATGCCGCAGAGCAACTAAGCCTGTGTGCCACAACTACTGAGCCTGCGCTCTAGAGCCCGTGAGCCACAACTACTGAGCCCAAGTGCTGCAACTACTGAAGCCTGCGTGCCTAGAGCCCGTGCTCCGCAACAAGAGAAGCCACCACAATGAAGCCCACGCACCACAACAAAGAGTAGCCCCCGCTCGCTGCAACTAGAGAAAGCCCGCGCGCAGCAATGAAGACCCAACACAGCCAAAAATTAATTAATTAATTAATTTAAAAAAAATTTTTTTAATTAAACATTTTTGCTCTTCAAAGGACACTTAAGAAAACAAAAAAGCAAGCTACATACTGGGAAAAAATATCTGCAAAACATATATCTGATAAAAGAAATGTATACAGAATATAGGAAGAACTCTTACAACACAGTAAGAAGA
Source organism: Mesoplodon mirus (assembly GCF_964341445.2). Lineage (NCBI taxonomy): Eukaryota > Metazoa > Chordata > Mammalia > Artiodactyla > Ziphiidae > Mesoplodon > Mesoplodon mirus. The sequence continues at coordinate 64,933,287 of NC_138980.1, forward strand.
AAGAACCTGATAAAAATAAAATGGGCAGAAGAGATATTTCAAAGAGCAGATATCGATGGCAAATCACAATAGCTACCACTACACACTCATTTGAATGTCTAAAATTTAAAAGACTGTATCAAGTTCATCAAAATGAATGAACTACCAGCAGCATGGATGAATCTGAAAAGTATCCTGGTAAGTGAAAGAAGCCAGACACACAAAAACTACACACTATATGATTTAATTTACATAAAATTCTAGAAGAGGCAAAATTACAGTAATTAAAAGCAAGTCAGTAGTTTCCAGGGGCTGGGGTAGAGGTCAGGGATTAACTGCAGAGAGGAATGAGAGATCTTTCTGGGGTGATAGAAATGTTTTATACCATGATTAGAGTAGTGGTTACAAGACTTTATATACTTATCTAAACTCATTAACTTGTACACTTAAAATTGGTTTTATTGTATTCAATTATATCTCAAAGCTGAAAAAAAGAAAACCTTTGAACCCAGTATTTAGACCCAAGCATGGAGGAGACTATCCACTAGGGAAAATATTCGAACTTCTATTAACCATCCTTTAAAATACTGATTTGGGTTTCTATTTTATAGTATAGACAATATATGTGTACATTAGCATATGTATACATAGTTGACCCTTGAACAAGGCAGGGGTTAGGGGTGCTGACTCCCACGCAGTAGATAATCCTCATATACTTTTATAGTCGGCCCTCTGTATCCATATATTCAACCAGTTGTAGATCGTGTAGTACTGTGGTTCATGCTTATTGAAAAAAATCTGTGTATAAGCAGACCTGCACAGTTCAAAGCCATGTTGTTCAAGGGTCAACTGTAATTTACAAATGAATATTCATTCGTTGAGGCACATCCTCCATATTTTTTCACTGATAGGGATGAACCATTTAAAACATGTGGAGAGGGTTTCCCTGGTGGCACAGGGCTAAGAATCTGCCTGCCAGTACAGGGGACACGGGTTCGAGCCCTGGTCCGGGAAGATCCCACACGTCGCGGAGCAGCGAAGCCCATGCACCACAACTACTGAGCCTGCGCTCTAGAGCCCACGAGCCACAACTACTGAAGCCCGCGTGCCTAGAGCCCGTGCTCCACAACAAGAGAAGCCACCGCAATGAGAAGCTCGCGCACCGCAATGAAGAGTAGCCCCGCTCGCCGCAACTAGAGAAAGCCCGCGCGCAGCAAAGAAGACCCAATGCAACAACAAATAAATAAATAAATAAATAAGTTGATATTAAAAAAAAACACGTGGAGACCTCCAAATTGGTTGGGGTGAGAGAAGCGGAAACCAGATTGTTATAGCTACTGACAGGTGAGGGCAACAAGCACACTTCTCTTTCAAGACACTGGGTGAAGAGAAAGGGTACAGCTACAGGCAGAGTGGAGAGTTGAGGGAAGGTGATTACATGTAGGATGGCTCATTTTAACGTAGGTTTAAGGGAAGGAGTCAGAAAAGACAGATCATTAATAAAGTCGGGGGGCGGGGGGAAGAGAAGGAAACGCTGCAGATGAAATACCTGGTCTGCAGAAGGAGATGGTTCTGGGGCCTCAGTAAAGCGTTGTGAGAGAAAAAGCTGTCTTTAATGAATTATTAAGCAAGGTCTTCAGTGCAAAGGGGAAGAGAAGGTAGGAGAGGAGTCTTTAGAACAAGCAGCATGGGCAATAATGTGCAGAACTGACTAGATGTGGACCCACATATAAATAAGCAGTTGTGAGAAAGCAGCTGAGGATCTATCATCAAGCTCTTTTTACGGCAGTGGTACCCACCACACGCTCACATTCCTGATGTAACCCTGAGATGGTTGACAGGAGTCAGCTGCTTATTAGACTTGGCCACTGAAGGCAATGTCCCTCCACGCCTCCTCCAGCAATGGGAAGCGCCCAGGAAGCGGAGGTTGGTAGGGACTTAAGTAGAAACTGGTAAACTGATATCTGTACCTCTAGGCCCCTTTGTAATTCATCCACCACCCACAGGACCTTGGGCCACGATGCCCACTTTGGCCTCAGATGCTAATTTTGGGCCCACTGGTCAATGCTAAGCTGGGCGCGGTGGCTGTGAAGGTGGGGACCACCAGGAAGCAGAGGAAGTGGGACTGGTGAATCAGGCAGGGGCCCTGCTTCAGCGTGGCCTGACTCACCCCGGACCATGGGAATGGGCACTCTGGGGCCGGTGGCGCCATCTCTGAGCAGCACCAGGGCTGTCAGGGGCATCATTAGTGGTTGCGAATGCTTGCCCAGCACTTCTCACAAGGTGGCCTTGGGGCTTGCCCACACGCCATCTGAGTAATTACATCCTCCCTACCTTCCTGCAGATCCAGATGAACTAGCACTTGACCTCCTGACATAACTTCTGCATGCTGCCCTGAGTGGTACAGTGAGTTGAGCCTTAGAGATGGTACTTCTTTTCAAACCTACTCATTCCTCTTCCCTCACTACCCCCCACTGGAGGATTCAGTAGACTTAGAGGTAGGGCCTCTGACCACCTTCTCTTTTTGTTTATCAGCTGCAAACTGATTTCCCAGAGAAATCCAGACAGCCTCTACTGCCAGTGTGAACACTTGATATAAGAGGGCTTCTCTCATTTCCCTATCTACCTCTAGTAACTCTGCTTCTTCACTCTGATGAAACAACCCTCCTTCACTTTTCAGTTGATGTAGTTCAGCTGGTGTCAGTTCCACCCCTAGCACCAGCCTGGCTCATCAGAACACCGCAATCTCCTGGCCACAGAGACTGGTTCAACAATGGACACATGACTCAAAAAAGAGCCCACGGGACTCAGTTCTGAGAGTTTTGTGGAACTCTTAGAAGAGAAAATCATTCCCTGCTGTGGTTACTGAGAGCACAGAATATGGGCCAAAAGTTACTGGCAGCTTTTTTTCTTTTTTAAGATGACCCTTATGTGCCAAGAACTGCCTTAAGTGTCTTTATGTATACTGTCTCATTTAATTCCCACATCAACCCCATGAGTTATAAGTTCTATTATATGAAGCAGCATAGTTTGGAGATCAATAGTACTGACTCTGGAAACAGACTACCTGGATTTAACTTCTGGCTCCATCATTTACTAGTCGTGTAACGGGCAAGTTATTTAAACTTTCTGTGCCTCAGTTTCCTCATCTATAATATGGGGCTACTAAGAGCACCTACCTCATAAGTTGTGAAGATTAGTGAATATATTTACATAGAGTACTTGGAAGAACACAAGGCAGAACAGCAAGTGCTCAACAAATTTTAGCTATCACTGTCACCATCATCATCATGTCCCATTTAAAGACAAGGAAACTAAGGCACAGAGATGTTAAAAAGCATGTCTACGGTTGTGCAACTAGTAGGTGATGGCCTGGGGATTTGAATCAAGACGGCTTCTGGCTATAGAGACCATGGTTTTGGTTTTGTTTTGTTCTTCTGGCCGCGCTGCATGGCTTGTGGGATCTTAGTTCCCCAACCAGGGATCGAACCCATGCCCCCATGCAATGGAAGCCTGGAGTCCTTACCACTGGACCAGCACAGAATTCTCGAGACTGGGTTCTTAACCATGAAACAGTACTTCCTGTGCCCTAGGGCATCACCTTGGTCTGCAGAAAACAGAGAGATAACACACACAAAACAGAGCTGAGCAGTGGAGAGGGTAAAACAGAGTCCTGAGGACATTCTCAGGGAGGCTTGAACCAGTTGTCTTACTCTATACAGCTGCTATAACAAAACTGCCATAGACTAGGTAGCATATAAACAATAAACTTCTCACAGCTCTAGAGGCTGGCAAGTCCAAGATCAAGGCGCTGGCAGACTCAGTATCTGGTGACTGTCATCTCACTGTGTCCTCACATGGTGAAAGGAGTGAAAGAGCTTTCCAGAGTTTCTCTATAAAGGTACTAATCCCATTGCTGATGGCCCCACCCTCATGACCTAATCATCTCCCAAAGGCCCTCACCTCCTAATACCATCACCTTGAGGGGTTACAGGTGTTGTAACATACGAATTTTGCGGGGACACGAACATTCAGTCTATTGCACCAGACAAGCCAGAAATCAAATCTCTCTTTGGAGTTTTTAATAATGTTAACCAACAAAACTCCTCTACCTCAATCCAGTTTGAGCTGGGGTATCTGTCCCTTGCAGGTGAAATCCCTTGGCAACTTGATTGAAAGAGCACCCTCGTATTCTGAGCCTGAATGGCCCCAAAAGGAGAGAAAACATTGCCATGAAAGAATTTACTCTAGGGTTACCAAATCAGAGCTGTCCATTTGTTTGGTCATTCATTCATTTCATTCAAGCACCCTCCATGGACGGCACTATGTTAGTTGCCAAAACATTCTAAGTGGACTGGGCATAAGGCATTTCAGCCTCAAAATATCAATGGTGTTCCCGTAAGTATATTAATTAGGTCCAGCTCTGGCCTCAAGTAGTCTCAATTCTCCTTCTATCTGTCAGAACAGAAGTCTCTGGAATCTTACAATCTATGCCAGATCTTTTCTGAGCTCTGCATATCCATTGCTATAGCTGGACTCTGGCCTGGCTTTAAATGCAAAAGGTAATGGGGAATTTCTGCACAGACTAAATTATTCACCTCCATCGAACGACATAAGCAGCATTCAATCTCCATCTGTGGACACAGTCTTCCCAGATCAAAATATTCAACTGAGGTCCAAACAGGAAACGCAGATGCCAAACAGGTGACTTAGAAGGCAGGGGTCAAAGCCCTCTGACCAGCAAGGTGAGTCGTTTCCTTCTTTGCGTCAGATCTGCACACAGAGAACCCTTGAGGGCTGGGATTACTTTTGATTTTTACATCACAAGCGTCATAGAAAATATACAATGAAAAACCCAATGATTCCTCGGAGAGTTCATTGCTCTCCCGTCTCCTTTGATTCCCCTGCCTCCTCTCCACATCCTTTGAACTCCTAAAAGGACACTTTGAAGGCATGTCATAAAGCAGTTTTTCATTCATGCTCCGCTCTTTGATGATCTTGCTGTTTGTCTGAACTGCAGCGTCCACAGGATGTCGGCCAGGCAGGCTGAAAGCCAATACCGATGAGGAATGGCCAAGCGAGGATGAGCCTGAGTGGCGCTCGTCAAGAAGAAGAAAGGGGAAGGCAGGAGAGAGCCAGGTCGGAGAGGCCTGAGCAGGATTTCTGGTCTCTCCTGCAGGTCCTACCCTTCAGAGTGGTCACTTGTGAGAGAGGTCAAGGACACCCGAGCCCAGCAACAGCTCCCATCTGCTAAAGGTTTTGTTCCGATGCTTCCCTCCTGCTCTGGCCTCACACAGGAGAGCTCTCTGCTCACCCCACACTGCACTAACCCAGCTCCCACTTGATGAGAAGGATGATGGGCTTTGACTTTTCCCAACCTCTTCATTGCCTTCTAGTGCAAGTTTCATTCATGTCAAAGCTAGGAAGACACCATGAGGTGGGCAAAGGAGAGAGAGAGAGAGAGAGAGAGAGAGAGAGAGAGAGAGAGAGAGAGAGGTGGGGGGGGTAGCCAGCCAGGTCTGCAGATACACACCTTCTTTCACCTTGCCGACTGACTCAATGGCTGAGAACTAAGACTCTTTATGTACGACTCTTAAGAATGCTAAAATACTCAGGAAATAGCCAGTGGCCCTCAAAACAGCAGCCCTGGCTCCCCTGGCCTAGGGATGGGTACCTATGATGAGGGTGTCATGACGAGAGCCTTCCACGAACCTGAGTGTTCTCAGATCCAAAGGGAAAAGAAACCACTCCCTTCCACGATGCAGTGAGTCTGATTCATGCTAATGAAGTGGCCGGAGTGGGAGTGGGTAAAAACCTTCATCCAGCTGTAAACATTCAATACATTAGAACTCATCACTCTGCAGGCAAGCATGTGGTGTCAGAGGGGAGGGTGAAGACCCCACTCATTCTCGAGGGTTTAGTGAGTGCCTACCAAACCCTGGCAAGACAGGAGTGAGCCAAACAGACAGATCTCTGCCCTCGTGGAGCGAATGATTTACTGAGAGGCCAGACGTTCAACACTTCCACTCACTCACATATGCATAATTATAAATTGGGACACGTGCCTTGAAGAAAAAGTATAGGGTGTTATGAGAGAATTTTAACAGAGAGACACCATCTGGACACGGGGGCCAGGCTACATGGAGATCTGGGAGGGCCCAATCTAAAGGGGTGTCATTGAAGCTGAAGGGGAAAGGGAGTTAGGCAGGCACAGAGTACGGAACAGTACGTTATGCACAAGGAACAGCATTTTATGCAAAGCGAGCAGCATATGAGAAAGTCTGGCCGAAGGGGAGACAGACTGGAGGGGTCCACAGTTAGCAAAAGACCTGAGAGGAGTAAAGATTCAACCAATGTGTACAAAGCCTCACGACATGCCAGACGCTGTACCCAGTACCAGGAACACGGCAGTGAACATAATTCACAAAATCCTGCAGTTTGCTTCCCAGATGTTACCTCGTCGGAAACCAGACTCCAGCAGAGTGACCAGTAATTCAGGCTCCCCGTGATGAAGCAACGGACAGGGCTACTTCATACACTCAAGGGTTATCTCATCCAAAGGGCTCAGAGCATGGGCCACCAACTTCAAGTGAGCAGCTACTCTCATTTTTCCCTGCTTGGATGGACGCCAAACCAAGATCACCCGTGGGAATGCAGCAGGGGACAGGCCAACCCAATCAGATAAGGAGAGCACCCATTCCCCTGTGCTGGCAATTCTGGCCCACTGTGGCCAGGGGTCTGGAATGATCTCCAGGCCCGCCATCAATCAGTTCTAAGTCCTGAAGACGGTTCTGGCACAGAGCACAGTGGTTTGTGCAGCATGGGATTTTTGAGTCAAACAGAACTGGCTTCTTATCCCAGCTCTGCCACATGCCAACTGGACCCAGAGCTTTACCCTCTCTGAGCCTCTCTTTCTTAGTCTATAAAAGAGGGTTAAGGGTTACTAGGACCTTGACCACAGGGTAGTTGTGAGAATTAGGAGAGTTAGGGCATGTAAAGCACTGAGCACCCTTCACAGGGCTCAGCATCAGCTACTGGGGCTATGAAGACTGTGACAGATCCCACTTCCCTGCCTGGAGGTGCCTAGCTTAATGTAGTTTTCGTAAAGCCCCGAATTACAAGGTCAGCAACTAAGTGCACCACACAGCCCTCTCCCCTTTATTCACGCATTGCCCAGGGAAACCAAGGCAGAGTTCAGCATCTAGCCCGGCGTAACCCCAGGACTTCAAAGTCAGGAATGTTCATTTCTGAGAACAGTGAAGCAACCACAGGAAGCATGCAGCAGAAGCAACAACTGGCCGAATTAGTCCCATGGGAATTACTCGGAAATATCTTCCACGCAAAAGGACTTTGTGAGTTTTCCATTGCAAATATTTAATATTGAACTGGGTTCTCTCTTCCGCCTTTGTCAGTGGAGTGCTCAAAATAATTTTAATATTAGCCGAAGCCAAGGAAAATTAGCAAGATAAATCTGCAACATTGAATTCCCCTTCTCCCCCTCTCCCTGCCCACAACATATCCCACAGCCAAACTTCAGTGATTTGAAGTCTGCCGCAGCTCGGCAGCACAGCAGCTGAGCAGTTGCTGTTAAGACAGATGACATGGTTTAAATGCTGGTCCTGTTACTTATAAATTTTATGATTTTAGGCTAATAACTTATGCTCTTTAAGCCTCAGTTTCCTCCTCCATAAAATGGGGACGGTAAGAATCCTTACTGAGTTACTGAGCATGAAGGAAAAGTGCCACAGGTGAATGCTAGTTGCTATTATTCCTACTACCTGTTCTGTTCGCACCATGATCTAGGTCATCCAGAGGTGGCTCAGGGACAGCTGGGCTAGCAGACGCCAAACAGGCACGAACTGACAAAGGAGAAAAACATCTTCGGCTGGAATGGGGTGAGGAGGCTTTGCGTCCTCCTTGGAAATTGACAGGCTACACAGAAGGGAAGATCTGTGTGAAATTTAGAGAATTCACCAGTGGCCAGGTCACAGTGCACTGACTCGGAGGGAGCTGCCTTCCTGTTTCCTGTCATTTCTAGCCCCCAGACCAGAGTTGACACCAGATCCAAATCCTAGACCTTTAGAGTAAATTTAAGAACCTCTATAAGGGGCTTCCCTGGTGGCGCAGTGGTTGAGAGTCCGCCTGCCAATGCAGGGGACACAGGTTCGTGCCCCGGTCCGGGAAGATCCCACATGCCGCAGAGCGGCTGGGCCCGTGAGCCATGGCCGCTGAGCCTGCGCGTCTGGAGCCTGTGCTCCGCAACAGGAGAGGCCACAACAGTGAGAGGCCCGCGTACCGCAAAAAAAAAAAAAAAAAAAAGAACCTCTATAGGGTTTTCTTTTCTTCCGTCCCTTGCAATTCCCTTCCCGCAGTGAACCATACAGTCTGACCTCATGGAACTTATAGTCTAGGAAGGAAGATGATAGACCATAACGTCATCAATCAGGAAAAGTCCTCTGAAGGAAATAAACTTCCTTCCATGTAGGAGGTGGAGAGTGACCAGGGACAGGACCTCAGGTGGGGTGGCCCGGGAAGGCCACCCCGAGGAAGGGGATATGGGGCCCAATACTGCACCAAGTGACCAAAATAAAGGCTATCTAGCTAATTCTTTATTTTCAAGGCAATGAACAGGTCCGAGGAATAAGTGCTTGAGAACAAGGTAAAGGAGAAGTACTAGACTGAGGGCCTTTCCCATCTAATCCTCTCCTCCCCCACCACCAAACCATGAAAAGGTTAGTGCAGGATGGACCCAGGAGAATCGAATTCACCTCCCACAGATGGCCCTGAATCATTAGCAGAAACACAGGTCTCTCTAACCTGTGCCAGAACCACCGCTAGATTAATGACTATCAGAACAGCAAAAATGACTTATTGCGCGGGGTGCGTGCCAGGCAGCAGGCCAGCACTGCCTTGTGTTCCCTCGTTTACTCCTCCCAACATGGGGACGATGATACTGTCATCCCCATCTGCATCTCACTCATGGGGAGACCCAAGCTCAGGGAGGCAAAGCGGCCCAGGGGAACACAGCTAACTGGAGGTGGGGCAGGGAGGCTGCGAAGTAGGTACTATCATCAGCTCCATTTCACAGTTGAAGAAATTAAGACATGGAGAGGTCAAGTGACCTGTCCAACGTGGTAGAGTCCATAGCGGGTAGAAGGAGGACTTAAAGCTAGGCAGACGATGCCAGCGCCCAGGCACAGAAGAACCTGAAGTGTGTGCGGGGAACAGCAAGTCCTTCCGTTTCTCTGCAGCGGCAGGTGTACAAAGAGACACAGGGGGCGTCGACATTCATTCAATGAACATGGAAGATGTACAGAACAGCCCGGCCTGGTACCACCTTTCCGGAGCTTCAGTCTAGTAAGAAAGCCAGAGATGGACAAGTTTATGCACATCATCTGTGTATATTCATGACTGCTGGGACACGAGATGAGGAGTTTAGGGTGTGATGCGTGTAGACAAAGAGAGGCAACTAGAGAAATCTGAGGCAGGCCCTTGTAAGGGTTGGCTGAGTGAAGAGTGAACGTGCCAAGTATCAGGACCCTGGAAGGAACATGGCAAATTTGAGGAAATGATGTAGAGCGGAGAGACTTGGGTGCATGGGTGAGGTGAGGGAGGCAGGGAACAGGAGAGGAGTCTGGAGAGCTCGGCAGCAGAGAAGATGGAGAAAGTGATGGGAGGCCAGGTTGCAGGGAGCTCACAGGCCAGGCTGAGGAACCTCCCTCCACCAGTAGGTCTGGGGGAAGCAGACATTGCCACAAGCAGAGCTACACTTCCAAGGCCAGTCATCTGGAGACAGGAGTCAGGAGATGAGGGAGGAAGCAGGGCTGGTGGTACAGAAACAACATAAACCAGGGGAAAGGTGGCAAGTACCTGGAGGAGAGGGAGGCAAGAGAAGTAAAGAGGAGGGAAGGAATGCAAAGAGTCAGCAGAGAGAGGAGGGACAGGACCGTAAGGATGCCTAGGCATCAAGGGGGAAAGCCGAGCCCTACCTGGGGACTGGGAGCATGGGGCTGTTTAAAAACCAGCAGGAACGGGCTTCCCTGGTGGCGCAGTGGTTGAGAGTCCGCCTGCCGATGCAGGGGACACAGGTTCATGACCCGGTCCAGGAGGATCCCACATGCCGCAGAGCGGCTGAGCCCGTGAGCCATGGCCACTGAGCCTGCGCGTCCGGAGCCTGTGCTCCGCAACGGGAGAGGCCACAGCAGTGAGAGACCCGCGTACCACAAAAAAAAATAAAAATAAAAACCCAGCAGGAAGACCCAGGGGCCATGCCAAGTGCGGTTTGAGCACATTGAAGGAACGCCTGCTGGGGTGACAGCTACTGAGCTCTGCACAGAGCACCCAGAAATGCTCTAAGAAACAAACGCGGGCTTCCCTGGTGGCGCAGTGGTTGAGAGTCCGCCTGCCGATGCAGGGGACGCGGGTTCGTGCCCCGGTCCGGGAAGATCCCACATGCCGCGGAGTGGCTGGGCCCGTGAGCCATGGCCGCTGATCCTGAGCATCCGGAGCCTGTGCTCCGCAACGGGAGAGGCCACAACAGTGAGAGGCCTGCGTACCGCAAAAAAAAAAAAAAAAAAAAAAAAACCTAACATTTTTATCTTCAGGGCAAAAGGGAGTGGTGGAGACTGAGGCTAACTAGAGAATACAGCCTTCAACTATAGGAGAGCTCCACCTGCCTCGTCTTCATAGACATCTGAGACTCTGACCTCTGACTGTTGCTATTTTATTCTTATTGGGAGGTCAAGGAGAGAGGCTACTTGGGTACTCATGCTCACATCCCAGTCTGGGACCACCCAAGAAGAGACCCTCCCTCCATCTTGTCACCACCCCATCTCCACACAGCTCCTGAGCTATTCACCCACTGCCACATGGATTCTAAGCTTTCATTCAAAAGGCTGTCCAGCAGGACATCCCAGGGAAGTGGGGACACAGGAGCGTTTGCCCGGCACTGTTTGGGAATAAATACAATCCAAGTGAAATAAGGGCTCATGCTGAGGCTGGCTCAGGTCTTCAATAAAACGGGACATTCTTTCAGAGCAGTGTCCTCACAAAGGAGCCGAGGAGGGAAAACACTCCTGATTGCAGAGCTTCCTCTCCCTCACCAAGACTTGGCATAGAACAGAAAAACGAAACACACCCCGGCTCCTCTCTAGAAAATCCCAACAGGGGGAATAGGAGCCAAGATGTAAAAGGTGAGAGGTGGGAGTGAGATCAGTGAAATGAAGAGGGAGGTGCCCTGTGGCCTGCCCTGAAGGTAAAAGGGTGGCTATTACTTCAGGTATCCTGGGTTCCTGCTGTTTAGAAGGACAGGAACTGCCCAGTATCTCCAAACACCCTCTAATGTTCAGCATTCCAGCCCTCTCTCACTTCCATCTTACTGGATTCTCTGAAGTCTGCAGAGGATTTGTCAACAACAGACTAGCTCAGGCCCTCAGGAGAAAGAGCCTTGCCTTCCAGCCTTAAGGAGCCGCCCACACGCACAGGCTTCCCACGCTTCGATCTGTGCCTAGCAGTTCTCTGCAGAACCCGACCGCCAAAGTGTTAAGCACGGGGTATGCTAGGGTGATATGAAGAGCAACCGCAGACATGTTCCCACCCCTCACAGAGTTTATAGCCAAGTAGGAGAGAGAAACAGTAATCAAATGATCACATACATTCATGCATGCATTATTCAAAACAGAACCATGGGGACTTGCCTGGTGGTCCAGTGGCTAAGACTCTGTGCTCGCAATGCAGGGGGCCTGGGGTTCGATCCCTGGTCAGGAAACTGGATCCCACATGCCGCAACTAAGAGTTCGCAGGCCGCAACTAAAGATCCCGCGTGCCACAACTAAGACCCGGCACAGCCAAATAAACAAATAAATAATTTTTAAAAAAACAGAATCATGTACTCTGAAGGAAAGAGATAGCCCTGTGCATGCATGTAATAAGGTGATCAGGCATAGGAGTATGGTCAGGGAAGGAAGGCTTCCCAGGGTAGCAAGAGAGTGGGGCAGGAAAAGCATTCCAGCAGAGGGAACAGCCAGTGCCCAGAAGGAAGCTGGTACCTCACCATGCCTGCTGTCCTGTTTCCTCTTAAGCTTTGGTTTGATTCCCGTGTGGTCCACTTAAAGGACCTGAAGCAAGCTGGGTGGGCTCTGGGAAGGGGTTGGCATAGGAGCAGGTGGGAGGCAAGAGCCCCACAGCCAGAGGAAGCAGGTTTCCCCAGAGACGCTAGCCCACCACCAAGTTAAAAGCTGCCTGGGAGGCAACAGGACCACTGGGTTGTTTCTAGGCTGTGAGGATGTCAGCTCCTATCAGTGACAAAGCAAAGACAAGATGAGGAAATAAGACATGTCCCCACTAAGCTCTCTGGAAGGCCAAGTCAGATATTACTCAGGTCTTAATTTCAAATACAAAAATAACTGACAATTTTTAAAATCATCTTTTGTGGTACCTCTAAGTTCTTGCAAACAACACCTTCAATGTATAACTATTTTCAATTTGTGTAAGAGACTTCATTCCAACCTGGCGACCACCCTCAGACATGCTTCAAACAGCAGCCAGTGATCTTTATAAAACATGCCTCAGGGCCTCCCTGGTGGCGCAGTGGTTGAGAGTCCGCCTGCCGATGCAGGGGATACGGGTTCGTGCCCCGGTCTGGGAGGATCCCATATGCCGCGGAGCGGCTGGGCCCGTGAGCCATGGCCGCTGAGCCTGCGCGTCCGGAGCCTGTGCTCCGCAACGGGAGAGGCCACAACAGTGAGAGGCCCGCGTACGGAAAAAAAAACAAAAAAAAAACAAAAAACAAACAAACAAAAAAAAAAAGCATGCCTCAGCTCACGAGGTGCCCCAGTTATCAACTCTCCAAGTTGATGCTCCCACTGCATCTAACATGAAGCCGAAAAGCCACTCCATGATCTGGCCCTTACCCAAGGCATCAAGCTCACCTCATCCCCCCTGCCCCCTGCTCACCATTCTGCAGTCAAAATGCCCTTTTGCTCAGTTCCTCCACCAGGCCAAACATGCCCGAGCCTCCAGGCCTTTGTACGTGCTGTTCCCTAGCCAGGAATGAAATCACCACTTGCCTCCTGCTGGCACTTTCTCATCTCTTGGATCTCAACTTAAATATCACTGCCTCAGAGGCCGTCCTTAGTCCCATCATCAGAAGTAATATTCTTCCCACTCAGCCTCATCTTAGGCCTATTTTCTTTCTTTTTCAGATGCGTGCCCCAACCAGGAATTCTCTCCAGTCCCTCCTGGCATTTTTCACTTTTCTACAATTTGCGTATTTCTCATTACGCTCTCCCACTAGACTGTGAGCTCCGAAAGGAAAAAGACCTCACTGGCCCTGATGGCGACCTTTTCCTACCACCAGCACAGTGCCCAGCGCACAGGAGCTGTCCAGTCACTGCCAACTGTCGAATGAATACACTGTGGACTCCGCAAAACGACTGTTGCGGACACCTCCAAAATGTCCACTCAGCCAAGAAACAAGGCTGGGGAACCATTCTTGATCAGAGCGCACCAGAGAATGACAACTGAATGCCATCTGTCTTTGATCAGACTGGATCAGAAATAAAATTTATAATAATAAAGGACAAGATTGAGACCATAAGGGAACTTGTGACACAGACTGTACATCAGAGAAGAGTATTGTATCAATGTTAAATTTCCTGAGTTTGATAATTCCACCATTCTAAGCTAGAAAAATACACGATGCAGGCTGAAATACCTTAGGAGGGAAGTGCCATGATGTCTGCAACTTACTTTTGAAAGTTCAGCAAAAATAAATATATTTTTTTATGTCTACAGACACTCACATACTGCATTTGTTCTATCCTTGCAATTTTTCTGTAGGTTTTAGATTTTTCAAAGTAAAAAGTTGTGGGGGGTGGGAGGGAATAAACTAATAGATATATAAATAAACAAATAAGAGTTTTACTTCTCATTTTTGGTTGAAGTGATGTGATTTATCCAAGATTATATGAATAGCCTGTGGCACGGTCGAGATTATGACTGAAATACCCAAATTCCCTGACTTTTTCCATTTCCACTGAATCAAACAACCCACTTGGACTCGTGACAGTCTCAAACAGGTAACTTTAGGGCCCTGAATTGAATTACTGGTTGGACATGCACCAGCTTAAAAAAAATCAAAATGATGCCGGGTGATCTTAATCTGGGACTCTTGCTTCCAGACATTTTACCTTACAAAATAAAAGCCTTCTCATTTGCATACATCTAGCCCAGAGACCATCAATCAAACATAAGCCCAAGCCCGTTCTGCCTGCCCCCACATGGTATGTGGATTATACCTCTAATAATAGTGAGCTACAGAACTGGTGGAGGGGGAAAGACTAGCACTGAAGTTTTAATTTTCTATTTTTATTCAAATTAGCTTAATCTTTCCTGTTTCTTTTCCACCTATGACATTTGGAGCCTGTGCAACTGTGCATGGTCAAACTCCTGCTCGCCCTTCGGCTCCCAACCTAGATTCCTCTTCCTCCAGGAAGACTTCCCTGATTTCTCCAGGATAATTTAGGAACCCTTCATCTGGGCTCCCATAAGCCCTCTGCTTTCTGTATAAAAAAATTAAACCTCATCATTCTAATTTTTATTGCCTGGTTGCTTGTTGGTCCCCATCCCTGGAACACATCCTTCACAAGGGCAGGAGCTGGGATGTCAGTGGTGAGCCTGTGCCTAGCCCACAGAGCACAAGTGATAATCCACTGAGCGGAACTCCACTGAAAGAGCTGGCCCAATCCCACTCTTCACGAGATCTTAGATGACCCGTGGAGGGCAGCCTGGGGCCAGCTCTCCCCAAGCAGCTCTAGTGAAGCTTTTCTTCTGCCTGTTGTTTCAGGTGTCCTATATCACATCCCCTTTGGGACAGGAAGTGTCCTGTGTCACTGTTTTCTCCTCTTGTTCTGTTATCAAAGGCTGGACCAGGGAGTTCCTGAGCCAGGATCAGGGGGCTTGGGTCCAGTTACCCACCACCTGCTAGAACAGCGACTTGGCCGCATTGCCAAGTAGGGAACAACACATGCTTTATTAAATAATAATACATACTGCTCACTCCATCTGGTCATTTCAGCTCAGGGATCAGCTTTAAAGTCTCACCAGGGTGGGACAAGCAGAATGGGCTTCACGGGTGGCAGGAGGGGCAGATTTGCAGGATGCAAATTTGGGGGGTTCTGAGGATTTGACTATGGGGCAGTTTTTCACTTGTTCTAATCCTTCCAAGGAAGACTCCAAACAGAAACTCTACCCTCCTGGTATCCATGACGGTAACTGCAACTCCACGTGGTGGAAAAACAGTCCGACAATGCAGATTTGATTCCCAGCTCCCTCCCTCCAATAGCCTGTGAGCTGGGCGGGTTACTTAACCTCTTGGAAACACAGTTCCAATCGCCATGAATGGTGGTCGACACCTTCCTCGTGGGACTGTGAGAAGAAATGAAGAAGATAATCAGATAGCCCAGCATGTTGTAAATGATACACCTTGTACAGAGTACTCTCAAACTGTGACAGGATTCAGGAAAACTGCTCCCGTGAACAGATGATCTGCAGGAATTGGGAGAGTATGAAAGAGCAGGCTTGCCAGGGGGTTACAGACTCAATTAGAAAAGACAGCACGTACTCAGTCAAGGTTATAAAACTTGCTGGGGCCATACACATAGTAGGCACAGATGCTGCATATCTTTTTCTCATTCCTTACCCCACCCCCTACTCCTGGGCCCCAGATTTTCACAAGCCAAATACTTGACATGGTGCACTCTTCCCCCAAGGGTCCCATGAGGGTTGAGAAGACAATTTTTATACATCACTGTCATTTACTTTTTTTTTTTTTTTTTTTTTTTTGCGGTACGCGGGCCTCTCACTGTTGTGGCCTCTCCCGTTGCGGAGCACAGGCTCCAGACGCGCAGGCTCAGCGGCCATGGCTCACGGGCCCAGCCGCTCCGCGGCATGTGGGATCTTACCGGACCGGGGCACAAACCCGCGTCCCCTGCATCAGCAGGCGGACGCTCAACCACTGCACCACCAGGGAAGCCCTGTCTTTTACATTTTATACACACACACAAGCATTGCATCACCAACTGAGAGTTTAGCCCAAAATTCATTGTGTTTCTGTTTAGGGAAGTGTTCGCCCACATGGGGATCTTCTGGTCCTTGAACGGAACTCAGCATTCAGGACACATCATCACCCTGGGGGGTGCGGGTGGGGAGCAGGAAGCAGAATCAGTGCCCAGGTCAGTCCCTGAGCAGTATCTCTGTCCTGTGTCCCAACATCCCTGAAAGCCCCCTTCCGTGGATCCGTCCCCTGTGTCTCCACCAAAGCCTGCCCATCTCTCCTCCTTTCCCTCTAACCCACCCCGCACACACCAACCACCACAGCCCCACCTCTGTCCTCATTACCTCTCACCTGGACTAGAGCCACAGCCTCCCCGCAGTCTTCCTGGCTGCGGCATGCTGCTGCCCCGCCCTGCCCGCCCCCATCCACCCTCCACTCTGCAATCAGAATGCTCAGACCACAGAAGCCCCTTCCTAGGATCCTCCAGGGGCCCACATTCCCCGGGAAGGCATGTAAGCCTCACCTCATTCAGCAGCTTCAGCCTCCACGCTGCCCTTTCCTCCTTCATCTTATCAAGCTGCTTTCAGTTTCCCCTCACCCTCCACGCTGTCCCCCCATCCCACCCACCCCCGGGCCTTTGCTATCTCTTCCTACCTCCCGGAAAGCCCTTCCCATCTTTGGCTACCTCTAATCACTCTTCATGACTCACTGGGGCACTTCCTCTAGGATGTGATTGCTCTCTAAAGCCAAAGTTGGGGCCAAAGACCCTTCCTCTGGTCCCACGGTCTCCAGTTTAACTAGTTTAAACTGGAATTACCGGTCCACGAGCCTGACTCCCCAACTAGGTATTACCTCCTTCCAGGTAATGAGTGGGCTGGATCCCATACATTCCCCAGCACCTAGCACCGTGCCTGAACACTGCCAATGACCAAAACAAATTTTGCTGAGTTGAAATGAACCTCCAACTCCCAAACAGAATCACAATGGGCAGTTCAACGGAGAGCTCTCTAGGTCTGAGGAAGGGAAGAAACAGAAGGCTTCCAGAATGATGGAGCCCACACTCGGCCCTGGGAGACCCGGGACCTGGATGTTCAGAGCAACAGGAGGACATCCAAGTATTGCCTAAGGAGAGAACCGGCATTACTCAGAAGCTGCCTCAGGCCTGGGCAGCCGTCCCAATCACGCCAGTCTTGGGACTGCCCATCTCAAAATGTGATTTGCACATCTGAGTGCATGTGCTTATGCTAAGGAATGCACAAATCCACAGGATAAGAAAGGACACCCTCCTGGACAGTCAGTCTAATACTTTAAAGCATTTTTTCAACAGGTAACATTTATTGAGTACTTGCTATGTCCCAGGCATGTGTGTCAGTTCATTTAATCTTCAAAATGGTCCCACACGGTGGGTACTATGAGTTGCCCCCATTTTCCAATGTAGAAACCGAGGCCCAGGAAGGTTAAATAAGCTGTCTGAGGTTATACAGACAGCAAGCAGCAGCAGTGGAGTTCAGACTCAGGCGTGTAGCTCGAGTCCACTGTTAACCATTACACTACACTGCCTTTCTTCAAACCACTTTACAGAAAATGAGAGTGATGTTATGGAGTTAGCTGCACATCTCATGGTCTTTGTGGGTTTTTTTGTTTTTAAGATAAAATACAGGACTTCGACACCCAGGCCTTGCTAAATCTTCCAAGCTCTTTTCCCCACCTCCCTCTCTCCACTCTGGCCTCTTCTCAGTTTCTGGAAGGTGCCAAGTTCATTTCCGACAAGGAATGTTTAAACGTGGTGACCCTCTGCTGGGAACGCTGCACAGACCCTGCCAGTTCTCCACCCAGCCGGCCCCTTGTCCTTCACGTCTGGGCTCAGATGTCACCATCTCAGATAGGCCTTGCCTGATGACCCTGTCCAGGTCTCCCCCTGCTTCTCCAGCCCAGCACCCCTGCCATCCCCTGCATGGCATCGTTCCCAGCAGGTGGCCACACAGTCACCTTCTATATCTGGACACTGTTTCCCCCACTGCCCCGCAAACCTCACGAGGGCAGGAACCTTTCTGTTTTGTTCACCTGGCGCCAGGCAGTGAAGCACTCAAATGTTTACTAAATGAACGAACAAACGGATGGACGAATTAATGAACTCATTAATCAAAGGAAGGAAGAGCTGCAGGAAAGGAGGAACGGTTACCTTAGGCTTTCAACTCTGGGAGATACGCTTTCACGAAGAGTAATGGTATTTCGGTGAAAAATTTGAGACTAGACTTCAAGATTATGAACACATGCTTTCGGAGAAAGTGACCTACAGAAAACTCCAACCCATTCATCTGTTCTGACTCGTGCGAACATGAACTTTGCCCTCTAAAGGGGCAGTCCTTGGAGAGGACCATGAAACTGCCCAGGATGACCCTGTGTGGCTCCGGGCAAGGCTGAACAGGCAAGCACCCTCAACACTGCCTGAAGCTTTTACCCCAAGAACACCGGCTGGAAGGGCCTAGAATCCCTAGAGGAACTCCTCTGGGAATGCGCTCACGCAATTACTAGTACCCTCAAATGTGAGAGCCAAACCTCTGAGTCGATACCACCTAAACTCAAGGCTGCAGTTCCCCGTGCAGAGGGGAGGTCAGGGTGCAAAGCTTGGGGCGCTGCAGCCCCGGAGAGGGTGGAAAACAAGCCTCAAACTCAGCTAAGCTTTGGGGTACACTACGCACACACCTGAAGCTTCTCCACCCACACCCTTGGGAACATGCTTATGAAGGGCAGCAGAGGGGAAGTGGGTGGGGAGAGGATCGTTATTAAAAAGACAGTGAGAGCCACAGGAGAGGAAATGTCTCTGCTATTACTCCCAGCAGGTCGCTATTGTAGAAGAAAAGTAATACGTTTTTAAAAGTGCCAAACAGGAAGGAAGGGCATGGTGGGGGATAAAGGAGATCAGAGCGGGTCTAAAAAACAAAAATTAAAAAAAACCAAATGTCCTTCTGGGAGCAAAATTGTTCTGCAGGGAGACAGCTCTCAGCAAGCTTCCCTCCCTCCATTCTGAGGGTTTTTTTTTTCTCCTAGTATACAATTTTCTTTTCTTTTCTTTTCTTTTTTTTTTGCAGGGAAGGCAGGCCTTCTCTGCTTTTCTCCCCCTTTCTTTTTGGCTCCCTTACCAGGCCTCTCACACCTTCTGGGTTCCAAGAGCATCCTGAGGATACTTACCAACAGGAAGCCAGACAAGGAGGGAACTGACACAGTCGTTAGGTGACATAAGCCTGCTGACAAGCTGCCAATTCAGCCTATTGAAGATGTAACTGAAAAGCCAGCACTTCACTCAAACTAGGTCACCTCCAAGTGCTGTGGATGTCAGCTGGGAGTTTGCCACTGACCGAGAACCGAGGAGCCACGAGGTTAGTGGTTTCCCCTGGGGACATGCAGAGGCCAAGGGGACGAGCAAGAGATGGAGACTAAGGAGGGGATTTGTGAGAACAGCTAGAGCAGAAAACCAGGAGGGAGACATCCACAGGCAAGGGAGGAGAATTTAATAGTCAAGTATTTTTAGAAAACTATGTTTAACAATTTCCGTTATTCGATTTTTTAATAAACTCATAAGCATCGTGACTCTTCAAGAAAGGATTATGCTCTATAGCCCTATCCCCATGTATTTGATTATAGGGTTCCATTTCTGAGAACCACCTTGCCATCTAGTGTCCTTCAGAATACACTCTGAGAAATGTTCATTCATGTCCAAAGGGTACATGACATCAACCCTGGCAGGAGTGTCTGGGGGGTAAGCTATGGCTCTGTTCTTGACCCTGTCTGGTTCAACATCATTAATTTGTTGGCATGCCAATCAGATTGGAAGATGATCCTAAGCTGGACAGGGAAGCTGATAGGAGAGATGGTAAAACCAGGACTATGGGCTAACAAGACACTTAAAAGGGATAAATATCAGGTCCTGCATACGTGGTCCAATAACAACACAAAGCATTCAGGATGGTGGAAGATGGGGCTCACTGTAGTACATGCATAAATGACTGGGAACTCTGTTGACTATGAAGAGGGAAGACAAGAAGCTGGGTCCTTGGTGAAAGCGTCTGAGCCTTTTGATCAAGCTTCACCTGAAAGCAGGGCCAACCCCCAGTCCAGGGCCCTGTTACATTTATCAACAAATTCTCTTTAAATATTGAATTTTCTTTCTTTCTTTCTTTTTCTGATCTGCAACATAAACATTCCAAATGGATAATACTGTCAAGTATACTAAGGTTTCCAAAGGCGATACACTTTAAAGAAGCAATGGGGGCTTCTCTGGTGGTGCAGTGGTTAAGAATCTGCCTGCCAATGCAGGAGACATGGGTTCAAGCCCTGGTCCAGTAAGATCCCACATGCCGCAGAGCAACTAAGCCCATGCACCACAACTACTGAGCCTGCGCTCTAGAGCCCGCGAGCCACAACTACGGAGCCCGCGTGCCACAGCAACTGAAGCCTGCATGCCTAGAGCCCATGCTCCGCAACGAGAACCCACCGCAATGAGAAGCCTGTGCACTGCAACGAACAGTAGCCCCCACTCGCTGCAGCTAGAGAAAGCCCGCGCGCAGCAACGAAGACCCAACACAGCCAAAAATGGAAGGAAGGAAGGAAGGGAGGGAGAGAGGGAGGAGGGAAGAAAGAAGAAAGAAGAAGAAGAAATGAAAGAAGTCTCAAATCAAGGAGAGAGGTCTCACCCTTCTGGCTGGTCAGATGACTCTTGGAGTTTAGCTTGTGCATGGTTCTGGGGGGCCAACCTTAGAGGGACACAGACAAACTGGGAAAATTTAGCAGGATGAACAGGGTGCCTCAAAACCATGTTACACAAAGAACTACGTAAAAGAAATTTTAAAAAGAGAGACAGACAGACAAGAGATACAGAGACTTGGGAGGGTCTAGCCTTCCAAATAGAAGATTTGTGAGGGACACAGCATTCCATGAAAAAGGAAATCAATGCTCCTTAATCTTCTAGAGGGAACAGACACTCTTGAAAAACTGTTGAAAGCTACAGAAACTCTCCCCAGGAAAATGTACATGCTACAAAATTCTGCAAATATTTTCAGGGGATTGCTTCCCCCCCCAACCCCCATTACTAGCATAGAAGCCCATCCATGGACTTCCTCCATAGAAGACCAAAACCAGGTTAAATCCTCATCAGGATTAGGCAATACCTGTGTGATATCCCCACACCCACCCCTGCCGCAGTAATGAACTAGAAGCAATGGATGCTATTATAAGGAGGCAAGCATCAGCTCAGTAAAAGACACACATTCCCCCTCCTACACTGTTGGTGGGAATGTAAACTGGTGCAGCCGCTATGGAAAACAGTATGGAGGTTCCTTAAAAAACTAGAAATCGTGTTGCCACGTGATCCAGCAACCCCACTCCATATATCCAGAGAAAACCATAATTCAAAAAGATACATGCACCCCAATGTTCACTGCAGCACTATTTACAATAGCCAAGACGTGGAAGCAACCTAAGTGTCCATCAACAGATGAATGGATAAAGAAGATGTGGTTTATATATACACAATGGAATATTACTCAGCCATAAAAAAATGAAATCATGCCATTATGGATGGCATTGAGATTATCATACTAAGTGAAGTTAGTCAGAAAAAGACAAATACCATATGATATCACATATGTGGAATCTAAAATATGACACAAATGAACTTATTTACGAAACAGAAACAGACTCACAGACACAGAAAACAAACTTATGCTCACCAAAGGGGAAAGGGGGTGGAGGAGGGACAAATAAGTTTGGGACTAGCAGATACACACTACTATATATGAAACAGATAAAACAACAAGGTCCTACGACATAGCACAGGGAACTATATTCAATATCCTGTATTAAACCACAATGGAAAAGAATATGAAAAAGAATATGTATATATGTATAACTGAATCACTTTGCTATATACCAGAAACTAACGCAACATTGTAAATCAACTGTATTTCAATAAAAAACAAAAACATACAAGCATGCAAATACAAACACAGTCTACGTTGAGAATTACTATTCAGAGAAATAAGACAGGTTTCTACCATGCCTGCCATCTGGAAACAGAAAGGGCTGTCTGGCAAGTAGAGAGCTTATCTTCATTGGAGGTATTCAAACAAAAACCAGAAGAGCATTTTCAGGGAGGTAGTAAAGAGGTTCAACCATGCCACTGGACTCAGTGAGCCAAGGCCTTTCAGGACTTTGCTACTGAAAAACGTGGTCTGAGGACCAGGAGCATCACCTGGGAGCTTGTTAGAAATGCAGAATCTCAGGTGATTTCTATGCACGTCAGTGTTTAAGATGCACTGCTCTAAGATATCTAAGATTCTCTAAGGAGAGAGAAATAACAATACTGTGGTCCCTCAGCATCAGTATTCACCTATGCCTCCAGAGATCCGCCCTTTTAATTTTAAGTAAGTTTGGGTTTTGAGGCTATAAAGTGGGGACCCTTCCCTAAATCCTTTTCCCGTCCTCAACCCATTGCTTGAGTTATTTCTTGATCATCTCAAAAGCTACAGATGGAAAACTAAGGGGAAGAATGGAATAATTCCCACTTTGTCTCTAATCCAGGTCCAGAACTTAAAGAATGAAAAAGCAATTTTAAAGTTATCTCCATAATCATCTCCTTTACTAAAAATAAAGATAAAATTTATCATGCACTCACATGGGCCATAAACCCTGCTACCTGGTTTTTTAATCCCTTATCTTACTTAGTCTTCATAATAACCCTGTAAGGTAGTGACTATCATTTTTTTCTTTCATTTTACAGATAATGAATCTGAATCTCAGGAAGGGTGAGTGACTTGCTCAAGGCCACACAGCCAGTAAACGGGAGAGCCAGGCCTTGATGCCTAAGTTCGAGTTCTGAACCATGAAGCCACATGCCTATTGCCTTTAGAGGAAATCCCTGATCTTCTGCTCTTTTCAATAAGCAGTAAAGGTAGCCAGAGGCTGTCAAGTTCCCACACAACTCATGCAAGTTATCCAGGGATGTAGCCAGGCTGCTGGCTGGGCAGCTCCAGACACAGGTGCACCGAGGTCTCAGATCTCAGCCCTCCATTACATTCTGTTCATTACACAGGAAGACTTAGAGGTCACGCTTTCAAATCCTGGCCCCTTCCTCATTATCTGCTCCAGCATCAGAGTCCTCCCAGTCCTGTATTGACTTGCTTTATCTCCTGGCTGCTGTCCCATCGCCATCAGATCCCAGGCATTTGAGCAAAGTACACAACTATCCAGTTCTGGCTGAAAGGAACTGACTCGCCATTCCTTCTCTGTAATTTTGGGCATAGTCTGAGAGGATTTAGAAGGTGTCATTGACTTGGAATTACAGTTCTTTGTTACAAAATGAATTTCCGGACCATGCTGAAGAGACTAGCATTCCCCCTCGCTCTCACACAAGCAGCTTTGTTCCCCTTCAAAGTGTCCCTCTAATTGCGCTGTGCACATTCACTTTGGACTCTGCTGCTTCTCAAGGAGGAACCTTATCAAAGAGAACTCAGACTTCCTCTAGTACTAAACATCTGCAGCCTTCATTTGGAAATTCATCATGGGCTGCATATTCTCCCTTTGACTTATTACATTTTTAATTTCCTATAGCTACTATACTCTTGTATGCTTTTGCCATATATGCCCCAACTGGGTCCCTTAAGGCAGGGACTGCCTCTTAGTTACCCTTGTTTCCAAAGGTAACCGCTTTGTTTCACAGCAGTCTGGCACACGGCCTTGCCTGTGTTAGATGGTCAACGACCATGGAACTGATGGAAAACTAACCGATTGAATTTTACATATTACCAAGCACATCTGTTGCTACGTTCAAAGTGAATTCACTCTTCCAGATACAGTTGGAAGGGGGGTCACAGCGGGGAGAAACTAACTAAGCATATTGAGCTCCCGAAGCACATGGTGTTGTGTAAAAAACCCTAACATTATGGTTTCAGCTTTAAAAGAGGTAACAATAAAACTTGCTCCCATGAGGTAGGACTAAGCCACTAATCCCCGGTACAGCTGGAAACACAAAAGCTTCTTGAAGTTCAAAGACCCCAACCCACCTGGTTAGACAATAACCAGGCCAAAACCTCCTTTCTCAGCTGCTCTTGTTAGCGTGTGCTCCAACTCTCAAACCGATTCAAGAGAACTCTGGCGATTTTAAAATAAACTTGCCTGAGAAATGGGCCACAGTGTATTTTCCTTCCAAAGAAACAAAGATCCTGGGTGATACTGGCTAGAAAAAGCAGGGTGTTTCATCTAGTAATAAAGGGGGGTAAGTTCGGTAAATAAAATATTTTAAAACTTATATACCAGGTGCTGATTCACTTTTTGAAATGTTGTCAGATTTCTCTCCTCTGTTCAAGAATAACTCTTTCTGGTCTATTTTTCACTCAACCAATATAGAGAGCCGACTATGCTCTGTAGCTGTCTACTCTGTGCACAGACAAAAACAGACATGGGCTGTTGGCTTTTTCACACTCAGTTCCTTCAATATTGCAATTTCTTCTGCTCTAATATCAGCCTTTCCATAGAATCTCTAACAGGGTCAGAAGAACCCCCAGGTCCCAAGACGAGGAGGAATAATACAGTAACCAAAGCACAGAGCCAAGGCAAAGCTCACGTCTATGTTACTCTACGTGATAACCTCACGGGAAAATGGGGCTGAAGATACTCCCCAACCCGGAGGAAAAGTGCCTGATGTTTTTATAAATGCTCCCATCCACAAATATTATTTAACTTTAACCCAGGAGTTGAAAATGGAAATGTCTGCAGGTACAAATAGGTATGGGAACTGGGTCAAGTGAGCAGAGACTCAGAGTCAGGAATGAGTGGGGGTCGGGGGGGTAAGCTGAGACCACTGAGGGGCCTGGCCTGACTGGGCACCAGGCAACTGTTCCCACAAAGGGGTGCAGCCCAGAGTCCCTAGTTCTTCTGATCTGTCAAGAGAAGCCAGCTCTAGATTTTTATATGGAATCTCCCAATTAAAAAGTACTGACTCCATGTGGTGACCTAAATGGGAAGGAAATCCAAAAAATGGGATATATGTATACATATGGCTGATTCACTTTGCTGTACAGCAGAAACTGACACAGCAGTGTAAAGCGACTATACTCCAATAAAAAAATTAATTAATTAAATTTAAAAAAAAAACGGGACTTCAACAAATCTGCAAACAATGTAATACAACTGTTAGGAGCCTGGGCTCTAGAACCAGATCAGCTGGGTTTTTGAATCCCAGTCCTGCCATTTACCTGCATGTGACCTTGGACAACTTACTTAACCTCTTCGTGTCTCATTTTCCTCACCTGAAAAACAGGTATGAGTGCTTATTTCATAAGGCTAGTGAGAGGAATAAAGGCTCTCTATCAATTTTAATACATAATTTGATATATAAATATGTAGATTATATATATAAATTTATGTATGTATAAATATATAATATATATGTGATTAGAACAGAGCCTGGCCCATAGCAAACACCATACAAGTTTTAGCTAGTACCACTATTACTTTGGCAAACACCGTCTAGAACAAACAAGAAACTTCTCTCAAGAAGTTCCTGTAGGGACTTCCCTGGTGGCACAGTGGTTGACAGTCCACCTGCCAATGCAGGAAACACGGGTTTGAGCCCTGATCCGGGAGGATCCCATATGCCCTGGAGCAACTAAGCCCGTGAGCCACAACTACTGAGCCTGCAAGCTGCAAATACTGAGCCTGCGCGCCACAACTACTGAAGCCCGCGTGCCTAGAGCCCATGCTCTGCAACAAGAGAAGCCACCGCAGTGAGAAGCCCACGCACCGCAACAAAGAGTAGCCCCCACTCGCCGCAACTAGAGAAAGCCCACGCGCAGCAAGGAAGACCCAACGCAGCCTAAATAAATAAAAAAATAATAAAATTTCCTGTATAGGCCAACACTTTGAGACCTTAGTTGTGATACATTAGCCCCTAATGCATTCATGGGGCCACAGACCTCAGCCTCCTACAGATGTGAAGGTTTGGTAAGAAGGTGCTCTCTGCTTCCACCTGCCAGCCATCCCCAGAGACTCAGGGACACCATGCAGCTAGACCCATGGAGGATTCTAGGCGTTGCACGTTAATGCACATCAGTTACCTCTCTGTATTGGTCCCCTCGCTCCCCAGGGGTGAGAGGGGGCTGGTGATCACTCTGCTAGGCAGACAGAACAGCTGAGGGTGCCTCCTCAGACAGCACCTTCAGTCACAGAGATGTTCTGGGCACAAAGCCCACTAGAAAGCTTGGTCCTGCTTGGCAATTCATGGAGCTTTTAGCACAAGGCTAGTACATTGGTCCTTCCGCCATATTTTTATGACAGATCATCACCCTGGGGACTACCAGGCACATATCAGCAGTCCTGGCTTCCTGGATCACTGCAGTATTGCAAAGAGGTTTTCCAAACCCCTTGCCTATAAATGTTTTTCACCAGCCCAGGCAATTCTCTCACTCCTCCTCACACTGAAAAGTGTTTTCTCCAGGCCTTCCTACAATTCTTACTGAGCTATCAGTGATGTATCTGCTAGCACTTAACAACAGAAGGCTTAGTTTAAAAAAAAAGGAGGGGGGTGGGGAGTGGGGGGAGATAGTAATTTGAAATCGTATCTTCAACCCATATTAAAAATTGTCCTTTTCTTCCTTTGATTTCCTTTAATCTAGTCTCATCTCTTTCACATGCTGGGTTTTCCTTCACAATAGTAACAACAAAAGCTAACATTTACTAAGCACCACACTCATTTCAGACCCTCACATCCAAGCATCACAATAACCCCAGGACACAGATACCACCAGGATCCTAATGTTCCAGATGAGGAAACCCAACTCACAGCCTATTAGAATCTTAGCCAAGGTCAGGAAGCTAGTAGGTGGTAAAGCAAGAGGTCAAAAAACAGGTTTGCGACTGCAAAGCCCATATGCTTACCCACCAGAAGAAAGAAGATCATCCTATTTCAGTCACGTGGTAATTGAGCTTTCCTAGGAGTAGGAGAACAAAGACACACTCTACACTCAGACACTAACTTGGATATAGCAGCCACCCTTCCAGGCCTTCACCTCCCCACTCCCAAAAGATATCTGAAGATGAAAATCAGTTCAGGGCTTCCCTGGTGGCGCAGTCGTTAAGAATCTACCTGCCAATGCAGGGGACACGGGTTCAAGCCTTGGTCGGGGAAGATCCCACATGCCGCGGAGCAAATAAGCCCCATGCGTCACAACTACTGAGCCTGCGCTCTAGAGCCCGTGAGCCACAACTACTGAAGCCTGTGTGCCTAGAGCCCGTGCTCCGCAACAAGAGAAGCCACCACAATGAGAAGCCCGGGCACCACAACTGGAGTAACGTCGCTCACCACAGCTAAAGAAAGCCCATGCACAGCAACAAAGACCCAATGCAGCCAAAAAGAAAGAAAGAAAGGAGGGAAGGAGGGAAAAAGGAAGGGAGGAAGGAAGGAAGGAAGAAAGAAAAAGAAAATCAGTTCATAAGGTAAAAGCGGCTTGCATAGGCAGATGCTACATAAACCTAAAATGTTAATGTTATTTGGAGGTACCTGAAATAAGTTCTTAATAATAAGTCTTACTGGTCAGGCATATGTTTTTAAATCTGTTTGGGTTTTTTAATTACTAAAGCAAAAACATGCTCATAACAAATTCAAATAATACTGAAGCACATAAAGTTTTTTAATAAAGGGACAAAGTGAGAAAGAAAAGAACTTTTCCCCACCATGTTCCAACTTCTTGAGTATCTTGCAAGATTTTTCCAAGAACATACTAACATAGTATACATACAGATCTATGTGCATATACAGTTTTCTTTTTCAAACTCAGGATCATATTCTATAGTTCTGAAGTTTTTATTCAATACTGTATTTATTTACATATCTCCATATCAGTTTGTACCAAACTACCTGTGTTTTGTTTGTTTTTACCAAGGTAGTAAATGCTGTTTATGACTTCTTTAAATTTACATAGTGCTCTAACATATTAATGCCCTGTGAGCTTCAAAAAACCAAATACATTTACAGTAGTATTATCGGTCGCCAAAATGAAGGGGAAGGAAACTTTACAATTGTGAGAATACACAAATGTTCTCATTAAGGCAGTATTGACCCAGACGATCATTTAGTATCTGTCACCGCAAATGCCTCCCAACTCTGGAATGCCCATTGCAACAAACACGTGTCAGTGCACAGTATTTCCTAAATTCTTACACGTTCTTCACTTTCCAATTCATCTGGTGAACTGGGAGTAGGAAGTTGGTCATAGACAATGTGCCCTCCCTCCCTTGTCTGCCCAAAACTTGATGCAATCACATCCACTGCCAGGCTGGCTGTAACCTTGGCCTCTTCCTCTGACGCAGCCAACCGAGGACTGACTTCCACAAGATCCAGTGCTGACAGCAACCCTGTATTGTGTACTTCCTCAGTAATATACATGCCTTCTCGATAGGTCAGTCCCCCTACAACAGGGGTTCCTGTGGCTGGAGCCAGCGTAGGGTCAAATTAATCAATATCGAAACTCAGATGGATTGGCCTTTGTCTTTTGCCAATCAGCAGACCGAATGTCTGTTCCATGACCTTCTGGATACCAAGTGGATCTATGTCTCCCATGGAAAAGTACTGGATATCATAATTCTTTAAAATAAAACGTTCAGGAGGGTCCGCATCTCTTAGTCCAATGTATACAATACTTGGGGAAGAGATACAAGGTTTGATCCAGGAAAATCCTGGGAGTTGTGGGACCTTGTCCTATAGTTCTCTGAGGAGAAATGAAACTGGCTGTCCGTGGAGAATTCCAGATGAAGTGGTGAGGGGTGTATTGATGTTAGCATGGGCATCAACCCAGATCACACAAAGGTCTGGGCAGTGCCAGGCGTGCCCACTAATGGTACCAATTGCCAGGCTGTGGTCTCCTCCCACGGTGACACAGCTGTAGCCACCTGACACTGCTCTACTAACCACCTCTGCTAGTTCCTGGTTGGCAAGGCCCACTGAGCGAGGATTCACTATCAAGTTATTATAGAGATCATCTTTGGGAACTGGGATAAAACTCAAGTCTCCAAAGTCTTTAAGGTGGCAGCCCAAATCGGAGAGCCTTTTCATCAAGCCAGCATCTCTTACAGCAGTGGGACCATATTCCACTCCTTTTCTTTTCTGTCCCCGTGAAAATGGGGCTCCAATGACAGCCACGGAGTGGACGGACTTCTTCGGCACTGAGCGCGCTTGCATACAGAGAAGAAGCGAGAGGCTGCTCCTCAGGGACATGATGGGCAGCGCAGGACATAGACGAGTGAGAGGCTGCTACGTGCGGCTCGCCGCCTTACCTCAGTGTTTTTAATCGACACAACTGCCTTATGTGCAAGAACTGAAATTTAATCAGTTACTTGAAGAACATTTGGGTTATTACTATTTTGGGTGTTAAAATAGTCATGTAGGGGCTTCCCTGGTGGCGCAGTGGTTGAAAGTCTGCCTGCCGACTGGGGGGACGCGGGTTCGTGCTCCGGTCCGGGAAGGTCCCACATGCCGCGGAGCGGCTGGGCCCGTGAGCCGTGGCCGCTGGGCCTGCGCGTCCAGAGCCTGTACTCCACAGCGGGAGAGGCCACAGCAGTGAGGGGCCCACGTACCGCAAAAAAAAAAAAAAAAAATGTCATGTACATCTTAAGAACCTTTAGTTGACAGTATGTGTCCCAGTGACCCATCAGCTGATTAGGGTTACGATGTTTGGTATTGTTCCTAAAATGGAGCATACCTTCAGTTGAATAAAAGATCCAACTCATAAATAAAACTATCCCAGCTGCTGAGATTACTAGCTTTTCAACAGTAAAACATATAACTGAACACCAAATCATTCATTCATTCAATTATACATTCAGTACTTGTGGTCTACCAAGCTCTATGTTAAGCCCAAAAGGTTAAACAAAAGACCAAGCCTCACTTCCTGCCCTTGAGGAACTAAGAATTCAATGGGCAGACATACTCATCAGTGCATTCTACATCAAGTTTAAGAGCTCTTCTAGGTTAAAGTAAAGGAGCATCTAACTCTGGAGGAGATGGAGGTGCCTGAGAAGAAACAGCTAAGAAGTGCCTTCAGTAGGAGTTTGCTGGGAAAAGAAAGCCAGAATAAAGGACAGGGCAACCTTATTTTACAAGATCTTGTAAAAGCACTCAGTGTGTTCAGAGAACTCAGAGCATTCAACATAGAGAGCTTCTAGAAGGGAAATGCCAGGAGAGAAGGATGGAAAGAGAAATGAAAATTGAGGTTGAAGGGCCTTGCCTATGAAGTTTAGAAATTTGGATTTGAGGTTGTCAGAGGGGAAATACCACTCCAGGAGCATTCTGGATCTACCACAATTTGTTTACGCATTCATCTGTAAATGGACTTGTGTTGTTTGTGGGTTTTGACTATTACAAATAAAGGTGCTATGAATATTCACACATCAGTCATCTTGCTTCTTTTCTCTTGGGTAAATAACTAGGAGTGGAATGGCTAGATCACAAAGGAGGTGTGTGCTTAACTTTTTAAGAAATAGCCAAACTGTTTTCCAAAGTGGCCATACTATTTTACATTCCCACCAGCAGTGTAGCAGAGTTCCAGTACTCACATCCTTGCCAACACTTAGTATGGTCAGTCTTCCCAATTTTAGCCATTTTAATAGGTACTAATGCTATCTCTTTGTGGTTTTAACTTGCATTTCCCTAATAACTAATGATGCTGAACATCTTTTCATCTGTTTGTTATCCATACACCTTCTTTGATGAAGTGTCTTTTCACATCGTTTCCTCATTTTTTTTAATCGAGTTGTTTTATTACTTAGTTTTAAGAGTTCTTTATATAAATCCTAGATATAAACCCCTTATCAGAAAAATGCTTTGCAAATATTTTCTCCCAGTCTGTGGCTTATCTTTTCATTCTCTTAACAGTATCTTTTTTTTTTTTTTTCCCCGGTACACGGGCCTCTCACTGCTGTGGCCTCTCCCGTTGCGGAGCACAGGCTCCTGACGCAGCCATTGCTCACGGGTCCAGCCGCTCTGCGGCATGTGGGATCTTCCCAGACCAGGGCACGAACCCGCGTCCCCTGCATCGGCAGGCGGACTCTCAACCACTGCACCACCAGGGAAGCCCTTAACAGCATCTTTTGAAGAACAAAAGTTTTCAGTTTTGACGTAGTCCAATTTATCCATTTTTTGTTTGATGGGTCATGCTTTTAGTGTCACAGCTAAGAAATTTTTGCCTAAGCAAAGATCACAAAGATTTTTCTTCTAGAAGTACTATAGTTTAGGTTTTAGATTTAGGCTTACGGTCCATCTCCAGGGGGGCAATCTGAACACCTGTGGGGGTATTGTTATTTGTCAGAGTGACTGGAGGGAGCGGTTCAACCAGCAATTGGTGGGCAGGGATGCTCAAGGTCTTACAATGCACAGGAAACATACACACCATGCCCCACAGGACTTTCAAATGTCCTGCCAGACATTCATGTGGACCAACTGCTTATAGTCACATGGATATCTATTTAGCTCTTATTTCAAAGTACTAAAAACTTTAAGGAAAGTTTCAAAAATCATAGTCAAATCTTTCCTTCTCTTAAATCTAAAGTTTTTCCTTAAAAGCAGCCATTTCATCATGTCTTCTAGTACATTTGTGCCTGTGCATTTATATATCAAATTATGTATTTTATTATAAACTAATTTCTTTCATTTCTCCTTTTTAATTCAATTATGGCATTACTCTTTTTTTTTTTTTTTCAGTACGCGGGCCTCTCACTGTTGTGGCCTCTCCCATTGTGGAGCACAGGCTCCGGACGCGCAGGCTCAGTGGCCATGGCTCACGGGCCCAGCCGCTCCGCGGCACGTGGGATCCTCCCGGACCGGGGCACGAACCCGTGTCCCCTGCATCGGCAGGCGGACTCCCAACCACTGCGCCACCAGGGAAGCCCGGCATTACTCTTTTATCTTGTGTGTGTAGCTGGTAATGTTATCATACATTAGCAACATAAAGAGATTAAAGACACTGAACTGAGTGAAGAATCAGAATGACAGCTGCAGCAATACCACTTAGATGTTAAAATATCACAATTAGATAATTAAAGGTTTTAGAAACTTGCCCATAAATTAACTATACAAATTTTCCAAAAATGCATAGAAAAGGCTACACCTTATACACACAGTGGCCTAAGGAAAGCAGGAAATGGAAGCAGGGCAGGAGGAGGAATGGGAAACAACAGCATCGCAGGAGAGGCAGGCGCCTTGCACAGACGATGACAAGGCTGTGCCATACACGGAGAGGTACACTTCGTTCAGTGTCCTGCCCCTGAGGACCAGCCAAAAAACAAAATAACATTTTAAAATATTAAGTTGTCCAGGGCCCCTGCCTACCCTAAGGCTGATTTATAGTTACACACCCAAGAAGATGAAAGATGCAGATGGCCTCATGCCCGGCGCAGGAGAGCCGAGCATTGTTCCTGCAACATTCCAGCGTCACCACAAAGGGCAGGGTCCCAAACCACTAACATGACACCTGATTCTGGTGTGAGGGTCCTCAGAGGCAGTATAGAGGGGACTGTAAACTGCTAAAGAGATAAAGATATGGGCAGGGAGAGAGGCAGAGAGGAAAGAAACTTGTCCACATACAGGAATAAGGCAAAAATGTCCACTCAGCACTTCTATTCAACACTGTCCTAGAATCCTAGCCAGGGCAATAAAGCCAGAAAAATAATGCCATTTACAACAGCATTTTAAAAACTTAAAATGCTTACAGATAAATGTAACAAAAGACAGGCATGGCCTGTACACTGAAAACTACAAACCACTGCCGGGAGAAAAAAAGACCAAATTTAACAGAGAGGTCTATCATGTTCACAGATTTGAAGACTCACTATTTTTAAGCTGAATCTATAAATAATTCATCTGTATGGATTTATTAATTCATTTGAATGTTTTAACATCGCCTACGTCCTAGACACTGTTCTAAATGCCAAAGACATAGCAGTGAGGAAGATAAAAAAAATCCCTGCCCCACAGGGCTTAATCAGGAAAGACAAAATAAACAAAATATGTACTTCATATGGTGATAAGTGCTAGGGAGGAAAACAATGCAGGGGAAGGGGGTAAGGAATAACCCAGGAGAAAGGAACTGAAAACTCAGATGGGGTGGAGCCACCTTAAAGACCTGATAAAAGTGTGGAAGGGAGGCTTATCAATGCCTAGCGGGAAAAGTACTCTAGGCAGAGGAAATAACAAAAATTCTTTAAGATGGGGACAAGCCTAGAATGTTCTGAGAACAACAAGGAGGGCAGAGAGAGCAGGGGGAGGGTAATAGTAGATGAGATCAGAGAAAGAGCAGATGGCCAGTTCCGGTAGGGCTTTGTAGGCCACTGTCATTTTAACAGACTTTGGCTTTTATTCCGGGTGACATGTGCAGCCATTGAAGGATTTTGAGCAGAGTGGCATGACCATGACCTGATTATACTTCAGAAGGATCCTTCTGGCTGCATGTTGAGAATGGTAGGGTCGGGTACAGAAGCACAGTTAAGAGCTGATCACAGTATTCTAGGCAAGAGGCAGCGGTGGCTTAGAGCCAGCGTGGGGATGGAGGTGCAAAGCACTGAAATGCCTCCAGATAAACTGAAGGCAGAGTGGACAGGGTCTGCTGAAGCACTCAGTGTCAGTGCAGGCGGGGAGAGGGGTCAAGGTTGACTCTAAGGGTTGTGGCTTGAGTACACTGTGGAATAATTACTTCCCAGGGCCGGGGAAGACTGTAGGAAGAACAAAATTGTAGGGAGGAGCAGACAAAACTGCTTCTTGTTAACTTTAAGATGCCTATTGGTATCTGAGTGAGGATGCTAAGTGGGTAGTTGGATAATATGAGTCTGACACTGAGGAGTCAGGTCACAGCTGGAGAGGGTCCACTGAGAGAGGGTATTTAAAGCCAGCGTTGAAGGTCACCAAGAGAGTGAGGGTAGGTAGAAGAGGTCCAAGACAAAACCCTGGGACAGCTCAACAGGTGAGGCCTGAAGGAAGAAGAGGATCAAGGAGGCAGTCTGAGAAGGAGTTGCTCGGTGGCAAGAGAACACCGGCAGAGTGTGGTGTCCTGGGAGCCACGTGGAAAAACTGTTTCAAAGAGAAGGAAATGATCAATCATGCCCAACACTGCTCACAGGTCAAATATTAATTCATTTATTTTTGGCTGTGTTGGGTCTTCGTTGCTGCACGCAGGCTTTCTCTAGTTGCAGCGAGTGGGGGCTACTCTTCGTTGCGGTGCACGGGCTTCTCATTGCAGTGGCTTCTCTTGTTGCAGAGCACGGGCTCTAGGCGCACAGGCTCTAGGCACACGGGCTCAGTAGTTGTGGCTCACAGGCTCTAGAGCTCAGGCTAAGGAGTTGGGGTGTACAGGCTTAGTTGCTCCACGGCATGTGGGATCTTCCCAGACCAGGGCTCGAACCCGTGTCCCCCGCATTGGCAGGCGGATTCTTAACCACTGCGCCACCAAGGAAGTCCTCACAGGTCTAATGACAATGTTGGAGAAGTGACTGTTGGATTGGACAACAGATGCTAGAAGGGTGGGCAGCCAGGCTATGTGGGGAGCTGTATGGCACAGACAAGGTAGGCAGAGCTCTCTCGCTGCCCCCAGGAAGCTTCCACCCTTCCCTCCCTGGCTTCTCTCTCACCACCTCGTCTCTGCACATGCTGTGCCCTTGATCTCAGTTCCCCAGGGAAGCTCTCCCAACCAGGCTAGATGCCCCACTGTAGACTCTCATGGTAGCAGGCACCCATCTAATTGCCAGCATGGGTCCCGGGGGATTTTCCTTTGGTGTGTTTGACAGTGTGAGAAGTGTCTTAGTCTACACGCCTGCACTCCAGGGATAGGGACCGTGCCCCTTCACTCAACAGACTACACCTCACGCAGGGCCTGGCACAGAACAAGCACTCAACAAACAAGTAGGAGACCAGGGAAGGGGAGACTTAACAGGCACTAGTGTGATCAGGCAGAGCCGTAAAAGCGGTGAGGTGAGACGTGCATCCAACTCAGGAGGGGGAATGGGATCTGGCTTCCAAGGGAAGACAGGAGAAGGCAGTGTAAGGATAGAAAAAGCCTTCCTCCAAAATGCAGAGCTGGACTGGGTCACGCATCAGAGACCACTCTAAGAGAGCTGACTACCATGACTGGAGGAAACAGCAGAAGGCTCTGAAATCCTCTCTACACAGTTTAGACTCTTGATTTTGACAGAGAAGACAGCATAGGTGAATTCTGCGATCAGAGGTTGGGACGCCCATTTGGCCATCATGGCAGTAAGACAAATGTTAGGCTGTCCCAAACATATCAAGGAAAGAGAGGTTTTGTTTGGGGGTGGAAATTCATCATCTACTGCTGCAAATTAAAAACCCCTGAAAAGGGGCTTCCCTGGTGGCGCAGTGGTTGACAATCTGCCTACTAATGCGGGGGACACAGGTTCGAGCCCTGGTCTGGGAGGATCCCACATGCTGCGGAGCAACTAGGCCCGTGAGCCCCAACTACTGAGCCTGCGCGTCTGGAGCCTGTGCTCTGCAACAAGAGAAGCCACTGCAATGAGAGGCCCACGCACCGCGATGAAGAGTGGCCCCCACTTGCCACAACTAGAGAAAGCCCTTGCACAGAAACGAAGACCCAACACGGCAAAAATAAATAAATTAATATCCTTCTTTAAAAAAAAAAAAAAAAACCTGAAAAGAGTAAATGTTCACCCTTGAAGCAAGGATAATAACCTTAACCAGTGCCTATCACGTGCTGTAGGGAGTTACCTCATTTAATCCTCAACTCCCTGACTGCCCTATGTGAGATCACTCTCTCCTATCACCCTGGTTATTCCCTTCAAAGAATTTTATCACCATCCATAGTTATCTTGTTTGCATGTTTCTTTCCTGCTTATCATCTGCCCTCCACGTGCAATTTAAGCTCCTCCAGGCAGGAACCCTGTCTGACTACACCCCTCTGCTATCACAACACCAGGCACAATGCGCAACCAATGTTCATCCAGAGAATGAAAAAGCTTTGTGGAAGTGCTACTACCTATCTGTCCTACAGATGAGGATTCCTGCCCTTTAATTTTTTTTCGACTTTAGGATTTAAGGTATTTGTATGTTTATACTGAAGCAGCTCTACACAACCTCACTGCTTTGCTACTAGCAGCAAGGCTGGTCTCAGCCCCAGCTCCTCTCTCCCAACAGCAAAATCTGTCCCTTCCCTATTTAAAATCCAAGCACCCACCCCCTGACTATGTGTACAAGCCCCTGCTCCCTCTCCCCTCCCTGTCTCGGCCTCCCTTGTTTCTACAGAGACGACTTTCCCTTGGGTGTGCCCAGCTAAACCACTCAACTGCCCTTCTTTGTCGAGCCTTCCATGCCCCCTGTGTTAGTCTCCTAGGGCTGCCATAACCAAGTACTGCCAACTGGGGGGCTTAAAACAACAAATATATTCCCACAGTTCTGGAGGCTAGAAGTCCAAGTCAAGGCGTCAATAGAGCCATATGCTCCCTGAAGATCTAGGGAAGAAACTGTCCCATGTCTTTCTCTCTGCTTCTGGTGTCTGCCAACAACCCTTGACATGTCTTAGCTTGCAGCTAGATAACTGCTATCTCTGCCCCCATCTTCACGTGGCCTTCTTACTGCCTCTCCATTTCCTCTTCTTCTAAGGACACTAGTCACATGGGATTAGGGGCCCACCCTACTCCAATATGACCTCATCTTTTTTTTCTCTTTTTAAATTTTTTTGGGGGGTATAGTTATCTACAATGTTGTGTTAGTTTCAGGTGTACAGCAAGGTGAATCAGTTATACATATACATATATCCACTCTTTTTTAGACTCTTTTCCCATATAGGCCACTACAGAGTATGGAGTGGAGATCCCTGTGCTCTACAGTAGGTCCTTATTAGCTATTTACTTGATAGAATGACCCCACCTTAACCAGTTACATTTGCAATGACTCTACTTCCAAGTGAGGTCACATTCTGAGGTACTGGGGGTTAAGACTCCCTGATCTTTTGGGGGGCATAATGTAATACCTAACTCCCCACAGAAAGGGCTGGACCTTCCTCTAGCTGCCCACAGCCTGTACCTCACTTAGTGCAATTATCACACTGCATTCTAATTATTTTTTAGTGAATTCTCTCCTTTTTCAACAGGGATGACAAAGAGACTTTACCACCTGTGCCAACTCAAATATGTAAGTAGTGAAAAAATCCTTCGACAGACGAGTGCTGTCTGTCACAGGTGAAGGAATAAGGCAGGACCAGAACATGTGGGCTCGAATGGGCATGTGACACACAGGGGGCTCCTGGGACAATATAAGCTTGTGATAAAGCAAACTAATACAGTCAAGTCGGGATGAGACTTGGGATGAACCTGTTTCTATCAGGTTCCCTGGGGCTGCTGATGCTACTGGACCATGGACCATCCCTGAGGGCAGAGACCGAGCGTTATTCATGTTTGTATTATATATTGCAATGGTCCAAGGTTGGAAGAATGAGTGAATACTAAAATGCTGCAAACTACTTTAAAAACTAGGGCAGCTGAACTCATTTAGCTGCTCTTCAGAAAGAAACCTCTTTGGCAGGCACCTGTCACCTGTTGGCCTGGAATGTTCTCCCGGTAGCTCGCCCCTAGGTTTAGGGAAGGTAGCTGTTCACCCCTGCATACCAGAGGTCTCAACCTCAGACTGGGCTTTGTGGAGCTAAGGAAATGCAGGTCCAAGGGGAGAGCAAGTTAATCCCCTCTCCCTTCCGTCCTCTCAGCCTGGAGAGGCTTCAGGTGAGGAAATCCCACCTCTCTGCGTGCCTCAGAGGATGGCAAGGGACGGGACTCAGCACAGAATGCAGTTAGGGTGGCGATGCCTTTTAGCAACCCTCGCTTAACTGGCAGACCAGCTCTCACCGCTGTCTCAGACGGCGCTCCTCTAAGTTACCACCCTCCGCCCTGGCCCTGCCAGATGCAGCCCCTGGACTGGGATCCCTCTTCCACCAAGAGTGGCCAGAAGCTTCGGCAAGCAAGGGTTTGGTCCCAGCCGCTCAGGAGGTCCACGCAGGCCACCAGACGCTCTTCCACACCTACACGCACACACAATGGACAGGCCAACTGAGAGTGGCAGGCACATCTGGGATTCCTGAAGTTGCGGGGGGAGAGTCTGGAACAACCCTGCTCTGCACTCCCACGGCTCCATGCGCAAAATCCACTAACAGTCTGGGCAGAGCTGTTTCAGAGGTCAACTAGAGGGCACCCTGATTTCTCCAAGAAACACAGGTGTTCAATCCCACACGTCAGCCTTGCTTTTGCTGACAGGCCATGACTGTGGCTGGGAAGCCAGGGGAAGGGGGTGGATTTTGTCTGTTCTGGGTGTGACAAAAGTCACCTAAAAGGCAGCTAAAGCTCTGAATGCAGGTGGAAGACAAGGCAGTAAAAGAGAGGGCCTGACGGGGGTGTGGGTGACCATCTCTTCCTACTGACAGGACTTTAGCAAAATGTGATTTCCCAGATCTTCCCTACACAAACGGCCTTTTCTCTTTACTGCAGTCCCAGCCGCTGGCTGAGAGGCATGGGGTGGGAGGATGGGAGAAGCAACGGCAGGGTGGAGAAACCCAGGAGGCTCAGCCCCTGACCGCCCAGGCTCCCCTGGCACCTCCAGAAGGGAGTGGAGCCCACGGAGAGCCAGGTGGCTGGAAGCCAGCAAACGCGGAAACCAGCAAACCGAGGAGAGCTGCAAAAGGTAACCTAGAAAATGAGAGGGTTTATGGGAGAATTCGGCCTGTAACCCTAGGGGATGGGCCAACACAGGACACAGCAGATGCGCCCCTATGCCAGCCTTACTGCTCTGTTAAGTGAGGAGTGAGGCTAAACGCCCCACTCCAGGTCCTCTCCAGCTCCAGCTCTGGAGTGTGGGGCAACGTCCGTGGTGTGTACCCGTGTGTGTGCACACAGGCGCATGGATGCATATAAACACACACCTACTTACACTCAGAGCCTCGCCCTCAACAGCAACAAACCAGGAGAGATGCTGGGGAGTATGGGGGCTCAGTGTAGATCTTAGAATCGGAGGGCTTAAGTCCCAGCTCTGAAGCTCACTATAGCTGTGTGACCTCATGCAAGTTGGCTGAACCTCTCGACTTCCACCCCTTACCTGTTGAGTCGAGCTAGTAACAGTGTTCACCTTTCTGAGGCAGGAGAGAAGCTCAAGCCTCTCCACTTGGAGATTCTATATTTAACAAAAAGTACTGAACTAGGTTATCAGGTATGATGCATTTTAAGTATTTATTTTTTTAAAAAAATTTTAACATTAGTAACAAATATAGAAACTGACCTAATAGGAAAGTCAATTTTCTGGTTTTGACAGTCTACTATGGTTACAGAAGGTATTATTGCGGGAAGCAAGGAGAAGGGTACACAGCAATTCTCTGTACTATTCTGCAACCTCCTCTGAGTCAAACTATTTCAAAATAACAAATTAATAAACAAAATAACAAAATAACAAATAATAAACAAACTATTTCAAAATAACAAATGTTTTAAAAATTAAAAAACACAAAAATATTACTGCATCTATAATGTTATTTGAAAATAAAGTCAAAAATCTAAATTTGAGGTTTTATGTAAATAAGATACCCTGGAAAGTCTACCCCGATCCTCCCTAACTTGTTCTTCTGCCAGAAGCCCTAGTTACTATGAAGATTAAATTAGATAATATGTATACAGCTCTTAGCATAGCGCCAGGCTCAGAGCCTCAATGTTTGCTATTTTTTAATGCAGTAATAATTATTACCCAAGATGGCCACAGAGGAAATCAGAATTTCATTTGCAGCATGTATAGATCACACCACAGCCATTTTGAATAATGCTCTAGATGTAAGACTACTGACACAAAAATGGGTTCATAATATGTTAAGTGAAAAAAAGCAGGTTACAGGTCAGTATGGATAGTTTTACCCTGTTCTTTTTAAAGATAGTGTAGTGAATAGCTAAAAGCATAGGCTGTGGAACCAGGTTGCCTGGGTTCAAATCTCAGCTTAGTATCTTAAGCAAGGTATTTAACCATTCTGGGCCTCAGCTTCTTCATCTGTACAATAGGTTTAATCATAAAACCAACCATTGGATAGTTGAGTGATTAAATCAGTGCACACATGTAAAGTGCTGGCAAATAATAACGTTCAAGTGTGAACCATCATCAATTAGATTTTATTTCACATTAATTTGTAGTCATTAGGAAAGCATCTGGAAGCACATACAAACACCAAACGTGGCAGCAGCCATCATCCTGAATAATAGGACTTTTTTTTAAATGGAAGTATAGTTGATTTACAGTGTTTCAGGTACACAGCCAAGTGATTCAGTTACACATATATCTATCTATTCTTTCTCAGATTCGTTTCCATTATAGGTTATTACAAGATATTTAATATATTGATATTTCCCTGTGCTATACAGTAGGTCCTTGTTCTTTAGTTATTTTATATATAACACTGAATGATAAGACTTTTAGCTTATTTTTGCTGATATTCTCATTTTCCCACAATTAATACAGGTTAAAAATAAATCTAGGGCTTCCCTGGTGGTGCAGTGGTTGAGAGTCCGCCTGCCGATGCAGGGGACACGGGTTCGTGCCCTGGTCTGGGAAGATCCCACATGCCACGGAGCGGCTGGGCCCGTGAGCCATGGCCGCTGAGCCTGCACGTCCGGAGCCTGTGCTCCGCAACGGGAGAGGCCACAACAGTGAGAGGCCCGCGAACAGCAAAAAAAATCAATCAATCAATCAATCAATCTAAAGTTCTTAGGATTAAAAAATGCTTTACAAAAAACTGGGAGAAAGAGCCTGTAACAAAAACAAAACAGCAGATCCTACCCTCATCCAAGGGAAGTCTGTTTTGTTAATGTCTCAAAGTAGCTAGTCGGGAGTGTCCCCGAGCCCATGGCTCTCAAAAATGTTACAGAACACACCCATGTGGATCAAAAACATAATGGAGATGTATTTTTACCCACACATGTTATCCCATGTCCAAATATACCTCACACACATATGTACATATTACCAAAGAGAGGAGATTATAAATGCAAGTTACATCTAGTCATGGAAATCGCCTTGGCAAGCAGCAACCAGAGGCACAAAGAACATTCTGTAGGTTCCCGGCACTTTGGTTCCTACTCAGGTCCTAACCCTCAACACTCAGCGTCGACCAGCGCTTGCCTGCCTTCCAGAACGGCTACCTTCTCACAACGCCACCACCTCCCTCACCAGTACTGGCCATAGGGGACCACACTGAAGGACCACGACAAGCCAAGCCAGCATCCAGAGGCGGCCGGGCATCCCACCCCGCATCCCGCCCCCACCTCCCTGAGGCCCGCACGGGCAGCAGGCAGTGGTGGGGCGTGGGGGGGGGGCGGGGTCATCTCACTGCCCTGGACCCAGGCGCCCCGCCTCCCTCTACGGGCAGGGCCCCAGGCGAGCCGCTGCTGGAGAGCTGCCTCTGATCCACCGGGTTTCGTTACATGAAAATAAAACACCGGCCTGTTCTGGGCCTGCCCAGCACATTAGTGGGAGGAAGCTGTAAAAGCTGCCAACATGTGTTACCTCAAGCATGTTCCTTCTCAAATAGGCCAGGAGCGAGGCACGGTCTTTCCTCTCCTCCCCGCCTTCCATCTTTTCGGAAAAGACTTTCTGTGTCCCGTTTATTGACATCCTGGCCTCTTGGCTGGTCCAGCTGCACCAGAGCCATTCGCCCTACTCGCCATCAAAGTGCCCTCGTTCCGACCCACTGCCTGTAATGCACGCTTCCAGACCACACGGCCCCACTGGCTGCTCGAAGTCTGGCTCCGAAACCAAATAAAAAGCTTTTCACTTACACTCCAGTTTACATGCAGCAGCTCAAAAGCCTTATTTTCACGTCTTACACAGCTCCCACCTGAATAAATTTGCTCTAAGTGCCACTTTTCCATTTGTGGATTATGAAGCAGCAAGAAGGGCTGAGGGACGGCCCCACAGGATGCCACAGGCACACAGGGATGCAAAGTCACCCCTTAGGGACCGAGAACACTGAGGGATGCCAGGACCCACGGCAGTGCACACCACAACCCTGGTAAGGGCAGAAACCACAACTGCTCCTGGCTTTGTCATAGCTGAAAGCATGGCTGCTTCAACACAGTCCTGGCTTCAAATCCCAGCTCCGCAGATTACTAGGTGTGTTTCCTTGGGACACAGGCCAGCCTTGGAGCTTATTTCCTTACCTATAAAATGGGGACATGGGACTTCCCTGGTGGTCCAGGGGTTAAGAATCCGCCTGCCAATGCAGGGGACACAGGTTCGATCCCCAGTCCAGGATGATCCCACATGCCACAGAGCAACTAAGCCCGTTCACCACAACTACTGAGCCCGTGAGCCACAACTACTGACGCCTGCGTGCTCTAGGACCTGCAGGCCACAATTACTGAGCCCACGCACCTAGAGCTCGTGCTCTGCAATAAGAGAAGCCACCGCAATAAGAAGCCCGCGCACCGCAATGAAGAGTGGCTCCTGCTCGCCGCAACTAGAGAAAGCAGGCGCACAGCAACAAAGACCCAGCGCAGCCAAAAATAAACGAATTAATTTTTAAAAAGAAGGCAATTTAAAAAAATAAATTTAAAAAAATAAAATAAAATGGGGACAACACCCTGGGGAGAGGCTACTGGGAAGACTTAATGGGATGATGAAATATGTAAGTTCTTACCATCATGACTGGCACACAGAAACCCCCTGAAAGACAGGACCCATTATCACTCAAATTCATTTTTAAATGTGTGAAGCACGTACTTCGTGCTAGGTATAAGCAAAA
The DNA here is from genome assembly GCF_964341445.2 of Mesoplodon mirus. Lineage (NCBI taxonomy): Eukaryota > Metazoa > Chordata > Mammalia > Artiodactyla > Ziphiidae > Mesoplodon > Mesoplodon mirus. The sequence goes on from NC_138980.1 coordinate 64,976,145, forward strand.
CAGACAATGGTCCCTGGTCTAAAGGGCTCATAGGGTGGGGGTCAAACAGCCAACCCCGTGTGACCACTGCTGCAATGGCTGTGCACACACACAATGCAGACGGGGAAGGAGAGCTAAACCTGCCTGGGGAAATCTGGAAATAATGATTGTTTAAAACATATTAAAATCATTTAAGGCCTGATGACATATGGTAGCTTCCACCCTGGCCTCATTTCCCACCTACCCCTCCCCCACCCACACTCCTATGGGCCTTCGCTCTGTAACAGGTTCAGCCTCACCTCGGGGCCTCTGCCTGGGATGAGCCCCCCAGCGTTCTCATGATTGGTGCCCTCGCTTCATTACGGTCTCCGCTCACATGTCACCTTCCTGGTCACCCCAAAAGACTTCTGTCCCCCTTACACTGCTGTATTGTTCTGCACTCCCCAATACTGCATTCAAATCTATTTGCCTACGTGTTTATTATCCATCTTCTCCGCTAGAATGTGACCTCCGTGAGGGTGGGGACTTTGTTTTGTTCATCACTGTGACCTCTGAATCTAAAACACTGCGGAATCAACAAATTAATGAGCCACATTTAGAAGTTGGGGGACTCCCCACATGTGAAGCACGAGGCTAAGAGTGTCATGTACGTGAGCATTTAATCCTCACCATATCCTACAGGCCTCTCCTATTGGACCATCGCCAGGAAGAGTGGAGTTGGACAGATCTGGCGGTACCGTACCCAGGCCCAGTCTCCCCCATTATCGTTCCAAACTTTAGTGGCTATATTTCTGATAAATGGCTCCCAGGGACACATCCCAAGACAAGTAAGTAAAGCCCAAGGCCTCTCCTACATCTGAGAGGCTTGCCTTCCAGAGTCTGCCCTCCCTAAGGATCAAAAAGGGCTCAGCAAGCCCCACATAACACAGCAGCCACCATTTATTGGATGCTTATGTACAGACTTTCACTCATGTCCTCCCCACACTCTCCTGCGTAGTTATGACCCCCTCATTTTAGAAGGGGAACCAAGTGTCAGAGAGCTTAACTCACTTTTCATGCTCACACGGCTAAGAAGTCGCAGAGCTAGGACTCTGAACCCCAGTCTGTCTGATTTCAAAGGCCATGCCATTACCCACTATTTCCCCAGTGCCTCCACACTGCCCATACGGGTTCTCCCCTAGCCTGGGTCAGCCTCCTTGGTCACTGACGGTGCACAGCAGAGCAGAGAGCAAGGGCTCTGGGCCAGACGGACCTGGGCTCAAATCCCTGCCTTGCCACTTCTTGTGTGTTTGGGCAGGTAGTCACCCTCTGAGAATCTTGATTTCATCTGCACAGAAGGGTGGGAGACGCCCACCTCAGAGGTACGAAGAGCAATGGAGATACAGGCCCGCAGGTACACAGCCAAGCCCGCACAGCCGGCGAGAAGCGGCTCCGGGCAAGCCTCTAGTGGCTGCAGCTGCCCTGCCACTTCCCCCAGCTGGGTCCTGCCCGGTGGCCACCAAGGGCTGGGTCGGAGCCTCTCTGTCCTTCACAGGAGAGCCGCCCCCAGAAGGCAGAAGACAGGGGCTCTGCCAGCACCTAGTAAGTGCCCCAATTCACTTTACATACACGAGCACCAATCTCTCCTTGCACATCAGCATCATCTGTGAACAAGTTAACGTGATTTACTAAAGCCTTGGTTTACTTTTCTGTAGAAGAGATGATCATTCACCTGCACCCAATAATTATTCAAAGAGGTGAAGAATGTCAAATGCTTACAGCAGCACCTGACCCATGAGAAACACTCAATAAATGTTAGCTCATGATTGCATCCTATTTCCTAACCCAGGAAACAGACACTAGGAAGGCAACCAATTTGCTCGACATCTCACAGCTGGTTCAGGGATTTGACCCCAGCCTGCCTGACCCCAGGCCACTTCCATGTGGACATTAACACACCCACTCAGTGACCAACATTGGACACTGGAGAGAGAAATGTTATGTTTCAGTAAAAAACTAGAGCACGCCCTTATGGGTATCCAATTCTGGACCTGTTCATTGTCTTTGAGCTGTTTTTCACCTCTTGGTAAATTACATTTTACCTTTTACTTAGTTACCTCCCTGTAAATTGTATTGGATCCTGCCATCTTGCACATTTTCTGTCCTTACCAAATTCTCCATTCTTCTAGTTTCCCATTTTCTCCCACCCTCCTGCCATGGATTCACTGAGCACTACAACCTGACTGCCCAGTTCCTTATTGGAAGTACAGGCTGGTCGTGACTGACCTTTCCGGCCAAGATCTAAAGAAGCCTTGCAAGCTGACGCCAGACTACAATGTGATAAAAACTTCAACACTCATCACCACAACAGATCATGAACACCCTCATTTAAATGCCTGATAGTTCACACCATCTAGCAAACATCCTCCACTGCCAAGCCCAACAGATGGTTCAGCTGGTCCTTATTGAACAAAAGGTGACTGAATGTGAAATGAACTTACATTGTTCAAAAGGAGAATGTCTCCTCTGTCCTTGAACAAGAGGACAGACTGACAAAGACTCTCTCCTTGACCAAACTGTCCTTAGGCTTCTCTGAGCCCCAAGCCCTCTTCTCAATGAGGCCTTGACCTTGGCCTTCCTTGCCAGGCCTGCATAGCCCAGTCTTAGCAAGAATCCTGCTAAGTCAGTTTAGAGAGAATCCCCTACCTTTGATGTCTCAAGTCCTTGGCCTGCCTTTAGCAAGAATCCTGTTAGATCAGTTTAGCAAGAATCCCCTACCCTTGATGTCACCTCTTAGTAATTTTCCATCCACTGAGGCCCTCACCCTGTTCCTTGGGGGTAAATCCCCACCTGTCTTTGTATTCAGAGTTGACTCCATCTCTCCCCACTACTGCAGTACTCCTATTGCAATAGCCCTGAATAGAATCTTCTTTATCATTTTAACGAGTGTCAGAATAAGTTTTTCTTTAACCGCCCTAAGGCTTGCTTCAAGTAGGAGGGCCTCCCCTCCCTGAAAATTCTCCAGTCACGTCCCAGTCAAATCCCATCCCAGATCTCCTGAGAGCCACCTCTCTCCCCTGCCCAGCATGAGCAAACCTCTAACAACCACTGCACTGGTTCTCCTGCCACCGCCCTGTGGATCTTTGCCTCTAACAGGCTGGCTGCCAGCCCCCCACTTCCCAACCATCTATTCACGCAGAGAACACGAAAATACAGAAACATTCTTTCCCATCTGGAAATGCCTCAGAGCTAAACATTATGTAGGATGTGATGGTGTTCATCTACCCCAAGCGAGGCTGAGAGAAACACTGAGACAGGAGGAGACTGCTAGCGTGAGGGATGGTGCGTCAGCAGGAGCTAAATTTAGCAAACGAAGCCTCTAACTTCATTCTTTGGGGGGGGAGCGGCAGGAGAAAAATGTATGCACATATTTAAATGAAAGAACCTTTGAGAGAGAAGGAAAGAGAGTCCACATCCATCTCAGACCTGCAGAAATGCGTGAGGAGGGGGAGCCCTCTTGGGGGGGCTGCCCCAAGTCAGCAGAAGGGCTCCACCTGCCCAGCCACGACCCAGAAAACCAAATCCCTGGGGGGAAAGGTCCCTTTGGACCCAGTGAACGTATGGTTACAAAGGAAGCTGCAGATTGGGAAATTCAAATGATAAGTGCTGGGGGCAAGGGAAGCAGGTGGATTCTGAAAAGCTGGAAGTTCTGGAAAAACCTGTAACACGGCTTTGAACAGATTTTGTTTTCTAGTAGAGTGGCTAGTATAAAAATACGCATCATCTAGGCCCCAAAGCCTCCAAGGAGGAGGGTCTGGAAGCCTGGGAGAAGAGATGGAGACCTCCCAGGCGATGCAAAGCGGTCATCTGAGCACAAGGGCAGAGCCCCTGCTCTGCCTGTAGCCGGCTCTGTGGGGTTGGGCCAGTTACCCCTTTCCAGGCTAAGGTTAACAGTCTGTGAAATAAAGGTAACAGCCCGGCTGCACTCTAAGACATTATAAGATACTCTGTTTCTGGATTTGTGTGCAGGGAAGCGGGTGGACATCATCAGATTCCACCATCACCACCGCCAGAATCAAGACTTCTGCCTTAACCTTGATAAAAGATCCATTATTAAGATACTTCGTTGCACTCTTAAAAATGTATCAATCCCCACAAAGGGCTAACATTCTCACTGTAAGCAGAGTCATTATAAATCAGTAAGAAAAATACAAGCACCGCAACTGGAAAATGAATGAAGGGCGTGAAGAGCAATTCACAAAAACATACAAATAACTTAATTCTATGGGGAAAAAAAATGGGCAGCCTTACTGGTAACCAGAAAAGGGCATAATTAAAATAAAAACAAGAAAGCTTTTCCCACATATCAATTAGCAAGTTCCTAAAAACCTAGCAATACCCAGCAAGGGCCAGGGATCAGAGAAATCTGAAACCTGGTGCATCAGTAGACGGCAAGGTGGCCTGACTTAACCAGGGGAAACCTGGCCAGACGGGGACAAAAATTCTTAAGTGGACAGCCCATGTGACCTAATAATTCCACTTCTAAAGCTCTGTCTTACAAAATTATTCAAGGATGTGTACCAAAAAATACATCTAAAGATTTAACCACAATATTTTATCATCCTAAAAAATGGGAAATGACCTTCTGTCCAATAAAAGAGATACATCTATATGGTGAAATACAACTAAACTAAAAAATCAGGCTACAAAAACACAAAGATGTAGGAAAATGTTTATGTTACCTATTAAGTGAAAAACAAATTCTAAAGCTATATAGACAGGAGAATCAAAATTTACATATAAGCCATCGCTAATACACGTAGGCACACAAATAAATACTGGAAGGAACTACAAAAGTATTACCAGGGTTGGGGACTTCCCTGGTGGCGCAGTGGATAAGAATCTACCTGCTAATGCAGGGGATACAGGTTCAAGCCCTGGTCCGGGAAGATCCCACAAGCCACAGACCAACTGAAGCCCATGCGCCACAACTACTGAGCCTGCGCTCTAGAGCCCACGAGCCACAACTACTAAGCCCACATGCCACAACTACTGAAGCCCATACACCTAGAGCCCGTGCTCCGCAACAAAGAGAAGCCACGGCTCCCCAATGAAGAGTAGCCCCCCACTTGCCGCAACTAGAGAAAAGCCCGTGGGCAGCAAGACCCAATGCAGCCAAAAATAAATAAATAAATTTATTTTTTTTAGAAAGTATTACCAGTGTTATCTCTGGAAGTAGCATGATCATAGGAGGTATTATTTCCTCATGTTTACTTTTCTATATTTTCAAAATCCTTAAACAAATAAGCGATTCTTTTGTATTTGGAAAAACTCTACATCATTTTTTAAAAGACAGAAAGGATAAAAGACGTCTTTCCTTCTTTCTAATACGTAAAAGGCATTAAACAACTCCAGCCAGAAAACTGCCACAGGCCCCTTGCCCAGCATACCCTTCAGAAAACTCCTTCCTCAAGCACATCGCTGACCCCTAAGGAACTCTCAGTCCCTGGGCCCTACTTTCATGCTTCCTCTCGCCCTCCTTTCACCAAAGATCTGTCATCCACAATTCACGCAAAGAAGGTAGATCACAGCCCAAGTCCCTCAGACACCAAGGGTCTGTCTAGTCCTTGTCTCGTCCAGCCTCCTACCTTTAACCAAATGAAGCCACAGAGTGTCAATGGTTTTCATGATTGTTTCAGAGACTGTCAACTCCTTGGAGCCTCTCTCACAAACCCTGAGGAAGGCAAGCAGGCAGGCAGGCAGGCAGGCAGCACTCCGGGTTTATGAGAAGGAAAGCAAGGCTCAGGAATTGAGGGCAGGAGCCCAGAGCTGGCTTAAAGTCCAGCTCTCTCCAATCCCACTGACTCCAGACCCTCTTCAGCCAGCCAGGGACCCCCAGCTGGTAGGGCATGGGGCCCTGGCATCCCCAGCCCCATTTGGCCAGGGGTATACCTGTCTGCTGACCCTTCAATCTCCCTCATTCATCCCCATCTCAAGCCTCTGTCCCTGCTCCTGCTTCCATAACAAAAAGGCTCGGAGAAATTAGAAGAACCTCCTCTCACAACTCATTAATTTAGTTAACTGTCTAATCTTTTACTATCCTCTCACCTCATAGATCAAGAACTTCTCATTTTCAACGTATGAGTCAGAACTCAGCTATGATTGATAGAAGCCACCAAAGTCGACATGGCTTAAGTGGAGAAGAGTGGAATTCATTAAGTCATGTGACTGGGTTGTCCGGAGTGCACATCCGGCTTCAGGCACGGCCGGATCTAGGTGCTCAAACATCAGGGCTCTATTTGTCTTTCTTTCTCCATTCAGCAAGCAAGATATTCACCAACAGAATCAATAAATTGCCTTCAGTGGAAGAAATCTTTAAAAAAAAAAGAAGATTCACCAACAGGCTCACATTTACATCCTACCAATTCCAGCAAAAGTACATCATCTTCCTCAAGAGCTCTGGCAGAGAAGTGCCAGGAAGGACTCAACTGGCTACATTCAATAGCCCAGTCCTAGGGACACAGGGCAAAGGTCAGTCCCTTCTAGCCACACAGGAAAAGGTGTTCTCTTCCTAGAAGGAAGTGGGAGATGCTGGAAAGGAAACCAACAGAGTTCCACCTTAACAAATCTCTTCTACTTTAAGAACAAGTTAGTTTCTTGGCACAGGTATTCACTGGCAGCGGTAAGCATGGATGACACCATCGAGCTGGGGTTACTTTGCCACCCAGTCAAAATGAATTTTAGCCAACAGTCACAAGAAATACCCGAATACTACAATCAAAATCTAGGTGAGAAAGTGGTTTTTTTACTCACATTTACTGAGGTATGACTTACCTACAGTAAGATTCACCCTTTTTAGTAGAGTTCTACCAATGTTAGTGAGTGCACGCAGCTGTGCGACCACCACCATAATCAAGATACAGAACATTTCCATACCCCTCAAAATTCCTCTGTACCAACCCCGCCCCCCATTCCCAGCCCCTGGCAACCACTGATTTGCTTTATGGCCTTATAACTGAGTATCATGAAGTTATATTTCCAGAATATCATGAAGTTCTTCAGTGCGTAGCCTTTTGAGTCTGGCTTCTTTCACTTAGAATGCACTCGAGATTCATCTATGTTGGTGCATGTACCAAGTAGTTCACTCATTTTATTGCTGATCATTGATACATACACACACACACACACACAGAATTTTTTTTTTACAGAGGGATTTTTAAAATTCACCTATAAAAGTAAGATCTAAGATATTCATAAGGTATCCTATATTTCTCATTATTTTATTTAACAGTTCACCGTATACTTAAGTTTCCTCTACATACCTAGGAACAGGGGTTACGTCCAAGAGCAAGATATCTTTATTCTGGTGGTGCTTTCATTTTAATGGGAAGAAACAAAAATTGGGTAAATATACATAATACATCAGGTGGTGAGAAATGACGTGAATCAAAACAGAGCAGCCTGGCAGGCAGAGGGGGTGGTGCCGTTGTGAAAAAGGGATCCGGGCAAGCCTCTGAGGGACTCACCGCAAGCAAGGGCCATACACCTTGCAATTACCTTGAGGAGGAGCATTCCGGGCAGAAGGAACTACCGGAGCAGAGGCCGGAAATCTAAATAAGCTTGGAGTGTCTGAGGAACAGCAAGCTGCCCCAAGGATGCAGGGAGCACAGCAAGGGTGGGAGAGGCTGGGGATGAGGTGGGAGAAGGGCAGGGCCTCAAACAGACCAAGGTTATGATGCCTTTGGGTTTCACCCAAGTGAGATGGCAAACAGTCTAATCCAGACCTCCCACACTATCTGCCTTCTCCACACTGACATTCAGGGGGCTGGGTCCTGCTGGAGACTATCTCCCAAGTTAGAGCCACGGCAAACTCAGTCTCCACACCCACCACCTCGCCACTGTTAGTCTTTAACTTGAGGTAAGTGACCAGCAAAAAGCTCAGTTTTGAGTACTTAACTATGAGCCAGCACGATTCTAATCATGGAGCTCTTGCAGCACTGCTCGGCACACAGTAGGGTGCCATGCAATTCACCACCTTAATTAAGCACTTTTCAGAGTAAAAGAGGGTACATTAGGACTTCCCTGATGGCGCAGTGGTTAAGAATCTGCCTGCCAATGCAGGGGACACAGGTTCGATCCCTGGTCCGGGAAGATCCCACATGCTACGGAGCAACTAAGCCCATGTGCCACAACTACTGAGCCTGCGCTCTAGAGCCCGCGAGCCAGAACTACTGAGCCCACGTGCCACAACTACTGAAGCCTGTGCACCTAGAGCCCATGCTTCACAACAAGAGAAGGGACCGTGATGAGAAGCCTGCACACCACAATGAAGAGGAGCCCCCACTCACCACAACTAAAGAAAGCCTGCGTGCAGCAACGGAGACCCAACGCAGCTAAAATAAATAAATAAATAAATAAAAATAATTTTTAAAAAAAGAGCGTACATAAAAAATGATGTCAGGGGCTTCCCTGGTGGCGCAGTGGTTAAGAATCCACCTGCCAATGCAGGGGACATGGGTGCGAGCCCAGGTCTGGGAAGATCCCACATGCCGCGGAGCAACTAAGCCCATGGGCTACAACCACTGGGCCTGCGCTCTAGAGCCGGTGCTCCGCAGTGAGAGAAGCCACTGCAATGAGAAGCCTGCGTACCGCAACCAAGAGTAGCCCCCGCTCTCCGCAGCTAGAGAAAGCCCACGCACAGCCCACAGAGAACCAACACAGCCAAAAATAAATAAAAATAAAATAAATATATATTTTAAAAAAACCAAATGCTGTCAGAACCAGAAGACCTTCCGGGCCAACTAAGAGTCAACACTATAGTTACCCCTTCTTACTCGTGCATTAACTTGAAATTCACTTCTCCGGGAAGGTGTTCCCAATTCCCCAAATCTGCATGAAGGGCCCACAGCACCCTTTAGGTTCTCTGCTGCAGCACTGCTCACAGCCTGTAGCTCAAGAACCTCTTACAAGTCCATATACCCAACCAGACCGCAGCTCCAAGGAGGTGGGGTCTGGATGTGTCCTGTCCTCCACTGCGGGCATCCACAGGGTCTCCCAAAGAGCAGGTGCTCAATTCCTGCAGCTAAATGAACTCATTTGGTCTCTCGTGTGTATGCTTGTCTGACCCTGGTGATGTCACTACAGAGTGAAATGCTCTTACATTTGCATTTGGGCTCTGTGGAAGTGGGACCTTTATTGCATTCACTGACATGTCCCCTGAAGTCCAAAATGCAGTGCCCAGTAGGTAACAGTACTCAAGTAATGTCTGCTGTGCTTCTAGCATCTTTTCCAAGAACCAGGTAACGCCTATGGGGATTTTAACAACAGAGAGAGGGAGAGCCTAGCGCTCCCGCTGCACTGTATCTAGTTATAATGTCTACTGCTAGAAGTTAAGACTGAGAATCAAGACAGGAGATCCCATCCTACCTAGGCACTAGGCCTTATTTCTCTCGTCACGTGATTTTTAGGCTGTGTCTTTCTTGCAGAAACTTGCATGTATCTCACCGGATGAGGAGGAACCCAACTTCCTAGCCCCTTCCACCCCCAGACATGGCTCTCCATAGCAACTGGGAACCTGAGCTGGTAATCTGTCTCTTCGACCAGACCCTGGAGCACACAATCCCCTCCCTAGAAGGAAGAAACCAGCCCAACACAGGCTCCAATGAGCCAGAAAGGAAGGACAGTTAGAAGGAAAACACAAAGGCTGCTCTCTGGGTCCTGCCCTCTCCTTTTCACATGCAGTCAGCCCACATTCCCTGCAGCGGGGCGGGGGGGGGGGGTCAGATAAAACAGCAGTGGGCAGTTCAGCTGGTCCACCCGGACTAGTTACTGCCATCTGACCCCACGGGCAGAGCCCCCTTCCGGCTTCCCAAGGAGAATCCTGCTCTGGACATTCATCAGCATAAAGGACCACCTGTGGTTTGAGGAAAAACATCCTACCAGCCATCCAGCTGCCCACAGCCATGCCAGGGACATCACTCTACCAGGGACCCCACGCAGCCAATCAAATACATCACAGACCACTTTACATCACCTCTCCTACGGTCTTCTCTAAGGCAGCCCATCCAGCAGAACACAAGTGGGGGTGGAACTCACGCCAACACTTGAGCAGCTCTCACAAGACATTACCCACTTTGTTTTTCCCACATTGTGCGCCTAAGATTTCAGAAACACTCCTTACCTTTCTCTACCCAGAGGGCCTCTTTCTCCATCTGTTAGGGATCCTTTTTCTTTCCCCCCTCATAAATGCAGATGTCGCTGGAAGAGCCATTAAACCTAAAAGGAAATTTTGAGTTAAGTATCTGTCTTTGGACTTAGAAGAAGGCTTTGCAAGGTAAAGTAAATTCTTTCTGGAACCTTGTGAATTTTTCTCCCTGACCCCTGATAATCTTACTTTCCCACTCTACAGGACTTTTTTTTTCCGAGTTAACTTCTCAAGGTTTAAAAACACACACACACACACACAGTTCTGGTTGTGGGAGGAGGGGAGGGGGAAATAAGCAAATACAATGGGGCCCCCTGGCCCCCATCTGTTCCAAATCTTCCCCTCACAGGATGTAATGTCTAAAAAGCAAGAAAATACTCCTTCCTCTTCCAGCATTCGGCAGGATCTTGCATGCAAAGAGAAGAATGTCTGGTTACTCTGTGGGTTTTCATCTGCTTTTTAACTCACATGTGGCCAAACTACCCTGGCCGCCCAATCCCATTTCTCCCTCTCCCCCCAAAATCCCGGTGCTCAGCAGGGCTCATGAAGGGCATCCTGGTTCAGCCAAGGAGCTCCCACCCCTCCACACCACACCACCAACCCCTTTGGCACAAAGGATCTGTTCTAAGTCTGGCCAATGACTTCTGCAGACTTCTTAGCTGAAGACCCGCCAGAGGGAAGCCAGGGCCCCCAGAGGAAGTGGGGCCGCCCCCGAGGGTAAAATGAGTGGGCTCGGGGGCCTGAACTCCTTGACCTGCGCTCTCACGCCCTGCTTCCAGGCACGGCACACGTATGCATACGCGCAGCCAAGTCCTGCGCATCTCAACAGGAAGGACGTTACCCAGCAGCTGCAACGTCCCTACTGATGCCTTTCCAACACTGGGAGGGCGCTATTTACAAGAAGCGCAGCCGGAGGGACTAGACGAGTTCCAACTTTAGTTCAACCGACCCTTCTTTCCGGCTTCTATAGTTCTCCTTGAAATTAAAGAGGCCTTCCTCCCTGAATTGCCCGATTTTTACGCAAGGACAGAGGCTCTCATTTAAATGACTGAGAAACCCTGACTGAGAAGATGGCAAATGACCCCCCTGATCTGCCCCTCCCCGTTTGGCGCCTCACCTTCCTCTCCTCTGCACCAGGCCCGCCCCGACCCCACACCCCGCCACCTCCTTTGTTTTTCCCACATTGTACACCTAGGATTTCAGAAACGCTCCTCGCTGCCTTCCCTCCCCCACCCCCAAGCGTGCTCCTTGGCACATACTCCTCTTTTATGCTGGTGCAACCCAGAGCCCCTTGCAGGCTTCCTCTTACTCTGGCTCCAAATTCTCCTTCCTTCCTGCCCTCTCACCCCTTCTCATCACAGCCTCCAAGGCCCTTGTTCTCTACTCTCACCCACCCCCTCTTCTGACCTTACAAACTACCTCCTCCTTGCTATTCCTCAGACATACCTCAAGGCCTTTGCACTTGCTGTTTCCTCTACCCAGAGCACCTTCTCCTGGGGTGTTTGAAATTCTGGCTCCCTCAAGAGATACAAATTTCTGCCTGAAAATTACCTCCCTAGAGGGGCCTTGCTCCTAAAAAGCACCCCCATCACTCTCTCCTCACTGTACCCCACACCTGCTTTATTTTCATTCACAGCACATTTCCCCACAAAGGCTCTCCCCTTGACCAAACTTTATCAGGCTCCTCTGAGCCCTCTTCTCAATGAGGTCCTGCCCTTGGCCTGCCTTCAGCAAAGAATCCTGCTAAGTCTTCCCCTACCCTTGAGATCCGATCAAGTTCCTCATCACCCATCTTTGATGTCTAAGTCCTTGGCCTGCCTTCTGCAACAATCCTGTTAAGTTGGTTTAGCGAGAATCGCCTCCCCTTGATGTCTACCTCAGCCACTGACCCCCTCAGTCTGTTGATTGGTTCTAAACCCCAGCTGTCTTTGCCATGCTCAGAGTTGAACTCAATCTTTTCCCTATTGCACTCGCCTTCAATCAAGGCTTCCCTACCACTTCAACAGGTGTCAGAGGACTGTTTCTTTAACACCACTCAACATCATAGGGTCTTTCTGTTCATCTGTCTCCCTCCACTGGGCTATAAACTATAAGTTCCATGAGGGCAGGGTCTCTATGTGTTTTGCTCACCTCCAGCTCTCTAGCTTCTAGAGCAATATGTGACATGCAGCAGGCACTCCCCAAATCTTCACTGAATGTACAAATCTAGCGACCCCCACTTGTCTCTTGGTCTCAGTTTACCTGCCACCTCCTCTGGGAAACCATTCCTGAATCTTCCTGACCCTGTATTTCGTCTAGCCGTGATCAGACTGGTCACAGGGGATACTTCTCTGGCTTAATATGCACTTTTAACTTGTTATATAACATACTAACAAAATGAAACACAGAAGTCTATCTTGACCACCTGCCCTCCTTCCCTTCCACAGCTCCAGCACCCACCTCCAGCCTGAATTCTCTGTTATGTACATCCATGCACACACCCGATCACCTGCCTCCTCTCCCTGCTCTTCCCAACACACACATTGCCTGACCCCCAGCAGGGGGCTAATTAAAAAGGGAGAGGGCTTCCCTGGTGGCGCAGTGGTTGAGAGTCCGCCTACCGATGCAGGGGACACGGGTTTGTGCCCCAGTCCAGGAAGACCTCACATGCCGCGGAGCGGCTGGGCCCGTGAGCCATGGCCGCTGAGCCTGCGCGTCCGGAGCCTGTGCTCCGCAATGGGAGAGGCCACAACAGTGAGAGGCCCGCGAACCGCAAAAAACAAAGGGAGAGGAAGAGGAGCCCTGATGCGGCCAGCTCTCTGCTCTCTAAAACCAGGCCCAGCTTTGCTCCCGCCATCCCCCCCACCCCGCTACCCACCCCCGTCTTCCTGGCTTTCTCCACCCCCAGGAGGAAAGATGCCACTTCTGTTGGCTGCCCTGCAGGAGGGCAATAGAGTGCACAGGCCAGCCCTTCTCAGCTCACTTCTCCACTCCCAACAAACTTACAAGGCCAATGCCGGGCAGACTGAGCCGCCCGAGTCCTACTGCTCAAAGCTGCAATCCTGGAAGGCATGAGAGTTCATTAGGCCCGAAAACCACGGAGGGAGGGCCAGGGCCCTAGTGGCTGGTGAGTTCCCACCAGCTCCAAAGCTTCGGGGAGGGAGTCTAGGGGGAGGGGAAGCTGGTTATAGAAACAGCCCAAGTAAGTTTCCACATAAAGGAAAAGTAAACAGATGAAGGCTCTTCCTCAGGCCTTTGAGCCTCTCAGAGGAGAGCAAACCTTCAAGTGTTTGTCAAAAAGCTAATCCGATTTTAAAATGCTTTGAAAGGGCTGGAAGAGGAAATACCAACTACTGACCACCCCCTGCACTGGCCTGCAGCCTAAGCGTGGCCACTTTCCCCACCCTCGGCCTCTGTCTTGGGGGTACTGTTCATAGAGAGACCCAGAGAATCGGAAGGTACCTGGGCAGAAGCGGGAGCGAACCCTCGTCCACTCAGTCGTCCACTAAGGGCTACTGACCCCTCTTTCTGCCAAGAAAGAAGGCTTCATGAGAGCAGAAAACCAGCCGGGATTGGAAAGCAAGGACTGCACGCAGCCTTCACGCCAAGGCACGCTCACTCCACGCACACCCTTCAAATCTAGACGATATTAAATTGCCCTGGCCCGGCTTCCTGGGGGCAGGGCAATTATCTCCCCTCCCCCACCCCATACCACAGGTGGGCCTCATTTCTGGCAGCCAGTTCACTCCCAGGTGAAATGAGTTTCCAAATGGGTTTGCCCAACAGCAATTAAAGGAATGGCAAACCCTTCTCAAATACTCCAGGATCTGGTTCTCTCTCCCTTGGACAACTTTACCAGATGCCGTCACCTACTACCGTCATGCTAGGGTGACCAACAACCCAGGTTGCCAGGGACTGTCCGGGTTTTAGCACTGAAAGTACTGCATCCCAGGATGGTTGGTCACCTATCACCGTGGCCTCCCCAACCTTCTCCCCTCCCATCCCCACAGTTTCACAAGGGCACATATTTTGGCAAGGTAGGCTTCCTGGTATTGCTCCCTAATCCTGATGCCCTTGCTGGGTTTAGAGGAAAGGAAAGTGGTAAATCTAGAGGTTGAATTTGTTTCCTTCTACCAGAGTCTTTTAACTTAGAAAAAGGAAAATAGATAAGAATAATACCAGACACACAGCACTTTGCTGAACATACAATACCTTGTTCAATTAATCCTATGAGGTTGGTACCATTTCCCAGACTGGGAAACTGAGGCTCAGGATCACAGATAATAAGTGGTAGGATTGACATGCCAATGCAGGCAGTGACACCAAGGCTCACAGACTAATTCACTATATTAATCTGTGATCCCTAAAGATGAAGAATCCTTGTCATTTTGATCACAGAGGATGAAAACAACGTGAAGCTACTTATGCGAGACTGAAAGGGCATAAATTCACATGTGGAGCAACACACGAAGAAAACAGGATTGTGAGAGAAAAGGGAACCTTCATACACTGTTGGTGGGAATGTAAACTGGTGCAGCCACCATGGAAAACAGTATGGAGATTTCTCAAGAAACTAAAAATAGAACTACCATATGACCAAGCAATTCCATTCTGGATATGTATCTGAAAAAAACAAAAATACAAATTAGAAAAGATACATGCACCCCAATGTTCATAGCAGCATTATTTACAATTGCCAAGATATGGAGACAACCTGTGTTCATCAACAGATGAATGGATAAAAAAGATGTGATATATATATATCACACACTATATGTACATAGTGTATGTGTGTATATATATATACACACACACATATATATATTACACACAGTGGAATATTACTCAGCCATAAAAAGGAATGAAATTTTGCCATTTGCGGCAACATGGTTGGACTTGGAGGGTATTACCCTAAGTAAAATAAGTCAGACAGAGAAGGACAAAAATTATATGCTATCACTTATACGTGGAATCTAAAATATACAACAAACTAGTGAATATAATAGAAAAGAAGCAGACTCATAGGTATAGAGAATAAACTAGTGGTTGCCAGTGGGGAGAGGGGAGGGGGAGGGCCAATATAGGGGTAGGGGACTAGGAGATACAAACTATTATGTATAAAATAAGCTATAAGGATATATTGTACAACATGGGAAATATAGCCAATATTTTATAATAACTATAAATGGATTACAACCTTTAAAAATTGTGAATCACTTTATTATACACCTGTAACATATAATATTGTACATCAACTATACTTCAATTTTTTTAAAGGGAAAAAATAAATAAACAAATTGTATGGAACCTACAAAAAAGAAAGCAGGATTATGAGACTGTGACCACAGGTTCTCATATAAATAGGACCAATAGTTGCCATGAGGAGAGGGCCAGGTTCACAGACAGTTATGGCACCACTGCCCTGGTGCAGAGTCTCACCAGGTAACCCCTAATGTTGGCCCTACCGCCATCCACCCTCCCAATGGCTGCTAGATGCATCCATTAAAACTCCAACTGATTGTGTCCAACCCTGACACCCCCAACAGCTTCCCTGCGTAACAAAATCTAGGACCCTCAGCCTGAGTCTCATCCATTGCCTTGAAAATATAAGTGGAGGCCAACTTTACAGGAACCAATTTGGCAGGATAGGTCAAAAAACTTAAGTGTTCATGCCGCTTGACCTTATCATCTCCCTTTTAAGAATTTTCCTCAAGGAAATGGTTGTAACTGGTAGTGATTGGAAGAAGGAGGGTGATATTTTACACGTAAAGGTGTTCATACATAAGGTTATGTCGAACAACGAACCTGGAATAATGCCCATGACTAACAATAAAGAAATGGTTAATGAAACTATGATGTATCTGATATATCCATTCAATTGGATATTACACAACCACTAAAATGTATGTTTATGAGGAGTTGAAAACAGCATGGAAAACGCTTGGGCTGTCATGTTAAGAAATACCTGCAGGAAATAAAATTATATAGACAGTGTGATCACAACTATGTGAAAACAAAAACACTACTTACAGTGAAAGGACTGAAAGGAAGTGAACAAGATGAAAAGGAACTAACACCAAGCATCCTGCTAACTGCTTTACCTTCTTATCTCATTCAATCTTCACGGCAAGATAGGAACTATTTTTATCCTCACTTAACCAAGGAGAAAACGGAAGCTACAAGAGGATAATGAAGCAATGGTTGCCCACAGCTGACGAGGGAGAGAAGGGATCTGAACTCAAGATTTGCCCGATTCAGAGCCTGTGCCCTTATCCTCCAAGCTATACCACACCCAAAAGCAGACAGTAGCTTGATTTGGCTAGTGGATTTGGCTAGTGGAACGGCTGGCAACTTGTTGTCCCTCTACTTTCTACTTTTTTATTTTCAAAATTGTCTATATTAACCATTAGTACATTTTTTTCTTAACTTTTTCCTTCCACTTCGAAGGTCATACAGGCATGTAACACCTGGTGGGTCGTATTACTTTTTTAATGTAGAAAACAATAAACTTATGACCAAACAACGTTTAAAACGACAACAATTCTCTTTCATCTTGAATTCAATTCTCCACAGTTTGGCTTTCTGCTATCCTTCTGGTCACTAGTCGTTCAGTCCCCAAGATAAGTTATTAGGTGACATGGTCAGATCCATGAACTGGAAAGAACAGCTCTGGGGGTGGAGACGAAGGTGGGATGGTAGAGGCAGGGGGTGCAGAAGGTGGGGGCAGGTGAGGAACTGAGCAGGGTGGCCCCCCGTGAAGCTGACCTGGCAATGTAACACACATGTAACATACAGGTAACACACATGGGGAAAGGCCATGTGCAGGGTGGCCAAGGGAGACAAACTGTGCACGGAAAAGCATCAGCATCAGACAAACGAAAGAGCAGAATGACCTGGGGCTGTAATCTGGGCACCCTCCCCATTTCAGGGCCTCCTGGCTGCACTTGCAAGGCAGGAGACCAGAAGCCTCCGGCTGCCACTCCCTGGAACATCCAGGATGAGAGGGCTGATGGGGAGAAGGATCACCACCATCCACAACACGTGGCTTTTTGGACCGGGCCTCCCCTGGAACGGTCTTTTCTAGTTTGAGGGAGATAGCAGGCTTTTGAGGAAACAAATTACAGACAGCTTGGCTGCAGCTAAGCAGTAGCAGCACAAAGTGTGAAAAGTTGCAAAAAAGATGCTCAGATTTCACTCACTTTTCTCTTCAGCCCTGCTCGTTGGAGGGCTTTCCAAGTAAGGAAGCCACAATATTACTAGAGGAAATAAAATCAAAAGGAGGAACCTTTTTAACAGTAGTTCTCAGTCCTTGAGGGGCCTCAGAAGCACAGAGGAGTATGGATGAGGGGGGCCTGTTTAAAATGCAGATTTTCAGGCTCGCCCCCAAACATTCTGATTTCATACATCCTGCTAAAGCCTAGGAGTCTGCATTTTAATGAGCATTTCCCCAAGTTGCTGTTAGGCTCTACTCTACCTAATAAGAAACTCCGGGGACTTCCCTGATGGCATAGTGGTTGAGAATCCGCCTGCCAGTGCAGGGGACATGAGTTCGAGCTCTGGTCCGGTAATATCCCACATGCCTCAGAGCAACTAAGCTCGTGCGCCACAACTACTGAGCCTGTGCTCTAGAGCCTGCGAGCCACAACTACTGAGCCCACGAGCCACAACTACTGAAGCCCTCATGCCTAGAACCCATGCTCTGCAACAAGAGAAGCCACTGCAATGAGAAGCCCGCGCACTGCAACCAAGAGTAGCCCCACTCACCACAACTAGAGAAAGCCTGCATGCAGCAACCAAGACCCAACGCAACCATAAATAAATAAATAAATAAATAAATAAATAAATAAATAAAAGAAACTGACTTACAGAGTCTTGGTGGTAGAAGGTCTGACATCTGATATTCAGGGCACATTTCTTAATAATTTCATCTTTTAAAAACATATTACAAAGGGAATACAGGGAATTCATTGTATTCTTTTTGCAACTTGTCTGTAAGAAAAATTATTTCAAGTTTAAAATATATTTATTACACAAGTAATATATGCCTATAGTAAAATGTCTGTAATAGCACCACATGACATAAAGTGGAAAAGGGACACCCCCTTCACCGCTCCCACCACCACCACCAGCCCCAACCCACTCTCCAAACTAGCCACTGCGAACAGTTTGGTATATATTAAGCAAACACGTCAGACTTTTGTTTGTGTGTTTTCATTTTTTAACAATAACTAATGCCTACAAGAATGTGATGAAAATGTCACTCAAAGTTGTTAGTTGAAGTGCAAATTAATACAGCCCTCTTGAAAAGCAATTTAGCAACGTGTATCCAAAACCATAAAAATATTTTGTATACCTTAAGCTTATACAATGTTATATGTCAATTATATCTCAATTTTTTTTCATTAAAAAATTTTTTTAAAACCCATAAAAACATTCATACTCTTGGACCTGCCAATTCCATGTCTAGGAACCTCTCCAAAGAACATCACTCTTCTGGAATAGTATGTAATCTTTTTTTTTTTTTTTTAAATTGTGGTAAGAACACAAAATGAGATTTACCCTGTTAACAAATTTTTAAACATATAGTAGTACTTCATAGCTGACTCTAGACAGTGTTGTACAGAAGGTCTCTAGAGCTTGTTCATCATGTTTGACTGAAATTTTATGCCCATTGATTAGTAACTCCCCTCTTCCTCCTCCCCCCAGCCCCTGTCAACCACTGTCCCACTCTTTGATTCTATGAATTTGACTTTAGAAACCTCATGTCAAGTGGAATCATGTAGTATCTGTCTTTCTGTGGTTGGCTTATTTCATTTAGTATTATCTCCTCAAGGTTCATCCATGTTCTCACATATTGCAGAATTTCATTCCTTTTAAGGACTGAAACAGTATTTCATTTTGTGAATAGTATTCCATTTTGTGCATACACCACAGTTTCTTTATCCAGTCATCTGTCAATGTATATTTAGGTTGGTTCCACATCTTGGCTATTGTGAATAATGCTGCTATGAACATAGGAGTACTAATATGGCTCCAAGACTCTGATTTCAATTATTTTGGGTAATTCCCACAAGTGAGATTGCTGGATCATATGGTAATTCTATTTTGAATTTTTTAAGGAACCGCCATACTGTTTTCCATAGCAGCTCCACCATTTTGCTTTCCCACCAACAGTGTCCAAGGGTTCCAATTTCTCCATATCCTTGCCAATGCTTTTCTTTTGTTTGTTTTGTCTTAAAGTGTTTACAGCTATTTATTCTTTTCCAAGGAAATCTGAACATTTCATCAGAGTAGCAATTACATTTATGAAAAAGCAAGCGATTGACAAACAGCACAAATTGGTACATGGCTTTCCTCTATCGAGTAGAATAAATTCTCCAGAGTTGACAGAAGAAATTGGCTGCAAGGAAAGAAGATTCACTTCAACTGTCCTTAGGACTCAGGTGTCAACGACTGGAGTAGCTTAGACTCACAGCACTCACAAAACAGGGCTTTAATGTTTTCCAATATAATTTTCACTCAACTTTTTGAGGTGCTCAATGGTGTTTTGTTTTTTGATAATAGACATCCTGACAGATGTAAGGTTATATCTCATTGTGGTTTGATTTGCATTTCCCTGATGATTGGTAATGTTGATCCTTTTTTTCACATACCAGTTGGCCGTTTCTATGCCCTCTTTGGAGAAATGTCTGTTCAAGTTCTTAAACCATCTCTTAATCAGGTTATTAGTTTTTGGTTTTGGGGTTTTTTTTGGCTGCTCCCTGCAGCATGTGGGATCTTAGTTCCCTGACCAGTGATGGAACCTGTGCCGCCTGCAGTGGAAGTACAGAGTCTTAACCACTGGACCACCAGGGAAGTCCCAGGTTATTAGTTTTTTTTAACTATTGAGTTGGAAGAAGTATGCAATCATTTTAAAATGACGTCACGAAGCAATAAGAAAGATAGTGAAAAAAAGAAAACAGGATATAAACAGTTGATATGACTACTTCTGATTACCAAGGTGGTGCTTTTTTAATTTAGTTTTGTTTAGATAGATAAACAAAGGAAATAAACCTAAATTGCTAACTATATCTTAGGGAGGTGGTATTTGAGTGATACTTTTTTCTCTATTATTTCCTCTGTTGAGAGGATCAGCAACTCAGATTTTGCAGACAGACAGGCCTGGGTGAGAAATCCATCTCTCACTGTCCACATGTATAACTCTGAGGACTTTATGTAAACTCCCTGGGCCTCAGCTTCCTTATGGAAATAATTATCCCTTAAACTTGCTTTGAGAATTAAAATAAGAAAGCACATGGAAACATGGGGTACTTTATGCCCTGATACAGTAAGTAGAGTTATTTTTCTATATTCTTTCTGTTAGGTCACATTTCACAAATCAATATTTAAATACTGGGGACTTTAAAATGGGGATTAAGTTTTTTTAATTAATTTTTATTGGAGTATGGTTGCTTTACAATGTTGTGTTAGCCTCCACTGCACGACAAAATGAATCAGCCATACACATACAGATATCCCCTCCCTTTTAGACTTCCCTCCCATTTAGGTCACCACAGTGCATTAATTAGGTAGAGTTCCCTGTGCTATACAGTATGTTCCCATCAGTTGTCTATTTTATACATAGTATCAATAATGTATATGTGTCAACCCCAGTCTCCCAATTCCTCCCACCCCACCCCTTTCCCCCTTGGTGTAAAATGGGGATTAAATTTTTGATAGCCCGCATTTTCCTCATCAGCCCCTCTCCTAGGCCCCTGCTTGGTTTAACTCTGAAAGAGATATTGTACATAGGGCTTTACAGTGACAAGGCACCAGCCCCAGTTCACTGACATCATGAATGAAGACAAGATTTACAAACTGTAAAGCACCTAAAAATGTAATGCATCATGAGTCCATTTTTACAGGATGACCCTGAAGGGACAGTGATTAAACAAAGCCGAAGTACTTGGAGTGTTTACCTGAGATGCAATAATGCACTAAGTGAACTCATTAAATGCAGGGGGCGGGGGAGTGAAGATGGAGTGGGGAGGGGTTGTATGCCAAGAAAATCACCATTATTCTTCCACTGTCTGGCCCAAGGCTTCCAGGAGGAGGTGAGATTTCTGAGGGTAATAAAAAAAAGGGTAATTATCTCAAATGCCTTTCAGCCAATCAGAAGAACAATTCCTTGGACTACCTTCATCTAATTTATGGCAAGGTCTATTAGGCTTCCTTCTACGTCTTATACTCTGGAGTTAATCATTAAGGGTTACTCTGAGCCCATGTTTATAGGAAGCCTCTCCTTTCTAAGGGGCTATTGAGAAGTAGAAACCAAATGATCATTATTTTATTATGATTACCTTGACGGTGGGCTCAAGCTTACTTTTTCTAAAATTCCAAAGGCACTTGTTCAAGAAAATATAAAACTGTATCTAGTTAACTATGTATAAAATAAATAAGCTACAAGGACATATTGTACAGCACAGGGAATACAGTCAATATTTTATAATAACTATAAATGGAGTATAACCTTTGAAAATTGTGAATCACTATGCAGTACACCTGAAACTTATATAATATTGTACATCAACTATACCTCAATTTAAAAAAACTTTTTTAAACTATATTCAGTTAAAAGTTTAAAAAAAAATTCTTTTTAATTATTATATCCCTCCCTGAAGGGAACCGATGATTGGATATGTATTCTTCCAGAACTTTTACTTTTACTTTACCTTTAAAAATATATGTGATGTGTTCACATGTGCACATACACACACACACACATTTTTTACATAAATAAAATCACACTCTATATCTCTGCTACTTGAATTTTTCACTTACTAGTAAGTCAGAGGCATCTTTCCATATTTGGACATGCAGGGGTTTGTGAGGTAGTTACAGACCCTGGGGCCAGCAGGCTTGAAGCCCAGCTCCCCAACTTACTAGCTGTGTGACCCTGGACAAGTTAATTAACACCTCTATTCTCATCTATAAAAATATTCTAACAATAGTAATCAAAGGATTGCTGTGAAGATTAAATGAGTTAACATTGTAAATACTGTAAAATACATAAAGCACTTAGAATAGTGGATAGAGTAAGTCCTCTATGCGTTGGCCATTGTTGTGATTTACCCTGTTCTTCTTCTTTAATGGACAACTGTATTCCATTATTAGGATGAACCGCAATTCATTGAGCCAGCTCCCCGCTGAGAAACACAGGTGATTTCCTACTTTTGCTGCAGTGAGCATTTGTGAACATAGGTCTTTGTGTACATGGGCAAGCACACTCTAGGGTAGGTTCCAAGGCATGGAATGACTGCATCAAAGGTCATTCTCATTTTATTTGAAAGATGGTGCCAAATATCCCTCCAAAAGGCTGCTTTACTTTACATCCCTACCAACGAATGGTGTATCTGTGCCCATCTCCAGGCATCTTCTCAGCAATGACAGTCTGGGTCTTTGGCGTTCTCACTTCTGCACTCAATCTTCCCTAAACGAAAGCTCAATCAAAACCACTAGCAATGTATTTGTCAAAGTCCCAGGGACACCTAATCCCTTTGTCTTTTCTAAAAGGAATCAGATGTTTTCTCGGCTCTGACAGAACTTCAGTTGTCTGGACACAGCCCTGGGATAAGTTTGTAAAACACAAATAGAACATTCTCCAGAGAAGCTCACGGGGGCCCACGTGAGGCTCTGCTCTCTATAACGTGTAATAAGAGTTCCATAGCAGCTGGTGTTTTCCTGGGTGGAGATCAGAGCCAGCATTTGTATATAAATATTATCCAAGGGCTGGAGAGAGAATCAAATCAGGCTGGAAGCAGAGGCTGCAACATCCCAGTTGTCTTACTCATGGGGCAGGGTTTGGGCAGGGTTTGGTGAGTACCCCCATCCTTTCCCTGAGCTCCACGTCAAAAGGGAAGCATCCTAGCACAGGCCCTCCCCATCAGAACAGCTTATCATAAAACAGAGGTGGAAGCTGGTGCAGGGCTTGGCTGGAAATCTCTGCCAGGCAGAGGGGAAGTAGGGCAAACAGGTGAGCTCCATCTGCAGGGCCCAGACTGGAGTTTTGTTGCCTGCTCTGCACGGCTGGCCGAGTGCCCACCTGCAGCCACCTGGCTCTTTAGATCATAGCTCCTGTCAGTGACAGGGTGACTACTCACTGAGGTGGCCCTTCCGGCCTCATCTCCAAGGTTCTGGCACACAGAGTGACTTCCAGCTGTGCTCAAGGACCTCTCAGAATCCAGGGGAGCTGTGAAGTAGGGGCCTCCCGGAGTCCTCAGGCAGGAATGTCAATAATTACCAGTGTTGCCCCTGCTAAGCCCTGCAAGTCCCAGAGCCATTCATCTTCCAGACTTGATTTTCAGGCTATTTCACGGCTCAAAACCATTCACCTTGGTTCTCCCAACTCTCCCTTGCTTCCCACCATCCCCCAGGACTCAGGGCAGGGCAGGTCAGGGAAGGGGAGAAGGCAGGCAAGTCTCTGGAACAGCGGATTCCATGGATCAGAGCAAATTCCAGAGATGTGACCCAGGGACCCTGGCTCATGTCCATAACAGAGGGAATAACTCAGATGATTATCTCAGGGCTCTCGGAAGTGAGTTAAGCTTCCCCTTCCTATTCAGCTCATGTGGGAGGGTGAGCGGGAAGGAAAGGAGGCCCAGAGACCCAGGGTCTGTCTTAGGTCTGACTAGAGGGCAGCGTGTAGTACAGGAAAGGGAATTAAGCTCACTGTGCCTTGGATTCCTTTTCTCTGAGAGCCTGGGGCTCAACACCCAAACATCCTGCACTTCATTAACTCCACAAAACAGATGTTTGGGTGTGGACTGTGTCCTGGACACTGTGGACACGGCAACAAACAGACCAGTGCCTGCCCTCATGGAGTTCACATTCCCAGAGAGGTAAATACTAGGAAGAGTGTCAGGCTTACTCCTGAGGAAGCAGGTTCATGGAGGGAATCAGTAAGCCAAGATCACACAGCTCCCAAGCGGGCTGCACCGCTCTCTCTCAGATGACACTGCTCTTAACCAGAACACGATAACAACTAACCAGGTGCTTGGCGGAGCTCAAAGACCTGAAGCTTCAGAGCCCTTGCTTGTAACAGCCCCTTCCAAGGTCCTGGGAGGGGGCCTGGAAAGAAACATGTTCACGTGATATTGGGTTTCTCTAAGCTTTGCCAAAGTCAAGTCTTAACCATGACGGGAAAGAGCAGTCTCTCCTCACTCCAGTTTCCCTCTGTCACTCCTGCCCTCGTGCTGTGTAATGTTCCAGCGGCCTTGGGCGTTCAGGGACTCCCAACGCAGGAGTCAAAGCCGGGGGTCGGGGCGGGGGGGCGGACACTGAGTTTGAGTTTAGTGGGCTATGTTTATGTGGTGCGCCATCACCTCCACATGTGCTGAATTACTGCTACCGTCCAGTGGAGGCCCAGCTCCCAGGAGTCTGCCTCTGCACCCAGGGCCTACCAGCCACTTCCTGATGCCACATCAGTGGTGGAATCGCCACATGAATGTGTTCAACAGAGCCCAACATGGACGTGTGTGGTAGGGAAGAAGGAAGAAGGTTTAAAGTGTATAGCGGGCTTCCCTGGTGGCGCAGTGGTTGAGAGTCCGCCTGCCGATGCAGGGGACACGGGTTCGTGCCCCGATCCCGGAAGATCCCACATGCCGCGGAGCAGCTGGGCGCGCGAGCCATGGCCGCGGAGCCTGTGTGTCCGGAGCCTGTGCTCCGCAACGGGAGAGGCCACAACAGTGAGAGGCCCGCGTACAGCAAAAAAAATAAAAATAAAAATAAATAAATAAATAAATAAATAAAGTGTATAGCATCAGACGCCAACCTATGAGAAATGCTAACAATTCCTAGACCTGTAAAATCCTAAGTAGAGGATTCGGTTCCCCCATTTAAGGGAAGTTCTCTTCTGTCAGAAACATCCTCCATGCGTTCAATTATAACATACCAGAGCTTCTTTTTCATTTTTGATAAGAATTGTACAAAACAGAATTCACCAAAATTCCTCTGTTTATGGGACACAAACGGGTAGTAATACTACAAACAGTGAGTGTATCTGTATGAATTTACTCATTTTCCACATCTAAACTGTCAACAACACCACCTATGTTCACAGCAGCACTATTCACAATAGCTAAGACATGGAAGCAACCTAAGTGTCCATCAACAGATGAGCGGATAAAGAAGATGTGATACGTATATACAATGGAATACTACTCAGCCACAAAGAAAGAATGAAATATTGCCATTCGCAGCAACAGGGATGGACCTTTGAGATTATAATAAGTGAAGTAAGTCAGGCAGAGAAAGACAAATATCATATGATATCAATCATATGTGGAATCTAAAAAAAATTATACAAATGAACTTATTTACAAAACAAATAAGCTCACAGACATAGAAAACAAACTTATGGTTACCAAAGTGGGAAGGCAGGGGAGGGAGGGATAAATTAGGAGTTTGGAATTAACACATACACTCTACTATATATAAAATAGATAAACAAGGACCTGCTGTATAGCACAGGGAACTATACTCAATATCTTATAATGGAAAAGAATCTAAAAAAGAAGAGATATATATAGATATATGTATAACTGAATCACTTTGCTGTTCACCTGAAACTAATACAACATTGTAAGTCAGCTATACTTCCATAAAAATTTTAAAAATAAAATAAATTGTCAATAACAAAAAGCAAAGTTTGATCAACCAGGCCAGAGAAAGGCTGAATTATCTTTTATTCTCTCTTCAGAAAATTATTTTAGAAAATTGTTATCAAACGAAGAAGTGAGCACAATGACTATGAAGCCAGAAAATGTAGGAATGAAAAGTGTAATAGAGGCGTGTCAGGCAGTTAATTAACAAAAATGTTCTGTTATTTATTCTTATGGATTTTATAGTGCTGGAGGTATCTGATGGCTTTTAAAATACGTAAACTGTTGGAGCTCTTTTCTCACTCTAAATAAATATTCTTAATATTGGATTCATAATTTTGTATTATTTCTCTTAAAGACAGCTCTCAAATTGTACAAGCTTCGGCCCCTATAAAACCTTGATCCTCCCCTGCAGCCACCATCTCCTGAGCAGTTCTGATGTGCCAGGAACGCTGATAAATCCCTCTACACGGATTATCTAATTTAATCCTCGATCAATGCACTGAGGTAAACTAAGGCTTGGAGCATTTATTCTACACAATACAGCTTTTTCTGCAGGTTTGCAGGAAGGATTCAAAATCACACAGCACAGGGAGCAGCGGCCCTACACAGAATAGGAACTATTACAACAAATTGCTGTGTTTCCTCCCTGAGCCCAAGTTTCCTCTATTTAAAGTTGAAGGGGTAAAAAGAGATTTAAATCTTTGTACGTCCACAGAGGACATCAGTAAAGATACACAGAGTATTGGTAACAGTGACTGCCTCTGTGGAGGGCAACTGGGGGTGGGAAGGAGACACATCCCACTTGTACCTTCACTTTTTTTTTTTTTGGCCGCGCTGGGTCTTCATTTCTGCATGCGGGCTTTCTCTACTTGTGGCGAGTGGGGGGCGGCTACTCTTCGTTGCGGTGCACGGGTTCTCTTTGCGGTGGCTTCTCTTGTGGCGGAGCACAGGCTCTAGGCACATGGGCTTCAGTAATTGCAGCACAGAGGCTCAGTAGTTGTGGCTCGCGAGCTCTAGAGCGCAGGCTCAGTAGTTGTGGTGCATGGGCTTAGTTGCTCCGCGGCACATGGGATCTTCCCGGACCAGGGATCGAACCTGTGTCCCCTGCATTGGCAGGTGGATTCTTAACCACCGTGCCACTAGGGAAGCCCCGTACCTTCACATTTTTAAACAAGTTAATGAGAAGTACTTGGCACAGTGCCTGGCCCGTGGTAAGTGCTCAGTAAACGTTAGCTTTTGCTGTTAGTTCTTGTTATTGTTGATTACACACATAAACTAATTTTTTAAAATAGAGAGGTAGGCCCTGCTGTCTAAAGTCCCTTCCAGCTGGATTTGGTGTCTGTTTTACATAACAGTTCCTAGCACTCACCTGTGCCAGCGGCTCTAATGCACTATTGCATTTAATACTCCCTGCATCTCTAAGTACTGTTCTCATTCCCATTTTGCAAATTTGGAAACAGAGGCACAGAGAGGTTAAATAACATACCCCAGGTCACACAGCCAACGTGGCAGAGGCTAGGATGAACACGCAGGCTGGGTGCCTCTAAAATATGTACTCACTGGACCCCCTCCTGGTATGTTACGTGGGGACCCCAGCATTTTTTTCATTCTTCTTCTGTGCCGCTCCAACAAGCTTCATATACAGCAGGACAGCTTCTGGGGGGCCTAGAGTAAAGAACAGGAAAGTGCTGTCACTGCAGATGTGAAGGCAGCAAGAAAGCCCTACAGGGCTTATTAACCAGCTAGAGATTAAGAGGGAAGGGAAGCAAGAAGGAAAGAGGAGGGAAAGAAACATGAGTGAAGTATCAACTCCTGTGTCCGACAGAGTCAGCCATTTCTCACCTGTCCACCCAACTCTGCAAGGGAGTCCGTGTTATCCTGATGCCCACTTCTGAGCGGAGCAGGTGGGCTGTGAGAGTTCTCGAAGCTCCTAGGTGGTGGGGCCTGGAAAACTTAGGTCCCGGAGCTCGCAGCTCTCTGACAGCAAAGGGCATCCCTCCAGGCTTTCCTCAGCCTGTACAACCCAAAGCAAATATTTCTACACTGCACAGCTCAGCTCAGCAGGCCTCAGTGGCCTCTGTCCTGCTAGGGAAGCTCTGGGGACAGGAGGTCTCCTGAGTCGGCTTGCCAAAGCAGGGACACTTCCCCACAGGGAGAGAGAGGTGGGTGAGCCCTGAGTTCTGTTGCACGTACAGCCATGGACCCAGGAGCCTAGAGGCGTCCTTGGGGATAAATCTGTCTTAGACTCTCCACTCAATTCAGGAGCGCTGAGCACGGACCCCTCAAGCACTTGGCACCTCGGCCTCTGTGTGACCTGTAAGGGCTTCACGGGCCCTGCACCTAGGAATGAGGTGGTCCACCCAAGTGTCTCGGACCGCTGAGCACTTAACAGCAACAGGCACCTACCTAATAAAAGTCTCGGTTCTCTCATCGTAGCTATGTGACCTTGAGCAAGTCGCTTGCCCTCTTTGATTCACTGTTTCCTTATCCGTAAAAGGAAGATTACAAAGTAATAAATGTTTCTCTACAATAAAGGATGACCCTCCAACACAGGCTAGATTGAAGGTACCTTGAAGAGAGGGAACAGTCTAACTCACCTTGGCATTTCCTTTGAGGTACCTTCCTGACAGGGTGTCTTACTCCAAAGAAGAGGCTCAGCACAGACTTGCCCATTTCAAGGCAGAATTCGGTAATGCCAAACAGTATGTGTTATGGGCTATTCAGACCTGGATTCAAATTCCGCTCTGCCACTCACTTCCCATTAGAAACCTTTCAGAATTTGATCATCACTCATAACTACACCTCCAGGGTCCCAGGTCGTTAAACTCTAGAGGGAGCTATTCTTAAACTGTGTTCATGGAGCGAGGCACACAGGATTCCTGACTGTCTGAAAGGTGAGTTGTAAGGATGCAAGGCCATGGTGAGTACAAAATGGGCTAGCACGGGCTGGCTCAGAGTGAGCGCAGAGAAACACAGTCTAGAGAAAGTCTGAATTAAAAGAAGATGCTAAATTCACGAACAGCAGACTAGGTCCACAACACACTATTTGAAAGGTTAAAGAATTTTGCTAATATGCAAAGATAATACCACCAATTTATATTTTCAGGAACTCACTCCTTTTTCTGGTTGTTCCAGGGAAGCTTTTATGAACCTTGTTTTTTTTTTGTTTTGCTTTTTTTCTTTCCCCATTGTAAATGTGGAAATGGTTCCATTAGCAAAGGCATATGAATTTTTAACACCCCTCCCCAAAATAGTCTATTCATATAAATGAATCTTTTTTTTTTTGCTGTACGCGGGCCTCTCACTGCTGTGGCCTCTCCCGTTGCGGAGCACAGGCTCCGGACACACAGGCTCCGCGGCCATGGCTCGCGGGCCCAGCCGCTCCGCGGCATGTGGGATCTTCCGGGATCGGGGCACGAACCCGTGTCCCCTGCATCGGCAGGCGGACTCTCAACCACTGCGCCACCAGGGAAGCCCCATATAAATGAATCTTAATCTTCATTTTATATTGATAAGCTGAAGAGCTGACATAAACAACATTTTTTTTTCATTTAAATCTGGCTTGTCATTCTATAAACTTGATGCTGTTTGCAAACGCCCCTATAAAGGACTCCAGTCTTTCTACTGTGAAAGAAAAATGTTCAGTGACCACTGCTTGGACTCGAAAAAGATGTTTATAGTACTGCTCCAGGCAGAGGCTGAGAGGCTTCTTTAAAATCTTAAAGATTTAAAGGAGGAAACTGAGCTACCATCTCCACCCTGGGCCAACAAGACAAAAACCCGCCTCTACCTGGAAGTTTATAGGAAACAAGTTCTGATTTTCTCTGCTAACCACTGGGCCCTTCTCTAGAAACAGCTTATCCACATGGGGCTAGCCCTTCTGTAACATCTGTATCTTTTTTTTTTTTTTTTTTTTGGCCACGCCATGTGGCTTGTGGGATCTTAGTTCCCGAGCCAGGGATTGAACCCCGGCCCTTGGCAGTGAGAGCATGGAGTCCTAACCACTAGACCGCCAGGGAATTCCCATGTAACATCTGTATCTAATTTGCATTTGTACATCTAAGGTTTACCTGGGAAGCATCCCCATGTATCAGGAAGAAAAGAGGCCTGGGTGAGATGACCAGAGGAGGAGAAACAAACGCTAGGTCAACGGAGGAGAAGGGCACCAGGAGTCTGAACGCCAATGCTCTATTCTTCAGCTCGCCACTTCAGACCTATGCTTTGGCAAGTCGCCTGCCATCCCCGAGATCAGATTCCTTATCAGTAAAATGGAGCTTAAAAACTCCTCTCCTGTCTACCTCAAGAGGATGGGTCCTTCCCTACCTCCCTCACTAGAGCTGAGGACTGCTGCCAGCGTGACCCAGCCCCACACCAGCTCACATGGCTGAAATAATGACCAGGTAGTGCAGTTGCCAACTCAAGTTCCTAATGTAAAAACGAGTGAGGGGGTGTGCCTTCCGTGTGTTCCTCTCAGCTGCAGTGTGCTCCTGCTTCCAACAGCCCAAACTTTCCCCCTTCCCATGCTGTGTCCCTTTTCTGCCACCACTGCTCAGCAGCCCTTAGCCAATGACCTTGCCCACAAACGCCCAAAAGGATAAACTGGTTACACAATGATGGTTCAGGGAACCTTACGTTCCCATTTTAAACAGTAATTAGGAAGGCTATAGAGGCACACGGGGGAAAGGTCTATACCATAATGCTGAATGAAAAACACAGTCACAGAAATCATACCTGTTGCTAAGTTTGCAGGCTTTGGATGGAATCAGACCTGGGTTTGAATCCCAGTTTTGCCAACCATAACGACATGACCTCTCAGAGCCTCGGTCCTTTCATCAAAGGAATAGGGATGATAATTCCTTCCTTCTAGAGTTATTGCGAGATTTGGTGGAATATATGTAAAAGGTTTAGCACAATCCAGGCTCCTGGTGAGAGACTTCACATTATGTGCATATGTGGGAGGATAAAGATGAGAACGGATCCCAGGCAAAAGGGCAGGGTCCATTAAAGAGCAGAAGACACATGGTGCTTTGGGGTTCTTTTTCCCACTTAAGATTGCTATATCTTAACAAAATACACAAACATCAATAGGACTAGACTCTTTTGGACTAGAATAATACAATTAAATAAGATTCTTCTGACCAAAACCCCTGCCCTTCTCACTCACGCTAGGGGGTACTATTCCTAAGAGGTCTGCTCTTGGGACAATTTCTATGAAAGACAGAAAAACCTGGAGCCTCTGGAGCTTTCCCACCCCAAGCCCATGCAACACTTCAGCTCAACTGGAATGGGCTGGAATCAGCTTTCTTAAGGAAATCTACATCCAAGGGGGACAGGGAGTGGTGAGGAAGTAAGGCTGGAGGATGAAAGGCAGATTCATAAAAAAAAACTCTTCGAGCTTTCCACTTTGGTTGCAGAACCCTTAGGCACCCTCAGCAAACCACAAGGCTGCCCAGTAGGGTGTCACCACCTTCGAAAGGGCATCTAGCCTGTGGGTTCCCACTGCCTGGGTTTGGGAACCAGGCTCCAGCAGGACGGTTTGCAGCAGGCAGAGGGTATTTAACCAGAGGCAGATGACTGGGGTGGGACGTGATTTGTTTGTAGACAGTTATCAGTAGTGACAGGCTCATTATTTTCATTCTATGGAGCCAAGAGACACAGGATGAATAATAGGTCTGAGCCGGAGAAGCAAAGGTTAAGGTGAGGGGGAGAGAGGTAACTGAGGGGGAACCCTCCCAGGCAGGCCCGCCGTGCCCTCTGAATCACGATGCCAGTGAGGGTGAGCAAGGACCAGAGGACATGGGATGCTTGTCTGTTCCTGCTCTGCTGGTCCCAGCAGAAAGTCCTTGAGGGCCAAGATCGCATCTACTGTGAGATTGACTCTAAGTGCCCCAGGTGGAAAGAGCTTCATCAAGACCTCATCTAAATGGCTCAGCATCAGGAGGGATGCAGTAACCTGGGGGCCCTCTCACCCTCACTCCTTTACCCAGCGCAGCCCCATTTTCCTCTCCAGTGATAACAGCTCACGTTACTAAGGGCCTCCTCCCGCCGGGCGCTGTGCTAAACCCTTGGCACTCACCATTGCATGTCACTTTACCAACAACCTGGGAGTTAGGGGCCGTTACTATCCCATCTTACAAATGAGGAAATGAAACTTGGAGAAGGTTCTAGGACTTGTCCAAGCTGGTAAGTGGCAGAACCACCAAACTCAGATCCCAAGCTCTCAACCACTGCACCCTCTCCCTCTTTTCACCTCCTTTCTTTCTCCTCTGTTTATGCCAAAGGCTTCTAAGACCATCTCCCTCACCCCAAGTCAGATCCCATAGCTTCTGGGGGTTTGGGACTACGCAGGAGGCAGACCTCCAAAGAATAAGGCCCCTCGGGCGGAGGGTCACTGTTTCTGAGATTTCTCAAGAACAGGAAACTTCCTGGACCGCCTGCAATAAATCCAAGCCTTCCTTCCTTTGTGATTTCACCCCGGAGCAACACTCCAGGATGACTCATCTCCAGGCCGGCAGGAGATCTCCTCTGGAGACTGGAGGTGACCTTGGCCGGGCACTCACATCCTGTGCCTGTTTTCCCATTTGTCTAATGGGCAGCCCCGGCCTCCCTGCCAGGCTTGTTATTGGAATATTGAGGTGAACACAAAGCATGCGGAAAATCAATTTAAAAAGAGAATGCAAAATACCGACAATCGTCCAACTTCCAACTACATCCCACATACCAAACCCTTATCTAAATCCCCTCCAATCTGAATTCTAGCTTCCAGAGTTCAAACTGATTCCTAGAAGAAAGGAAAGGTGACACGGATAATAATCCCTTTATTTCCAAACGTAATTAGCCACTACTTCAGTTCCCCATCACCCTATTATAAGCACACACAATACTGAGAACTAACAGTCACAGACCCCTAATTAAGTATGTATTTTATATATTTTTTTCCCTCACTTAATCCCTTTAGGAGTGTCTATGACTAGCCCCACTTTACAGATGAGAAATAAGGTTCAGACCAGTTGATCACACAGCTAGTAGACGTCAAAGCCCAGGTCCCAGATCAGATCTGTCAGTCTCCACCACACTACCCTGCCTTCACTTACTTCCTTTTAAAATTCTAAGCCCGAGGGCTCTCTCACCACCCGCCCCACTTGGTTTTTCTCCATAGTTCTTAGGCTCTTTAGTAATAAACTTACTGCCCTGCCCCTCCCCCATTCGGGTAGACTGTAAATCCATGTGGGCAGGGACTGTTTTGCATGTCTTGCCACTGCTGGGTCCCCTCAGTGCCTGGAACAATGCCTGATACATAGTAGGTACTCAATAAATATTTATTAAAGAAATGAATTTGGCCAAAAATCCTCATGAGCTATTTTTGACTGTCCTTTCTACTCTACTGTAGGTTTTGGCAATGTTTTGTTCATCTCAGTCCCCGGCTACCTCTCATCCCTCTCGGAGTCTAGAACGATATTTTTTATTTTTTATTTTTTTTGCGGTACGCGGGCCTCTCACTGTTGTGGCCTCTCCCACTGTGGAGCACAGGCTCCGGACGCGCAGGCTCAGCGGCCATGGCTCACGGGCCCAGCCGCTCCGCGGCATGTGGGATCTTCCCGGACCGGGGCACGAACCCGCGTCCCCTGCATCGGCAGGCGGACTCTCAACCACTGCGCCACCAGGGAAGCCCTAGAACGATATTTTGAACACAGTAAAATATTCCATAAATACTCTGGGGCAGGACTGAACTCTTTCGATGTGGTTTTGGAACGTGCGCTGGCGGTGGTCTGCTGTCTGGGGAGTTCACTGTCTCTGCTGCCCACAACAAAGAGGGTGCTCAGGGGGAAACTGAGGAGAGCTGGGAAACGCGTGGAGCTTCCTCTCTGTGGCCCTGGGTCCAGCCCTCCTCGTCCTGCTCCACGAGGCCAATGGACAGGCGGGCTCACAGTGTGATGCACAGGTCCCGTCCCTGGCTTTCATGTGCTGTGTTTCTGACTCATCTTCCCTGGGCTCTGGGAAAGCGTTCTGCGTGCAGCTTCACAAACTCTGCCGAGCAGCCGGCTGAGCAGGCGTTGGAAATGATACGGGGAAGAAGGATCTAATTAAGCAGAGTAGGTGATAGTGTCAGGAAGAAAAAGCAAGCAAGTGGCAATTTGGATATCTGCCTGCAAATAAGAGAGATGACTGCCATCTTCTCCTCTGGCTCCTGTTTGCCCTATAAATCTCAGTTCACTAATCCAAGTGTTTTCATTATCGCTGTATCATACAACATGCTGTGTGGGGCCCATCATGGGGAAATTAAAACCAAAGAGGAGGGCGGAGGGATTCAGGCTACCCCGTTCTCCCATTTCTCTTGTTTACACTAATCTGAAGGTGTTTTTCTCTGGGCCATAAACACAATACGGGGTTTTCCAGCATCAAACAGATTACCTTCTTCCACTCATAAAAAGGAACTCCGGGCCCTGAGCTCTCCCCCGCAAAACCATGCAACTCAGGGGCCAGGAGTCACCTTGGCCACTGTTGACACTTACTCCCCAAGAAATCATAAGAACCAGGTCATGGGGAGTTCCCTGGCAGTCCAGTGGTTAGGACTCTGCGCTTTCACTGCCATGGCCCGGGTTCAGTCCCTTGTCCAGGAATTAAGATTCCACAAACCGAGCAGCATGGCAAAAACAAAACAAAACAAAAAACACGTCATGAACTAAACACCAGCTCCATAAGGAGAGTCCCTGAGTGGGAAGCAACATGATGGTTTAAGATAAGCATTTGAATTTCACCTCCACTACCTACTAGCTGCGTGGCCTTGGGCAAATCACTCAACCTCTCTGAAACTCTGGCTTCTTCAAATAAAATACATCGATAACAGGATTAAATGTATGACATAAAGCACTTAGCACAGTACCTAACACACTCTAAGTGCTATGCAAACTGCTCCCATCTATGGCCCTCAGTGCTGCCATTCCAACTGCTAAAGCAAACTTCCAGAAAGCTGCATGGCTCAGTCCTTCCCCTCCATCTCAAACCTCAAATGTCACCTTATCAGGGAGCCTTCCCTTACCACCTTAAATAAAATAAAAAACTACTCCCGTCTCTCATACACACACCCTGCATCCCCCCTTCAATTTAGTCCATAGCACAAAATACTACCTGACATATTACACAAACACACACACACACATACAGTTTGAACAACATGGGTTTGAACTATGCAGATCCATTTATATGCGAATATTTTCAGTAAATATAGCACCTGTATTTTCGTTTTACAGATCTTTAAATTAACTGTTGGGAAAAGTCTGTGTTCTATTAGAGGTCACAATATATGGAGTTCAAAGAACATGTTGAGCGTGTGAGTCTCGATTCTATCCAAACTCTTTCAGCTTCCTGCCCTTGGATGAGTCATTTATCGAATCCTTTGTTTTTGAGGCAGAGATAGTGGTACGTGGATTTTCAACTGAACGGGAGTCGGAGATCCTAACCCCTGGGTAAAGGGTCAAACGTATATATTTTTTTAATTTACATATATAAATAAATACATATGTATTTTTTATTTCCTTCACCTAAAAGATAAACTCCAAGAAGGCAGAGCTTTTGTTTTGTTGACTGCTGTATCTCCAGCACCTACAACAGAGGCGCCTGGCATAGAGTGGGTATTTAATAAATACTAGCTGAATGAATAAACAGAAGCTATTTTTCTGATGACGATGACTAGAAGGGCCATCAGAGACCACAGAGGCCAGAGTTCTTCACAGGCTAGGAAACTGAAGCAGAGAGACATTAGATGACCTGCCTCTGGTTCCTGCTTGCCTAGAACTGCATGGCCGTGGAGGCTGGGGACCCTGACTCCTGGTGTCTTGCCCTGCCTCAAGGCAGCCAGCTCAGACCAACAACTCAGCATATTGGTACCCAGTGCTCCTCATCTGAGGACTGGAAACAATTAAGCAGATGGCTTTCCCTCCCAAGTGCTCCGGACCCGGATGCCTCAGTGACTGGCAATCTATAAAAGCAAAAAGGACAGGTGGAGATACCGCAGCCGCTCTGGAAATCCATCAACAAATGTGCTCAGTGCTGAGGAACTGCAGACAGCTGCAGCACAAAGGAGCCAAAGGCCACTGCACTCCTCTCTCAAAATTCACCAGCATCGAGGACCCTCTTGGCTTTCCGCACCGACTGAAGGGAAGCACTGCAGCGCTGTTTCTGGGGTGCCTGGATGGCTCCCTCTTACACAGACACGGGGACCCTGTGGGGAAGGATGGAAACCCCCACTCCACCATTCCTAGGGGCACAGCCTCCCTGGAAACCAACTTTTCATCTCTTAGGATCCTTCTTAGGATCAAATGAGAAAGCCCAGATACAGCACATGGCACAGTGCAGGGCACACAGCAGGCATGCGATGCCACTGACCGTTCTACAGGATGCTGAGGCTAGCCAGAGGCAAACACAACCCCTCCCCACCCCCATCCACCTCACCAGCTCTGAGCTTAGAATCCAGGGTCTTGAAATGAAGGGGGCTATTTGGCCTTAGGAATACAGCACCAGGTCAATCTTTCTCAAGGATCCTATTTTCCCGTTCAAGTAGAGTGGAAAGAACTTAGACTCTGCACCAGGTGCCCCTCTTCCTCCAAGCCACTCAGGACCTCATACAGCCCCAAAAGGGAAGATTCCAGCCTGAGGGTAACAGCCGCTCAGGTTCTTTTTTCCCAGAAAGTGGGATCTGGCCCAGAGCTCCCTGGAGGATGGGGTGACAAAACACCCAACAAAAATTCCCTGGTAGTCTACTACCAGTCCCCCTAACCAAATAATCAGATTTAAAGTACCAAAGAGGGACACCACCAGTAACCAGAGAGTGGTGACTGAATGAGTCCCATCGCTGGCAACTTACTGTGTGAGCTGGTCAGGTTCCTCACCTCTCTGAATCTCAATTTCCTCATCTGTATAAACAGAATAGCAATACCAACCTCATAAGACTATTATAAGGATGGAATGAGAGAACGCACTAACCACCACACATTAGTTGGTGCTTTGAACATTCAAGCCAAGAAGCCCAGTGCAGCCAGTGCCGGAGTCACAAGCATTAATTGCTCCCGAAAAACACCTGTACAGCAAAGGCAGCCCTTCCCTAGACCACAGACCAGACGCCACCACTCCACCATGGGCCGCAGGTTGGGAGCAAACTTGAACTCCACCAGAGGCTTCTAGAAATCTTACCAAGCAATGAGGGGGGCGGGACAGGTAAGGGTGCAGAAAGTCACGGGTGTAACTGAGGCCCAAGCAGCTCCTGCAACCGGTGTCCGGCTGTAAATGATGGGATGCGCCTCATGAAATAACCTGGTCTGATGTAACTGTTACATTGGATTTCCCACTGGAAACTGCTACCTTTGATGGCTTGGGACTTCTGGGATGTTCCGGTGGCTGTGTGGCTGCGGGGTTACAAACAGAAGCTTGGGGTGTCCCAAACCTAGGTAGGGTGTCCCAAGAGTCCCCAGGGGGTTCCAGGAGCTGGTGACTTTCAGCTATCACTTAACTTCCCCGGGCCTTAGTTCCACCCCGCCTCCCGATCCTGGGGAGCTAATGACCACTGCCTGTGCAAGGAGTCGTGAGGCTCAACGGGGCGGGGGAGCGCTCAGGCCCTTCCTGGGCAGGGCCCGGGGCGACAGCGCGGGTCTCCTCCGTTCAAGAAGGAAAATGCGGAGGAGGGAAGGGCGGCGCGCGCGGCTGCACACGAGCTGAGGCCCTTTCTCTGCGGCAGCTGGTGAAAAAATAATCAGAAGAAAGCAACTGGAACGCGAGCGGGGGGCGCGGGGGGGCGGGGGCTCCTCCCGCAGGCGCCCCGGAGCCGGCCCGGGCCTGTGGCCTGGCCTGGGAGGCCGGGAGGCCGGGGCGCGGGTGCCCCGCTGGAGCGCCGAGGCCCCGCTGCGCGCGGCCGGGCGGGGGCGGCGGAGGCGGAAGCGGGGGCGGCCGGAGCGCGGTGGGGATGTTTAAAGGAAATTTACAATCATTTCCTCTCTGTGGTTTGGTGACAAATCAACAACATCCTGTTCTTTTGTGAGGCTCCGGGCGCCTGCGAGGCGGGGGCAGCGCTCGGGCTCTTAAAGGGACACACACTGGCCCCCCCCTCCCTCCCACCCACCGCTCCCCTGCGGCTCCGAAAAAAAAAAAAAATTACAGCCTCCCCAAGGCGCCACCTCCCGGGGCGCGCGCTCGGCCGGAATGCGGAGGCTGTTGCCCGGGCAGCCCCCGGGCCACATACCCTCCCCCGCGGCGGCGGCGTTCTCCCCCCTCCCACGCCATCCCGGGACTGTAGGAGAAGTTTGCAGCTGCGCACCCCTCTGAAAGATGTCGCAGCCCAGGGACACCCGCCGAGGCGACACAGAGGGGGCGGAGGGGCGCCCGCCCGACGGTTCCCCTCTTCCCCTCCAACCCTGGGGCAGCGCCGCCCCTGCTTCAGACCTCCGGGTAGTTTTTATCCACCTCCTCCAATCCCCTGGTCTCAAATTTTTCCACCCCTAAACTCTGGATTTATGGTTAAAATTTCGACGTACACACACGAGGTTTATAAAACGCCAAAGCACAGAGAGGCTTCCCAAGCTGTAGGAGTAATGAGAATCAGATGGCTAGGACTAGAAAAATAAAATACTCAACTGCCCTCCTGGGATTTCTTTCGTTCAGTCATTTAATGACTATTTTTCACTAAGCGCTGGTCACCTTTCTAGGCTCTATTCAGCAGGAACAAGGCAGAATCAGCCCCTGCCCCCAGGGGGCTTAGATTTTTGAATGAATGAATGAACGAACGAACGAACAAACGACTGAACAGGATTATTTCACACACTCTAAGTGCTATGATTAAAGGG
This sequence comes from Mesoplodon mirus, assembly GCF_964341445.2. Taxonomy (NCBI): domain Eukaryota; kingdom Metazoa; phylum Chordata; class Mammalia; order Artiodactyla; family Ziphiidae; genus Mesoplodon; species Mesoplodon mirus. The sequence goes on from NC_138980.1 coordinate 65,014,760, forward strand.
TCATATTCTTGAACAGCAGCTTTTAATCCAGAGAACTCTTTGAACAGGTGACCATCAGACTGGGACCAGAGGGTGAAAAAGCACCATTCCTGGGAAGAATTAGGTGAGGGATCCATTCAGTATTCTCAAGAAAGAGACTGAAAGATGGCGCAGCACCTGAAGGACACCCAGAGGACAGGTTTCCTGCATAAGGACAAGTCTTGGAGGTTGGCATCCAGGATAAGAGAGACCTGGGTCCTTCTGGTCGGGGCTCTATAACCAGGGCAAGTCCTTCCCCACTCTAGGCCTCACCGTTTCCTCATCTGGAAAATGAGATCACTGGACTAGACTCAGTAGTTCTCAACCATGGTACAAATTAGAATTCCCCAGGGAGATTTTCAAAAACACTGACCCTTCTCCCTGATCCCACCTCAGACCAGCCTGGGCACTGGCTTTTTTTTTTTAAAGCTCCCCAGGTAAATTTAGTGTGCAGCCAGGGTTAGGAACCAGTGATCTAGATAATCTCTAAAGTCTGGGTTTAAAGCACAGTGAGAACTATTCGGACTCAGGGCATAATCACTCCCATCACTGAGTGCTTAGCATCTATTATATAATACACCAAATATGCTATGTATATATCAATATCTAATTTAAGTTACCAAAAAAAAAAAGCTGTACCAAATTAGATATCCCCATTCCACAGGTGAGGAAACTGAGATACAGGAAAATATGAAATTTGATCAAGAGCACGTAGCTAATAAGTGGTCTCACCTGAATCGTTTAAGCTAGAGTGACTTAACAGGGAAAAGGAGCAGCGCATTTCTAACTAATGGAGTTGTTAATCACACAAAGTAGCTACCAAGAGAAAGCTTTAATCAAGGGGCTGCTCATCCATCTTGGACAGAGGCAGGAGACTGGCCTGGATGCTCTCTGGTCATCTTGACAGCCCCAAGGTGTGCGTGCCCAGAGTGGGGGTCCCAAATGATAGAGTGTGACAGTCTAAGAAGACAGTCTTTTATGTTTCTCTGAAATGATCCTCTTGATCGTTTCAAAGATGATTCCCATAAAACGTGCAGCTTTGTCTTAGCCACACAGAACAACCATTTGGCAGGGCAAGGAAGAGAGAAGAACTTCCTGTGTACCCCAGCAAGGCGAGGATAGACTACACTCATCCTACAGTCTCCCATATGGGGCCCACCACTGCCCCTTTCACCTCTTGACCACCTTCCCATCGGTGCAGTTTCCTGAGGCAGAAGCCAGATGAGGGCATGGTAGGTGGGAGCTGAGACAGGTTCCCAGGAGAGTCAAAGATCTGTTAGAGCAGAGATGAGAAAAAAAAGGAAGTTGATCCATTCTTACAGTGGAATACTGTGCTGCCGTCAAAAAGGAGAAGAGAGCTGTATGGATAGACTAGAAATACGCCTGTGATGTACAAGGTACAGAATAGGACCTTCTCACTGATAATTATGTAAACACCACACACAGGAAACCAGCAGAACCTTCTGGAAGAACAGACATCAAACTGTCATTAGTGATGCCAGGGCAGATGCATGGCGGAGTAGGGGGTGGGGTCAGGGGAGGGCAGTGGGGGAGTGTGTCCTGTTAATGGTATACTTGTACTTTCTCTGTATTAATCTCCACGTTATTTAAATTGTTGACAACAATCATGTATTGATTTTTCAAAGATAAAGATACTTCTGTTTACATATAATAAAGACAAATATTAAAGGGGGAGCGTAAAAGCCCACCCTGGGCCTTGGGAATTCCATCCAGGGTACACCCCCAGCAATGCCATCTTTGCAGAGCTTTCCAGCTGGTGTTAATGATCCCATTGCTCTTCCACAGTTGCTTTGTCCTCAGTGTGTCATGTCAGTAGCAGTCTCTCACCTGGTCAGCTGCCTCCCCTCCAGTCAGGGAGGGTCCCACAGCATTTCTGGGTTACAGAAGATGGATTTGAGAGCTGCCAGCTCCAAGTGATATAAGAGATGACAAAGCTCATTTGAGAGGGAAAAATTACCACAGGTGCTACTTGGCAGTGGAGGTAGGGGAAGGGAGTGGCACTGGTGTTCAAAGGCTCTGATTTCTCTGTGTGTCTGTGTGTTGTTTTGGAAGCTGAGAAATGGAATCTGACAGACCAAGACCTGAGAAAGATTTGTGGTCAGAACCTTATTCCAGAAATCTGAAAGGCCAGGGACAGGGATCCACTTATAACATTATATGCAGAACTGTCCCCTCCAGTGATAACTCAGCAAATTCAAGACCTAGGTGACCAACTGTCATGCTCTAGGGAGGAACTGTATGGCCACTCGATGCTTCTTCTTATTTATGTTTTGTTAGACCTTTGTACTTTATAAACAGAAAAATGTCGAGGTTAAGAGCATGAGCTAGAAAGACAGAGAATCCAGGTGGGAGTCTCAGCTCTACCACCCTCACTAAGCCTCAGTTTCCTCTTCTTTAAAATGGAAATAATAATAGTACTTACCTCATAGAGTTATTCAGTGAGAATTAAATTAGATAATACAGGAAGTGTCCTGAGCCCTATACCTGGCACACACAGTCAATGATAATTATTGGTTTTATAACTAACAGTAACAAGATCCAAGGCAGTTATTAACTGTATCTTTAAATATGATACAATGAGAATAAGGAAGGTGACTGACCTTAGTGGCTCAATGATGTTCACACATTTACTAGCTTACACAGCTCAAATATAAGTCCAAATCTTGGCCCCCAGAATTAGAAGTCTTCCAGAAGACCTGTGTCCACTAAAATCCCACATGATTGAGCTATTGCTGAATTTAAAAATTATCACCTTCATCCAAAGTCATTCAATAAGGCCCTACTTACGTATGCCCTTGTGTTGGCTGCTGTACAGATAGGTCAAGACAAATGAAATTCCTTCCTTCCATTCATCCAGGCCAGGCCATCTCTGAATCCTCCCAAAGCCCTTAAAAGTAGGGATTCTTTTCCTTCTTTCATCCTTTCCTCCTTTCATTCCTTCCATCCTTCTTAATTCTGCTTCCTCCTTCCTCAGTCTAGTTATGAGAAAGAAGTTTCTGGGGGTAGGAGGTTTAAACTGATGGGCCATTAACAGCAGAACAAAGCAAAAGGAATTTTCCTGGTCACCAGCCAACAACTTTAGAGTGGTGTTTAAAATTCACTTGCTTAGGGGGAGGGAGAGAGGTTGACCAGGAGACGGTGGGAAAGGATTTCTCCCAGCTGATGGGGAACTGGGAAACACCCTTTGTTATGGCCAGTAAAACCAGCAAACACCATAGCATGCTGCTTGGTTTCTGCACTAATCTTTTATCATCCAAACTTGAAATGCAGATATGAGAAAGAAAACAAACGTCTGTCTGCTGAATCCATAAATAAAATGTTCTCCTTGGCTTCAGATTTAGAGAACACCTGGATCCCTGCTCTGGCTTTGACCATGATTTGCTAAAATATAACACAGCCATAAATTTCTTCTGAGCCTGCAGACACACATGCATTCTCTCTCTCTCTCTGTCTCTCAACCATACCCTGCCTTAGTCCAGCTGTGGCAAAGTTCAGCAGGAAAGGAGCTTTGGTCATACAGTGTTTCCCCTACCCCGTGTTTGCATTTTTTAATTTTATTTCTTGGCAGTCTGAAAGTCACTAGGGAAGGCAGTTTCAGCACTGAATTTGTAAGCAGATCTTTTCTAGTAGAAATGTTCTTCTAGGGATCTCCTCTGCTGCGGAAGGCTGACCAGTGAAGAGTCCTGTTGGAATTTGGAAGCTGGCCCTTATCACCTCCCTATACCACTCTCCCCTCTCCCACAATGCACTGCTCCAGGAACTTTCATAGCCCTATGGCCACCTACATAGGCCTTAAAATTTCTACAACCTCTTGGGGCTTCCCTGGTGGCACAGCAGTTAAGAGTCCACCTGCCAATGCAGGGGACACGGGTTCGAGCCCTGGTCTGGGAAGATCCCACATCCCACATGCCACAGAGCAACTGAGCCCATGCACCACAACTACTGAGCCTGCCCTCTAGAGCCCGCAAGCCACAACTAATGAGCCCGCACTCCGCAACAAGGGAAGCCACCCAATGAGAAGCCTGCCACCACAACAAAGAGCAGCCCCTGCTTGCTGCAACTAGAGAAAGCCCATGCGCAGCAATGAAGACCCAACACAGCCAAAAATAAATAAATTTATAAAAAATAAATAAATAAAAATAAAATAAAATAAAATTTCTACAGCCTCTTAACCCTGGGAGTTTCTGGGGGCCACGCCAAATTGCCTAAGACTGCTTAAGAAGTAATTACATACATGTTTAGGTTTTCCTAGTACAATAACTTCCAAATTCTTTAAAACTCAGCAGCATTCTTTTCAAAGGAACACAAAGTATGAAAAACAGATTAAAACTATGGTTCCTGGTTGAAGTCAATCACAATGTTGCTTAAAATGGCCCCTAGAATTCAAAGTTTGGGGGGAAAAAAGCACTATTTTAGAATATCATTCTTTTTTTTTTTTTCTTTTAATTTTTAGTTTTTGGCCAGACCATGTGGCAAACAGGATCTTAGTTCCCTGACCAGGGATTGAACCCACGCCCCCTGCAGTGCAAGTGCAGAGTCTTAACCACTGGACTGCCAGGGAAGTCCCTCATTCTATTCTTACTTTCAGTAATTTTGTCATTACAATGAAGTCCAAACTCCTCACTATGCCTATAGAACCCTTTTTATCCAGTCTCTGCCTACCTGAGCTCCATGCAGTTATTTCCATGGTGTCTACTCTCTTGATTTACGCCTAGGTTTTGTTGGTGCAGGTCCTCCTCTAGCTTCCTGGGAAAAGACACACGGGAGATAAATTTTTTGACACCTTACACATCCGAACATGCCTTTCCTTTCATCTTTTCTTCACATTTTGATTGGTAGTTTTGGTAGGTATAAAATTCTAGGTTGTAAATCATTCCCCACCAAGTCTAGGCCTCTCCAGTGTCCAGGTCTTTGAACTAGACGTTACTTTTGCATGGAACACATACCCTCACCTCACCCCATTCCCTTGTGTAGCTAACATCTCATTATTCTTGTCAGGGAAAATTCCCTGCCCAGCCAGCTGCTCCCCCGCCAAGGCCAGAAAAATCCCCCTCCTAGGTGCTCCCACAACACCTGGTGTTTACCCCCTCACTACACTTATTACACCATATTATCATTACCTGTTTACTTGTTTATGTCCTCCACTAGTTTATGAGCATAAGGGCTAAAAATACAGAGCCACAGTGCCACTCAATATTTGTAGAGCAAAGGAATAAATGAATGGTTGCAATATTTTTTCTTTATTATGAGATACAATCTATAATAAAGTGTTTAACAAATGCCCTTACCAGTTGATGCATCCTCCAGATTTTGTGGGTATAGAACAGAATTGGTCTGGGGGAAGAAATGCCACCTTGGTATTAGGAGCACAGAAAGAACCCTTATAATTTCTTGTTCAATATCTATCTTCCATGAGGACAGGGACCAGGTCTGCCCTGCTCACTGCTGTGTTCCCAACAACCAAATCATAAGACAGCTTAATAAACAGCTGTTGAATGAATGAACTAGTCCAGACAAAGGAAGTCCTATGCATTATACCACCAAGAAAATGAAGCGAAAAAAAGTCCCTAAACTGTCTTACAGTCTTGGGGAAAAAAAAGAGGTTTGGAATGAAAACACAATTCATCATCTCCTCCCATCACACCTCCAATAGCAAACCAAAACCCTCTCCCAATTCCTTTTTCCAGATATATGTGTTCCCTTCCTTGGACATCTGTATTTGAAGCCCTGGAATTCTTAGGCTCAGACTTGCTCCTTCATAGTCTGTTTCTTTTCAATCATCAAGTCCTGTTGCCTCCTCTCCCTTTACAAGCAGCTTTCACACCAGCCCTCCTGTTTCATTCCTCTTGCTGGTACCCCCCTCAAGGCCCCCATCACCCCACAGCTAGGTTTTCACATGGTCCCCTCTTTCACTCTGTCACTTTGACATCTCTATGGGATTAACCTCTCTGAAGCATCACTTTTCATAGCGTCTCTTCACTGTCTAAAACGCCTTCGGAGGCTCTTAATTTCTTTCCACATTAAGTCATGACTCCTCTCCCAGTTTTCAACCTTCAGAATGACTTCTAATGCTCTGTTTTCCCTCTCTACACACACCAGCTCGCTTATCACACGTATACAACTTTCACTCTGATTAGGCAAGGTGCTTCACTGTCTCAGAAACAACAGAGCAGGCTTCTGCACAATTTGCACATTCTCTTCTCTGGAATGTTCTCCTTGCCCCTCTCTTAATTCCATCCATCCTTCCAGACCTGATGTACATCTTTCCTCCTCCAAGATGCCTTCATCGACAACTTCAGGTCTCGCTAATCTCTCCAACTTTAAAATCCAAATAGTGCTTATTATCTTTGCAGCACAATTAAATCCGGATGGATGCCTTATATAAATCACTACACAGGGCTTCCCTGGTGGAACAGTGGTTAAGAATCCGCCTGCCAATGCAGGGGACATGGGTTCGAGCCCTGGTCTGGGAAGATTCCACATGCCGCAGAGCAACTAAGCCCGTGCGCCACAACTACTGAGCCTGCGTCCCACAACCACTGAAGCCTGCACACCTAGAGCCCGTGCTCCGCAACAAGAGAACCCACTGCAATGAGAAGCCCCCGCACCGCAACGAAGAGTAGCCCCCTCTCACCGCAACTAGACGAAGCCCACAGGCAGCAACGAAGATCCAATGCAGCCAAAAATAAAAATTAATAAATAAATAAATTTATATAAATAAATAAATAAACCACTATACAGTCTACATAGGTTAGTGCGGCCTTCTCCACCTAGCCCAGCTGCTCCTTGATGGCAAAGATGTAAGGATGTCCTGTTCTTGTACCCAAGGGCCCCTTAGAGTTCAACACATAGTAGTATTCAGGAGGTGATAAGAGAGGTGCCCTCTGCAACAGACAGACCTGGGTTAATCCCAGCCTAACCAATTACTGACCGTGTGTATTTGGGCAAGTAATTTGGACCCTCTGAGCCTCAGTATCCTCATCTGTAAAACTGGGATAATAACAGTGCTAACTCATAGCGTTGTTAGGAAGATATATTAGATAACACTAAGTAAAGCAATTTGTACATTGCTTTGAAACATGGTAAATACTCAATATATGTTAGCCAGGGTTATAAGAGACTCCAATCCCTGTTCTTGAAGTTGAACTTTGGCCTTGATTTTATTTTAGACTTTCTATCACTGAGTCAGCCTTGCAAACAGGGATTTCCTGACAGTCCCTACCTCTGTATCCACCCTTGGCTGGTCAGAGCATATCTCTACAAACGGTGGCTAGGGGCAAGTTCCATCATGCAAGGTCATCTCAGGCCCCACTTTGTTTTTCTTCCTGCCCTCAGCACTCCTGGATTCAGCGCTGAAATTTTTTAGGTGTCTTTGGCTTGTGAACCTTCTTATGCCTTTCTTTATTCTACTCTTTCTTTCTCATTTTCATTGTATTATAAAAGCAATACATGCTCATTATAAAAAAAATCTTTTTAAAGTATATACGAGTGTGAAGTGAAGAGCAAATGTCTTGCCTCCCATCCAAATCTCCATTCTTACTCTTCGGAATTAACCAATTGGCAGTTTCTCACGAGTATTTCTAGAAATCATCCATGGCTACTGAAACATATACACACACATACACCATTCTGTGGCTTGCTTTACTCACTTAACAGTCTATAGCCACACTTGATAGGTACAGCACACACTATTTTATGGCAACTTAGATTTATTTTGTAGAGAGCAACCTTCATTGATTTCATGAGTCCTCTACAGATGGGCCGGTAGGTTGCTACTACTAAAACATTGTGATGAATATATATATGTGTGTGTGTGTGTGTTTATGTATATATAAATACATAAGTATATAAATTATATATATACACATACATATGTATATGTATTTTATACATACATATATATATATATATATATATATATATATATATATATATATAAAATCTGTGGACTCCTTAAGTCTTTAAGGCCTCTGATTGCCAGATTAGAGCAGACTGGGGGTGATTCTTCACCTTTAGTCCTACCTCCTGAGTTCTCCACTCACACCTAGCATTCAATCCTGAGACCCACCGACTCACTGCAGCAGGACCACATTCTTCCTCACCTCAGAATAGAAGAAAGAGGTCATTGGACTGTTTCCTCAGGATCTCACGCAATACGAGTCACAGAACCCGTTTCTCCCTCTCTCTGGGACCATAGGGGAAATCCCTGGCAATGGGGAATAGGATTTCAGAATCTGGCTGTGTCCTCTGGTAGCTCTGAGGAAGTTCCAGAGAAGGAAGGAAACACGTTTTTGGTTCGTGAGACACAATCCCAGCTGTTGTCAGTGGGGCCGGGAGGGATGAGAGTGTGACAACAAAGACAGTGGCTGAGCCGGGCTTTAGGTGGTGGCTGGGAGGAGGGGAATACACAGGGCTTTCATCATCAGTGACTCGGCATTATTATCCTAGCCCGCATCCGTCCCTTTCCGCCACCTCCTTTCTCAGGCCAAGGACAGGATAGAACGGCAGGAACTGGAACTGCTTATCCCCAGCTTGGCCTGATTCATGCAGGACCCTAAGCCAGCCACTTACTGTACCCTGATAGAAGCCCCAGGGGCCTGGGAGAAGTTAGGGCTGGAAAAAGTGCCCCTGGGCTGGGTCTAAGTTGCTTACTTATATGTCTGTGACCCACAGTGGGTTACCAAACCATCCTAAGCTTCAGTTAGGACATTCCCCTACCTGTAAAAAAAAGCCAAAGCAACATCAACAGTCCCTGTCTTATACCGCCCTTGAGAGCACCAAGCACTTAACACAGGGCCTGGCATTCCATAAGCAGTCAATCAATCTCTGATACTTGCTTCACTGCTACTTGTCCCCCTTGCCTAGCACAGTGCCCAGTCCAGAGCAGGTGATTAATTAAGACTTTTTTTTTTCAATCAATGAATGAATAACCTCTTCATTTCTGATGGGCAGATAAGAAAATTGCAAGTGACTCCCAAGGTCTCTCCAACCTCACATCACTCCATTCTCACTTCTTTCTCTCCCTCTATTCCTAGGAGAAAAGATGTCCTATTCTCCCTGCCTTGACCACAAGACCCAGCCAAATAAAAAGAATGAGCTTAAGGCCAAGGTCCTGGAATGCAGCCTGCCGCTCCCCATCGCTTGCATTACCACCTGAACCATTCCCACCTTCAGGTCCGTGGAAAAATTGTCTTCCATGAAACTGGTCCCTGGTGCCAAAAAGGTTGAAGACTGCTGCCCTATATAATCTGAAAAATGTCAAGCATAAAATTTAATTTAAGGAGCTTTCAGGTGGGAACTGAATCCTATTAACAGGTAAGAGCAAATACAAATCCTCTCTGAAGGACTACAATTTCAACTCATGCCTCAAAGAATGCCCACGAAGTTCTAATAAATTGTGCCAAAAGTTAAAACTCACAAAACATACAAGGAAACAAGGTACCATAAAGAAAACCAGCAGAAACAAAAAACAACTAATTAGACTCACTAAAATTTGAGATATAGAAATTATCGAGTACAATAAATGTGAGCCTTAAATATATGAGCCAGGAACAAAAGACTAAAAGACTATAAAAAGTAATGAAGCCAATTTGGGTGGGGGTGTGGGGGTGTGCAGGGAGGAACTAGAATGGATTACATAGCAGATTAGATACTGTTAAAAGCAGAATTCATTTACTGGAAGATGGACCTGAAGAAATCTAGAAAGTGACCAGGGATACAAAAAGATAAAGAATAAAAGAACTACATATGTGACATTGGAGGAGAGAATAAGATGGTCTAATATATATTTAATTGTCTTTACAGAAGAAAAGAAGAAGAAAGAATAAGGAAGAAGAGGTACTTGTAGAGTCAACACCAGGACTAGTGTGAGGTGAGTGAGGGGCCTAGGGCCTAAAATTTATTTTAGACAATCGCTCTCAGAGCCAATCCTGCATTTGCACAAACTCAAGAATGAGCATCTTTTTAAATCTGATGCCCTCACTGGCTATACACTAGTGCTGGCCCTGATGAGAATTTTTCCAAATTGTTGTAAGACACCAAACTCTGGATTCAGAAATCCCAAGAAGAATAAAGAAAAATGTATTCATGTGTACTTACATCAAAGTGAAACTGCAGGGGGCCTGGGACAAATACAAATCAATAACAAAGAAACTACAATTAGACAGACCAGACTTCTCAGCAGCCACAGTGGAAGTCAGAACAGTATCTTCAATGTCCTGAGATAAAATAACTGGCAATCGAGAATTTCATCCAAGAATTTAAATATGATAGTGAAAGAAAGTCATTTTTAAACTCACAAAAACCAAGAGAATTTACTACCAACAGACTCTCGCTGAAGGAAATACAGGATGAATTTCAGGCAGAGGGAAGCCAATCTCAGATGGATATTCTTATAAAAAGGAACCGTGAACAAAGAGATTGGTAATTCTGTAAGCCACCAATGAACAACATTTGATTGTGTAAAGAAACAATGATGTCTCATCTGTCCTGAAAAAAAAAAAAGAGTGAAAAAACTGGACTACAACAGGAAATAAATGATGGGGGGAGTTTAAGTTAAAGTAGTTTAAGGTCACTTATTGTTTTGTTTAAGAGGGTAAAAATTGTGATTAAATTTTACTTATTTTTTAAAAAATATTAATTTATTTATTTGGCTGTGCCAGGTCTTAGTAGCAGCACACAGGATCTTCCTTGTGGCATGCGGGATCTTTTTTAGTTGCAACACGTGGGATCTAGTTCCCTGATCAGGGATCGAACCCGGGCCCCCTGCATTGGGAATGCAGAGTCTTAGCTACTGGACCACCAGGGAAGTCCCTGTGATTAAATTTTTAATATCTAGAGGACCCATTAAAAGAATAAATAGACAGAGAGACTGTAACTTCCAAGGCAATCAATGGGGAAAAAATGGGGTGATTAAAAAATTCAATCCATAAGAAGATAAAGTGGAAGGAAAAAATAAAAATAAACCAGGACATAGGGGAAGTTATGTGTAGGTGCAGGGGGTACATGGGAACTCTCTGTACCTTCCTTTCCATTGTTATAAATCTAAAACTGCTCTAAAAAAATTACGTCTTTAAAAACAAACAAAAAAACACACTCAGGACAAACAGCACAAATTAGATAAAGAGAAATCTGACTAATTCAGTAATTTCTAGCTCTTATGTAAATACATTCTAACTGAAATGTTTTGCTCTGCATTGAAAAGAAAAAGCTTGTCAGAATGGCTAGAAAACAAAATCCAGTAATAGGGCTTATTACAAGTAAAGTAAAAGAGCTAGGTTAGGGAGCTGCTAAAGTTTTCTCCTGCTTTGTCCATGTGACTCTTCCATAAAGTCAACCAGAACAAATTTGGTCATGTGACGAGAGTTTGATAAAGGAACTATTTGCAAACATGTGGGCAGAGTGTAAGGAAACCACAGGGAAAGCACAACACCCTGGAACTGGGAAAAACAGGCCTCTGTTACCACCTCTAGCACTGAAAGGCCAAGGAGGGCCAGGCAGTTACGAGAACCCATTCTGGCTCCTTCCAATCCATTTTCCACACTGTGGCTAGAATGACACACTCCCTAACACACACATTCACTCATACACATCTACAGCTTCAAGTCTTTTAAGAGCATCCCATAGTCCTTGAGATGGCTAAAAGTGCCTTAACATAGCCTCCAAAGACTTTTGTGACCTGTCTTCTCTGCCATATCACCAGCTTTTACTGGGACCAGAGTCCACCTCATTTTCAGCCTTTTAGTCACTGTGGCCTTCTCTTGTATTCTTGGATTCACCATGCATGTTCCTTCCCACCTCAGGACCTTGGCATATGCTGTTCTCTGGCTAGAATACGTCTCACTCTACCCTCTAAACCCTCTTATCCCCACTCATCTTTGTGGGCTGAGCTCAAGTGTCACTTACTGGAGGAACTTTCCCAAAGCCCCCCCCTTCATTATATACCTTCAGGACATTAATACGTCTCCTGCAGAGCGCTTATCACTATTGTCATTCTCTATTCATATTTGTACAATTATTTGATGAAGGTGTGTCCCACTAGACTGGAAGCTCTATGAGGGCAAGAATGGTACCCTTTTTGCTCACTACTGTACACTGCCTGGCACCTGGCATCTAGCAAAAGCTCAATACATACTGATGAATGAAGGAATGAATACATCCTTACTAAGAGAAGGACACTTTGCCCAGAAACGAGTATTATATACCCTAAGAAGCTTTGCCCAGTTTCGTTACACAATTTGCATTCATTCATTCACAGATTATTTACTTGCCATTTCTCTGTGTCAGAGATAACAAAGGGCAGCTTCCTTCAAAAGCCTTTTATGAACATATGGCAAGAACGTGGTGGGAGAGCCTCCAAGCCAGGGCAGTGGATGGCATCTCAGTAAACCTGGTGGGCACTCCAGGTGGAGAACAGGGAATGCCTCCCCATTCTTGGCCCATCAGACCCAGAACAAAGGCAGATGGATTGAACAAGCAACCGTGAGCCTTTCCCAGGGCCCTAAATGGTGGCCAGGGCCACAGTCAATGGCACCCAAGTGATGGAACTCTGGCCATTTTGGCCAAGTGGAACTGAAGGAGCTGCATTTGGTTGGCTCCAGAAAATTGCTAACCACAGCGAAAAATCCTCTGCCTCAAAATTCCCATTTGGGAAAGAGACCAAAAGCATTTCCGTTGATCATTAAAATCTACATCCTGTTCTCTGATTTGATTGACTTTACACGTGGATGGTAATGGGTCTATGCCTTGGCTTCCTCATCCTCAATAAGGATGAAAGTTTTTAGGTTGTTTAAGAACATCAATAAATAATAATAGCAGTAGCAGCAACTAACATTTACGGAACATCACTCTATGCCCGACTCTGTGCTAAGTTCTGTATACATATACACATACATATGTATAGTATCTCAATCTTCACGTCAATTAGCTCACATTGGTCCCCTGCTTAAAACTCTCCAATAACTCCCCTTGATATTTAAATGAAATGTAAACTCCTTACCTCCGCAGTCAAGGCCCTACAGGAATATGATTTCTGCTGTCTTATCTAAAATGGCCTCTCCCCTCAGTCAGCTCCAGCAGCATCAACCTTCTTTCTGCAACTCACAGACACCAAGCTTGTTCCTACCTCACGGCCTTTGTACCAGCTAGCCCTTCTGCCCGAAGTGCTCATCCCTCAGATCCACGCCTGGCTGCCTCCTGCTGGTCACATGGGTCTCCGCTCAGTCACTACCTCCCTGACTCCCCTACCCCCCTTCACCCTATTGCTCCATCACCGCACCCTGTCTTACTGCTGCCATAGCATGTATCGCTATCTGAAATTATCTTAATTTTTTGTTAGCTCCACTATTATCCGTCTCCCCTAACTAGAACATACATTCCATGAGAGCAAAGTCCCATCTATCTTGTTCACTCTTGAATTCTCAGTGCCCAGAACAGAGCCCAGTACACTTCAGGCTTTCCACAAACATTTCTCAAGTAAAAAAAATGGGTGACAGACCCTGTGCAATAAGAGCTACTATACTTACGCCATTTTGTAGATGAAGGACCTGAGGTCTAGTGACATTGGGTGACATGCCCAAGGTCACAGAGGCAGAGGGTAAATAGAGGAGAAGAGTAACAATCGTAACCAGGCCTAGCTGCTCCAGGACTTGTGCTCTTAATCACTACACAAACTGAGACTCATCCCATGAATTCTGTCATGTATCCTCCCCACTACTACCCCCATATTCATTCTTTTTTTTTCAAAGAAATGTTAAATTTTAAAAAGAAATTTTATTTAATTAATTTATTTTTGGCTGTGTTGGGCCTTCCATGCTGCGCGCAGGCTTTCTCTAGTTGCAGCGAGCGGGGGCTACTCTTCGTTGCGGTACACAGGCCTTTCATTGCAGTGGTCTCTCCTGTTGCAGAACACGGGCTCTAGGCACGTGGGCTTAGTAGTTGTGGCACGCTGGCCTCAGCAGTTGTGGTTTGCGGGTTCTAGAGTGCAGGCTCAGTAGTTGCGGCGCACGGGCCTAGTTGCTCCACGGCGTGTGGGATCTTCCCGGACCAGGGCTTGAACCCGTGTCCTCTGCATTGGCAGGTGGACTCTTAACCACTGTGCCACCAGGGAAGCCCCCCATATTCATTCTTTACATTGAACCTGGCCCAAGAGCTAGGCAGCAGGGAGGCATTGAATAAAGCAGTGCAGAGAGTATGAACTGGTACAACTGCTTTGGATAACTGTTTGGAAATACTAACACTGACCCAGTCCTCAGTTTATATCCACAGATATATTAATATGTGTTCAACCAAAAGCCATGTACAAAAATGTTCACAGAAGCAGCATTCTTTTTTTTTTTTTGGCGGTACGCGGGCCTCTCACTGTTGTGGCCTCTCTCATTGCGGAGCACAGGCTCCGGACGCGCAGGCTCAGCGGCCATGGCTCACGGGCCCAGCCGCTCTGCGGCATGTGGGATCCTCCTGGACCGGGGCACGAACCCATGTCCCCTGCATTGGCAGGCGGACTCTCAACCACTGTGCCACCAGGGAAGCCCAGAAGCAGCATTCTTAAAACCAAATGCTTGGAACAATCTAAATGTCCATCGAGCAGAATGAATAAACACATTGTAGGGACTTCCCTGGTGGTCCAGTGGTTAAGACTCCACACTTCCAATGCAGGGGGCGTGGGTTTGATCCCTGGTTGGGGAACTAAGATTCCCACATGCTGGATGGCACGGCCAAAACATTTTAAAAAATTAAAAAATAAACACATTGTAGTATAGTCATAAATGGAATATTATACAGCAACAAAAAAGAAAGTACAACTACATGCAACAACATGGCTGAATCTCACCAAGAAAAAGTATCTACTGTATAATTCCCTTTAAAGAAAGATTTTTAAAAATAGACTATGTTAATCTATGTTGCTAAAAGTCAAAATAGTGACTACCCTTGTGGGTGGAGGTGGGGCATGGTGGTGGTCTGGGATGGGAAGAGCATGAGTGGGGCTTCCCGAATTGGGTACTGTTTGGTTTCTTGACCTGGACACTAGTTCTACAGTTGTGTTCAGTTCATGAAAATTCATTCAGTTATACACTTCTAATTTGTACACTTTTATGTTGTAAAACAATATATTTATGTTGAATCATATGAAATGCCACTTTGTCCATGAAAAGTCACTGCATATTAGCAACTTCACATGGCCCAACTAAAATGTTATACTTCAATGAAAGGATTACTTAAGAAAAAATAAATCCTACCCAGCTGAATTGCTTCGTATTATACGTGGCTCTGAAAAAACTAGTTATGAGAAAGAGCCTGTGCCTTCCAAGGGCTCTTTGGCAGGTGGTAAACAGGCCCAGGATGGTTGTAAATTCTTCCCCAGGGCCTGAGGTTGGTGCACGTGGGTCGTGTACCCCGGAGTCCGGAGTCCAGCCAGCCCTGGTGTAGTGCAAGTCAGCTGGAGGAGGCCTGAATGTCCTCGAGCAGAGATGAGCCTCTCCAGCCTCAGGCCCAAGGTGTCAGTGGTCCTGGAACACACCAGGTCACACCTGCCCTGCTCTTTGCACTCACTGTGGCCTCCTTCATGGACATTTGCAAGGTTCCCGTTCCTCAGCCTTCAGACTTCCTAGAGAGGCTCTTCCTGACCTCCCTAAAGATCATTCCCCAATCACTGTCACCTCCCTTTATTATCCCCTTCATGGATTTGACCAACATCTGAGTTTATGTTATTATTTGGGTGTTTACTTTTTATTACTTGCTTCCCTCATTGGACTAAGGTATATGAGAGCAGGAGATTCCTATAACTTGTTCACTGTTGTACCCTCAGGGCCTGGGATGGTGCCTAGTACCCAGAAGCTGCTTAAATATTGGCTGATCAGCCAATGACTGACTGACCAAATGAAATGGCATGAATGGAGGCCAGGGGAGAAAGGGTGGCCCAAATCACAAGTCAAGTCAGAAAGAAGCACGCAACCCCCATCCCTCTCATGGAACGTGAAAGCCAAGTTCAGCCTCCGGAAAATTGCTGACCCCTCCAGAGTCCACATATCCCTTCCTTATCCCTGTGCTTCTCTCAGGGTCCCCATTCTATTGTATGAAGGACACAGACACTTATGAGGTATTTACTGAACCACCCTATGGAGTAGAATTATCATGCCCATTAAATATGTAAAATCGAGAATCTAAAGGATCAGTAAGTCACCTGAGATCCATCAACAATTAAGTGGCAGTCTTTGGGTAAAGTCTAAATATGTCCATTCCCAAAGTCATAGCTCACCAATCACTGCATCAGCTGAGTTTTCAAGATTACCAGGGAATTTCTGTGATTTGCAAGCAAGGACCAAAAGAGCTCCTCTTGATCTTTTATTTTTTTCTCCTTCTTCTCTTCCTACTGCTCTCAGTGGTTGCTCTGGATTTAGCTCCCACATCTGAAAGGAGCAGTGTGCTTCATTTTATGTGAACTAGTGCAAATTTGAACTGTGCCATTTAAAGACATTCATAAAAATCTTGATTCAGTAGCCAAAACTGAAACAATGCAAATCTGACTTTATAGTCACACGCATGACGAAACCACTCTGGACTATGTGAGGTCTTCAGGAAAGCTTCTTTTTTTTTTTTTTTTTTTTTTTTGCAGTACGCAGGCCTCTCACTGTTGTGCCCTCTCCCGTTGCGGAGCACAGGCTCCGGACGCGCAGGCTCAGCGGCCATGGCTCACGGGCCCAGCTGCTCCGCGGCATGTGGGATCTCCCTGGACCGGGGCACGAACCCGTGTCCCCTGCATTGGCAGGCGGACTCTCAACCACTGCGCCACCAGGGAAGCCCAGGAAAGCTTCTTTTGCATAACCTTCCACGGCCCTGTTCAGCAAAGAGCGAAAACCAAGCGTCTTGGAGAAAGAATGGGGAAGGGGAAGCTAGTGACCTGTATTATTGTAACCAAACTAAAATCTTCAAAATTTCCCTATTACACAGAGCAATTAGAGGGACCTCAAAACTAGCTGTGCACTTGGCTCTGAGTTAGATTACTTGAAAAATATCTTGCCCTTTAGGGTTCATGATAATCCCCTGAAGCAGATACTATGACTATCTCCCTTTTTACAATAGAGATCTGAAGAGATTAAGAATTATGTCACCAAGTGTTTAACAACTGCCCCTCCCAATACTGATACAAGAGAATCGTCATTCCCAGCTTTATATCACACTATCTGCTACCACTGAAATCCAAGCATCTAAAATCAACTCTTTGGTGAACTATTTAAGATACCCAGCCACACCGTTAAAAATATAACTTTTGTCCTGCAAAAACTGTACTAGTTAAAGCATCAATGACAGCACAGTATGACTGTTCGAAATATTTCCCGATAAAGAAAACTTTGTTTGCATTTGAGAGTGGTTTTCACTTTCTGAAGTTTTGACGCACACAGATAAATAGGCTTCTCTTAAAATTCTAACTTATTCCCATTCATCAAAATGGCTGGGTATGTTGAATAATCATCGAAACGTGTATTCAGCACCTAGACGCTGTTCCAAGGGCTTTATGTGCATTATTCCATTCAAGGTCCACTCAGCCCTTTTTGGTAAGTACTACTATTAGTTTTCATATGCCAGAGGAGGAAACTGAGGCACATTAAGTTTGGGTAACTTGTCCAAGGCTGTGGAGCTTGTAAAGGTGAGATTGAACACCAGCAGACTGTGGTCAGTGTTTGTACATCTGTCTTTCAAGTTCTCTAGGCTCCAAAGCTGAAACACCTGAACACAATGAGCCAGAAAGCCTTGGGGCTACTGCCAGAACAGAGTTCTAACCTCGGGGCTGACACATCGCTCTGGCTAACTTCGCTTGCACTAGCACTCCCCAAGGTTCCTTCTGCCACCCCTTGCCTGGCTGAGTCTGCATTCTGCAGATGCGAAATGCAGGGAAACTTCCCCAGGGCCCCCAGGCTGTGGCCCCTCCTTTGCTCTCCTGTACTCTCTAATGCACCACTGATGTTAACTGTAATTAAATCATTCTTTGAAACAAATAAATCGTTACTTGTTTAACATCTCTCTCCCCTCCTGACTATATAAACAGTAGCAGTTCCAGAGTTTCCATATAGGTAGGGGCAGGTCATTTACTTGTATTGGGGGGCTTGGTTCCAGTGCTTCCTATTTGATATAAGGGTGAGAAAGGTCAATTGAATACAGAAATAAATGAGGTTGCTGATGAAGATTATACGTGACACCATGGTGTCACCACTGACTGTAAGCTCTATATGGACAAAAATAGCATCTATCACTGTAAACCCAATACCTGGCACTGTGCCTGATGCATAGGAGGTGTATAATAATGTTTTGTGGAATTAGTAAATAATTAAAACAGAGCCTGTGACTTCTTATCTGAAAAGGAGGGAAGATAAGACCCAGAGCACAGCTTTTTAAAGCTACATGACATATGAAAACAGGCCGAGCACAGGAATGGCACACAGTAAATGCTCCATAAATGTCTGCCACTGAATTAGAATTCCTGCCTCTCCTCACTCCCACTGCACTCAGCTCCCAGCTGGATAAGAGGGCAAAGCCCAGAACTGAAGCCACTGGACTCCCCTGTACACGATCTGGTAGGGGTGAAGACGGGGACAGGGTGAAACGACTATAATTAGCACGGGCAGGAATGCGGGGCCGTTAGGGTCCACCTCCAGCAGAAGAGTTATACCTGGGGAAGAGACAGGGCAGCTTTGGAATGAACAAAGTCACAGGAAGTAGGAAAAAAAAAAAATCCAGCACAGGCCTACCAGCCATTCAATCCAAAGAATGAAGGTGGTACCGTTAAACTGCGAAGGCACAAATGCTTTGCATTCCCCACCATCTTTCACTCTGTCCCCTCTCCCCCAGCCTCTGGCTCCTGGGCTGCAGACAGGGTTAAAACACAAACAACGAGAGCCTGTCGGCCACAGAGAGGCCTCCCCACAGGCACCTTCACGTCAGCCTTTCCTCATGCAGACGCCTCCCCACCTGTCCCCTCATCCTCCCTCAGGTCACGCCTTCCCAGTCTCCAAGTCTCAACTCATAACCACAGCCCCCTGTCAGAAAGAGACCCCCTGATGCCCAAATTAAAATCAGGTCCTTCGCAGCTCTCCCCATACCCTCAGATCCTGCTTCCATCTCCCTCCTAGCACTTATCATAGACTCAAATTGCATAGTCTGTCTTCCCCCCAAATTGTGAGCTTCACTAGGGCAGGGAGGGCTGTCTGTCTCTCACCACCAAGGCCTCAGAGTCAGGGCAGGCCCCAGGGCAGAATATATGAATGAGTGACTGGATGGATGGATGGATTTCTCATAACAGTTACCCCCAAACCTCTTCTCTCTTTAGGTTCCAAGGAAGAGTGGAATATGGTCCCCAGTGCCCTCCCAGACACCGAGTCACAGTCTGCTCAGGCATCAGAGACTCCTCCCAGCTCAGGACTGGGGGCTCCTTCATGGTCCCACCATCCCACCAGAGCTGGGGTCTCCTCACTTCTCCTTCAGGAAAGCTGAGAACAGACCAGGAATGGAAGGAACACTGTCTCTTGGCTAATTCCTCTAATTAAGGACACAGGACAGCCACCCCCTACCTCATCTTGACTTTCTTCCATAGTTTAGAAAGGATTTCCTTATTCCTATCCTTTTACTTGTTCCAGCAAGGCCCATGAGCAACCACTGGCTGGAAAATCACTGCTCCAACTTTCCTTGTTTAACATGCTTAAGTGACTTGCAAGAAACAGGTTTTTAGGCTTGTGATATGAAGATGGGGTGGTAGCAAAGTAGAAAGATCCGGGTTGCAAAGATCTAGAAAACCAGCACCACCATTTATTAGATCTTTCATTTATCAGGTGCAGGACCCTTGGCCTCAATTTCTACATCTGACAAATAGGAATAATGATATTGAGCTTGGATGCCTGTAAAGGGAAGACCTGAACAACTGTAAAATACTCTATTGTCCTAGTAAAGAGTTTTTCTCTTGCATTAAGTAAGGTCTTGGCCCTGAAAGGAAGACAGAGCTTTCATAGGGGGAGAGCCTGCTCTGCCCCCAGGAGCTGAGTAAGGAAATCACACTGCAAAGGTGCGTTTGAGTAGCGAGAAGCCATTTTAGCCTGGACCCGGTGACCTTGGGTTCTGGTCTGGGTTTGCAAAATGTCTCTCCCTCTGCCTGTCTCCAGAGCGCCAGCACCAGCCCCAGCCCCAGATCCAGCCCAAGGCCAGACCTCTGGCCTGGGTTGGAAGCCTTTCATCGGCTCCCTTGACAACAGCCAAGCGCAGATCTATGGTGGCGTAGGAAGAAAAAAACCTGCCTCACAACCTCCCCGTGAAGTGAAAACACCATCAAGACAAACCTTACAGGGGATTCAGACCCTGGCCCAGCTCTTATCCCCGCATCAAAGCCACCCCCTACCCGGACTCCCCGGAGGCTACAGCCTCCACCGTTCCTGGGCGGAGCTGGGCCTGCTGCGAGGGCTCCCCGCCTTCCCGGAGACAGGCCTAATGGCGGGGGCTTTTCTTTTCACCGCCCAGGGTTGATGCGCTCCCCCCGCCCCCGCCGCCCCATCATTAACTGCAAAGAAAAGATCCCGGCCATTTCCATTTCCTCTGCGGCTCAAGAGCTCTGTTGTTATTTAATCCCGTGGCCACCCCGGCAGCATCCTCGGCGCGGACGGCTCCACCCATCCACCTGGCCAATTCTCGGCCGCTCCCTCTTCCCCGGAGGGGCGCAAGTAGGGGTGGCTGGGGAGAGGCGCCTACAGCAGCAAAGGGCTGTGGCCTTCGGAGGACACAGGGTCCTCAGGCCCGCGTCCCGTGAGGGCTGGGAAACGCACGGAGAGGGGAGCACTAGCCAGGGCAGCTGAGGGCGGGCGGACGCCGGGGCACTGCGGACATTACCCTGGAGTGGGGGGGAAGGGGCGCTGCCAGGCAAGAGCCAGGTCTCTAGCTGAGTAGCCAGTATCACCCTGGGGGGTACTAGAGCCGGAAGAGGCCTCGGCCCAGTCGCTGTCCACACCCAAGAAATGGGGGGAGGGGTGGTCTGCGCTTACTCAAGGGAGACTCAGCCTCAGGAAAGGAACCAGATTCACTCAGCAATCCCCACTCCGCCCTTCTTTGATATGGACGTTTGCCATTTTCTTAATTTTTGGTAAACACAGCTTCAAGACCCCTCGCCCCCCGACGCCCCTAGTCTAGAGAAAGAGAAGGCCCTCAGCAGGGGTCTTCCCGTTGCCCCGCCCTCCCGACTGCCTGCGGCGGGTAGAAATCCCTAGATCTAGGTGTGTCCTCCCCCACCCAGCTCTCAGCCCAGGGTCCTGAGGCCGCAGTTCCCCCCCGCCCCCCAGCAACACTGACGGTTCCAGCCCAGGCCCGCAGTGGCGTGAAGGTGGCCTTTACCTCCTCTCGCAGGCTGGGAGGGGGTACAGCCCGCGCAGCTGAGCCAGCTGCAGCAGTCGCCGCCGCCCTCCATTCATAAAGGAAAAAAAAAAAAAAAAAAAAAAAGGCAACAACAACCTCCACCCCTCTTTGTAAAAGAACGACAGCCCCTGGAGGAGCGAGAGCCAGCCCCAGCAATCACGGGTTAAGTTCTTTTCCGGCCCCCCATTCATAAAAAAAGGAGCGCGGCGCATGCGCGCGCGGGGTCTCTTGTGCCCACCCATTCATAGAATCGCGAACTGCGCGCGTGCGCACTGGAGCTCCCTTCCCTCCCATTCATAAAAAAGCCATTTTCCCAGGCAGTGGTTGCAACATCGCCGCGGAGGCAGCGAGAGGGACTGACAGCGCGGTGCTGGCGCTGAGGAGCGCAGGGAGCAGTGCCGGTTCCTCCGGCCGGCGTCTGCGAGGACAGCGGCGTCCGACCCACTCGGGTTCGGGAATTCACACAGACGTGGAGCAATGCTTGTGACTCTGCGGCTTCTCAAAGTAAGTCCCCGACCGGCTTCGGGATGTGAAGCTGCCCCTCTTTGAGTCGCGACGCGACTCCCCCTCGGGCTGGGGCAAATGGTGCGCTATTTCTAGGCGCGCCTCAACGTTCCTTCCCTCTCCGTGCGCCTCCTGGAGCCGCTGCGGTGCGCCGCAGCTCCCTGACGCCCTCGGCTGGGCCGGCAAGGCGCCGGGGGTGTTCACAGCTTGGCACCGGCGTTCCCGACCCCCGGGCACTGCCAAGCACGGCTTCCCCACTCTCTACGACTCGGAAGCTCCGTGCGTGTCCCGGGAGTTTGCTTCTGGCCTGGCCTTTTCCCTCCTGCCACCACCGGCCTCGGGCGCTGTAACAGGCGGCTCTAGGCTCCGTCAGGAGCCACCTCTTGGGTCCGGCGGGCGCCCTAGCCCTGGGCGGCTCGCCCACCCCGGGCTCGCTGCCCACGGTGCCAGCTCTGCCGTAGATCTCCCCAACCCGCCGCAGCGGCCTATGCTCGACGTAGGTTTTTCTTTCCCCTTCGGAGCCGTGAGGGACTGGGTTTTCTTCCCTTCTGCCTCCCCCTCGATGGTCAGCGCGGAGCTGGCCGGGACTGGGCATTTCTGCTGTCTCTCTCTCTTTGGCGAGGCGGTTCCTCGCCGTCTGACCTTTGCTCTGCTGCCGCATTTTATGCTGTGCAGCTGCCTTGCAGTTTGCCTTTTCCTTCCCCGGCCTCTGCAGGGCCCGAGGCTCCTCGGCCTCCTCGTGCCTCCCTATCTCCGGGCACCGAGCTGTGCCAGGTCCCGGGGCCCCCGGGCCGCGCTGGGGCTGTGGTAGGGGCTGAAGGTGCGTTTCCATAACGCCGGGCGTGTGGGAGCTGGAGGAAGAGGCTGCGTGCGTAGGAGAGATAAGGCTCCCGCTTTCTCTCCTTCCTTCTTGGTGGTACCAGGCTTGACATCACCGAGAAGAGAGAAGGATAGAGACGGTACGTTCTGAAAATTCTGAATCGCCAAGCCTGTGGGGGCAATGAAGGGGGGGAGGGCAAATTTGGCCAGCCAGGACAGCTGGAGCTTGGCTCCATCACTGGGACCAGGGCTTTGCCCAGTTTCCCCTCCATACAGACCATCAAAAAGCATTTAGACAGTAGCTGCTCTTGTGCAAGAAGACGGTTTCTCAATTTTCTTTGATTGGGGGCTGGGGGTTGTGGGCAGAGGAGGCAGGAGAGGCGGAAAATGGTTGCATGGCTTGATGGGCTGAGCGATGGACGGGAGAAGCTAACTGGGCTGGAGAGGCTGGATGGTGGGCAGAGGGAAGAGCTGCTGGCTGCCTCTTGCACCAGCTGCTGGATGGGTATCCATATTGCCAGGCCTGGATGAGGGCAGAAGGCTGCCTTCTGGCCCATCAAGGCTCAGAGACCACTTTCCCCCCCGCAACCCCAGCATGACTCGCGATGAAAGGAAGGTTGTGGGTTCGGTGGGGTGCCCAGACCCAGTGTGAACCCCCTCTTTCCTGCTTCCAAACCAGTGGCATGATTCTCTCCATTTTGGGGAGGGGTGAGAGCAAGTGCATCTCTGTCTGGTTAGCTGACCAAGGCTCTCCAGTCTCTCTGAGCCTCTTGGGGGATACAAAGCTGGCAGGTGAAGGCCCAGAGCATTTAGGAAATGTGGGTTTATCAATCTGTTAATAAGCTCGGTCTGGCCTGAGGCCCTACCCAATATGGCACTGGTGATTTCACAATGTTTAGAGTTCCCCCGGATCTTCATAGGAATGGAGCATAAACATCTGAAAGTTTCAGTTTTTCCCTTAGTGTGTGGGTGTGGGGAGGACTAGGAAAGGGAGGGCAGCCATTGACAATGCCCTCCCCACCCCCACCCCAGCCCTCTCTCTCTCTCCCTCTCTCTTTCTCTGTCTCCTTCTCTCTCTTTCAGCAGAAGGGTGGGAAAGAAGTTATAGATGTGTCCAGTGTGAAATCAAATTTTCTCTCTTTCCTATAGCCCTTGGGAGGGTCCTCACTTGCCAGAAGGTTCCAGACGAATTCTAATATGAGCAGGGCACATCCTGACCAACTGAGCTGCGTGGCCAGTACTGGGAAGGGGGCATTTTGGTGGCAGATTTCTGAAATCTCCTTGATGGACAAATGTTGGTCAGCTTGATGAGGAAGACGATGAGGAAGACTTTAAAAACGCCTCTTGGTTATCTTCCTTTTTAGATTCTGAACTCTAGAGTAAGTGGTCTCCTGCTCATTCCCATGACCTTTACCAAATTACCCTCTGAAATGGCAACACCTCCTTAAAGCTTTGGTAGGGCGAGGTGGGAAGAGACTGATCACATGGAATAGTATGATTCCTGGTTAAAACAGGGCAGAGGCTGTGAGGGCATTTGGAGCTCGCAGATGTCATTTTTGTTTTCATCCTTCCAGAATAGGTGGAGAGACGGGCTCTTTGGAACTCCCCCCCCACCACCACTCTGCTAAACCTGACATTGCCTCTGCCCAGAGGTTTGGCTGACTTGAAAAACCAATGAAGGCAGCCTTTCAGCGCAGAATTTGAAAGTCAGTGATTTTAAAACTAAGGGAGGAAAAAACACCCATTAACACCTCCTGAAATGGCCCTTGAGGTGTGTTGCTCTGGGGTTTAATACTTTGGTATCACCAAAGTATAAATACTTTGTGTGGGATTCTCTTCCAGTGTCTGATGCTGTTAGTCCCTTCATGTGACATCTTCCGGCCCCCACGAGCATTTTCCTTTCCCCGGGCCATCCTCTTGGGTAGGGCCCGGTTGATGGTACCAGGAGGCTTAGAAAGGAGCCCCTTCTCTTCAGAGAAGGTCAGTGTTCTTAGAAAGTTGCGGCATTCAGTGTGGTTCTGCATCCAGAGTTGTCTGTCATCTGGGCCCTACTGAGGTGGAATTTCCCTTGTGAGGAAAACCTCTGGATCTAGGGATAGAATGAAAAATTTTGGATTTAGGATGTCGACATGGCAAGAGTGGAGAAGGTTCCATCTCATGGTCAACTTGGATCTACCTGACAGAAGGGAAAGCAGTGACTCATTGGAACATATTTTTACTCTCTCAAAAGAGCCAAAGGAAGAAGGTGATGAAGGGCAACATAACCGAAGACTGTATTACCTCTTCCAGACCAAGGTAGGGGCTGGGTCAAAGCAGATGAGGGGCTAGGAAATGTGCTAAGCTTGGGCCTTAGTCTCCCCATCTGCAGAGTGGGGAGAAGAAACTCCTCCCGAGGGGCCAGGGCCAGCTGAGCAGCTAGCAAGTGTGCAGGGCTGGGGCTGTGCCCCTTGTTACTACTGGGTGCCTAGTAAGGACGGCTTGGTTGTAAGGGAGCCCCTTCCTCCACAGGAGATGTGGGGTGCTGCGTGATGTAAGAGGCGGAGGATGCTTAGCTCTCGAGGGGGCCTGGGGCCACCCTGCAGATCCGGACAGCTGACAAGGCTGGGGATGTATCCGGGACATGTGGCTGGGTTTAAGAGGCTCCACCGTTCAGCTGTGATCACGATTGTTCTTTCCAAGGACAGTTGGTGGAGGAAGCAAGGGCACCGGGGAGGGAGCACAGATGTGCTGGATCTCACGGAGGAGGGAAGGGGCCCTTCTGGGGCAGGTGGCCATTTGCAGAAAAGTGGTTTCCCTTGTCTCTTTCTGATTGGGGGGAAGGGGGAGTCACTTCCTGCCCCATCCCAGGAGTAAGCTAAAGTCTATTATTGTAAGTCCAATTCTTAGTGGAGGGTGGTGAGACAAATAAAATGATCTTGGTGTCAGTGAGAAGGGGGGTCCTCCCCTGGGGTTTAGATTTCTGGTCCCCCACCCCAAACTTTGATGTGGGCCAGTGGTTCCCCAACTGTACCAGTAGTTAACAGACTTCTTCTAGCCCCATTCTTTTCTCACTCTTGACTTCTAATCCCTCTTTAAGGGGATCTGAGCAGACAACAATTCCAAAATTTGTAGCCGGTTAGAATAGCCCAGAGCCAAAGTACAGCAAGACCTCTCCCACTCACCCTAGCACTGGGGTTTTGGAGCTCAGCTGGCTGTGGAAAAAGAAGAGAAAAGGGTTGGGAACTGATAACTGGGGATGGGACAACGTGAGGAAAAGCAGCTGCTTTTGTGATCTCTGACAGGTTATGACCAGAGGTCAGCTCCTTAGTGCTAGTGGTGGTTGGCAGGGAGGAACAAGGTTTCTCAGGCAAATCCAGCTGCCTAAATGCTTTATTTGCAGCAGAGATTGTCTCCCTCAGTGGGGTGTAGGGAAGGCAAGTCCCTGGCTTCCCTCATCCCCCTTCCCCCGCTTTAAAAAGTCTTTTTGAAGCAATAAGTCATTATTTAGTTGGAGCTTAATGAACTAAACTGGAGTGTTGTACCAAAGAACCCAAGAGAGAGTGGTAGATACTGGTGGGCGGGCTCTCATGAAGCCTAGAGACCTTTTTCTCTGAGCTGTTAAAGGCTTAAACAGCCTTCCCTGAAGGCACCTGCTGGGACTGAATGGGGCAGTGCAGAAACTGCCCTTTCATTCAGAGCCCCTTGCCAGTTTGGCATTAGCTGACCTGTAGTTTTCAAAGTACAACTGTCAGGTTTTCCTAATATTTCCCAACTCCTCTCCCTGGGATAAGTCCAGGGGAACGGGTGGATGGGTGGAACAAACATTTAACATGCCTCTTGATTCTTTGCAGCCAGCCTGCATTGAGCTGTCTGCCGCCTTGATGCTCAGCCCCTCCCCACAGGTACACACGCAGTGTCAGGCTCACAGACGAAGCCGCAAATACAGGGCAATGTGCTCTGGGCTTTTCGATATCCTGCTGATTCAGTATTCTAGGACTCTCTTCTTCTGCCTTCCTTTTACCCTAGCTCCTCCTTCCCTTCCCCACAGACCTGGACCAGGAAGCCGCATCCATGAACGTGCCCTAGGGACCCTTAAGTTCAGCTTTATAGGTGGGAGGAGATGGGATTCCCGCCCACTCTAGACTTTCCTTTTAGGGACTTTGTGGTGAGATCCTACAAATGAGACCCATTTGAGCTTATGAAAACTCTTAGAAAAATGGGGGTGTGTGAGGTGACAAAAGGGATGCCAAAGAAAATGGAAGTGAAGATGTCTTGCGCTCTGACCCTTCCTTTAATGACAGATTTCAACCCCCCAGCCTCTGCTTTCCACACTGAAAATTCCCCTAAGTGGGGGCCAGTCTGATGTCAGCCCTGTCTGGCTTCCTTTCCAGGCTGGTTGGGTAAGAACCCGAAGATGGCCGGATGAGGTTCCCTGAGGGCTGGTGGCAGACCTGGGAGACTGGCGGAGTTCATGGCTATAAGAGAGAAGGGTGCTTCCGTGCCCTTCCATGAAAACCCAGAAGTTATTGCAAGTCAGGGTCGCAGGGCTGAAGTTGCAGGCTCTGGAGCCTCTGCTACCTGGGTTCGAATCCTGCCCTGACCACTTGCCCGCTCTATGACCCTTTGTTCTTCCACTTCTTCCTCTGCAAAATGGGTGTTATCCTCCAAGGTGATGGTGAGGATTGAAGGAGAAAATCATTGAGTATTTAGCACAGAGCTTGACACCAAGAAATGTTTCATAAATGCTTGCTGCTTTCCTAATTATTAATTATTATTAGAAGGTTGGAATGGAGGTAAAAGTTTCCCTTCCTCATGCTAATCCATAAGGCTGCCACCTAAAATTTGATAGAGGTGCTTCTCTGGCTGAGTGGACTGCTGGCTTTGTTTCTCTGTCCACAGTCTTCCAAACTGGCCATGAGTCTCCCAAACAGCATAAATGAGGCAAAGCCTCCTCTCTCCTATTTGTATTATAAATCTCTTCCTTCCTTGCAGGGGAAGCAGAGTACATATTAAACTGCACTTAAGTTCGGCAGCGTTGCTCAGACTGGAGGGTGGGTGTGTCCCAGTGAGTAGAGATCAATCTTCTAAGCCGAGGACTTGGGGGGTTTTGAGACACCATTTAGCTGTGTTGAGGGGTTATCAAACAGGCTATCGGGAAGTTGTTTTTCTTGTCAGCCAAATGAATTCCACCCTCCTGCGGAGGGTCCCGGCTAATTGGGAGGTGAGGCCATGGAGCCTGAAAAGGTTGGAGTGGTACAACTGAGCCCCTGGTGGCCGGAAGGCATCTTCCATCAGGGTTATGATAGGGAAGATGCATTTTAGAATATGCCTGCTGGAACCATCTTGGATACATCATGTCCCAAGAGAGCTGAGTCATCGTGGACTGAGCTCCCACCGCCATGTCTGGCCCTGAGTGCAGGCCCAGATGTTGACAGCTGCCTCTGGAGGGTGATGGGAGCCTGCTAATGCCAATATCTCCATCGCCTGCAGGTGCTGCTCCCACCCTGGCTTCCTGGTGGGACTTTTCCATGGGACTTTTTCCATGAATCTGCCTTGTGATTCCAGGGCCTATTAAAATCCCCAAGCATTGCCCATGCCTTTTGCTTCCTCCATAGAAAGTGTGCCCGTTCTTATAGAACCCCAGGAATAGAATCAGGGGAAGGAGAGTGGATAAACAGTATAGGGGAGGGGGAGTACCCACAGCATGGCCAGTCCCAATCCTAGTCCTAAGAGGCAAAAAGCCCAACTACATGGGACAATACAACCTTCAAACGACCACTGACATTTTGTTGGCAGGACCCTGAGTATTTGTGACCTGAGCTTCTGGAATAAGGGAATCACGTTGTCTTTGTCCTGGTTGGGGGTTCTGGCTGAGGCGCCTCTTGGCTGGCACCAGAGTCATCTCCTGTGCCTCTGTCAGCATTTTCCATTCTTCTGCCTAGTCACACCTTTTCCTCCAGGCAAAGGTCTGGGACCCGGGGCTCCTAACCTTCTTCTCTTGACCCCAAACCCACTTATTCTAGAAGCAAGGCTTTGGAGTGCCTGCAGAGAATAAAGTGGGCTGAGGTAGCGTCCCCTGAAGTTCTGCCCCATGGCCATCTTGATCCTTGGCAAAACTTCTCTCTCTGAATGCTTTAACTAACATCCCCCCCATCCAGCCCTGACCCCAGGATCCCCAAAGGAGTCTGCCTTGGCAGATACTATCTCTTGGTGGCACACCTGCCAGACACTTAAGTCTAACTCTGCCATGGGGAAGTCTCCTCTTTGAAGACGATGCTCTTCTGACATGTTGAGGGAACACAGAGGCAGGAGGCAGGCTACCTCTAGGCAGACATCCTCTGAGATGGGAGAAACTATGCACAGAAATCCCTCTTAAGTAGATAGGACCGTGGGAGCAAAGCCCTTGTTCATGAGCCCATAGCTCATGCCTTTGCGAAGGGGAAATATCAGTTGACTGAGCAATGAACCTTGCAGAAAAGACTTAATGCTTTTTTTTTTTGCAGTATACAGATGAGAACCTTGTGGATAAGCTCCCATTCATCTACTTCATGAACTTCGCATCTAGACCTAGCTCTATATTTCAGACAGGCTGGAAAGCATCTAAGGAGGCCCTTCCCCAATTTAACCATTTCTGATCAAACTGTTGTCTCCAAGCAGGGGAAGTATAATACAGAGGTGCCCTGAATGCCTTTTTTTCCTCTCTTCATTCTTTACTATAGACATTGATAAGTATGGATGTGTCACTTGGGGCAGGTGTCATTCTCCTGTGAT
The DNA here is from genome assembly GCF_964341445.2 of Mesoplodon mirus. NCBI lineage: Eukaryota > Metazoa > Chordata > Mammalia > Artiodactyla > Ziphiidae > Mesoplodon > Mesoplodon mirus. Next base: position 65,044,256 of record NC_138980.1, read on the forward strand.
TGGAATACTGGGATGACCAGCTGTGTCCCAAGTCTGGAGGGATACAGGGTTAGAACTGGAAGGGAAACCTATCCACATCCCCTTCTTAGGCATCACCTTTGAGGCAAGGTAAACCTAATAACGGAGGTACAGGGTCAGCTCTCCAAATTAGAACATCATTAGCATCTTGAAAAAGCATTTACCGAAAACCCATCCCATAGCACGTTAATCCAATGGTCTTTTTTTTTCTTTTTTTTTTTCCCCCAAAGGTGGTTATCTTCCCCTTTTATCCGAACCCTGGCTATCTGTTCTGTCCCCCACTCCCAAGCTCGGTGGAATCTTCCCAGAGTCTACTCTTTCTCTGGGATTCCAAATCGTGCCCCTTGGGCAGAGGTCTTGGCCTCTGTTGCTATTTCTTTAAATTGATCTCTAGCCGAATTCTGAATGTAAAGGTCAGCAGGCGAGGAAATGGCACTTCTAATAGAAAACAATGTGCACTTTCTAAATTTGAACCAAGCCGTTTCCGCTCTTTGATTTAAGTGACTTCCTGGGGTTCCGTGTCAGGCACTGCAGTTGAATCTCTGGCCGGATTCCAACTTAAAATTGCACTCTCTCGGTGAAATTAGAAACTGATCCAGGGTTGGCTTAGCTATTCTAGTAAATAGCATTTAGGCTGAATGTTCAGCTCAGCACTTGGCAATGGGTGATGTGAGTGCCCCTCGGGAGGATTTCCCATCCAAGTTGTCAGAGGTGCACCTTCCCAGGGGTTATTAGCCACTAGATGTTGCTGCTCTTAGAAGTAGTGGTAATAAGTTAATGTCCTGGATGTGCAGGCATCAGATACAGCTCTTCCTTCTCTTGTGATTATCTGAAATAAAGGCTTTTGTTTATCCAGCTGATAAACTACATGGGAGCATACAGGGACTGTCTGTCATGGTCACCACATCCTCAGCACTCAGCACAACGCTTGGTACTTATTAGTCGTACTTATTAGTGCTCAGGAAATCTAAACTGTTGCTCTCTGGGATGGTGATAAATTAGAGTATGTGCTGTGTGTCAGGCAAAATGCTAGGTCCTAGATACGCATTTTCTCATTTAGTCCTCACAAGAACCCATTTTACAAATGAAAATACTAAGGCATAGAGGTTAAAGAACCTCATTCACAGTAACACTGCTAGGCAGAGGTGAGAATTTGAACTTGGATCTGATTCCGGAGCCTGTGTTTATAACTGCTAAGCTGTATCTGTCTTAAATCAGGAGCATGTTTCATGGGGGTTATATGAATGAACTCTGACGGCACAGGTTTGAGCCCTAGTTCTGCTACTGATGGTTTTGTGTGACTGTGGACAAGTTACTTTGAACATTAGTTTCCTGTAACTAGAAAAGGGATAATAATAGTAGTCACATTTTAGGTTTATTGTGAAGAGTCAATGACGTAATAAACATGGTGCTTAGAAGAGTCCCTGGCACATAGTAAGTACTAAATAAGTTATTTCTACCACTTACTATTGTTGTTGCTGTCATTATTAATCATCTAAGCCATAATGCTGGAGAGGCCACCAAAGGAATTCCAGTTCCCATTTCATTTGGGCTCCCAAGGACCTGACGGGGGGGTGGGGGTGGGGGTGTTAACAGGCCACATACTGATGCCTGGAATCCATTCTCTCTTCCGCCCCCGACTCCAGGGCCCCTAGAAGCCTGTTTCTCTGCACAGCCCAGGACCTCTGGCCCCATGGAGCCCCCGATCCCACAGAGTGTCCCCTTGACTCCCAGCTCAGTCATGGTCCAGCCCCTTCTGGACAGCCGTATGGCCCACGGCCGGCTCCAGCACCCCCTCACCATTCTCCCCATCGACCAGATGAAGACCAGCCACGTGGAGAACGACTACATCGACAATCCTGGCCTGGCACCCCCCACCGGCCCCAAGCGGACCCGGGGTGGAGCCCCAGAGCTGGCCCTGACACCCGCCCGCTGTGACCAGGACATCACCCACCACTGGATCTCCTTCAGCGGGCGCCCCAGCTCTGTGAGCAGCAGCAGCAGTACGTCCTCTGACCAGCGCCTCTTAGACCACATGGCACCCCCGCCCGTGGCTGACCAGGCCTCCCCGAGGGCCGTGCGCATCCAGCCCAAGGCCATCCACTGCAAGCCACTGGACCTCAAGGGCCCGGCCGTCCCCCCAGAGCTGGACAAGCACTTCTTGCTGTGCGAGGCCTGCGGGAAGTGTAAGTGCAAGGAGTGCGCGTCCCCCCGGACGTTGCCCTCCTGCTGGGTCTGCAACCAGGAGTGCCTGTGCTCCGCCCAGACGCTGGTCAACTATGGCACCTGCATGTGCCTGGTGCAGGGCGTCTTCTACCACTGCACCAACGAGGACGATGAGGGCTCCTGCGCCGACCACCCCTGCTCCTGCTCGCGCTCAAACTGCTGCGCCCGCTGGTCCTTCATGGGCGCCCTCTCCCTGGTGCTGCCCTGCCTGCTCTGCTACCTGCCCGCCACCGGCTGCGTGAAGCTGGCCCAGCGCGGCTATGACCGCCTGCGCCGCCCCGGATGCCGCTGCAAGCACACGAACAGCGTCATCTGCAAGGCAGCCGCCGGGGACGCCAAGGCCAGCAGACCCGACAAGCCTTTCTGACACCTCGGGTCAAGTCCCGGCGCTTCCCCCTGGAAACTTGGTTCCCTTCTCACACCTGAGAGGGGACCACCACAGCGAGGCCAGAGGTTTTAGCATCCTCAGGCTGACCCTGCCAGTCTGCCCACACTCACTACCCCCAGCTTCTGAGGAAACAGAGACCACAATCACCCATCCTTCTCTTCCCCAAAAGGATGAAGAAGCACTTTGGGGTTTTTTTTTTTTGCCTTTTTTTTTCAGGGTCCTGGAACTTTGTGTGAAACAGATAGTGGCAGGGGCGTGGTGTGGTTTGGGGGCGATTTTTCTTTTTCAGAAGATGGAACACAGATGTGGACACATATCCGGAAGTTGCAGCTGCTTGAATGCCTTCCCAGCCCTCCTCCTCCCTCCCTCTCTCCCCGCTCTTTTGCATTCTCTCTGGCTGCCTGGGAGGAATCGGTAACTGAGCGGCCAGGGGACCTCGGAAGAAGACCCTTGGAGTTTTGCCGTCTATACCTTCTCCCAGCCTCTACCCCGGTTTGCCCCGACATCTTGGGGAAGGTGTAGACCCTGGCGATCCCTGTTGTATATACGTGGGAGCCCCCCCCCCACCCGTTTCTCGCTCTGGCCGGAGCCACGGATGGATTTAGGAACCACTGCACAGTACCTTTTCTCCCTTCCAGCTTCCTCACTAACTCTTGGGGGTGTTCCACTCATAACACCGTCCTTCGGCTCTTACTGGGTCACAGACTCACCCGCCCGCTACGTGTCCCAAGTTCTCTCTACTCAGATCTTTTCCAGAAACTTTATGGGTAGAGAAGGCCAGGGCGGCAAATTTGAGACCAAATAGCATTTTGCCAATGAGTCTGAGGCTGTGGTCTCTGGATCCAGTCATTATGTTTTTATAGAATCATTAAACCAGATGCTAACGGTGTTTTAAGAAATAATAGTAAAACACTTGCTTCCTTTTGGGCCACCCCCAGGAAGGGCTGATTTCAAAATCTGGGGGGCGAGCAACCTCAAGGAACACAATCCCCCTCCCCACCAAGAAGAGGATTTTAACAGCAAAGAAGAGAGGCAGCACCTCCCATTGGCAGAGTGAGAGTTGAGGCGAGCTGGGGGCGGGTTTCTTCTCTTGATTCTGCTGCTTGCTGTCATAGCCTTTTGTGTACAGTGTCTGTATCTTTAATGTAAATAGACAGATGATGAAAAAAGAGTCTATTTTAGTGTTAGAAAGCCCTGGCGGGGGAGTCAGAAGAATGCGGGTGGGGGAAAGATTCTCCGGGGGCTTTTGGGATTGAGCCCTGCTTCTGTGCGTGGCTACATGAGCCCCTCCCAACAGCCCCCAAAGACGTAGCAACTCTTTCTCTCAAGGTGCTAAAGGACTCAGAAAGTGCAGCTCGTCCGGTGGGTAGGTACTTGTTGCATGCAAAAGCTGTAGTGTGTCCGGTCCTTCCTCCCTAGCTATTGTGCGGGGTTTTTGCTTAGTGTGGTATTTTGTGCCTCCCTCTCTTTCCCCCCATGAGAGGAAGTAGTCTGGGTCAGAAAAGCTACCCCAGGTGATATTGGAAGTGCACTAGGCACAGCGTTTGTAGCATTTCCAGTTTGTTCTGTAGGAACAGAACAGCCTCCAGGAAGGAGGCAAGGAGGCAGGTAGCTGTGATGGTCATGCACCCAGTGCTTCTCAAGGACTTTTTTTTTTTCCTTCTTGAAGACTAGTAGTAACATCTTATGTTTTAGAATAAGTTAATTGTAACCGTAGGTATTTATTGACTGGTGGAAAGGAGGGGAGGGTCTTATTATTTTAGGCTTTATTTATATAACATATGCTGGCTTGTAAAAGGCAAATATGAAATACTGCATCTGCGTTTTCTAAGGCTGATTCCTGTAGCTACCTTTGCCACAGTCGTGATGGATGTATGGATGTTCTTGCACAAATCAGAGGGAATGGTAGAAAAAACACATTCAGCCAACCACTTATCCTAATTGAATGTATCAGATGTGTACTGAAGGGACTGGAGATGTTTTCCTCAGAACAGGTGTGCAGAGGTTACCCCTAAAAAGAGGGCACACGTCCTCTCTTGGTGAGACCTCAGAACTTTTCCCAAAGCCCCTCCCTCAAATGTCTCCATGGGAAACTTGACCCAGTGGCAAGTTGCACTTTGGTGATCTTTGGAGTTCTACACGCCCATTCTGTGGAGAATTGATTTACATAAGCTGTGCATATACACACACATACATACATACATACATACATACATACATACATACATACATACATTTACCCCTACTCCACCGTCTCTATCTACATAGACCCTGTTACCTGGCAAACAGCCTCCTGAACCCTGACTTTTTGTGTATATAGTTATAAACATGAATTTTTCTGGGTTTTGGCTTTCTTTTTTCCCTTCCCCCTGTTTTGGCTTGTTCTTTTTGGTTTGCATCTACCCTGCTAGATGTATGTCTGCAGAACTCTCTGTGTCCTGTGTGCTCAGCTTCGGTTCACCCAACTTTGTTGCATAGCTGTCCCTCAGCATGTTTTTCTTGGCAAAAAGAAAAAATAAAACTGGCTTGCCCATGGCCCCTGGGGGCCAGTCAAGGGCCACTGAGGGACCAAGCTTTCGGAAACACGACACATTTCTGTGGCTGCTTCTGGCTGGTTGCGTGTCCTGTCACCAGTGGCTTGCTTGGCTGGATTATGTCTCGTGTTGACCTTTTTTTGAAAAGTGCCAGCTACTTCCCACTTCTGTTCGACCTGGGGTGGCTGGTGGTTCTGCCTGGAACTGGGGGTGGGATCCACAAACCTGGGTCCAGGATGCTTGTCCTAAGGGGCCAAGGCTGCTTCCCCTCAAGGGTGGGTTTGTGAAGGCCCAACACTCCAGCCGGCACCCTGGGAACTGGGTCTACGAGAGCCCAGCCCTCGCAGGTAGATGATGGGGTACAACCAAGGCTCCTGAAGGTCCCTGGCTGGGAGGAGTCAAGGCCAGTCCCTGCTATTGATATGGGCCCTTCACAGCTGACCGAGATGGAAGACCATCACGTGATGCACCTGGTTCTTTCCGCGTTCTGGAGTCTGTGTGCATCCCTGTTGGGCATCGAGCGAGGCCCAGTTAGATTATGATGAGTCCAAGTGTGGAAAGTGTGGGCTGGGACCAGCATCCAGATCCCGTCACCTTCATGGTCTCTGTGCTGCCCCAGGAGATGTCCGGTGGGGTGTAGGCAGCACAACTTGGCACGTGCAAGTCACTAGGGCATCCCGCAGACTTCACTGGCCTTCTGGTTCATGCCTTCAGGAAGCATTTTCATGCCCTCTGCTTACTGTGACAGGTGATGACAAATCTTACGCTGCCATTTTTTGCTGTGGGTAACTGTGGTGTCTTATCTTGCTTTCTGTTCTCACTGCCCCACGGTTTGGTTTCATGTTACAAACAGAAAAGCTGTTCAAGGGTCCCACCCTGGCACATTTTCCCTCTTCACTGTAACCCCTTCTCACCCCACATCAAAAGTTACCACAGAAGGTTTCCTTTGTATAGAATATTTATTTTGAAGCTCTATTTTAATAGTATTTATTTTAGAAAGTCTACTATTGTAAGAGTTCTTCTGTTTGTGAAGAAAAAGCAAGTTAAAAACTGAATGTACTGATCTAGAAAATATATATAAATATATATTGTTAAATATACACAGGACTGCCGTTTCTCTGTGTGTCTGTGTGTTCACACTCCCAACATCTTCACCCAGCAAGGTGCCTCGTTTGTCAAAGAACAAATGGAAATGAGTAGCCAAGCTCTGGCAGACAAAGAGGCAGGGGGAGAGGGCTCCTGGCCCTTGTCCTGCCTCTAGGATGACCTGAGAGTCGGTGGAGGAAAGCTTCACTTTCTTATGAAGCTGAATCCTGCCAGGTGCTAAATCCTCTGGCAAGCCCTCCTCCTACACGAGGGTGCATTGATAACAGATGGACAGCAAAACTGGGAAGTGGGAGAGGTTCATCTGACCTGCCCATTTGACAAAAATTCTGCAACTCTCCTTTTAGCCTTGGTGCCCCCAAGCAGATTTTCATGTACCTACACCTATAGGCTTACAGAAGGCAAATACAAAAGCCCTTGGCAGTTTACTTATTTTCACTAGATTGGTGCATATTGCACAAAACCCGTCCCCTCTGACCTCTAAAGACTTGCATCTATTACATGACTTGCCTCCGCCTTTCCAGTGCACCTTCCATCTATCAATCCCTCTATCTCCCCACCATGCAGCCACTTCTCAGATGATCTATTTTCGATTCATATGCCAATCACAAGGAACGTTGGGCTTTTATGTGAACACATACCTCTTGTTTGCTGAAAGAGGAATTGAGAAATAGACATTTTTCTGTTACCAGTAAGTGGGGTCCGACAGCCAGCAATGGTGGGGGGAAGGGGCTGGAGGGAGAGGTGAGATCAGGAGCCCTGGGTCCAGGTCTGGTTTTCTCTGGGGTCACCGGTTATGGCGTCTTCCAAGTCGTTGTGAAAGCCTCGGGGTCCTCTTCGAGACCTCCAAAGCCACTGCATTCCAAGGATTCCCTGGTCACTGTCCAAGAAGGCACAAAAGGTGTCCTTCCTCATTGTGGTCTTGTCTGCTTCTTCTCGGCCTGACCTTGTGGCTTGTCCCTCTTCTGCGTGATGGCGTCTCCCTTTGCTGACAAGGTAAGTAACTGACACTTGGAGGTGGTTATTTTTTTTCCTTGGCTCAGTCCCAGATACTGTACCAGGCTTTAAGTCTTGGGTGTCCTGATAGGTGGGGACATGGGTCAGGCCTGCCCCTGGTTTTACTTTTTTTCTAGTGCTTAGACTCACCCAAATACTCTTGAGGAGATGGGAGCTAAACAAATGTGAGCTTGTTTTTTAAAATACAGTGTCCAGAGCAAAAGTTCCACATGTGCCTCCATTGTCTTTCTTTCTTTGACTGGCCCTGTTCCTCTTTGTTCCCAGTTAAGAAATGACTTAGGTGGCTTAGCATGTAGTGAATGGTTCCTTTTTGCCAGGCACTGAACACACTTGGCCGAAAACCATTGTTAGTTACCTCTTAGAGATGCAGAAATTGAGGGTCAGAGGAGGTGTTACATGCCTGCTAGTTACATGGTTGAAGGGTAGACGGGAAAATGGAAAGTTGAAGGTTTAGCAACTTAATTTGGGGAAGAAGCACAGGATGGAATAAAAAGACTACCCAGTGATAGAATTTTTTTTAAAAAAGGGAAGAAGAAGAATTTCAACCCTCTCCACACCCATAACCACACACCTCCTATGAGGGCACCACAAGCCTGATGCTCATCCAACAAAGAGAGAAGAGTGGGGGCAAGCTGGGGGGAGGTCCCAGCTCTGATGGCAGACAACCAGAACCCCTTGGGCAACTTTGTCATCAGGCCAGGAGGCCCCCAGCCCCTTCTGCAGCTCCCCAGCTGGCCCCTGCACCCTGCTGAATCTGCACCTTGAAATGAGCTCAACTTCCCAAAGTTCGTTTGTGAGCTCATCGAATGCACCCCGGCAGACAGCTCCGTGATGGAGGTGTGTGCCAGATGAAAGCTGAGAGGACATTTTTAAGAGTCTTAAGTTTATTCATCAGAACTTTAATAAAACAATATGTCCATGGCCTGGGGCAGGTATAATTTTCATAATTTATGGGTCTCTGAGACAGGAAGAGAGCTCAGGGTTTTATTGTGTTTTGCACGATAAATGGCATTCCAATTGTCTACATGATGTTCCTTAAGGACTGTTGTCTGGCAGGAACACAGGCCTTCTGGAGCCCACCTGGGCCTCAAGGCCTGAGGCAAGGGATAATTATGAATACATCTGTATCTTTTAAGCAGGAGATGATTGAAAAACTCCCTAGTTTCCTTCTGTCATTAGAAGACACTTCCTATGCCGACACCTATATTAACATTTAACTGTTGCAAGGGTTGGAACCCTCCCTGCTTCCTTCCTCCCCCACCTTCTTTCTCCCTTGGGTCTGGCCTCTTTCTTTCCTGTACCTGAAGAGACTATGGTAACCAGTCTCCTGACTGGCTCCACTCCCACTGGGCGTGGTGAGGGAGGGAGTGGCTTCGGACTCTGAACAGAAAATCCACCCATGACAAAGCAAGGGAAGAGCTTCAGGTGATTCTCTGTTGGAGTCAGTAGTTGGAATACCTGCAGTACTCTAGAAAGCCTTCACAGAGTAAGAGGTCAAGTGGCCTTAGGAAACCATTATGAAAGCTACTGCTTCTGAGCAAAGACACTGCATTATCATTGACAATCTTGAAAACAATCAGATTAAGTTGATATAATCAGTCTCATTTTATAGAGGAGAAACCCCCTTCCAGGCTCAGAGAGGGTAAGTCACTCACCCAAGGCCACACAGCTGATAAGTGGTGGACCTTCCTCCACAGCTTGTGTACTGCATGCTAAAGTCCTATTCTAACTTTCAGACCCGATCCAAAGATCACCTCCCCTGGGATGCCCCCTAGTGCTTCTGTAGAAATCAGTAGAGTAGGTGATCTTTAAACAATACATAGACTGATTGGGATGGGACTGGAACCCGGGTGTAAGCACCGCTTCACAGCACCCCATATGAAATATTGGGGCCCCATCCTCAAACTGATCTCAGGAAGGATGCTGCATTACCCCATGACATTGTAACAACCCTCCCTACGTTGCTCTTGGCCAGCCTTCCTCATTTCCTCTGCAATTGAAAGAGGAATTGCTTCCCCAGACGTGTGGAATTATTTGGACTGTGGTGGCCAGAGACAAGAATCTTAACAGGGGAGAGGGGGAGCTTAACCCAGCTAATTCAGAAGTGTAGTCTGGTGGCTTGTGGGTGTGTGGGGCGGCAGAACTGCTCCGGGAGAGACGCACACACAAGGTTTAAGGGAGAAGGTCCCCCTCTGGGCTTCCAGGGGCAAAGTACAAAGAGGGCACAGACCAGGGCCACAGCAGCCCGGGTGGAGTGGAAGGCAGCAGGGCTAGGGTCTGGGGACCCCCATGTTTATAAGCTGAGTTCCTCCCAACCCCCCAGGCTACTGCTTGACCAGTTTCCAGGCAATGCTCCAGCCAGCCCTGCATTACCAAGGCTCTCTGAGGTGGCGGATCTAATCGGATTAAAGAACTAGTGTCCATCCAGACGGAGCCATTTCCCAGAGAGTGGGCACAGCCAGGGCCCTGGGCCTCACTGAGAAGTGACCGCCACTTCCGCAGGCCTCTCCTCTCAGGGCCATGTGCTGGGAAGAGCAACTGAGCCTTATGGTCCCAATGCCCAGGGCCCTGCTCTGCCACCTTCTCTAGTGTGACCTCGGGAGGGTCACTGCCTTTCTAACAGCAGTTGGAGGATTCGACAGTGGCTGTGTGCAGCACTGATAAACGTTGTTACCAATATCTTAGAGGTGAAAACATGTCTCATAGAACAGCAGAGAATAGAAGAACTCAGTCTCCTTTCCTCTTGGCCTCAGTTTCTCCGTCTTTAGCCTGGAAGTGTGGACCACGTAGGCAAGACACCACAGACTACAGCCCACAGTGTTTTCAAAAACTGTTGGTTGTTCTTTGAAAATGAAGAGGTTTCCAAGCCCAGATCTAAAACTTCTCATGAAAAATAAAAAGCGCTGGCAGGGGACTTCCCTGGTGGTGCGCTGGTTAAGAATCTGCCTGCCAATGCAGGGGACATAGGTTCAAGCCTTGGTACGGGAAGATCCCACATGCCACGGAGCAACTAAGCCCATGCGCCACAACTAGTGAGCCTGCGCTCTAGAGCTCTGGAGCCACAACTACTGAGGCTGTGTGCCACAACTATTGAAGCCCGCACGCCTAGAGCCCGTGCTCTGCACACAACAAGAGAAGCCACCGCCTGAGAAGCCCGTGCACCACAACGAAGAGTAACCCCCGCTCGCCGCAACTAGAGAAAGCCCACGCACAGCAACAAAGACCCAACACAGCAAAAAAAAAAAGTAAATAAATGAATAAGTAATAAATAAATTAATTAATTTAAAAAAAAAAGCGCTGGCTGCTCTGGGCTCCCCATTGCAGCAAATGGTCAGAGCTGAAAGGCAACTAACGGCGTTTTGCTAACAGGGCAGGGTCCCCTCACTCTCACATAGTATCCCTCCGACCCCAGTTCACTGCCCGAGTCCCCTGGGCTGAGCGCCGGCTGGCATTAATCATGGTGTTTGTACCTTGATGTCCCTTAGCCCAGTCTGCTTCTCTTTTTTACATCATCTGCCTGCTCTCTGCTCCTGACACCAGCTGGTGTCAAGTCTGACTGGTCTCCTTGGGCAGTTAAACCCAAAACAGGGTGTCCCAACCCCCATCTAGAGGGCTTCCTAAGGATGCCCACCTTGTAGGCATGTCACTCAGGCACAGGTGCCAGAGTCATAATCCCAGAGAGGACATCTGAGGTCATGGAAGCCAGTGGTTCTTAGCCTAGGATTTGGGGGTAGGGGCGTGGGGTAGAGGGAGCCCTTTGACACTGTAGATAAATTTCTGTGTGTTTGTGCTTTTTGTCTGAGAGACACTTTCCAGATTCTCAGAGGGGCATGTGACCCATCAAAATGTGAAGAATCACTGGTCCAATCCACTCACCTCTATCATATGGACGGGGAGGTGAGGCCCTGAAAGCAGCTTGTCCAAGTCACGCAATGGGTTGGCTGCAACGCCAAGAAGAGGAGCCAGGCTTTCTGTCTCTCTAGGAAACTGTGGTTTTCAAGCACTTGTGAGCCAATCTAGTGTCTCCTACCAAAGATTCCCCAAAAGTGACATCAACAGTAATGATGCTACCAGCAACCCCCTCCCCCCTCAGTCTCGACCCAGTTCTCTCTGATCTTTACTGGGCTCCTTCCTGCCCTCCTGCAACATGTTGTGATGACCTGTTCACACCTGTCCGTTCACAGCCTGTCTGTTCCCCCGCTAGAGATGAGCCCTTGTTCTGAGGCTTCTTGTTCATGATTTCAGGGCTGCCTGGCCTTTGTCACGGCGCACACAGAAGCTTTCCACTGCGGTAAACCCGCAGGTCACTTGCCAGCGACGGGCAGCACTCCAGGGTCCGGGCCTCTGTCCTCTCCCAGCCACACCCGCTGCCCTGAGCATGGGGATCAGTATTTCCATATACACTACGCCCCTTGGGAAGCTTCCAGCACAGCATCTGGCATGTGAGTGGCAGTCAATAAATATTTGTTAAACATGTTCATTAATTAATGATATACCGAGAGGAGAGTCCAAGGGGAAGGGACAAGTGGCCTCAGACTTTATTTCTGTCCTAAAGCTAGCCATGTGAGAGGATGTTGCATTTCCACCACGTGATCAGAATGATGTAAACAATAGGACCAGCTTCTACCTCGTGTGACTGGCACTTGAGTATTTAAAGCCTGGTGCCAACCGAGTGCTTTTGATCCATTATTTCCTTTCATCCTCACTCGGTGGCTGTACCCATTTTACAGATGAAGAAACCGAAGCTCTAGAAGGTGAAGTCATATGCCCAAGGTCACACAAGCCTGACTACAGAGCCTCTGCTTTCCTACCTGTGCTCCCACCCCTGGACACTGGGAAGAGGCAAAGCAAGGTGTCTGGCCAGCCAATTATGGGGATGGCTGATGTGTGGGAAGAGGCCTGAGCCCTGGCTACAGAGGAGGAAGAGCTGTCTGCATTGCTGTAGAAGCACTCGCAGAATGCAAAGATCTTGGGGGCCAGTAGAATATGCAGAACTGAATCTGGCCAATTCCCAGCCCTCTATTCCCTTCACCACTTGCCTGTGACAGAACATCCCCAAGGAGGAAAAAAGGAAGTCAGTTTAGGAACATATGTTATTTGGTTCTCCTGGCCCTCCTAGAAGAGGTATGGTTACCAGAAGCATTAATTAAGGGTCAGTACTGAATATTCACCACTCAGACCAGGCCAGCATGAGAGCTATTACCGATCAGCTTCAGGGAAAAAAATCAGGGTGGTATTTAATTTTTAAAAATAATTTAAAAAGTCAAATTATAACAGGAATGTTGCAAAAAAGAAAACAACAGGGGAAAAAAAAAAACCTCCCCACCATATTCCCAGCCTCAGTTTAACATTTTGCTATATACCATTCGTTCATTTAACAAATTGTGAGTGTCTACTACGTGCTAGGGACTGTCCTTCCACCTTTAAAGCCATACATGGGATCACACTGCACAAAGCTGTTCCTGCAAAATGCTTTTTTCACTCAACAACACACCTGGACTTTCTTCCATACCTCCGTCACTCCACTTTCTCCTTTTTAATAGCTGGTGCTGCGTGTTATTTTGTTTTATGCCTCATAGGCTCCTCTTCCCACCTCCCCTTTGATATGCTCTGCTCTCCACACTGAGCCACCAACCTCAGCTAAACCACACTAGACACACCCTGTGCTCACCCTGCCCAAGGAGGTCACTGGTCAGAAACAGGAGCCTCGCTGGGCCGTGACTGTGTGTGTGATGGGGCAAGGTGGGTGGCAGGGCTGCACACAGGGCAGCCCATTGGGGCCAACACTGGGGGACACAGGAAATTCCTCTCTCCCCAGAACTGCCAAGTGGAACATCTCCGACAGGGCAAAATCCTAGGTAGTGCAGCATTCACCTTAAGGATGACCATGAAAATAAACAGGAGGGAACAGGAGGGAAAGTGAAAGGCAGTTAGTTGTCTTTAAGATACACAGCTTTCACTGGGCTGGCAGCTCCAGGTCTGCACTACTTAGAGGTGTGTATTCCACAGTGACCATTGTTTATTTATCCAATCCTTTTTTGTCACTGCCCTTAAAACGCTCCAGCTCCTCCCTCCTCTTGAGTGTAAGCTGGATTTAGCGATTTGCTTCCAAAGAATAGAGCATGGAAGGGGAAAATCAGTAACTCTGCAGTGGAGAGATTTGGCAGATGCCATCTTGACCAAGTGATCCAGGTTAAAAATCACCAGTAAAGTCACGTTGATGTCATATACTCCCTGAAATCATGTGATGAGGAGGCATGTCACCTCTCCTATTCTTCCCCAAATTCATAGCCTCTGTTGAAGCATGAGAAAACATCAGACAAACTCAAATTGAGGGAGATTCTACAAAATACCTGATCAGTACTCTTCAAAATGTCAAGGCCATGAAAAAGAAGGAAACAGTGAGAAATTGTCACATACTAAGAAAGACAGAAGACATGCAACATGGTGGAAAAACTCGTGAAATCTGAGTAAAGTGTGTATAGTATTATACCAATGTTAATTTCTTAATTTTATGGTTATATAAGATGTTAACATTAGGGGAAGCTGAGTGAAGAATATAGGGATTTCTCTGTAGTATCTTTGTAACTCTTCTGTAAATCTAAAATTATTTCAAAATAAAAAGTTTTTTCTCAAAATAGAGTTGCTGTATATCCAGCAATCCCACTCCTGGGCATATATCCCGACAAAAACATAATTCAAAAAGATACATGCACTCCTATGTTCATAGCAGCATTATTCACAATAGCCAAGACATGGAAACAACCTGTCCATTGGCAGAAGAATGGATAAAGAAAATGTGGTATGTATATACCATGTAATACTCCTCAGCCATAAAAGAGAATGACATAATGCCATTTGAAGCAACACGGATGGACCCAGAGATTATCATACTAAGTGAAGTAAGCCAGAAAAAGACAAATACCATATGATATCACTTATATGTGGAATCTAAAATATGACACAAACGAACTTATCTACAAAACAGAAACAGACTCACAGACATAGAGAACAGACTTGTGGTTGCCAAGGGGGAAGGAGGGGAGCGGGGGGATGGATTGAGAGTTTGGGATTAGCAGATGCAAACTATTATATTTAGAATGGATAAACAACAAGGTCCTATTGTATAGCACAGGGAACTGTATTCAATATTCTGTGATAAACTGTAATGGCAAGGAACATGAAAAAGAATATATATATGTGTAGCTGAATCACTTTGCTGTACAGCAGAAATTAACACAACCTTGTAAATCAATTATACTTCAATAAAATAAAAATTTTAAATGTTTACAAAAGGTTTTTAAAATAAATATATTTTTTAAAATCTTCAGTTTCTTGCCACTGAATTTAGAATGAAAATCAAGCTCCTTACTAAAGCCCACAAGACCCTGCCTAATCTGGCTTTCCCACCCTCATCTTGTTGACCCTCTGCCCCCAACCCCAAGAAGCCCCTTCCTGCTTCTGAGCCCTTGCACTGCCTCTTGCTCCTGCTAAAATATTCTTCCACTCCTTTATGCATGGCTCACTTCTCTCATCTCTCAGTTGAAATGTCACCTCCTCAGAGAGGACTTCCTGGGCTGTCTGTTGTCCTCCTGGTCTTTCCCTTCACTGCGCTTATTTTAATTTGCCATGATATATCTACGTGTTCATTTACTTATTTGCTATCTGTCTCCCCCCATCAAGGGCAGTTTTATTCACTGCCATATCTGCAGGTCTAGACAGTACTTGGCATACTGGTTATCAATAATTTTTTCCTTTTTATAAAAAAACTCATCCCCCATTGATGGACATTTAAGTTGCTTCCAAATTTTTGCTCTCATAGCTAATGTGGCAGACACCTTGGTTGATATCCATCCCCTGTTTTTGTTTGAGGCCCAAAATTTCTTCCAGGGTTCACCCGTTTGCCATAGAGTTCAGGCAAAAGTAACTATTCACAGCTGCAGGGATAAGCCCTAAGGAGTGGAATCAAATTATGTTGACCAGTCTCTTTGCTAGTGATTGGTTCATGTATGGACATGTGATACAGCAATGGCCAATAGAATGTGAGGGGACATCTGCTGGAGGCTTCTGGGAAAATGTTCTTCATTCTTAAAATGACAAACCAAGAAGAAAGGAGCACATTGTAGTGTCTTATGACACTGGAACAGCAGTCTTCTTAGTACCATAAATGGTGGTGGTCTGAGGATAAAGGCTAGAAGTTGGATAGCAGGGAGAAAACAGGGAAAGAACCTGGGTCCTTTTTGACATCACTGAGCTGCCTAGTTAGCCAATCCTGAAGTCATTCTACCTGGAGACTTCCTTTATCGATCTGAATAAATCTTTTGTATAATTTAAGCCAGTTTGAGGTTACAGTCAAAGGCATCCTCGCTGATAGAGCCGGTAGATTTTCTACTTCTTCACAAGGCTGGTGTTTAGAAATATCATAGGCTTGGGAGGGGCCATAAGACGTCATCTTGACTATAATCTCAACTGTGTAAGTACAAGAAGTCACCATTTTCAATCCTTTCTGAGATTTGCCTTGGAACAAATGCCACAAAGTCATGTCTTAAGTGGGCCAGTGACTGTTTTGTAGAGCCGTGTCCATCCAGCTCTGTACAGTAGTCTGCAGCATTCAGAGTTTAGCTATTAGATTGCCCACAGGTAGTGGCTATTTCCACCCTCAGGTGAAGAAATGTAGGAGGAGTTCAAGGGGTTTTCAAAGTGTATCCTATTTGTTTCTTTAACATCCCCCAAATCTTCCAAAGTCGATTACATGGATTGTTGTCTCTATAATCAAAATCATGTTTTCCTTGCAATTCCAGGAAGGAGGGGGGAAGTCAGATCTTAAATAAGTCCCGAATTAGAAACAGTCTTTTCTCCCTCCACCCCGCTAAAGCTACACAGCCCGACAAGTCTTTCTCCTGTGGACTTTCAGACTGGCGCACTGCCAAAAATGTGAGCAAGAATTTGGCCCATTGTTACTTTAAATATCCTGTGTCACAGGCCATCTAGGAACGTCTAAGTATGGGAATTTTCCTTCTGAGGTCTGGGATGTAGATATAAATAACTCGTTTGTTCGATTCTGTCTCCATCCTCCCTCTCCTAGCTTCAGTGGCCATGAATAAGCCAGCCTTGTAAATAACCATCACCAGCCCACTCAGTGGGTGAGGCCGGGAGCATAATGCATTAGGTGCATTTTTTCCCCTTAACTCTCTAACAATAATTTCTACTTGCCAGGCAAGCTGGGGAGTAGCTATTTCCAAGGCTGCCCCAAACTCCTCTTGAAAATGCAGCCTGGGAGATGGTGGTTTAGGTTGACCTATCCTGGCCTTTCAACCCTCCTGAAAGTTTGAAGAGCTCCTATTTCTGTTAGGTTGAATAAGAAGAGAGTTTTATTCCTGTCCTCACCACTTCCTTCCAAAAAAGGATCTGCTGGAGTTAGCCTTTCACTTACATCTGTCACAGATGAACTGGTAGAGGCAGTTTGTAGCTGCCTCTCCCCTTCCAGCTCTAACTTCCCCCAGTTGCTCTGGCCTTGGGGTTATAAAAACCAAACAGGCCTTCAGGCAGCACCTGGCCTGAGACCCAAGGGGCTCCTCGCTTCTCTCCTCGGGCAGGACTCAGAGAGGCAGAGTGTGCGTGGTGGGTGACCGCAGGGTGTGACCCCCAGCCCACGCATCCAGACACCCTCCCGGCCTGCCCCGCCTCACCTTCCTCACTCCTCCTCTTTCCCTGCTTAGAAGCCTGTTGGAGTGGTGGACCTGAGATCCCCCTGTTCTCACGGGGCAGCATTTGTTATCTGGCAGCACCATGTCGCAGCACAGAGTATAAACCTCAGAGGACCTGGGTTCCAATCCCGGCTGGACCACGTACTGGCTGTGGCAACAGACAAGTCACCAAGTCTCCCTGAGCCTACGTTCCCCCATCTAAAAAATGGGCACAATAATGACTATCTCATGTGGACTCTCACAGCAAGTGGAGTTCCAACAGGGGGGTGGGGGGTGGTGCCTGCTGACTGGCCCTGCTCCAGGACTCTGCCGGCCCCGGCGGGGACCGAGGGCTGCACACGTGCAGACACAGGCCTGGGCTCCGGGGTTATTCACCCGCAACACCATCACAGTGCTCACAGTACACAGTGAAGGACAGACAAGGACCACGTCAGAGAGAGATGGTCAAGGTCCTTTCAGAGAGTGGGAAGTACTTCAGGGAAAAGAAATCGGGGGACCTAGTGGAGAATGACCCAGGGAGTGGTCAGGGAAGGCCTCTCTGAGGGAGGCATGTTTTGAGCTGAAACCCAGTGAGAAACTGAGGTCTAAGCCTCAGGATAAAGAAATGGTCTTTCCGTCGCAGGCCTTCCCAGGACCCGGGTCCTTAGAGAGAGAGAGAGACAGACAGACAGACAGACAGACACACACACACACACACACACACGCGCGCGCGCGCACACACACACACACGTACGTCAAAGAAAAATCTGCAGGAACTGCCCAAATGAAACAGGCCTGAGACAAACTGGATGGGCAGGTCTTCAGAACTCAGTCGCCCGCCCCTCCCAGGGCATGAGCGGGAGGCTGACAGCCCCTAGGGATGCCCTCCAGGGCGGAAGGGGGCAGCAAACAAATGGCCCAGATAGAGATTTCCCCGCTGTGTGCTATTTTCCTTCCTAATGCTAACGCCTCAGCTCTCGGAATCACCAGGGCTTCTTCTGACAGCTGCAGGGGTGGGGGGACTTCACACTTCCCTGCCCTGCAGGCCCCAACCCGCCTCCACCTTCCCTCAAGGCCACCAGGACTATAATCTACAGACAAAAACATGCTTGGGGGTGGGGGGAGCCCAGGGGGAGCCGGGGAAAGAGTTCAAGGCAGGATGCCTCCCCTTGACCCCGAGCACAAGTTGAGTTGAAACTGCTCTCTTCAGGTCAAAGCTGCCAAAACAAAGTTAAAGGTGTAAAAACAAAGTGAGAAGGTCACAGAGGGATGGGCCTCTCTCTGGAACCCTGGGGTGGTGGCGGGTTTGAAAAGGACTTGACTGAAAAGCACTTTTCAACCATTTTAACTACGGCAGATGCCCCTCAACTATAATGAAAGAGTGTGGGAAGGGTGGATATGGGACATTTGGCAGCCAGTTTCCTCCAGTCAGTAAACATTTTTACACATTTTAAGCAAGCCAAAGTCTTGACTTTCTCTCCCGACCTGCTCTTCCTGCAGCTTTCCCCATCTCAGTAAATATTTAATTTACCCAATAGCTCCAGCCAAAAATCTTGGGCTCGTTCTTGGCTTCTCTCTTGATTTCCCACCTCACATCTGATCCAGCAGCAAATCGTACAGGTTTACATTCAAATATATCCAGAATCTGATCTATTGTCACCACCTCCACTGCCGCGGCCACCATCCAAGCCACCCACCCTCTCTCTCCTCTGAATTATTGCACCGGCTTCCTAACTGGTCTCCCAGCTGTCTCCTGTAGCCCCAACAGTTAACTGATTCTCCGTGCAGTTGGCCAGAGCGAATTTACTGAGAACATTTACCAGCTAGGTGGCCTCGGGCAGGTGATTTCACTGTTCTGCACTTCAGTCTCTGCATCTAAACAGGAGAGAAAATAATCGTACCTGCCTTGTGAGATTGTTGTAAAGACTAAATGAAATAAGAGTGTCTGGCACATAATAAGTCTTAGTTGTATGATCTGTCTGTCATTTCCCCCATCATGCTGTACGGTAACCAGTTTTCTAAGAGTCATCTCTAACCACTAGATTGGGTGTTACCAGAAGTCATGGACCGTACCTACCACCCAGCACAACACCAGAAGTCAGTCTTCTGCTCAAACCCTCCCCAGTGGCTTCTCATTCATTTAAAACAGTATCTAAAGGCCCCACTCTGGCCCATAAGACTTCATGTGATCTGTCCCTGCCTGTATCTCCTCCAACTCCCCTTCTTCTTACTCACTTCCTTCCTGCCACACAGCCTTCCTTCCAGAGGTTCTGCCATCACACCAAGCCTCTTCTGCCTCAGGGCCTTTGCATTTGCTGGTCCCTTGTCCAGAAAACCCTTTGCCCAGGTATTTGCATGGCTCATTCCCTCACATTATTAAGGTCTTTCCCTAGTTGTCACCTCCTTAGAAAGACCTTATTAGACCTTCCTGTCCCAAATAGTCCCCCCTTTAACCTCCTGCCTTCCCCTTAGCCTGTTTTACATTTCTCCATTACCTGCTTTTATATTACATATGCATTTTTTGTTTACTTGTTTATCTTCTGTCTTGCCCACTAGATTGTAAGCTCTATGAGGATGAGAAGGTTGTTCTTTTCACCACGATATTCCCAATGCCCAGGACAATGCCTGACTCATGGCAGGTACTTAATAAAAATATGTTGGATGGGGACTTCCCTGGTGGTCAAGTGGTTAAGACTTCACCTTCCAATGCAGGGCATGCAGGTTCAATCCCTGGTCAGGGAGCTAAGATCCCACATGCCTTGAGGCCAAAAAACCAAAACATAAAGCAGAAGCAACATTGTAACAAATTCAATAAAGACTTTAAAAAGGGTCCACATCAAAAAAAAACAAATGTTGACTGGATAAATGAATGAATGAATTGACTGAGCACTCATACACCCTGACACCCTGGCAGGCACTTTACATACTACACACTCTTTTGTTCAGTCCTCAAATCATTATACTACTAAGTGGGGCTCCCATTTTAAAGACAAAGGAAACCAGGCCAAGCCCTGAACCTTCCACAGCAGGGTGAGCCCCAAGCAGAAGGGGCCCCAGATGCTGTTCCCCTTGCCCCTGCTCACTCCTGCTCGGCCTTCCTGGCCTAATGGACCTTCCAGGTCAACTCACACATCTCTTCTTCAATGCAGCCTCTCCTGCCCAGGCAGGCCAGGCACCCCTCTGGCACCCAGTAGAGTCTGCCTGGCTTCCCACTCCACTTCCAACAGTTGGATGGCCTTGGGTGGGTGACTTCATTCCTCTGCACTTCAGTTCCTACATCCAAAAAGTGCAGAAAAGAATAGTACCGGCCTCATGAGACTGTTGTGAAGATTAAATGAAGTAAGTAATGACCTCCAAAAATTGCCTGGCATTTAAGTCCTAATATCATGTTTCATCTGTCATTTCACTCACAATTCTGTGTTGTAAT
Source organism: Mesoplodon mirus (assembly GCF_964341445.2). Taxonomy (NCBI): domain Eukaryota; kingdom Metazoa; phylum Chordata; class Mammalia; order Artiodactyla; family Ziphiidae; genus Mesoplodon; species Mesoplodon mirus. The sequence continues at coordinate 65,064,656 of NC_138980.1, forward strand.
TGGCTGTTTACTGGGCCATCTCCTCCTGCTAGTTGGGTGTTACTGGAAGGCACGGACCCTATCTAACCCCCAGCACAATGCATGGCACATGGTAGGCTAATAATCACTGTCTGCTAAGTCAGCAACAGTAACAGTGAAAACTTACATTCAGTACGTCCTCTTTATGTGCCAGGCCAGGTGCCAAGCACTTAAAATGGATTAACTCATCTGAGCCTCACAACAAACTCACGAGGTACTATAAATCTTGCCATTTTACAGATAAGGAAACTGAGGCTTTCAATGTTTAAGCAAATTGCTGCCCAAATAAGTGGTAAAACCAGCTACTTCTATTCAAAGAGGAAGGAAGGATGGAAGGAAGGAAGGAAGGAAGGAAATCAACTTGACCTTACTATTGGCTTAGCCAACTCAGAGCTCAAGGGAATTAGTGTACACTTGTGTGTGAAACGGAAGGAGAGAGCTAATAAACTTGCAAATCTCCCACCCAGTCCCTAACCTGGCTCTGGCTCCAGCCTAAATAATACAATGGCAGCTAACTGTTTCCTGCTGCCCAGATGCTATCTCTTGAGCAATCAAGCACCCGGCTTCAGATGCAGAGCCGGAGAATTGTCATTGTTCACCTCTGGGTGAGGGTTGAGGGGCGGGGGGTCACAAGTCCCCTGGGTTTCCTTGTATCTCCACTTCCCTCTACAGCAAATTCCTGTGGGGGAATATAGGTACCAAAGCGACCTGATGAATAAATCATCCAGCCCGGAGGAGCCCAGGCGAGAATGCAGCCCTGATCCCTGACTGTTTCAAAATTGGGAAAGAGAGAGAAAAAAAAAATTCCGTCTCTGAACACCACATTGGGGGAAGTTTCCGCTTGCCCTGAGTTTCAACCCCCTTCGGGGACTGTCGGAAGCACGCAGCTGAGCGCTGCCAGCACCCAGCACACAGAGTAGTATGGGCTTGTCCGAAGCTGGGAACAAACTCTGGTGGGTTGGTCTTGTCTTTCAAAAGTGGTCCTGCTAGCTTGGGAAATGCGTGCCAAGAAAACAAGTGATAGACGTACAGTTTGAAAGCCACAGCAGTCTAACCTGGCCGATGCAGGATGGATGGGGTAGTCAGTCAGAGAACATGGGTTTGGGGTCTGGCCTTGGGTTCAGATCACAACTCTACCACCCACTGATTGGGAACTCTGGGTGGGTTGTTTGTCCTTTCTTTGCCTTGGTTTTCTCATCTGTAAAAATGGGGATCATAATTCTCACCTTACACACTTGTTGTTGGGCTTAAGAGGGACGAGGGCTGTAAAATGCCAAGGACAGAGGACATAGTAGGTACACTGTCATGTTAGTTCATTTCCCCAGAGGGAGGGGGACCCCGAGCCAGGAGGGCCAGGGCCAAGTGGAGGATAGCCACCCACATAAGGGGATCCCCTTCCATATTGCAAACACAGTATCCAGGGCCCGTGGCCATAAGGTACCTGCTGATTCTAATTCACTCGCATACTCTTAGGAGCATGCGTTTTCTTGCAGAGGCCTTTGAGATTCATAGCACATGTTTCAAACATGCCTCCTGTACACTGAGCACAGCGCTCAGGGCTTCTCTTCAAAAATTAATTCATCCAATAAATATTTACTGAGAGCTGACTGCTTGTCAGGCCAGGATCTGGGATGAGCAAGACAGGCCTGGGGCCCACCCTGGGGAAGCCGGGCCGTCTGGCTGGGGAGACAAACCAGGCACGGGGGCGTGGTGTGGGTTCTGCTGGTGAGCCCCTTGATTATGGGTAAAAGCAGAGATGGTGTGACGTGAACAGGCTATTTGTTGAAAAGAAGGAAAGGAAACACACTGAAGGAGCACCCACAATACTCCAGAGATGAAGCACCTCATGGGTCCTGGGCTCTCAGATCTGCCAGTGGAAGCGAGGGCTCCCTCCGTATAGGCAAGGCTGCTGGACTCTGGGAGGCCAGGTGCCCCTCACACGGGGACCGCTGGAAGAGCCAGGATTTGAACACTGGCTTTCCTTGACACCCAAGCTAGCGTTCCTTCCGCTGTGTCACAGGGAATTAATACAATATGTCCCCATCCCCTGAGGATTTCAGACCATCTGCAGATGGTCCAGCTGTGGGGGGAGTTTAGGATCAGACTTCAGGGGGCCTGGAGTACTGAAGTAGCCCATCCAGTCTTGGTTTTTTGAGCAGAGCAAATGGTAAGTTAGGAGCTGTATTTGAGAGAGAGAAGCTCTGACTGGGGGACAACAACCCCAGAAAGAATATAATGTCAGCTCTCATTGCTGAGCCCTGGGCTCACCCCAGCCCTACCGTTATCAAGCTGTGCTAGAGATCAGAGAAGTGCAGCCATCCGCCCAAAGTCCCATGGCTGGTGAGGAGGATTTGAACCCACAGCCCGCGCTCCTAACCACTGCCTCGCTCTTCTGGGTGAGAGGTCAGCAACTAGAGAAAAAGCTGAGAGGAGAGGCCGGCGGTCTATGGAAGACTTGCAGAGAAATCTCTGGAGCTCTGTGCCTCTCCAAGCCCTGCTCCAGCCCAGTGTCTCTGTCCCATGACAGGCTTCACCTTTTCTTATGCTGCGTCCCCTCCTAGAACACCCGGCCCCTTCTCACGGTCTCTTGCAAGTTGACCTATCTGTCCCAAAGTTCACTCCCTCTCCTGACCTCCCACTGCTCTGGGTGCCTCTGACCCCCAACCCTACACTGGAAGCCAAGATCAGAATCTGGACCTGTCACCTCTTGGCTGTGCAACCAGGGCTAGTCTCTGCCTCAGTTTCCTTGTCTGTCATAAGGATGTCACATATCTACTTCACCCAAGCTCTGTAAGAACTAAATCAAAGGCAACAAGGAATATGCCGGTGCCCTAAAAGGGAAAGAGTGATGTTTCTTGGTGATAAGAGACTCCTCATTAATTTTGCCACATTGTCCCACCAGCTTGTGGTATTTGAACCGAGGTTATTTTTGCCTCTTGTCTGTTCCGCTGGGGCAGACTCCACACGGGACTAGTCACAGTGAGGCTTCTGCTCTGGGTGTCTTTCTAGGGAAAGACCCTGGGAACCAGAGGAGCCAGCGTGGACAAGGGGCCTAGCTGCCTGGGCCTCCCCACCCCTGCCAGTCCTTTCCTGAGTCTGCCTTGGCCCTCTGGCTTCCGAGGCAGCTGCAGGCCTACACAATTCACCTCCTTCCCGTGTAACCCATTTCAGGATTAGCCAGCCAGGAGGTCATAAAATGCAAAGAGGAAGTGGGAGCATCCCACAATTGTAGGAACCCGGACTCCAAAGGAAGTAACCTGTCTGTTGGTCTGTCTGCCTCTGGGGAAGTGGGCTGTAAATCCAAGTCTTAAGGGCTGGTGAAAGGATATGAGCTATTTATAAAGAAGTCTGGGGCTTTTGAACTCTTTAAAGAGGCAATAACCTTCTCTCAGGTAATTGGGGTTTGGTAGCGAGGGCTCAGATGCTTCAGCAAACAAAGCTGCCAGCGCCCAGCTGGGAGAGTGAGGTGGGGAGTGGGTGCTGGGAAGAGAAGGCCCCGCCTGGCCCCCTATTCTCCTTTGCGTCCCTGACCCCGTGCTGCTCACTGAGCACACACAGGTTAACTCGCGACTAGGGACTCTTCGCTTCCTGTGAAGAGTATGGGAGGCCGATCTGTGAGCTATCATAGGTGTTCCTCCAGGTTTGCATCAAATGCTATTTCTTCGACATTGAATATTCTCCCCTCTGGTCCCTAAATGTCACTACATCCGAGAGTCCTTCCCTGACCATGCTGGCATCTATCGTCGCATTAGTTGGTTTTATTTTCTTCAAGGAACTTTCAGCCATCTGTGAGCTGGGCCTTATGCCCAAGCCCTTTCCAGATCCTTAGCACCACTGCCCTGCTTGGCACATGGAAGGCACTCCCTAAATATCTGTTGCATGAATGAATAAATTAACATAAGAATCACACAGGGGGCTTCCCTGGTGGCGCAGTGGTTGAGAGTCCGCCTGCTGATGCAGGGGACACGGGTTCATGCCCCGGTCTGGGAAGAGCCCACATGCCGCGGAGTGGCTGGGCCCGTGAGCCATGGCCGCTGGGCCTGCACATCCAGGGCCTGTGCTCCGCAACGGGAGAGGCCGCAGCAGTGAGAGGCCCGCGTACCGCAAAAAAGAAAAAAAAAAAAAAAAAAGAATCACACAGAAGAGGGGACCCTGACTCTGCTGTGGGAGCCGGGAGGTAAGACTGGGCCCTGAAAGGCTTCATAGAGAAGGTGGCATGCAAGTGTACCCTGCGGGAATAGCAGCCCCTAGGAGTGTGGGCCAGGGGACTCAGTATGTTTCAGTGCCTGGTGTGTTTCAGCGAGTAGGAGCAATGCTGGGCTGCCAGAGTATGGACGCAGGAGGTGAGGCTGGAAAGGAGGGTTGCAAGTAGGTTATAAAGGCTCTGGAAGCTGAACTACAAATAACTTTGATTGGAAAACACTACATTTCACCAGGTGTTTTCAGGGAGGATGGGAGGGATGAAGAGTTAGAACACAGGGGACTTTTAGGGAAGTGAAACTGTCCTGTGTGATACTGTAATAGTGGCTACATGTCATTATACATTTGTCCAAACCCACAGGATGTATAACAAACACAGAGTGAACCCTAATATAAATTATGAACTTTTTAGTTAATAATCGTGTATGAATATTGGCTCATCAATTGTAACAAATGTACTACATTAATATAAAGTGTTAATAAAAGGAAAAATTGAGGGAGGAAGGGGTAACGTGTGAACTCTGTAGTTTCTGCTCATTTTTCTGTATACCTAAAACTGCTTTAAAAAATAAAGTCTTTTAAGTGTAAAAAAGAAAACAACAGACAAAGTGTCCACCAATTGTGATAGAACAAATCAGCCACAAAAATTCTGTACTGGTTTAGAACAATCTCCAACAGAAAGGTAAGTGCTAACCAGTGAGGATGGCATGACCCCACTTTTGTGACTCCTGGGGCTGGATTATGGCTGGACGTCTGGGATGATACCCAAGGCACTGTGGCAACCTCACCTCTGGGAGGGGATGCATGGAGACTTTTCAGTATACACCCTTTGGCATTTTTAAATTTTTGGACCACGTGCAAGTAATACCTTTCCGAAAAAGACATAAACTTTAAAATTTATCTGTAAACTTAAAAACTTTTCTCCTTCAGGTCTAGCTTATATAAGCACAGTGGAAAAGAAAAATCCTGTGCACAGTTCCTATCTTCCAGGAGTTGATGATTGCCCAGCATCTCTGCCTAACACTCTTTACACTTGTGATGATGAGTTATTCTTAAATATTTGCTATGATTTGTCTTCCCTGTTAAAGTGTCAACTCCTTGGAGCCATGGGTATTGTCTGTAACATGTATTGCTATATCTCTGGTGCCCGCTAAAAAGATCTTTTAATACTATGTTGACATACTGACAGCTTAAATTCAGCCTCTTCCATGAAGCTTGCCTGACTGCACCATGGAAATCTCTCCTAAATTTCCATGTCTTCCTAGTTTTCTTTCTTTGATTTATTCAGCAAATGCCTATTGTGCGCCTACCCTGTCAGACACTTCACTCTCGCAGTACAATCTTTCCCTCATGTTTCTTTCCCTCTCCATGTAACCGCTATGTGCAGGGACTGTATACTATCTTTGTATCTCCTTGTACAATCTAGAACATTACTGTGCACATAGTACATGCCCAGTGAGTGAATTCACTCAATTCGTGTTCTAACCAAGTGAGTTAATATAAATAACCAACATAGGAGCAGCCATTGATTTTTCACTTAATCCTCACAGCAAGCCATCAGAATCAGCACCATTTTGCAAATGAGGAAACTGAGGCTAGAGGCATGCAATGATTTGCTCAGGGTTCCACAACCAGTAGAAAGCGGAGGCCCAGACTGGCTTACCTTTGGGAACCGGTATAATGGAGGGAGGAACCATGTCACCTTCCTGTATGGGAGTCAGACCACATTTCTGAGATGGCCTTGAGGTCACACAGTGGGAAATGGCTCTGCTAGTCTCACAGGCAACAGTCTGACTGTAGGTGGTGGAAGGGATGGATTTTAAAGGGGTCATTTTAATGACAATGGTCACTGAATGACAGTGGTTCAGTCTAAGCACCAGAGAAGAGCACCATCAACTGTACCACACAGGTGGGTGCCACAGGGCATCAAAGGTGGGCTGTCAGTGCCCAAGCGGCAGTGTTCCCACTGGAGGGGCAGCAGAGAGGGGGACAGGGAGGAAGGGGAGCGGGAGAGCCAGGAAGGGCCAGGCCAAGGCCCCCTAGCATTCAAGTGATAATACCACCAGATAATCCAGAACCCATCCTGACCTGGTCAGAGAAGGGGCAGGAGTGGACAGGGCTACAGTCAGAGCAGCAGGACTCCATGAGTCAGGGTCATGGAACCCCTCACAGTCTGGTCAGGAGCAGCAGCACAGAGGGTGGTGGAGGAAAACGCCCCAGAGGAATACGAGCAAGGCATGGGCTTGGCGGTTAGGACCATGGAATAAAGCTAAATCCCTCACCCCAGCATCTAATAACATGAAAACCAGTTACAAAAAAGCCAACAAACAGTAATTCACCAAGAACATCCAGAAAGCCTGTATGGTGTGCAGGTCTGCTTGCTGAGTAACACGGGGGATTCTTGGTCTCCACGTGCGAGTACTGCATGAAGCACCAAGCATCTTTCATCCCAGGCTGCCCAACAGCCTGATGAGCCAGATGCTATCCCCATTTATAGATGAGGAAACAGGCTGTCACCCGGGTCCCACACGTGCAAAGTTGCAGAGCGCTGTTCCAACAGCTCCATCTCACCCCAACCACTGGCCTCAGACTCCTAGACTCTACAAGGCACTCCCTGGCCAGATGCCGTGCCACTCACCATGTGTTAGCTCACTGAATCCTTGCAGCCATCCAGTGCCTAGTGCTGTTATCAGGACCAGAACCAGGGTAAGCTGAGTGCCTTTATCTTAACTAAAACCAGGATCAGTGTTACTGATTTTTTCTTTTGCCTTAGGCTCCAATATGGCTCTGTGTGGTCCTTCTTTGTTTACATTTTTAACAATGTGTTCATGGATTTTTAGCATTGATTTTGACTCTTGAAAAATATTGCATGAAATTATTATTTGTCTTTTCTTTTTTTTTTTTTTTTTTTGCAGTACACAGGCCTCTCACTGCTGTGGCCTCTCCCGTTGCGGAGCACAGGCTCCGGACGCGCAGGCACAGCGGCCATGGCTCACGGGCCCAGCCGCTCCGCGGCATGTGGGATCTTCCCAGACCGGGGCACGAACCCATGTCCCCTGCATCGGCAGGCGGACTCTCAACCACTGCACCACCAGGGAAGCTCTGATCTCTGAACTTTTGGCAGGGATGGGGTAGAGGAGGTGGGGTACCTCTTAAATTCTGTTCTCAGGTCTAGTGCCTCACCCACCTCACCTTGGTCCTGGCCCTGAATTATACCCACTTTCCAGATGAGGAAACTGGTACATGGGGGAGGGGTTATTTGTCTTGATTACAGAGCTAGGAAGTAAGTCCTAGAGCAGAAATTAGAATCCAGGGAGTGCACTGCCTTCAGCTACCACGCTCACTTCTCAGGGATCTGTGTCTTGTAATCAGGATGCTTTTACCTCGGCTCTGATTCTCTCACCCTTTATTCTGCAGTTTTCAGGCATCAGACCGCCCTCCTCCACTCCAGTCTGGCCCTTCCTCACCCCCAGCACCATGCCACAAACCCCATCTGTCTTTCCAAACCATCCCCCACCCGGCGGCCTCCCTGGAACTCTTGCTGACTTCCTGAGTCTCCCAAACAGATGTGGTTTCTCCGTCCTCTGTACTAAAGGCCCTCTGTGTATCTTCTCTGTGGCACGTACTCTTCCCTCTCCTGCTGTAGGTCATGTCTGGACTTGCCTTACTCATCTTCCCAGATGACCTCTGTTATCATCATCTCCCCGAGGTAGGAGCTGCAGGAGGAAGCGTGTTTTGTCTACTCCTGTTTAAGTGCCCTCAGGACCTCTGCTAGGGCTTTCTTCATAATAAACACTTAGGAAAACTATTTTAAATGCTGTGTTAATGTCGGTTAGGAGTGCAGGCTCTGCATCCAGGCTCAGTGCATTTGAATCCTGGCTCTGCCACTTACGAGCTGTGTGACTTGGTCTGTTTCCTCAAGTGCAAAGTGGAGGTAATATGGGGCAGCTTGATGTGAGTTTCTAGTACACTTCTTGACTCACGGGACATTGTCACAGGATGTTAGCTGCAATTAGTAAGGGCTCCATAGAGGTAGCAGTTGTGATTAGGTAAACGGATGTGCTAGCCAGTTACAGGATAGCTTAGAGATGCAGGAGACAGTTTGGAGATTAGCCAAGTAGGTGCTCATTTAGAGTGTGGCTATGAGAATGGAAAAAGGAGGGAAGGGTACAAGATGCATGTTGGGGGGTAAACGGACCCAAAGAAGGCAGGGGGATAGGTTAGGGTGAGCTGAAGGTATTGTTGGGGGATGTATGTTTGGGGGTAACCAGTGGCTCCTGGGACCTGCTGACACCATTTCTGCATTATGTAAACTGCAGGCCAACCTGTGCTGGCTAAATGATGGTGGAGTTTAAAACATACAGCATGGGGAAGCCGTGAACTGATAGACAACCAAACAAGAAAGAGAAAGGCACGGAGGCCATCTCCTTAGGGCTGGGAAGACAGGGAATCTCCCAATTCCTTCTGACAAAAGAGCCCGTGGGAAAGCAGGCTGCATCCTCCTCTTCCAGCCCCCGAGGTGCTAGTTTCTTCACAGGGTGAGGCTGGGGGGAGGGGTCCTTGGGGAAACCAGGGAGAGCTACGGGCCGCCCCCTCCCGGGCAGGCAGGGGCATTTGGTCCAGTGGCCGGAAGGAAGGTCCATTAGAAGGCCATAAAGAGGGCGAGCCTCCTGACCCAAGGGCCTCTGGTCATGTCGCGGCCGAAGGGCCAGGCTCAGAGGGAACAAAGGGACCTTCCTTGGCAGGAAGCCGCTGAGAGGCTCAATTGCCTTGTTCTCTTCCCGCCTCTCACTGGTCCAATGGCCCCTCTGCTCACTGAGCTGCAGGCCCCTTCCTCTCCACAAAACAAGGCCTGGGGGTCGGGGGGCTCCTGACAGATGAAGAGAAATATCCCAACTACGGAAGACTCTGGAAATAAAAGGAGTTATCTCCCAGGGGTGTCGGGGTGACTTGAGGGGGACCAAAAGGCCGGCTCCATTTGGTGCCTGAAATTCCCACCCTTAACTACCGCCAGGGTCCCACGCCCTGGGAGGTGTCATTATCACCTATTAGCATCTTAAGTAAGTTTTAATGTTCTGGGAGGGGCCGTGGAGGCCAGGCTGGGAGCCGAGGCTGTAAGGGAGGCCCAAGGAAGGGGCTCCAGACCAAATCTCCCTGGGGGGCGGTGAGAAAGGAAGGAGGTCTTAGACCAAAGGGGACTCAGAGGAGTTGTGAGGACAAACGCTGCCTATTTCAGACTCCCGAGCACATCCTGTTTCCATGAGACTTCCTCAGGCCCCTTTGTGCCTCGGCTTCTCGGCCAAGACCATCCCAGCGAAACTTCTGAAAATCGGCTCGCCGTAAACCACCACCTCCTTGTCTTGGTTCCACAGCTCAAGACTTCTGACAGACAAAACAAAAAAAAGGCAGAGTTTCTCTTGAGCTCTGCAGAGCCCGGGAATGGATGTGACCATGGGATGCAGTGCGTCCAAACCAGGCACTGTGCACACCCGGCTAGGACATCAGAACTGCTGACGTTTACTCCCATCAGACTGGTTTTGTGTGCCCGACTGGTGTCAGGCTGGTTCTCCCCAGAGAAAAGCCGCAACTAGAGGGCCCTTTCCAAACAGCCTGTGGGAAGGATGAGGCTGGTGGGACTCACAGTGGTCAGCATTGTTATCAGTCACTCAGCTGTTAGGGGTCCCGGCCACGTTGGGCAAAAATGACATTTCTGGCTGTGCTGCCAACTAGCTGTGTGACCCCAGGCAAGTGACTCAATCACTCTGGGCCTCAGTTTCCTCTGTTGCAAAATGGGGCTGATCATAGCAGCTACCTCATAAGATTTCTGAGAGGACAAAAATGCTTCCCACTCTTAGAGGGACCAAAATACCCAACCCAGCCTAGGAAGCCCAGCAGGCCCTGGGCTACGTGCCTGCCCATCATGACAGCCTCTCTGTCCTTCCTGCTTGGACCTCGGGCTCTCCGGTCTTATCTAGGTCATCAGCACTCTGAGCCGTTCCACTCAGCACCCATTGTACCAGCTTCCTGGAAAATCTTCTCTCTGGATAACTCTTTCCAGTTTTAAATTTTAACTAGACCCCAACCCTCTCTAAATCAGGCCCCTGTTTTAACCCCCTGCAACACCCTCTTCTTTCCCTTCACAGCACTTGGCCCCCTCCATCACTGGACCCCGATTTGCATGATCTCGTGTTTAAGGCCAGCTCCGCTCAGTACGCTGCAGGCTCACAAAGACCGAGACTCATTCACTGTGTGGCGCCAGTGCCTAGCACATAGCTAGCGCTCAAATAAATCTTGGTTGAACGGAAAAAATAAAATGAGATGATGCAGGTAAAATATCAGGCACAGTTCCGGGCCATTAACAGCATCAGCCACTTTGGCTGCTGCTCTGTGCTGGCTGATTCAAGACCCTTCAGAGAAGAAAATGCAGGAGACAGGCCACTCCTGCAAGACGATTACAGAGGAGACAGGAAGACATGACTGGCATCAAGGGGGAACAGTAAGGGACAGTATTGAATTAAATGTTCCATGGTGGGGTGTAACTGCCTTGGCAGCTCAGAGAAAAAGAGCTAATGAGGGCAGAGGAAAAGCATATTGGAAAAAAAAAAAAAAAAAAAGAACCAAAGCTGAGGAGAAAGTGGTATTGGAATAGCAAAGGAGAGTGGGGTAGAACTCCAGGTGGGAGGAAAATCATCCTTCCACTAGCTACCATTTTCCATTAGCAAAAGCAGCAATAACAATTATCACCACCGTAGAGCTGATATTCAATGCCACATTTCCAAGGACCAGGTACTATACCAAACCTTTTACAGAATTATTTTATTTCATCTTCAAAACAACCCTCAGAAATTTCTTTTATTCTCACTAGTTTAGAGAGCATGTCTTCCCACATCCATGTTGACCATTTTAGAGGTAAGGAAGTTAAGGCTAGGAGACCCTTCTGTAATCTGCCCAAGAGCTCACAGCTAGTAAGCAGAGGATCTGAGACTCACACTCAGACCACTTCCAGACCCAGTGGGGCCAGAGGAAGGCCGCGACAGCCTGGCAGCAGCATTCACAGTGGATGGGACAGTAAACCTCGAGTGGGGATGATATACTGAAAGCTGGCTTGGGGATGGCAGACTTGGTCCATTCTAGTATAGAAGGAATGGACTAATGTTTCAGAATTGACAAGGTGAGCCCATGGGCAGGGGTGGCCACTGTGGACACAAAGAGGCAGGGGTGGATGGATGTAGGAGAGATTTTAAAGAAGGAATAGTCAGGGCCTGGAAGCCGACTGGCTCTAAGTGTTGGATGTTAAAGGGTATTATTTAAAGCCGGGGTCCCCAACCCCGGGGTTGCAGACTGGAGGTGAGTGGCACATGAGTGAGCGAAGCTTCATCTGTCGCTCCCCATTGCTCCCCATCGCTCGCATTACCGCCCGAGCCATCCTCCCCCGACCCCATCCCATCCGTGGAAAAATTGTCTTCCCTGAAACCCGTCCCTCATGCCGAAAAGGCTGGGGACCGCTGATTGAAAGAGAACCCTCGAGTTTTAAGTCAAGGCACAATATGGGCCCATCCCCCATCTTGTCAACAGTACTTAAGGAGTTTCTTTTGACAATCTGCGTCAGAGCTTAGGAACCCCTACTTTCCCCAGTGTATCAATCAGTGTATCCCATGTATGATTTTTTTTCTTTTTTTTTTTTCTTTTTTTTTTTTTTTGGGCAGTACGCGGGCCTCTCACCGTTGTGGCCTCTCCCGTTGCGGAGCCCAGGCTCCGGACGCACAGGCTCAGCGGCCATGGCTCACAGGGCCAGCCGCTCCACGGCATGTGGGATCTTCCCGGACCGGGGCATGAACCCACGTCCTCTGCATCGGCAGGCAGACTCCCAACCACTGCGCCACCAGGGAAGCCCCATGTATGATTTTTAAGATACCTTTCCCTGGGTTGAGCGGTATACCAGTGCTGGCTCATAATAACTGCTAGAGAACATCTCTTCCCACTTCCATGTTTAGCAACATCATGTTGGCTGCTTGGGAGTATTTACACTGTGGAAATTGGCAAATGCTACTAATCAGTGCTTTTATTTCCCTGGGGAGCTAGTTGTTAAGCACTTAACAGCAAACGTGTCCCTGGATTCAATTGAAATGTCTTCAACTGCACATCAGGAATATTTTCTCCCTTCCCACTGTAAGTGAAGAATAAAGAGGAAGAACATGTAGACTCAAAAAAAGGGAGCAATGGAGTCCCACGTGAACAAGGTCACCTCTTGAGCTACAGGTAATTACAATAGCTACCATTCCCTAAAGACCAGGTCTGCGCCAGAATCCGGACTGAGACTGCTACTTGTATCATCTGATTTAATCATCCCAACAGGGCTGTTAGGTAGGTCCTACTGCCACACCCCTCTCACAGGTGAGACACCAAGGCTCAGACAGATCAAGTCACTTGTCCACAGTTACTCATGGGGTAAATGACAGAGCTGGGATTCAATCCAGGTGTGTCTGTCCCCACATCCCTGGCACTTCGCATGGAGGCTGCTTCTCTCTAGGAGACTTTCACAGCCTCCTCTCCCGACCAGTCCTGACCAGTCCCTCTTTTCCTAGCTGTACTGACCTCTACCTTGGTGAGTCACTCCTCACTTGCAAACATCAGAAAAGAATTCTGATTGTTTTGGCAGAACAGGGATTTATTTAGAGGTTACAAGGTAGTTCACAAAATTGCCAGAAAGGTAAAGAATCAAGCTTGGAAAACAAGCAGGAATCCAGGTGGACCAGTCGCCCACCAGATGACACCAATGCTGTCCCCACACCATCGAACACTTTGCTGCTGTTGCAAACTGGATGTAGTTGCCACTGCCTGGGATGAATTCTCTTTTCCTGCTTCTTTGCTTTGCCTATCCTGGACCCTGAGCCCCAGTGGGAGCATGTGATTGGCTGAGTGTCACTCACTTGGCCACACCCTGACCTCTAGGGTGTGGGGTGGGCTTCTGGAGTAGGAGGTAGATCCTATCATCAGAATTTTTAAAGTGGGGGATCCCCAAGCATAGGAGGGTTCACATGCTGGGTAGCCTCAGGGAGCTCTATCACTTTTCCTAACTCCTTGACTACCTATGCACAGACAAATTCTTTGTGCCCCTTGGAGACATATGGAATATCACCCACCACTTTTCTTATCCTGTTCCGTATGTTTCTTTCTTCACCATAAATTATGACACATTCAGTTACAAATGATGGGAAAACTCAGCTCAGACAATAAAGAGGATGTATAGGCTAATGTAGCTAAAAATGTCATGGAGTATTTGCCTTCAGGTGAGGTTTGATCCAGCATTTCAAATGACGTCATGAAAGACTTCATATCTTTCTGTCTCTTTGCTCTGCCTCCACAGTGTCAGCTTCACCCTCCCATAGTAGCCAAATGGTCAACACAGTTTCAAACCATATGCCTTTACCCCTCCCATTTGAGGAGAAGGAAGAGGGTTTTTCTAGTGGCTCCTACACAGGTTAAGATTCTTTCTCTGCTTTCGGCTTAAACTGGGGACACTTGCCCCTCTCCAAACAATGACCATGGTCATGGGATGGGATACACTGATTGATTCAGGCCAATCAGGGTTTACCCCTGGAGTTAGGCTTGCTGGCCAATTCCACCCAAACCTGAGCATGGGCAGGCACAACTGGCCCACAGGACTATCAGAGGACTGTTAATGGAATCAATGCTACAGACACAATCAGAAAATGCAGGCAATGAGTTCTACATGGTTCCCATGCCAGCTCTGGGACTCCATTTATCTCTGTAAGCACATCAGAAAGATGTAAACCCTTGGTGACACTGACTATTCCTTATTCATTTTTGTATCCCAATGACTAGCAAAACACCTGATACATAGGCACAGAGTGTGTCTGTCTAAGGAACTCAAAGTGTTCAGCAAGTAAGAACAAAATTTTGAAGTGGGAACATTCTATATGAGATTCATAAACCACTGAACACCATGTATAGGGAGGGGGCTTTAGATCTGCCCCAGCCAAGGACTGGTCCTATGGCCGCTGCCTGGTACAGGTCCTCCCTGAGGTGTACATGGAGCAGTACCAACTGTCAGTGGCCAGTTGGGTTATTTGAAGTGTTGTCTGCCTCCCAGGAATCTCTATGGGCTCGGTGCCCTCAGCTGCACTTCCAATCTAAAGGTGATGGTGTGAGTCACGAAGGTGGGTATGGGGGCTGGGGGTATCAGTGCTGGCTTTGAACAATGCCCCTCTGTGAGAATCCTTATTCACTGAGTATGACTCACTCTGTTTTTTTAGAACAGGGTTTCTATCTCCTTTGGGTCTCTGGGGTTTCATGGCACAGGTTTTGAAGGAAAATATGGTAATAATAATAAAGAGAGAGAGCAGAGCCGGGTGGGAGAGAATAGGAGAGAAAAGTTATGAACATCAGTATCTTCTCTTCTCTCCTCTGGCTCAAATGTATTAAAAATAGAGATCTCCAAACAATCTCAAAGTCACTCAAACCAGTACCTCATTTCAGGATGGTGCAGTATTACCCCAAATACATCATTATCCTTAAAGTATCTTTACCACACAATTGGAGGATAAAACTGAAGAACTCTCCTGGAATGAAGAATAAAAACCAGAGAGGTGAAAAGTAAGAGAGAAAGGGAAAGAAGCCCTGATTTTTTTTTAAAGTCAAGCAATGTCTGGCACACAGTACAGCCTCATAAGTATTTGTTGAATAAATGAATAAAGTAATAAATGAAAAAAATTAATAATCCTACAAGGTAGATAAAACAGACACTGAGCTCACACCAAAAAAATTTTGGAAGCTGAAATGAATATGAATGGACTTTGCAGACTTGAGAAATATGAATCCTAAGTCAGCTGTGGAGGAACAGTCAGATTACAGCTCAGACTTTCCCCAAGGGGTCAGAATAGGGAGCACTAGTTATCTCCTAAAGTAGGGGTGGGGTGGAGCTAAAATCAGGGGACTGGTTGGTTTAAAAGTTAGTTTAAGAAGATGGTGGGGGCTTCCCTGGTGGTGCAGTGGTTAAGAATCTGCCTGCCAGTGCAGGAGACATGGGTTTGAGCCCTAGTCTGGGAAGATCCCACATGCTGCAGAGCAACTAAGCCCGTGCACCACAACTACTGAGCCTGCGCTCTAGAGCCTGCGAGCCACAACTACTGAGCCCACATGCCACAACTACTGAAGCCCATACGCCTAGATCCCGTGCTCACAACAAAGAGAAGCCACTGCTCCACAATGAAGAGTAGTACCCGCTTGCTGCAACTAGAGAAAGCCCATGCACAGCAACAGACCCAATGCAGCTAAAAATAAATAAATTTAAAAAAAAAGAAGAAGAAGAAGCTGGTAGATCCCAGATCCCATCACCCACTCTGGTCAGCCATGTGACTCCCTCTTTCCCACCTGGACAAAAGGCTAAGATTTTTTCTCAGGAGAGGGTAGAATGGGAGGGGTCTGAATTAGAGAAAACCCTACAACTGAGGGTAAACGTACCATGGGAAAACAGAGGGATCTGGTGACACTGACATATTGAATGCTGAGCCCCCAGCCCTCCTTTCTACCTTGGCTCCCAGAAAGCTGGCAGTCAGTCTTGTATTCTCCTGACAGAAGAAGAGAAACCCCTTCTCTGGGGAATTTGACTAGCCCAAGAGGAAAGATACAAAATACTAAAACCAGGAGTTTCCCAATGAGGGAGCCAGCCAGATCAGCATACAGCAAAGATCACAGTCATGCGGAGCTTCCAAAAAAATACCTCATTCTTAAATATAAACAAACAAGGGTCACTGTACATTTGAGGAAAGCCAAATGAAAGGTAGAGACCAAAGCAAACATAAAAAAAGCATTTGGGAGGAAACAGAAAAAGTACATGAAGAGGAAATCTCTTTTAAAAACTATCATTACAATTTCCAGGGTGTTAAGAGATTTTTTGCATTCATGAAAAAAGAACAGTATGCTACAAAAAAAGAAATATCAAGAGAATAGAAAAGAACTCCTGGAAATTACAAATAGATAGTATAAATTGAAAACTCAGTAGAATTGTTGGAGGATAAAACTGAAGAACTCTCCTGGAATGAAGAATAAAAACCAGAGAGGTGAAAAGTAAGAGAGAAAGGGAAAGAAAAGCAGAGGACCTATCTAGGAGGTCATTCTTCAGTTAACAGGGTTTCTAGAATGAAAGAATAGAAAAACTGAAGGAGAGTCAATCATTAAGGAAATGAATCAGTCTGGGTTTGAACAGAGAAACAGAACCACCACAAGTGATACAGGATAAGGGATTTGTTACAGGAGTTAGGCCCTCCACTGTCATGGAGTTGGTGGAGCAGTCTATGCAAACTGCTGCCTTTGAAAACTAGTGTTGAGCCTAAAGTCTCTACAGACTGGCAGTTGGGGAGGAAAACTGGGTGCGGAAAAGATCAAAGACAAGGTGGAACCCAAGAGGGCAAACTGGAACCCATGTCTTTCTCTCACTCCCTCCAACCTGAATGCAATGGGTGATCTACAGGAGAATCTGGCACCCTTTCACCACCACAGAGCTACACACACACCAGCCAAAGAAGTTGGAGAGGCTGAAGGAACAGATATGGTGGGGGTTAATGAAGCTGTGAGTCCAGGTGCTATCCCAAACCAGCCAGGTGAGCTAGGAGATGCCTCAGTGCCTGACACCGAACGCCAACATTCAGAGCGTACAAATATGGCTGCTGCTTTATTTTCACCTTCCAGATTTGGTACAAAATGTCCTTTGTGGCCAACACTAGCTTGACACCAGACAGACAATGGGGTTCTGGGAGACGTGGTTCCAGCTTAGCTAAGATGACACAGCACAAAGCAACCATTTATCAGAATGTACTTTTTTAATTAAAAGAGTCCACAGAGTGCCCTGAATATGAAAACAGACTCACATCAAGTCACATCACTGTGAAATTTCTAAAAACTGGGGACAAAGAGAAAGCAAGATTCCAGAGAGAAAAAACAGGTTTCAGACAAAGAATCATAATGACATCAGGTCACTCAACAGCAACTCAGAAAGTTAGAAAAAACAAAGCCATGTCTTCAAAATTCTGCAGAGAAATGATTTCCAAGTTAGAATTCTTCAGCCAAATTATCACTTAAAGGTAAGGGTAGACTAAGGCATTTTCAGACATGCGCAGTCTAAGGAAGCTGCTGAATGATGTGATCTACCAGGAGACAGGAGATTCTGGCAAAAGTGGATCCAGCAGCAGAGGAAAGTGACAGGAGCCCTGGATGACAGTGTAGGGGGACCTCAAGACCACTGTTGTACCTGAGGCCCAGAGAAAACCAGGCCAGGCCCAATGGTCAGAGGAGCTGTGGGATTTCACTGAGGCGAAGTCGACAGAATGTCTCATGTATTTTAATGTATTGACAAGAGACTCACAATTAGGGATTCCTTGGGTTGAATTTATGATAATCGTATCAAATACTTAGCAAACAAACAAACAAAATTAGGGTAAGTATGACCTCCAGGGGAAACAACAACAGTTACAGAGGAAAGGAAAAATATTCCTAGAATACTGCATGGCTCAGCTGTGAATAGCATTCCACAGTCATAATAGTATAAATGCTGAATACTGATCTAATAAATATTACATGTAACTATATTGGGAGATGGGGGGCGGGGCGGAGAGTATGTATATGGTGGGAGGGGATGAAGATGGGATGAAGGAGCAATCCTCATGTCCCAATCTAGAATTCTCAGATAACTATTTGATCTGATTTTATTCCATGTGAAAGTATTGCCAAATAGAAAAATTTATATTTTTTATTATATTATATTAATATCAGTTTATATTATGATACATATGGTCCTGTTTCACAGTGGTAAAGTCAAAGATAATGCCTAAAACTGAAAAACCAAGAAGCATCAATCTAAGTATATTATTTAGATATGCAGAGGTAATTACCAAAAGAAATAGCTAAAGGACTTCAAAGTAGTCACCACTTGGGAGGAGAAAATGGGGTTAGGGGAGACCTGCCATTTTAAAATAAGTTTTGTAGGGAATTCCCCAGCAGTCCAGTGGTTAGGACTCCATGCTTTCACTGCCAAGGGCCTGGGTTCAATCCCTGGTAGGGAAACTGAGATCCACAAGCTGTATGGCCTGGCCAAAAATAAAATAAAATAAGCGTTGTAGAAGTACTTGTACTTCTTTTTTTTTTTGCGGTATGCGGGCTTCTCACTGTTGTGGCCTCTCCCGTTGCGGAGCACAGGCTCCAGACGCGCAGGCTCAGCGGCCATGGCTCACGGGCCCAGCCGCTCTGCGGCATGTGGGATCCTCACGGACCGGGGCACGAACCCATGTCCCCTGCATCAGCAGGCGGACTCTCAACCACTGCGCCACCAGGGAAGCCCAAGTGCTTGTACTTCTACTTCTGTACTTCTGTACTTCTGTACTTCTGTACTTGTACTACATAAACTATGTACAGGTGGTTCTTTGACTTAAAAAAAAACTAACTAAAACGTAAAAGTGTGGCTATTAAAATAAAAACTAACTAAAACATAGAAGTGTGGCTACTGCTATGGTCTGAAGGTTTGTGTCCCCCTAAATTCATACACTGAAATCCTAATGCCCAATGTGATGATATTAGGAGGTGGGGCTTTTGGGAGGTGATTGGGTCATGAAGGTGGAGCCCTTATGAATGGGATGAGTGCCCTAATAAGAGACCCCAGAGAGTTCTCTAGTCCCTTTTGCTGTGTGAGGACACAGTGAGAGGTCTTTAATCCTGAAGAGGGTCTTCACCAGAACCCGACCATGATGGCACCCTGATCTCAGAGTTCCAGCCTCCAGAACTGTGAGAAATAAATTTCTATTGTTTATAAGCCACCCAGTCTGTGGGATTTTGTTACAGCAACCTGAACAGACAAAGATAGCCATCAACTCTTAGGGAATGAAAGAGGGAAAGGGAAGGATGTAGGGTGCGGGAAGAAAGGAAGGGAGAAAGAAAACGAAGCTTTAAATAGTTAACGCGCCTAGCCCAAGTTCACAGCACTGGTAAACGACAGAGCTGAGTTTTGATCCCAGGTTCATCTGACTCCACACGACTTTCTATAAACCACTACACAAAAAGACATCAACCCCTCAAGGTCTTCATTTGGTCTGGAGTGGACCCAAATGTTTGGTGGGTGACACTGCACCTTGGGCAGAGATAGAGGAGCTGAGGGCACAGTTAGTGAGAGGTGGAGACAGAGGGAGAGGAGGTTGGGTAAACAAATAGTTAATCAGAAAAATGTGAGGGTGTCCCCTGAACAGAGCCGGACACTGGGGGAGTTGGGAGGCACAGCTCAAATGCATGAGAGGATTTGAAGCACAGGCAAAGAGGAGTCATGGGAGACAGCAATTCAGGCTCCTGGTGGAGATACTGGTGGGAGAAGAGGAAGGAAGGGAGGCTGAGGAGGGAAAAGGATGCTCCCTGGACAGGAACGGGAGCACAGGCCAGGATGAAGCCTGTTCAGTAGGACAGCTGCAGGTTTACATTCTTGAATAAAAACTCTTTCCAGATACAGCAAACAGCAGGAGCCCAGGGATATCTGCGGAATACATGAATGCAAGAGCAAAAGGCAGGGGTTCTTCAGCCGTTCAGATTTGCATTCCTGAACCCTAAGCGGTTGGAAAGTGTATGCCTTTGAAGCTCTCATTAGACAAAGAATGCTTGAATCTCGGATTTCTCACCAAGACTTAGGTGGGGTGGTGTGCTGCACCCCCTCAAGACCAGGTCTCAAGAGAAGAATGTTATATATATATATATATATATTTTTTTTTTTTTTTTTTTTTTTTTTTTTTGCGGTACGCGGGCCTCTCACTGTTGTGGCCTCTCCCGTTGTGGAGCACAGGCTCCGGACGTGCAGGCTCAGCGGCCATGGCTCACGGGCCCAGCCGCTCTGTGGCATGTGGGATCCTCCCGGACCGGGGCACGAACCCGTGTCCCCTGCATGAGCAGGCGGACTCTCAACCACTGCGCCACCAGGGAAGCCCAAGAATGTTATATTTTTAAGAAATCTGTAAGCCAATTGTTTTTTGTTTTTTAAAAAATAGGATTTAATTAATTAATTATTTTTTATTGGTCACGCCATGCGGCCTGTGGGATCCCAGTTCCCCGACCAGGGATTGAACCCCTGCCCTTGGCAGTGAAAGCATGGAGTCCTAACCACTGGACTGCCAGGGAAGTCCCAGCCAATTGTTATTGTGTTGGTAGCTTGAAATTGGCCACGGTGGGAATCTTAACACCCTGGAAATCAGTGCAAGCTACGATTTAGGGCTTTGTTTTAATTTCAGAAAGCTGGTTGTCGAGCATTTACCAGCACACCACTGCATACATGTGTTAAAAGAGGAGAGGGCTGGGCTTCCCTGGTGGCGCAGTGGTTGAGAGTCCACCTGCCGATGCAGGGGACACGGGTTCATGCCCCGGTCCGGGAAGATCCCACGTGCCGTGGAGCGGCTGGGCCCGTGAGCCATGGCCACTGAGCCTGTGCATCCATAGCCTGTGCTCCGCAATGGGAGAGGCCACAACAGTGAGATGCCCACGTACCGCAAAAAAAAAAAAAAAGAGGAGAAACTAGACACCCACTGAGTGAACAGGGAAGCCATAGTGATGACGTTAATTGCAAGAGCTAACATTTACAGAGTAAGTACTATATGCCCTACGCTGTATTAGATGCTTTCATATATTGTCTCATATAATCTTGTAAAAACCCCATGACGTAGATATTTTTACCCATTTTTACACATATTGGGGTTGAGGTCCAAAGAGATTAGGTAGTTTTGCTCAAAGATACAAGCCAGTAAGTAGGAATCAAGCCTCCCGTCTTAGATTTAAAGCCCACGCTCTCAGCACCGCCGTGGGGGAGGAATATTGCAAAGTGGGTAAGTGTGAGGATGCTGGAGCCAAGGTGCCTGGATTCAAACACTGCTTCTGACACTTACTAACTGTGTGAGCTGGAGTGGGATATTTAATCACTCTTTGCCTTAGTTTCTTCATCTGTAAAATAGGGTGAACAATCAAATCTTCCACACAAAGTAGCATTTCACACAGAACCTGGTACTAACAACAAAGTTAGTTATTATTACCTTAATTATTAACAAAGTTTGATGGTTTCTATCTTATTCCACATTTGATGAAACTATTTGACTCAAAAAATGCATTTGATCTCTGGAGGATACACAAGAATCTAGTTTGTTGGTAGCCTCCAGGGAGAAGTGGGGACAGATGTGGGAAGGAAGCTGAATCAGCCAACATCTACCCAGGCAACAGAAACCACACAAGTTATTTGATCCGAGAAAACTTAATATAAAGAATCGTTAATACGATGTAAAATTGTTAACCAGGTAACTGCAATGTAAACACTCCGAGGTTTCATAGCAGTAACGACTGCAGGAAGCCGTCACTACCCCTTGGCGTGGGTATGGGGGGGACCAAGGGAAGAGTTGGAATTAAGTGAATGATTCAAGCTTAGAAGTTGGGGAGGGGACCGCCCATCATGTGCCAGGATACAGACCTCTGAGGAGGGGGGCACCGATGGCTGGTGCTGTGTCTGCGAGGGCGGTACAAGGAGGCTGGTATTAGAAAAACTACAAAATTGGGTTCAGCTGCGTCAGGAAGGCAGGATGAAGAAGCAATAGTGAGGGCTGTTCACAGTGCAGGAAGCAGACAGGAAGCCCACAGAAGGAGCAAGTTTCTTCTGCCTCCTCTGACCTTACAATTTCCCGGACACCGTTCTTGGCGGAATCTCCCATGAGGCGGCTGACAAAGCAGAAACGCTCTGTACAGAGCCCCAGCTGCAGCATCCAAAAGCTGAGTATAAAAGGATGGGTTTGGAGCTGAGAGACAATGTCGTAGCAACTGGTGCAGAGGCTTTAACTGAATAGCTGGGTGACCTCTGGAATTTCAGTCCATCGAAAGTATTACCTAATTTTAAAAATACACAAAATGTAAATTTAAAAGAAAACCTGACATTTGTCACTGAGCGAGGCTGTGATATATGCTTGGCACAAAATAAGTGCTTAATACACATTTATTGAGTGAATGGGTGAACGGGAAAAAGCAATTCATGCTAGCGTGTGTCTATAATCATTTGTCAAAAGCTACTCTGTAAATTGTCCTGGAGGTCCAGCAGGCAGAGGGAAACAAAATGAGCACAGTCCCTACTTCCATGGTGAAGGCAGGAAGCAGATTTAACAAGCAGACAAGTGAGTTAATTACAGACAGTGACAGAGGGTATGAAGGCAACAAAACATGGCGAGAGTATGGTTAGTGCAAGGGTGTGGATGGAGAGCATTTAAAATCTATCTATCTATTTATTTATTTATTTTTGGCTGCGTTGGGTCTTCGTTGCTGTGAGCAGGCCCTCTCTAGTTGTTGCAAGTGGGGGCTACTCTTCGTGTGGTGAGCGTGCTTCTCCTTGTGGTGGCTTCTATTGTTGTGGAGCACCGGCTGTAGAGCACAGGCTCAGTAGTTGTGGCGCACGGGCTTAGTTGCCCCGCGACATGTGGGATCTTCCTGGACCAGGGCTCGAACCCGTGTCCCCTGCATCGGCAGGCGGATTCTTAACCACTCCACCACCAGGGAAGTCCCTGGAGAGCATTGTAGATGGGACACGGAGGTCCTCTCTGTGATCGTGACATTTAAACTGAGACCTGAAGGATGGCAAAGGACCAGCCCCACAAGATCTGGGGGAAGAGCGCCATAGGCAGAGGGAAGGGCGGTTGCAAAGACCCTGAGGCAGGAGAGAGCTTGGTGTGCTTCAGACAGTGACTCAGTGACTGATGGTCTGGTGACAGGAGTGTGCTGGGGCGGGGGGGAGGGCGGTGCGAGACCCCTCAGAAATGACAGATGCTGGGGGATGGGTCTAGCTGGACTTTGGAGGAAAGTGAGGTGTATTTTATCCTAAATGTAGTTTAAAAAAAAACACATTGTAGTATTTTATTTTATTATTATTTTTGTAGTATTTTAAATAGAAATTATCATTGGATTTGTATTTCTCAAAGATCACTCTGGCTGCTGGTGGTGAAGGATCACAGTGGATCAAGACTGGAAGGAGGGGACTGTATTTGTTTCCTTAGGCGGCCACAACAAATCACCCCAAACCTGGTGGCTTCAAACATCAGAAATGTATTCTCACATTTCGGGGGGGCAGAAGTCCAAAATTAAGGCATCAACAGGGCTGTACTCCCTCTGAGGCTCCAGGACAGGGTCTTGTCTCTTTCAGCTTCTGGGGCCCCAGGTGCTCCTTGGCTGTGAAGCACAACACCAATCTCTGCTTCTGCTTCACATGGTCTCCTCTCTGTGTCTTCTGCCCAGTGTGTCTTCATTTCTCCTTTTCTTATAAGGGCACTTGTTGGATTTAGGGCCCATCCTGTTAATCCAGGATGATCTCAACTTGAGATCCTTAACTTCATTACATCTACAATGACCTGTTTTTCAAATCAGTGGACCATCACAGGTTCCAGGGTTTGGGGTTGGTTCGTATTTTGGGGGGCCACCATTCAACCCACTACGGAGATCCGTGAGGAGATCCAGTGGTTATGCAGGGGAGAGACGATGGCGGATTAAAGGAGGGAGGTGACTGCAGCCATGGGTTTGATGGGGGGTGTATTAGGTCAGGGTTCTCCAGAGAAACAGAACCAAAAGGATATATATATATATATATATATATATATATGTATATATATATATATATGTATACATATACATATATATGTATATATATATATATACATACACACAGAAAGATGTATTATAAGGAATTAGCTCACATGATTATGGAGACTGGGAAGTCCCCAGATCTGCTGTCACCATGATGGAAGAACCAGGAGAGCCAAGGTGTAGTTCAAGTCTGAATCTGAAGGCCTGAGAACCAGGAGAACGGATGGCGTAAGTTCCAGTTCCAAAGCTGGCAGGCTGGAGACCCAAGAAGAGCCACTGTTTTGTCTGAAGGCTGGAAAAGAGCGGTGTCCCAGATCCTGCAGACTGGTAGGGGGAGTTCCTTCCTATCCAGCTTTTTCTGTTCTATTCACGTCCTCAGTTGATTGGGTGAGGCTCACCCACATTAGGGAAGGCAATCTGCTTTACTCAGTCCGTTGATTCAAATGTTAATCTCATCCAGAAACACCCTCACAGACACTCTGGATAATGACTGGCCAGTATCTGGGCATACTGTGGCCCAGTCAAGTGGACACATAAAACTGACCAGCACAGATGGAGAGTAAGGGAGGGAGGAAAGGAATGGGGGGGGGTCTCATGTTCCAGGAAGAGATATACACTGAGTAGCCTAACTCAGGACCAAATGGCAGAGGTGAAGAGGGGAGACCATGGAGAAACCAATGGCTGGTGGACGCTGCCCTATTGGAGAGGAAAGCTGAGTCACTGCCTCAGCACTGAGACTCTCTTACAGCTTCTGTCTTCTCCCATCTCTAGAAAAGCATTTCCCTGCCAGCTACTGAGGCAAACAGCTCCCATCATGAAGTAGTCCTTTGACAGTGAAGGCATCATCATCACCAAGCAAATGGATCAGTGAAAAGCTGAATTATACTGGGTACCATCTTCAGACATGGAAACGGAATCTTTGAAAACCTTCCCTCTGCCTCTCCAGCACATGCAGGACTGCTCAGGTTTATACAATTACTACCAAGCTATCGTGCTGCACCACTTCTGTAGTGTTCTGATTACAGTCTGAGTGGGTGATTTCCACACCAGTGAAATAAGACCTATGGCTACACTCAAGATCTTCCAGCTTCCCTTGCCTTATTGTTTTCTCCATTTATTAAGATAGAAATCCACTGAGATTTTGAGATTTTTAAAGACAGAATCCACTAGAAGCAGGTGCTCAATAAATATTTAGGATATTAATAATCCTACAGACTTCCACCTTGATATTAAGAAAGAATATTCCTACAAGGTCTGTTCTAAGTAAAGGCATTGTATTAGTTATCCCCTGCTGCATAACAAATTACCTCAAAACATAGTGGTTTAAACAACAAACATTGATTCGCTTGCAGTTTCTGTGGGTAAAAAATCCAGAAGCAGCTGAAACTGTGTGGCTCTGACTCAGGGTCTTTCATGAGTTTGCAGTCAAGATGCTGGCTAGGGCTACGACAGTCATCTGACAGCTTGATGGGGATGGGGATGGAGGCTTTCTTGGAAAAATAGCCTTGATGGAGGCTGTTCTTCCAAGATTGCTCCCTCACATGGCTCTTTTTAGGAGACCCCAGTTCCTTGCTGCTAGAAGGAGACCTAAGTTCCTCACCATGTGAGCCTCTCCCTAGGGCTGCTTGAGTGTCCTCACAACATGGCAGCTGTCTTCCCCCAGAACAAATAATTTCAGAGAGAGCAAGGAGGAAGCTGCAGTGCCTTTTATGACCTGCCCTTAGATGTCACACACCCCATTATTTCGGCCACATTCTATTGGTTAGAAGTGAATAGCTAAGTACAACCCCCACTCAAAGGGTGGGGAATTCAGCTCTACTTCTTGACGGGAAGAACATCAAATAATTTGAGGGCATATTTTAAATGTCCAGTTACTCTGGGATCTTGTCTCTGACACCGAGCAGTCTCTGAGAAATGGTCATTGTACAATAAAGGAGAGATCTTTCCTCACTTACTCTGGAAAACTAATGAGCCACAGATTGGGATAATATCTCTCTCCTTCCCTGTGAGTTGGGTGGCAAGAACATCAATAAAACATCAACAATAATAATGGCACCTAATATTTGCTGAGTACGCATGAGAATGATAGCATCTCAAGAGCAGCAGCATTGCCTGTCTAGTTCTCTACTGTATTTCCAGCTCCCAGAACCAGGTGCTCAATAAATATTCAGAATTGAATGAATGCACTTCTCATTTTAATGTCAGAAGAACCTTATGAGGTAGACAATGTTATTGTTCCCATTCTACAGATGGGAAAATAGAGGCATAGGGAAATTAAGTAATTTGTCAAAGTGACATGACTAATAATGGTAGAGTTAGGATTAGAACCCAGACAATCTGACACCAAACACCACCACCACCACCATGGTCCATAGAGAAATCGAATGACAACTTGTAATTACTGAACCAGTACTGGTAACAACGGCTTGGCTTACACTAATGGAAGGAAGATGAGGCCTGAATTAAAACAAAACACTGAATAATCCAAAAACCATTTTCATTTGGCTCAGGAATATAGCCAGAGACATACTCTCAGAGGAGCAGCTACATTCAAACCATATGGACTTGGCCCTGATCTGTATCCCGGGCTGACACTCTCTTGAAGGGATCCTCAAAGGATCCAGCTCTTGCCCTCCAAGCTGCCCTGAGCTAGGGCATCCCTAAGATTCTCTAGAAAAACAGTGTCCACCCACACCTCTGGAAGATATGTCCCTATTTTTTAGTCTCTTCTTCCTGAAGTCTCATGTATAATGCTTGTTTTGCAAACAGCATATTTCTCCCTGTTGTGCCCTTAGGATGAAAACATGTTCCTTAATTTGAAAAAGCCACCTATGATGCACCCTGGGGGAACTCCGCACAAGGACCAGGGAAAGGTCCATTTCCCAACACAGGCTTGAAGGGCAAGCTGAGAGCTGTTCATGTTGCAGGATGAGATCCTGGTTCATATTCTGACTTATTAACTATATCCAACTCTTCTAGTTTCTCAGAGCCCCTCTTGCCAACTACAGCAAACACAGGCGGATACCACTGCGCACACAGCCCACATGTGGAAGCATGAGCAAGCACAGAGAAATGCTTGTAAGGCCAGCTTCAGTTTGAGGCAGAGGGCAGGTTTCATGTGGAAACCTGGAGCCTATATGGTTTCAGCTCAGCTCTGGTCCTGACTCAGTAAACCATAAGCAAGCTACCCCCTCTTTCTGGATTCAGTTTCCTTCTCAAGAGCTCAGAGGTACATGCAGGGCTTTCCTTTTCCAAGGGGTGGGGTGAATATGCCAAAAGGATCTCAGTCCAGTGTGGGTTCAGGTCAAAGGGCAAACTGGCCCTGAGAATCCCATGGGTTGAGTATGATTTGAAGATATTCTTTTTTGTGTGTGTGGTATGCGGGCCTCTCACTGTTGTGGCCTCTCCCATTGCGGAGCGCAGGCTCAGCGGCCATGGCTCATGGACACAGCTGCCCTGCGGCACGTGGGATCCTCCCAGACCAGGGAACGAACCCGTGTCCCCTGCATCGGCAGGCAGACTCTCAACCACTATGCCACCAGGGAAGCCCTAAAGATATTCTTTTAAAAGAATCATTGTTTCCTTAAATTTAAATTAGTTGCTAATGGTTAAAAAAAAGAGAGAGAGAGAAAGAGAGAGAAAGAAAGAAAAAGGAAAAAAAAAGGAGGTTTTATATTTTTAAAAATTCAGATATCCAGGAATTGGAAACTCTAACAACATCAGATGGATTGCGTTCCCAAAGGGAACAGAGCTGAGTACTGGCTGTCACTGATTTCAGACCAGGTGGTATCTCTTTCGACCAGTTTACCCCAGTCTCCACCACTCCCTATTGTTTAACCCTGTTCCATGTTAATCATTTTGAAAATGTAATTTAAGTATTTTATTTGCTTTTTTAGTAAATTACAAGCCTCATAATAGGTTAGAATGGCCAAATTTCCTTTGCGTAAAATTTGGTATAGTTCATAAAAGCTGAGTTTAGGGAGTGCCCTTGCTTTGCAGATACCTTGTGTATATGCTTGGTTTGCCAACTGGGCAATCCTGACTTCTTTAAACTTTGGGGTCTGGCGACCCTACCATGACCCAGGGGGTAGCTGACCAGCCTGGGGAAGTGGCAGGGCACTGTGAGAAAAGAGGGTCCAGAGGAAATGTGGGGCTCATCTTCCACCCACTCTTAATCTACAGTCAAATGAGACCTGGCCTCAAGGGGATGGGGAGGGGGTTGGATAGGAGTCTTCAGTCTTCCTAAGACTGGAAGAATTTGATCCTTCCACCCCAGCTCTGTGCAATACTAAAGTTTTCACCTGGTGCAGACAAACTTCAGCCAGCAAGCTGGTCACCTGTTTGAAAATAAAGTTTTATTGGAAGCCAGCTATGCCCATTTATTTACAGGTTATCTTTGGCTGCTTTCACCCTACAAAGGCAGCACTGAGTGGTTTCCACAGAGACCAGGTGGCAAGCCTGAAATATTTGCTATCAGCCCTTTATAGAAGAAGTTACCAATCCCTGTTCTAGCAACTCAGGTTAGCTCGAGCAAAGGATGTTTGTGGTCAAGACATAACAGGGAATGTGCTAGATGCCAGGGATAGAAGCCACAGAGAAATCAGGCCTCAGGGGAACTAAAATTGTAACTGCAGATCTTTCTCGTGGAATTACTGATTCTCTGTTTCTTCCCTGGTCTCCTTCCACTGCTGCCTTCCCCATCTTCCCTTGCCTTCCCTCAGCTTGCACATGGCTCCTCAGGGCTACCGACACCCCTTCCATATCATGCAAACCCTAACAGCTTTTCAGCTTTGATCTCCGTTGCGAATAGCCACAGCCTCTGAGTTCCCAATTCTGAACTCCCAGGGGAGGAATGTGATTGGCCCAGATCATCTTTTCAAGTCTATGATTCTTGGAGATTCCTGACCAGCCTGTGACTGTCCTCTCCCCTCAGTCAGGAGCCCACCCTGGATCCACATCAGTGACCAGGGGGCTTTGCCACATGAAGCAGAAAGTGTTATCCCCTCAGCAGGGGCGGTAGGCACAGAGCCCTCCTTTAGAAGAGAATGTCACAGGGCAGAAGCCAAAACTTAGCGAACTCAACTTGTGAGGGACCTGGCCTTTTCTTCAAGCCAAAGAGCTCTCTTATTCACAACATTGACCGAAAAGCCAACATCTGAACGATCAACATGCCCCCTCGGAGAAAGGGAATGGATCCCCCTTGGAGTTTGCAGATGGCTCTTTTGTGAGCAGAGGACCAAGCCCAACTGAAGGAGAGATGAGCAGATCAAGTGTGGCAACTGGTGGAATTTCAGAAATCACTGTCTTGTCCTAACTGGACCAGCAGAGAAGAAGCAGATAGATATCTAGTCTGGACCCTGCTGGTGGTCTGGTGGCTAAGACTTTGCGCTCCCAGTGCAGGGGGCCCAGGTTTGATCCCTGGTCAGGGAACTAGATCCCACATGCTACAACTAAGAGTTTGCATGCCACAACTAAAGATCCCACGTGCTGCAACTAAGACCCCACGTGCTGCAACTAAGACCCAGCACAGCTAAATAAATAAATATTAAAAACAAAAAAAGAAAGAAAAAAAGAAATCTAGCCTGGCAGACCTTCTCCTGGTTTTGCCACAAACAAACTGAGTGCAGATGCATGTGGTACTTCCTTCTGATTCCAGACCAGGCCTGTTTCCCACTGATCAAACGATGGGGCTGAATCAGACCAGTGGTTCTCAAACTGCCCCCAGCCTAGCCAAGATCAGGCTGTGCCCCTGGCCACCATCACAAGACTGTTCTACAAGAGAATCCTGGGCTCCAGAAACACCCAGCTGCTTCCCAGCCTGCTGGAAAATGTTGACTTTCTATTTCTCCCTTGGCCAAATTCTGTGGGTAGCGTGGCTCCCCGACACGTAGGCCACACAATCAGCTCTCACAACCCACTTCCTCAAGGTGATCCCATGTCGTTCTGCTGTCCATGATAAACAGCTCCAGACTGGGCAGCCCAGACCCAGGGGAAGCCAGCCTGCTCTGGATCTGGAAAGCTCCCGAGAGGCAGATAGATGGCAGCTGCTTCTCTGGCCCAGGCTGAGGCCAAGCCACAAGCTGGGAGGACAACTCCAGCCCAGGCCTCTGACCACTGATGCAAATTGGCCCCGTAGAGCCTGGCCAGGTCAGAGGGGGCCCAAGGAGCTGGAACTCTGAGTGACAGCTGAGTGGGGAGACAGCCTTCCTCATCCTACTAAGTCACTAAGAGGTTTCTGAAACAGGTGGCTCGAATTTCCTTGGAAACCCAGAATAATCCCCCATTCGAAGTGTTCGCGAATCTTGTTGTCACCACCTAGTATTAATGGGCAGGCACCGTAGAAGGAAAACGGAGTTTTCAGCTGCATTTTTGTACTCTGACTTGCCTGACAAGCTCAATAAAAGCTTAAACAAATATTAAAAAACACACAGAAAGTCAGGCTGGTTTAAATTAACTTCCCAAGCACTTCACCTACTGTAGGAAGAAATTATAATAAAATGTCAGAGCAAAAATAAACCGCGCGTGGAAACAAAAATAAAACATAAAATGCCCTCTTACAACCCACTGCTCAGTACGATTTAGTTCCTAACAACATATCATTGTACATGAAATTTTCATAGTCCTAAAGCGTATTTGGGCATTAGGAATGTTGACTCTGAAAAATTCATCTTTTACACATTGGGAAATCATCCCTTTCCCTGAAGGCTTACGAATATAAACCATTAAAAAAAAAAAAAGGTCTCTGTTAACTCTGAGATCATAATTCTCCCAAAAAGAATATGTTGCTGGACAATATGACCCCCAATTCCATTTCTCTTAGGCTTTCGCATCCTCAGTCTGCAGCTGGAGCTCCACAAACACCTTTTTCGTCAGTGCTCTAGAAGGAAGGAGTTGGAGGTGGAGATATGACAGGTTCAACTCCGGGCATCCCGCAGGCTCACCCAGCGTGGAGTTTTAAACAGGAGAGATACTTTGTAATCCTTGGGTGCCCACGCTATGGCCTGTCACATCCTCCAACCTCAGTGCTTACAGTGAGCCGGATATACTAAGAGATTAAAGAGCAGGGGTGTTTGGTGCTCTGTTTGCAGGGTGAAATAAAAAGAAAGAAAGAAGGTGGGAGAAGGAGAGAGGAAGGAAAGAGGAAAGGGAGGAGGGAGAGAGCCAGGGGAGGAAAGTGGGGGGAGGGGAGGGGGCAGGGAGGAAAGAAGAAAGGCAGGCAAGTGAGCATCTCCTGCTCAGCTAGTTCGTCTTGTAAAGATTCTCTCACGAGCTGGTTACTCCCTCTCGGTTTGTTCAGCCAAGCTGATAGACCCTCACTTTCCAACCAGAGAGAGTGCGGGTGTTGAGAATGACCTTGTGGGCCTACATACCCCTCCTTCCCCCAGCAGGTTTCTGTCACATCGCAAAGGTGATTTTCTGGGAAAGGGTTTTCCTGGCAGGGCCTGGGTGGAGCAGCCTGGTACAGCCCTCTTTATCTGGCTCCCAGCAAGACTTTCCAGGGGGGCCCATGCAAGCCTCCCCTTCCTCCGGGGCCTGCGGAGAACTCCCACGGAGCGCTCCTCCATCAGGGAGTGGAGCCAGAGAAAAAGCCCAGGACGGCAATGGAGAGAAAGCAGGCAGCCATGGGACACACTTAAGCATATACACGTGTACGCCCATAAGTGGCATCTCCATATGTAGACAACCGTACAGATGGCACGTATAGCTTTCCTGGTGAGTCAGTTATGACCTTCCCAAGAGACTGGGAGTTGACCCACCAGCTGGCAGGGTGTGGACAGCCATGCTAGGGATGTCAGGCCTGACTGTCCCTCCAAGAGTGGACTGGTGACAGTGGAGGGACACAGACAGACAGACAGACAGACAGACACACACACACACACACACACACACACAGAGCGTGATCAGGTCCTGTCCAGAGGGCGAACACAGACTAAAAAATGCAACTATTTCTCTAATCTGCTTGTGCTGAGTGTGCCAGAAGCAAATACCAGCAGGCCTGGAAAAAATGTTTCTGTTCTTTTGCTCGGCTCTGAGCCATCCGCCCTAAAGTGGAAGGAAAAAGAAGAGGAACAGATTTCGGGGCTGTTTTGTCTGGCTCGCTGGACCCTCTGCCCCCTTCACCTCTCGGAGGGAAGGACGGGGGACTATGTGGAGCCCCCCATACGGAGAACCTCAAACGGCCCCTTCAGTTTCCCACAAACAAGCTTCAGAAGCGGAAACTGGCCCTGGCTCCCTAGGGCAGAAACTGAGAGCTCAACTCTGAAACACTTCCTTTGCTTGGTAACAATGCACGGAGGAATTTCCACAAATCCCCTTAGCTGTCATGACTTCCGCTCCTCAACTTGGGAAAAGACAGCCTGGGACATTCCAGCCCCCACCCCTACTCTGGTTGATCTGTTTGGCTCCTAGACGGGGCTTGGAGAACGACATATATTCCCCTTCCCTATTTTCCCTCCTGGAGACGAGAAACATCCAAGTCTGACCAGGTTGTGGGAAGAGGCCTGACCAGGCCAGTGGCATCACCAAGAGACTGTTCTCTGGCTTCGGAGAAAGTGGGAGTTTAAAGGGAGGGATTGGGAGGACCCAGGCCGTAGAGTCAACCAGCCTGTGTCTGTCTGGGCTCCACCACTTCCTAGCTGTGCCACGCTGGGGGATTACCCGAGCTCCTGTCTCACTAGGTGGTCATGGGGGGTGCCCCATGATGTAGCTTTATAAAGCATTCAGCACAGCTGGCACATGGCAGGAATTTGATAAATGTGATCTGCAGCAGCCAACCCAAAGGTCTGCTACCTTGAGATTCCCCTGCCTCACAATGGCAGAAATCCTGTGCCCCCAGTCCCTGTGACTGTCCCCTAATCCCATGTGCACAGACTGCAGTCACCACGTGGGGTCCACTCAGCTCTCCTGCTCCAGCTTACAAAACCTGTTGGGACTCAGTTCGGTGCTCTGTGGTGACCTAGATGGGTGAGATGGGGAGGTGGGGTGGGAGGGAGATCCGAGAGGGAGGGGATATATGTATACATATAGCTGATTCACTTCGTTGTACAGCAGAAACTAACACAACATTGTAAAGCAACCATACCCCAATTAAAAAAAAAAAAACAACCCTTGGGAAAAATGCCCCAAATCCATGTGGATATCCGTGTCTACAGTGCTTCCCACAGGTGCTCCTGGAGCTTGCCACCTGTCTGAGGGCCCACGTGGAGTGCTGGGTTCTGCACAGAGGCCAGGAGATCCCTGCCAAGCTCTGGACCTCACTCAAACACCAGGTCACCAGAGCAGCTGTGCTCATGTCCAGAACTGCACAGAGTCTCTGGTCTAACCTCAGCTCCTAGTTTCCAAAGTATGCTGGGAGGAATCATCTACTTTAGAGGAGCCTCAGTTTCTTCATCTGGAAAATAGGAGGGAGATATGGACTGAATTGTGTTCCCCCAAAATTCATATATCAAAGTCCTAAACCCCCAAGGTATTTGGAGATAGGACCTATAAGGAGGTAATAAAGGTTAAATGAGTAGGGTGGGGCCCTACTCCAGTAGCATTAGTGTCCTTCTAAGAAGAAGACACATCAGAGCTTGCTCTCTCTCTGTGTGTACAGAGAAGAGACCATGTGAGGACATAGCAAGAAGGCAGCTGTCTGCAAGCCAGAGAAAGAGGTCTCACCAGAAAACAACCCTGGTGATACCTTGATCTTGGACTTCCAGCCTCCAGAACTGGGAGAAAATAAAGTTCTGTTGTTTAAGCCACCCAGCCTGTGGTATTTGTTTACAGCAGCCTGAGCAGACTGATACAAAAGTGGTGAATAGAATCAGTGCTCTGCAGACTAAGGGGTACATTGGAGGTGCCACAGAGGCTGGGAGTCATGGGAGGCAGGGCAGAGGGAGGCTGGGGAGATGGGGCTCCAGATCCTTCATACCTCACTCCATCGGAACCAGCACCTATTTTAGCTGTTTTTTTAGTTCAGGTTTAAGTGCCTTTAAAAAAAAAAAAAAAAAAAAAAAAAAGAACGTTTCCTTGATGAACAGTTTTTTGAAACCTCAGGATGGAAGGATTTCTGAAAGCCCATGCTTGCTATCCTAATAGTATCTATTACCTGCACTGAAGCATTATGAAGTCTCAGGACTCAAGGACCTGACCAGCTTGAAGAGTCCGTGGCTTGGGAGCCATTTTGGTTGCCAACACTGATGGTGCCTTTACCATGTATCCCAGCTGCCTTCCATGGTTTACAATTATTAACCCATTCAATCCTCCCCAACACCCTATGAGGAATGCTTATCATCACCATTTTACAAATGAGAAAACTATGGTTCAGATAGGTTAAGCCACTTGCTCAGGGCCACACAGAGTGATCTGTTTGATTCCAAAGCCCATGACTACCCTCACTATCTTAGAAGAAAGGAGAAGAAGTCACAGGGCAGTCATTTGGTCAGCAAGTATCACCCCAATCTCACCGCAGCTGAGACTTGCCATACAGAGTGAGGAATCTGCCCCTAAAATCTCAGGACCTAAGTCAATGGGCTGTTTCCTAATTCTCCTCAGAATCCTATGTACCTCACAAACCAGCATTCAGCTATGCTGCTCCAACTAATTTTTGCATTTGCTGCTACATATTTGGATTTGGGCCTCTGAAACACTGAGGTGAATTTATGTAAAATGGGCAAATGATCATTTTGAATTTTGTAAATGTTACTTAATGTTTTCTTACTGGACCTGCAGAACTAATAATGTCTCATTAAAGATTCCAGACATTCAAGAAAGGATGAGTAGTGCTCGCTTCGGCAGCACATATACTAAAATTGGAACGATGCAGAGAAGATTAGCATAGCCCCTGCGCAAGGATGACACACAAATTCGTGAAGCATTCCATGATTTTTTCTTTCCTTTTTTTTTTTTTTTTTTTGCGGTACGCGGGCCTCTCACTGTTGTGGCCTCTCCCGTTGCGGAGCACAGTCTCCGGACACGCAGGCTCAGCGGCCATGGCTCACGGGCCCAGCCGCTTCTCGGCATGTGGGATCTTCCTGGACCGGGGCATGAACCTGTGTCCACTGCATCGTCAGGCGGACTCTCAACCACTGCGCCACCAGGAAAGCCCCATAATTTTTTTTTTTTTTTTTTTAGCTAATTGGGCCTCTCACTTTTGTGGCCTCTCCCGTTGTGGAGCACAGGCTCTGGATGCGCAGGCTCAGCGGCCATGGCTCACGGGCCTAGCCGCTCTGCAGCATGTGGGATCTTCCTGGACTAGGGCACGAACCCGTGCCCCCTGCATCGGCAGGCGGACTCTCAACCACTGTGCCACCAGGGAAGCCCCCCCCCATAATATTTAAATTATTGAATGTGGAAGAGAAAATCAACCTTAGTAGTTGAAAATTATTTTCAGAGCTTTAGACGGCCATCATGCAGCAAATGTCAGTCATTTTTATTGTTTATACGTGCCTTCAAAATTTTATTTACAACTTCTTTAATTATCTTTATGCCCATTATTTGATTCTTTTTTTTTTTTTTTTTTTTTTTTGGTCGTATGCGGGCCTCTCACTGTTGTGGCCTCTCCCGTTGTGGAGCACAGGCTCCGGACGCGCAAGCTCAGTGGCCATGGCTCACGGGCCCAGACGCTCTGCGGCATGTGGGATCTTCCCAGACCGGGGCACGAACCCGTGTCCCCTGCATCGGCAGGCGGACTCTCAACCACTGCGCCACCAGGGAAGCCCCTGATTCATCTTTTTTTATTCATTTTTAAACTTAAGAA
Organism: Mesoplodon mirus; assembly: GCF_964341445.2. Classification (NCBI taxonomy): domain Eukaryota; kingdom Metazoa; phylum Chordata; class Mammalia; order Artiodactyla; family Ziphiidae; genus Mesoplodon; species Mesoplodon mirus. The sequence continues at coordinate 65,100,258 of NC_138980.1, forward strand.
TATTTTATATTTGTTGATTTGACTTTGCCCTGACAAATTATGTGTATATTTGTATATATTTATGTAATAGCATATAATACAATAGAAAACGTGCATATATTTACATACAAAAAAAAAGAAAGGATGAGTAGAATAAAACTGTCATTATTTGCAGATAAATGATTGGCTACATAGAAACCCCCTAATGATATGCAAATACAGTGTCTGAACTCATAAAGGAGGTGTACAAGATTGCTGGATACAAAAAGCATTTGCATTTAACTATATACCAGCAAGAATCACTTAGAAAATGTAATTTTATTAAAAAGATACCCATTTCTAAAGGCCACCAAAAAAAATTAAAGTACCTAGGAATAAATCTAGAAAAGATATGTAAACCCTTTGTGGAAAATGATCAAACTTTAAATGTCATTCAAAAATATCTAAAGAGATGGAAAGAAATACAATGTTCTTAGATAAGAAAATTTTAAATCATAATTCTGTTAATTCTAGCCAAACTCATCTATACCTTTAATCCTTTAATGCAATGTCTATAAAAATTTCTCAACAGTTATTTTCAAGGGACTTGAAAAGCTGTTTCAAAAATGTATGTGGGGGGCTTCCCTGCTGGCACAGGGGTTGAGAGTCTGCCTGCCGATGCAGGGGACACAGGTTCATGCCCCGGTCCGGGAAGATCCCACATGCCTTGGAGCGGCTGGGCCCGTGAGCCATGGCCGCTGAGCCTGCGTGTCCAGAGCCTGTGCTCCGCAATGGGAGAGGCCACAAGAGTGAGAGGCCCACGTTCAGCAAGAAAAAAAAAAAAAAAAAGTATGAGCGGACTTCCCTGGTGGCGCAGCGGTTAAGAATCCACCTGCCAATGCAGGTGACAGGGGTTCGAGCCCTGGTCCAGGAAGATCCCACATGTCGCGGAGCAACTAAGCCTGTGCGCCACAACTACTGAGCCTGCACTCTAGAGCCCACGAGCCACAACTACTGAAGCCTGAGTGCCTAGAGCCTATGCTCCGCAACAAGAGAAGCCACTGCAATAAGAAGCCTGCTCACTGCAATGAAGAGTAGCCCCCACTCGCCACAATTAGAGAAAAGCCTGCGTGCAGCAATGAAGACCCAATGCAGCCAAAAAAAAAAAAAAAAAAAAAAGGCATGTGGTAGAACAACTGTCCAAGACAGCTAAGACACTTCTGAAAAAGAGTTAGTAGGAGCATGGGGTGCAGCAGTGGTGGGGGGAGCTACCCAACCAGATACTATGACTTACTGTTAAAGCTGTAGTAATAAAGACTGTTCATTGAAACAAAGACAGAAGATGGACCAATGGAACACAATAGAGGACCTTGGACAATATTCATGTATATGCAGAAGTTTGATTTATGACCAAGAGGACATTTCAGATAGTGATTAAAGCCTGAACTCTTTGAGAAATGGTGTCGAGACAATTGGCGAATTAAATACAAATAGGTGAAATTGCATCCCCGCCTCACACCATATATCAAAAAAAAAAAAAAAAAAAAAGGCCCATCCATTCTGGGACTTAAATATGAAATACAAAAGTGTAAAATTTTGGGACTTCCTTGGTGATGCAGTGCATAGGACTCTGTGCTCCCAATGCAGGGGGCCTGGGTTCGATCTCTGGTCAGGGCACTAGAGCCCACATGCATGCCACAACTAAGAGTTCACATGCCACAACTAAGGAGCCCACCTGCCGCAACTAAGACCCAGCGCAACCAAAAAAAAAAAAAAAAGTGTAAAATCTTTATAAGGTGACTAGTGAAATATTTTACATGCTCAAGGATAGGGAGGATTTTGTAATCAAGATGAAAAAGCCTAAATGATAAAGGAAACAACTGATAAATTCAACTACATTTTAAAAAGAGTGCAAAAAGACAACTTGCTGGGGAAAGATATTTGGGACATATTTCACTAACAGAGGATTAATATAGAGAATATATAAAGTACTTTCATAAATCAAAAAGAAAAAATAAAAATAAATTGTAAACATGAGCAAAAGACTTAAGGAAGCATTTCACAGAAGAGGAAACACAAAGGGCCCACCGACATGTGAAAAGATGCTCAATCTCATTAGTCATCAGAGAAATGCACACTGAAAACCTTGATGAGATACCCTTTCACACCTAATCTTAGCACACGTACTCCTTCACACCTACCAGACTGACTATAATTAGAAAGTCGCTCAGCCCAGGGCTTGGAGACGATGTGAAGCAATGGGAACTGCCATTCACCACTGATGGTAACATAACTTGGTACAGCCATTTTGAAAAAAGCTAGACCTTTTCTAATAAAGATTAACATGCACACTTTCTACCACCCAGCAATTCCACTCCTGTGCTATGTACCCTAGACAGACTCCTGCCCAAGGGTTCCAGGTGACATGCACAGAGCTTCATTGCAGGGTTTTTTAGTAGAGCCAGGACCTGAGGGAGGAAGAGAGGCTCCTGGGGCACAAAAGGTAAGGTGCCATTCACCCCAAGGGTTGTGTAGGTCGTTGACTCTAATATCACACCCTTGGTGTCTACAGTGGGTTGAATGGTAGCTCCCCAAAAGGGGGCCTGAAATATATGAATGTGACCATATTTGGATAAAGGGTCTTTGAAGATGTAATGAAGATAAGGATCTAGAGATGAGATCATTCTGGATAATCTGGGTGGAACCTAAACTTAATGACAAGTGTCCTTATAAGAGACACAGAGAGGAGAGACACAGAGGGAAGAGGGACAGTCAAGTGAAGGTGGCAGAGATTGGAGTGACGCTGCCACAAGCCATAAACCAAGCAACACTTGGAGCCACCAGAAGCTAGAAGAGGCAAAGGCTCTCTCCTTCAAAGGGAGTGTGGCCCTGCCGACATCACGATGACAGATTCCTGGCCTCCAGAACTGTGAGAGAATACATTTTGTTTGTTTCAAGTCACCCCATGTGTGGTCATTTGTTATGGCAGCCAAGGAAACTAATATAGGGTCTCTCCGCCTCACTGTAGCCCCAGCTCTGTTGCTCAGAAGAGTAAAAAAAAGGAAACCATCCTACTGTCCAACAATAGTAGAATACAGGAATAAATTCTGGTGTTATCTCACAAGGGAACACTACAGCCCAGTGAATGAACTGCAGCTACATGGGTCAATTTGAAAGGACCTCCAAAAAAAAATGTTGAGTGAAAGAAGTCAGGGAAAACTACAAATATATGCTTCCATTTATATAAATTTCAAAAATAGGCAAAAGGAAACAATGTATTGTTTAGGTTTTCATGCACAGGTAGTAAAACTATAGAAAATAGCAAGTGACTGACTAACACAAAATAGTGACTACGATTATTTCTGGGAGGGAAGAGGCACTCACAGCTTGCAAAGTTATGGGATTTCAGCTGGATGCTGGGGGATTTCCCTGGCGGTCCAGTGGTTAAGACTCCACACTTCCACTTCAGGGGGCGTGGGTTTGATCCCTGGCCCTGCATACCACGCAGTGTGGCCAAAAAAAAAAAAAGCTGGAGCCTGGGTACAACAGTATTTCTTATTTCTCTCTACACTCTACTTGTACCTTTTATAGACTTTTTGATACCTTTGATACTATTTATAACAAAAATGAATTAACAAAGAAAGTATAGGCTTATGGAAATTAATCTTGTCGGTATGCTGAGTGTCTCTCCTCAGACGAAAGATGCCACAGGACATGGGCTAGTTAGATCATAAGTCATTTAGTCCATCACCTGACACATAGGCACAAAGCTCCGAGAAGGGCTGATACGGTGCTAGGCTCTGACCTCCAAAATGAGGGCACAGATTTGCAGGGAAAAGTCTTGGGAGCTTGGAGAAGAGAGAGAAAACACACTGACTTATTTGCAAAATTAATTTGCAAATTGAAACGTGTGTTTTTTTTAAACATCTTTATTGGAGTATAATTGCTTTACAATAGTGTGTTAGTTTCTGCTTTATAACAAAGTGAATCAGCTATACATATACATATATCCTCATATCTCCTCCCTCCCACCCTCCCTATCCCACCCCTCTAGGTGGTCACAAAGCACCGAGCTGATCTCCCTGTGCTATGCGGCTGCTTCCCACTAGCTATCTATTTTACATTTGGTAGTGTATATATGTCCATGCCACTCTCTCACTTTGTCCCAGCTTACCCTTCCCCCTCCCCATGTCCTCAAGTCCATTCTCTAGTAGGTCTGTGTCTTTATTTCCGTCTTGCCCCTAGGTTCTTCATGACCTTTTTTTTTTTTTTTAGATTCCATATATATGTGTTAGCATACGGTATTTGTTTTTCTCTTTCTGACTTACTTCACGCTGTATGATGGCCTCTAGGTCCATCCACCTCACTACAAATAACTCAATTTCGTTTCTTGCAAATTGAAATGTGTTTAAGGGTCACGACTTACAACGTTTTCTGTTACCCCAAAGCCTGAAAGCTTTCAGTGTTTGATAAAGGGATAAATCTACTGACTGGATAAATTCCATCCAGTTAAAAACAGAAGAAAGAACACATGCACTTAATACCCCAAAGCTCACTAAAATAAGATGAAGGGATTTTTTTTTTTTTAAGAAAGACATAAACCCAGAAGGACAACATGAATAGGAGAAGAAGAGACGGCAAAAAAAAAAAAAAAAAAAAAGAAAGAAAGAAAACAAAGCAAACCAAAATAAACAAAAAGCCAGCAACAACAAGAAAAAGAAAGCTGGAAAGCAGATGGATGAGTGGTTTCCAATTTAGCAGGCCCCGCAAAGCTGACTCCTAAGCCAGAGCCAGGCAGGCCAAGTTGCCATATAATTTGCACGCAGATCCCTGCAGAGGACTCAGGGTTGACAGCCCCAAATATCCCTAGAAGTGGGGGTGAAGGTGGAGCCTATGAGCTGGAGAACGCGCTCAAAGGCTGTTTAAGTGGAAGCCGGACTCCTTCCGTCCCCGCTCAGTGCAGTCCCGGGTCTGCCTCTCCCTGAGGCTGGTGGACCCCGGGAGGTTTATTCTCTGAAGAGGGATACACAGAGGGTCTCTTTCCTGGGGGCAGCAGCTCAATAGACAACAGTGGGATTAAGTGAATGTCTGCCTACGGTGGCAGAGACACCCCAGCCCTCTGCCTCCATCTGTTCCCCAGGAGGTTGGCAGCCAGGGGAGCTAAGGATGGTGACTGGTACCCTGAAGAGCTCAGGGCTTGCCAGCCCTCATCACTGTGTCATCAGTATGTCTCTCTCCCCTGGTTCCACAGCAGAGTGGTGGGACTAGAACCCAGACACCCAACCAAGCCTTCCAAGCCCATGTACTTTCACCTTTTTCTGCTGGCTCCCCCAACTCAGACAGATACTCCCCTCTGACCTCCACCCCCAGCCCACTGTCCCCAACTCCAGTATACTTGTAGAAAGAATTAGCTGGCATTCCGTCAGACACGTCGAGGGCCTGGCCACCCTTCCCTGACCTTGGTAAGCTCAGCCTTCACATTCCCATACCCATGGTACCCTGGTCCACAGTGGATTCCTCTGGATTTTCAGGAGGTTTTCTGAAAATCCGGAGGAGATCTGAAGAGTCCCCAAGGGTCCTGGGCCCTGGAGTGAGAGATGATAACAGAGGGCAGAATCTGGTCCTCGAGGGCCGTGCTTGAGAGCTTCCTGGTCAGACTCACAGCCAGTGGGTGAATGGGTGCCCTCTTCCCCAAGTGAGGGAGGGGTTAAACAAGTGCTTCGAGACCATCACATGCAGGGAAAGAGGAGAAGCGGCAGCTTCTGTGCCTTCCAGACCTGCAATGAAAACCCCAGTCTCCCCGCTCCTGCCACCCCACTGCTGCCAGCACTGGCAGAGATGAAGGGTAAATCACAACTGTGTAAGAGCCTTCTGAGAAGGGTGGCAATGAAGCCGTTTCCACACAAAAGGCAGCAGGTTCTAGACTATCGGGAGGACAGGGATCAAAAGTTCAGATGATTCGCAGCCCTGCCCAGGATGGGAAGCTCTCAGGCACAGCTGGCCTGTCTCCAAGGGCTGGCACTCTTTGGCTCCATCTCTCATTCACAGATCTGCCTGACTGGTCTGCTCCAGAGCAGAGACCCCATAACGAGTCAGGAAAAAGAGCAGAAATACTCGCAAGAAACCCAAGAGGAATTCTGAAAAGATCCTCCACACCCACTCCCTCCCTGCTCCAAGCCCAACTGTCATCAGCTCAAGCCACAAAGCCTTCCATCCCTGGGGAGCCCCCAGCGCCATTCCTGCCTGCGGGTACCACACAGCCAGGACAAGAAAGCATTCCTTTCGGTGGGGCGAGGAGGAAGCGGGCCAGGCCCTGCCAGGCGGGAGGGGAAGAGGGATTCCATTCCCATTGTTCTCACTCAGACCAACCAACAATGGGAGAAGGCGCAGGAGGAAGGAGGTGCCTTGGGAGTCTGTCTGACCTGCTGGAGCAGCAACAACCAGGGCATTCCAACCTCCCTACTGGTGTTTTCTCCCCCCTCCCTCCCCTAGAGTTTCCCACACCATCCTTTCTTCTTCCTCTCCCTGCCCCCACCCTCCACTTCACCTTCAATCTGCAGGAACCTCAGGGCAGGGGGCCCAGCCCTGGTGCCTGTCACCTGTTGCCAGCCCCTGCTTGCCTTTAAGCTCTCCGCAACATTCCTTCTTGCAGACCTGCAGCCTCGACCCACGGAGCTAAAACCCAAACATCTCCCCAGTCTGTAGATCCCACACCACAGTCCCAGGGCCACAGCCACGTGGGGTAGAGATTGCTAATCAAAATCAGTTTCTTCCATTGTAGTCATCACTGTTTTTCATGAATACGTGCCAGGTACTGGGGATACAGCAGCGAACCAAAGAAAGATTCCCGTCCTTATGAAGCTTATGTCCTCGTTTTCTGTTCTCACCTGTGTGCCAGGTCTATGTGGCAAGAAAGCGTCTCCTCGGCAACCTGGCCGGGGGTGTGGCAGTGTGGTGCAGTGGTTAGGGGTAGGGTTTTTTTTGACGCGAACTAGACCTGGGTTCAAGGCCTGTTTCTACCCATGTGCAAATTATATAACCTTAGGAGGATTTTTCTTAGCCTTCTACGTCTCAATTTCCTCATTTGTAAAGTAGGGGTTTAGTATGGAGATAATAAGCATTATTGTTAAAAAAAAAATTTAGTTATCACAGGGGTTGTTGTGAGGATCCAGTGAGAAGATGCATGTCAAGGGCTTGGCTCAGTGTCCGGCATGTAATAAATAAATGCTCAGTTAACATCGGGTGATCTCATGGGACCATTCCTCCATGGGGAAGCTGTCTTAGGGAAGGAATCTTTGCTCTGGTTTACTGTGTACTTGCTAAAGTTCCACTTGCTCTGACTGCTCCCTTTTCTGCAACATCTTATTGTGAGCCAGCTCCCACCCCAGAAATTCACTGGGTTGTTTATTTTCCATTTGTCCATATGCTCACCACAAACACAGAGGAGCTTCTCAGAGAGGCTTACACTGAGGAGTTATAATCGCAACCTTGCAGCCAATGCATGGAGCCAGGGGACAGGATCCAAATGAAAACACTCTCCATATGGTTCAGATTTCTGGGGTCCTTGAGAAGTACAACCCAGGAAGGTTTTTAATTATGTCATTGGGCTGTTTGAGAGAAAAGAGTACCTTCTGAGAGGACCCTTTCTGAGCTACCAAACTGCAAGATGACTCAGTCTCATCAGCTATCTCCTTTGGTGTTGGGACAAAAAGGCAGGTCCCATCCTCCTGAAGACCTTCCTTCCCAAGAGGGTGAACACAAGAAGGTTTGAAATCATTCACTGAACACAGTAGGGGCAGGGCCAGGTTGAGGACTGGTGACCATATTGTCGCAAATAAATCTTGCCCACAAATGATATCTACCTGTTCATGTTTGCAGTGGGGGTGGAAAACCATTCTCAGAGTAGATATAAAACAAGGCCCTGAACTCACGAAACCCACCTTCCCCAAAGGTGTTAAATCCTAGTCTCATTTGGGGGCCATTTATGCAGATATTGAAAGACTCAAGGAAACATCCGAGGAGAGCGTGATCTAATCCTATTGTCTTAGACGAACGTGCTTTCCGAGTTCTTCTCACCATGAACTTGACTTACTGGAGCCTCACACTGCACACAGCCTCCTCATAAGTGTTACCACATTTGCTTGCCTGTTGTCAGTGTGCCTCAGATACCTAAGGAGTTTCCACTGAGCTCTTTGGCTTCTAGACACACAGGGCTGAGAGGAAGTGGGCACAGCCATCATGTCCCTGTTGACCTGAAGATCTGGGATTGGCCAAGGGAATCCCAGGATCCACACTGGATTTCTCTGTGAGTGTGTTAGGGGGTGGAGGTGAATTAGGGGTGCTGGCTTGTCCTTCTGTGTACACTAGTCCATTGGGATAGGGAATCTGGTGTCAGCTCAGAAAACCCCAAGGGGACAGGCCTGAAATGAAGACATTATAAGTGGCAGAAGGGATGGGACTCTGTTTACTAATTGTGACATCCCTCAGGGTCTGCCTGACAAAGTGGATGGCACGTAGAAGACCCTGCATCAGTCAGAGTTCTGGTAGGAAATAGGGGTCCACTCCAACCAGAGGAATGAGAAGTTTCATAAAAGTTCAATTTACAAACTTGAAGGAAAGAAACAAGGGATAGTGCAGTGTCCCAGGGTGAGTCATAGTGGGGGAGCCTGAAGAGGCAGGGGGAGGGGAGAGTGCCCAACAAGGCAACCCAGCTCACTCTCCCTTCTCCCCCCAGCCTCCTGCTGGTGCTTCCCATTGGCCTAACCCAACCAGAAACCAGAGGGAAGTGAGCCCAAGGTGCAGATCGTCCCAGTCCATCCCCCACGTCACACGGCAAGGTAGAGAAGGGAGACACTGGTTCTGGAGGGGCAAGCAAAAAGACATCCAGCCCAGCCCTCAGTAAGGATTTGCTGGTTGACTGAGAAGCCAGCATCTGACCCAGGATGAAGCTAGAAGGGAAAGAGGCCTCTTGGTGCTCCTTTGTGTTATTGCTGTGTGGGGATAAAGTCAACGCACTGAACACTTACTCACCAAACACGGTATTAAGGGCATTACATAAATGATCTCAATCTTCACAACGGCCCCAGGAGGTGGGTGCTGCTATGATCCCCATTTTACAGGTAAAAAAACTGAGTCTCAAAAGGGTTATGTAATTGACTTGAGACCCATACTTATTAAATGGATTCAAGTTTAATCTTACTGCTTTATTTTTATTTCCCCACTTTTCATTATGAACATTTTTAAATATAGAGAAAAGTGGAAAGAATAAAACAGTGAACATTCTTACATCAACCACCCAGATTCAATAACTGTAAGTACTTTATCATATTCATTTTGTCTATAAGTATATGTAAATATGTAGATTTTTATTCAGAAAAAATATAAGATAATTTTCAAATATTCCCTCATGCACCTTCTAAAATACTGACACTCTCCTCCTAATCACTCTACTACTATTACACCAGAGAACATTAACACCAATTTCCTAATAACAAGCAAACCAGTTTCGAATCACATTTCTCTCGCATTCCCTAAAACATCTTTTAACTTATTTCTTTATTTGACCCAGGAGCCAGTTAAAGGTCATGCACTGCATGCAGTTGTTATGTATTTTTGTTTATTTGTTTTCTTATGTTTTTGTTTAATGTCTCTTAGCCCCTTTTAATCTAGAACTGTCCTCTCAACTTTTAAAAAAAATTATGTCAGCTTGCTGAAGAGTCCAGGCCTGCTGTCTTATGGAATACTCTGTATTCTTGATTCGTCTGATTGTTTCCTCATGGTGTTATTTATCTTGTCTCTGTATTCCTTTTATTTCTGTACACTGGAAGTAGAGGCTGGATTAGCTTCAAGTTAAACATTTTCGGTAAGAATCCTTTACAGGTGATGCTGGCCCCTCCTACTGCATCTCCTCAGGAGGGCTGTGGTGCCAAGTGACTCTCAGAGCCTGCACTCTGACCTACCAATCAGAGGCCAGTTCCCCAGCCAGGTAGGAGGGGTGGCAGAGGGCTGGAGACAAGCTCGCTGACCATTAGAAAAATCCGACTGAGGAATTCCTTACTGAGAGCTGTCTGGTTGGGAGAATGGAAAATCCATGGGAAAGAATAGGGTAAGATGGGGGAGTGACAGATGACCCTGCCTTCAGAGAGCCTTCAGTCTTCTCTAAGCAGTTGTGAAATAGGCCAACAGCTCCGAGAAAAAGGACAACTCCCCACCGTGAAGCACACAGAGAGACTTGTGCCCCATTCACATTTGAGCTGCCCCAATCTGTAGCGTGACCCTATTTACCACCAAAGATGTTTGCCTTTCTTTTTGTTCCATACATTTATGTATCATTTTATTCTTTTACAGCCACAATCAAACCTGAAATATGAGGTAACTCTCCAGGGATTCAGTAAAGTTAATATATTATCTCCATAGATAGAAAATTATAGAAAGAGTGATTTGGTAAAATTGTACAGTATCCTCACTTCATTTGTTTTCAAAAGTATTAAATTGCTTGTTCTTTTTTTTTTTAATTGAAGTTGATTTACAATGTTATAAAATATCTATTTTATATATAGTGGTGTATAACTGTTAATCCCAAACTCTTGATTTATCCCTCCTTCCCTCCCCTTTCCCCTTTGGTAGCCGTAAGTTTTTTTGTCTATGAGTCTGTTTCTGTTTTATAAATAAGTTCATTTGTATCATTTTTTTAGATTCCACATATAAGTGATATATGATATGTGTCTTTCTTTGTCTGATTTACTTCACTTAGTACGATCATCTCTAGGTCCATCTATGCTGCTGCAAATGGCATTATTTCATTCTTTTTAATGGCTGAGTAATATTCCATTGAAAATATGTACCACATTTTCTTTATCCATTCCTCTGTTGATGGACACTTATGTCGCTTGCATATCTTGTCTATTGTAAATACTGCTGGTATGAATATTGGGGTGCGTGTATCTTTTCGAATTAGAGTTTTCATCTTTTCCGGATATATGCCCAGGAGTGGGATTCCTGGATCATACATTAACTCTATTTTTAGTTTTTTGGGGAACCTCCATATTGTCCTCCATAGTGGCTGCAACAATTTACATTCCCACCAACAGTGTAGGAGGGTTCCCTTTTTTCCACACCCTCTCCAGCATTTATTATTTGTAGACTGGATGTTTGTCTTTCTTATGTGGTCCCTTTTGCCCATCAACTTATGTGGGTTTTGTTTTGGTTTGGTTAAGGATTGTCCTGTTGCAAGAAACAAAAATCCACCTCAGGTAACTTAGTGAAAAAGTATATATATTATAAGGAAATGGATATATTTAAAAACAGACAGACTCATAGGGGTCTCAAACCAAGAGCTGTCCTACTCCTCTCAAACCACATCCAGATGAATACTTAGACATGTTTTGGGGTGTCTGGCCAGCACACAATCCCGCATGGGTCCTAAAAGCCCTGGTTTTCAGGACCTCATCCTTTGGTCATTAGATTAGGATCCGTGATCTAATCAGGATCCACCCTGGTCCCATTGGATTTCTGCCTCCCAGGAATTCAGCACTAGAACTAAGACAGGCAGGTCAGTCTCTGCTGGCTGCTGAAATTGAGGACGTGTCACTTTAGTGAAGCTGAGAAAGCCAGCGTGTAGAGAGGGAACAGTGAGGCCAACACAGAGAGGCCGGAGGTGTGTCTCAGGGTCCCGGAGGAAAAAGAGAGGCATCCCCACCGGTTTCTCCACGAGGGAGCCCAGTTCCTTATACCATACGACCCTTTTGGCTTAAGCCAGTTTGTAATGAGTCTGTGTAACCTGCCACTGAATCAATGTGACCAGGCAGTAGCATACCAGGGCAGGGCAGAGGAGCAGGTTGCCCCGTGGGAAGGGACAGTTTATCACGGACATTGTTTAGAATTGCTGGTGTATGGCGAGCAGTCCACTGCTTCAGTTTCGTTCTTGACTTTTCATTCTCTGCAGAAAACACAGCCCCTTAGTGCCTGCACCGGCGGCCGCTCCCAACCACCCTGCTCTTTGAACACCACAGAGACTAAGTCGGTGAGGACCAGACCAGAAGGAGTTTGGAAAGGTTTCTTTTTTTTTTTTTTTTTTTTTTTGTGGTATGCGGGCCTCTCACTGTTGTGGCCTCTCCCGTTGCGGAGCACAGGCTCCGGACGCGCAGGCTCAGCAGCCATGGCTCACGGGCCCAGCCGCTCCACGGCATATGGGATCCTCCCAGACCGGGGCACGAACCCGCATCCCCTGCATCGGCAGGCGGACTCTCAACCACTGCGCCACCAGGGAGGCCCTGGAAAGGTTTCTTAAAGCCTTTGTTTCCCTCTGCTTTCCCAGCCATAATTCAAATACACTTCTGCAAGGAGCCCCCCTGAAAGAATTCCCAAGGGGACTGAAATTTTCCCTCTTGCCAGCCTGTGCAGGGGCAGAGGACAGGTTCTGCCTGTGGGAAACTCAGCCCTGGATGTCAGCGGGCCTGAACCTGAGTCTTCAGCCTGTTGCCAGCTCCAGCTAAGCACCCTGCCCCAGAGGCCGTATTAGTACCCAACATGGATTTCCTCATGCCAGGAGGATGGCGGGTGTCATTCTCCTCTTTCTGTGACATTCCCTCTTCTGTTTACTCAGTGAGATCCAGCTTTTAAGAGGAAGTGAGGGTCAAAGATGGGAGCCCAGAAGGCTTCCTGGTAGAGAAGATGAACTTGTACACAAGACTTCAAGACCCAACCCAACTGTTACTACCTTCTCCAGAAACACTTCAAGAATGCCTGCCTCTTCCCAGGCCTGTGTGAGCTTCCCCCTGCAAGGCCGAGATAAACGCTATCTCAGGGAAGCAACACTGTCCAGTGGTTAAGAATGTGGTCTCTGTAACCCGGCTGCCTGGGTTTGAATTCCGGCTTCACCGTTTCACAGCCAGTCACTTTAGACAGGTTACATGATCTTACTGAGCCTCAATTTTTAAAAAACAAGTTTAGTGAAGTGTAATTTACATATCATAAAATTCACAATTTGATGACTGTGCAATTTAATAATTTTTAGTAAATTTACTGAGTTGTGCAACCATCACCATAAAGGAGTTTTAGGATATCTCTATGACCCCATAAAATCCCTTGTGCCCCTTTACAGTTAATCCTCATTTCAACCCTCAGCCCCAGGCAACCATTAATCTACTTTCTGTCTCCATAGATTTGCCTTTTCTGGATGTTTCCTATAAATGAAATCATACAACACGTGGCCTTTTGTGTCTAGTTTATTTCACTGAGCATAATGTTTTTGAGGTTTATCTACATTATAATATGTATCAGTACTTCATTCCTTTTTTTTTTTTTTTTTTTTTTTGTGGTATGCGGGCCTCTCACTGTTGTGGCCTCTCTCGTTGCGGAGCACAGGCTCCGGACGCGCAGGCTCAGCGGCCATGGCTCACGGGCCCAGCTGCTCCGCGGCATGTGGGATCCTCCCAGACCGGGGCACGAACCCGTGTCCCCTGCATCGGCAGGCAGACTCTCAACCACTGCGCCACTAGGGAAGCCCCCTTCATTCCTTTTTATTGCCAAATAATATTCCACTGTATGGAGTAGATAGATTTTTTTTTAAATCCATTCATCAACTGATAGATACTTGAATTATTTCCAGCTTTGGGCTATTATAAATAGTGCTGCTATAAACATTAGTGTCTAAGTTTTTGTGTAGATATCTGTTCTCAATTCTCTTGGGTATATACCTAGGAGTGGAATTGCTGGGTTATATGGTAAACTGATGTCTAACTCTCTAAGAAACTGCCACACAGTTTTCCAGAGTGGCTCAGCCTTGATTTTATTATTGCAGACTCAGCATACTGAGTCCCTACCTTGTCTGGGTATAGTGAGTCAATGCATAAATGAGTCAATGCCTCAGGGCCTGGCTCGCAGTAAGTGCTCAGGAAATGCTACTTATTATAGCTGGTGTAATTAGCTCCTGATTACTTGACTCAGGGAGTGTGTCTGATTTGAGTCTTTATCCCCAGACCTAGCAGAGTCTCAGAAACTTGAATACAGGGCCGGTTACAGGCAGAAGAGGGTCGAGCTGTCCCAGAGGCATGCAGTGCCATAGGGATTGAGAGGGAGGGTCCTGCGGAGCGCGTGTGGCAGGACTTCCCGGAGGCAGCGGCCATTGAACTGGAAGGCTGCCTTCTGCAGGGGCACAGGATGGATCCCTAAAGAGATACCCTTCACACCTCAGGTAAAGCATCCAAAATACCTCACCTTAGACTGAATCCTGGGGCCCTCTATTTTCCTTTTGGCACAGAGGAAGAATAATGGGGGGTACTTTCTGCCTACTTTCTCCGTTGCCCAGCAAAAGTTGGGAGAAGGACTTCCAAAGGCATGCAACCTGACAGCTCTCGACAGCATCAAATTCTTTTCCCCATCCTCCGCCCTCGACTACTGAGGCTAGGAGCAGGCTCTGGGGTGCCCTTCCAGGAGGCTGGGCCACGGGCTTTGGAACTCGCTGCTCGCCCCTCCTTAGGATGCCCCTCCAGCTCCTTCCCACCCATCCTCCACAGCCCCAGGTCCCAGCCTCTGTCCCACTCATTGTTGTATGGTGAACTCCCCACACACCCACTCTGTTCCCCAGGTCCCCATTCTAGCCAGGCCTGTGTGCATGACAGTGTGTGCATGGTGGTGGCGGGTTAGCAAGGAGAATCAGGGTTCATTAGGGCACTTACTCTCTGCCTGCCTCCCCCTCACTTTTCCCCCCGTGCCCCTCACAAGAGCTGGAGGTACAGCAGATTGGTGAGCAGAGATCTGTGCCCCCACCCCTGCCCCGGACAGCCTCCAGCCTGATTTATCTGAGGCTTTGGCTCTAATGCACTGTAGAAGTTCTCCACTGCGGGACCTGCAGCAGTCACACCTGCTGCTCACCTCCACCTCTCACATCTGCCAGAAGCCCCCTCCCCAGAGTCCCACCTGGCCCAGGCAGCTCAGGCTGGGGGAAGGGTGTAAGGGAGGGAACACTTCCCATCCCAGAGGGCAATTTCAAAATCAATGCACTGCGGACCCAACAGCAAGCCAACTGCAGGTTTAAGGAAATCAGTGGAATGTATGCAATTAATTAAAGGGTAGGACTCAAGGCAGACTAAATACTGGAAATCAGGAACTGGAGTCCAAGTCCCTTCATGATCGGAAGGGGGAACTTCCCCATTTGATTGCAGAAAGCAATTTACTTCAATTAGCAGTGACATAAACAGGGTGATTGCTTAATAGGAGTGCCAAATCTCTAAAAAATAAACAGCCTGAATTGTATCCCTTACCATTACATTAGTGGAGTGGGATAGCTTTTCCCCAGACAGGTTGGATTAACCCTTTAGGAGCCACCCCACTCCCAAGCGGAGAGCTGCATGCCTCCACAAGGTCTTTACATGGTGGTCCTAACATTTTTTTTTTTTTTTTTTTTTTTTTTTTTTTTTTTTCTGTACGCGGGCCTCTCACTGCTGTGGCCTCTCCCGTTGCGGAGCACAGGCTCCGGACACACAGGCTCCGCGGCCATGGCTCGCGGGCCCAGCCGCTCCGCGGCATGTGGGATCTTCCGGGATCGGGGCACGAACCCGTGTCCCCTGCATCGGCAGGCGGACTCTCAACCACTGCGCCACCAGGGAAGCCCGGTCCTAACATTTTTTGTGCATTTAATATGTGTGAATCAATTTGCTTGTTGCTTTCATGTCTTTTAATCCCCTCAGTAATCTTATGAGATATGTATTACTATGCCCATTTTAACAGATGGGGAGAATGAAGCTCAGAAAGTTCAAGGGGGTGAGCTTTTCAAATACAAATCCAATGATGTCATTCCCCTGCTTACCTTAAAATCATCCCATGGCCTGTAAACTCTTGATTGTAGCCTGAAAACCCCACAAGATTGATCTCCTACCTGATTCTCCCACCCCTACTCAAAACACTCTCCCACTAGCTCACTACGTCATACATTTTGTGGCCACTGCCTGTTCCTGAAACATATCAAGATGGATCCCACCTCAAGGCCTTTGCACCTGCTGTTCCCTCTGCCTGGAATGTTCTTCCTCCATTTCTGGGTAGAACTGACTTCTCTCTTCCAGATCTCAGGTCAAACATCACCTCCTCAGAGAGGCCTGCCTCGCTGTTCCCACTCCTTTTTGGCTTTTGACCTGACACTGAGAATTACCCAAAATTATCTTGTGTGTTTATTGTGGATGTATTCCTTGTTTGCTTCCCTCCCTACCCCCTGACCCCCAGCCCCAAGCTCCACGAGGGCAGAGATCCTGTCTCCTGTCTGTCTTATTCACCGCACAGGGTCAAGCACACAGGAGGCACACAGAAGTTACCTACTTAATAAAGGAAGTGTTATCCCTGCTTTTATATAAAGGAAGAAATTGAGGTCCGGCGAAGTTAAGCCACTTCATAACGCTGTCAAACAGCCAGTGAATGGCAGAGCTGGGGTTCAGACACCTTCCTCCCATGTAGTTACACTACACAGCCCTTTGGACTTTTTTTGAGAAGCTTCCCTTCCCCCCATCCACTTTGCTCCGCCACCTTCTCACCCTACCCACCCGAGCCCTAAGAAGCAGGCACCCATCCAACCAGCTGGGAGAGCATTAAAACGCCAGCCCCAGGGCTTCCCTGGTGGCGCAGTGGTTGAGAGTCCGCTTGCCGATGCAGGGGACACGGGTTTGAGCCCCGGTCCGGGAGGATCCCACATGCCGCGGAGCAGCTGGGCCCGTGAGCCATGGCCGCTGAGCCTGTGCGTCCGGAGCCTGTGCTCCGCGACGGGAGAGGCCACAACAGTGAGAGGCCCGCGTACCGCAAAAAAGAAAAAAAAAAAAAAAAAGTCAGCCCCAGAGCAAAATCTCTCCTTCCCACTGAACCCCCCTCCATCACGGGTATCGGTGGTACTGTTACTCCTTAGCTGGGCAAGGTCCTCATTCCAAGAATGCAAATTCCGGAACTTAAAGACCTGAAGACCTTCTTCCTTTGGCTCTCCACCTGGAAGAAACTGGGCTCCGCTTAGGAAAAGCACCCCTGGCCCCGGGGAATGTGGAAGATGTGGAAAAGCTGTTTGAAGGAGCTTATGCTGCCCAGTGACTGGCACACCACCCACAGCCAAATCCCACCGTTGGCCCAAGCTCCCCATACTGCCAGTTGGGTAGGGGCTGCCTGGCTTATCCTGGGCTGATTAAACTGGAAAGAGAAGGCTGGGGAAGCCATGATCAGTGGCAAGACAGGTGGCCGGGAGAAGATCAGAGAGAGGGTGAAAGTTGTGGAAAATGGGACGCAAGAACCTGAGGTTTGGGTTGCAGGGGAGTGGGACTCTGAGCTTCTCCCTGCAGCCAGGAAGATGGGCTGCGGCTGACCTGAAAGCAAAGCTCTTCCCTGCCTGTGCCTGCTAGATGCTGGCTGGCTGGGCCTCACCATCTTCCTCTGGCTCCTCCACACTGTCACCCTCAGGTCAAGTATGGCTGTCATCACTGTCCCAGATTCACGGTCCTTTCCCTGTGTGACCTTGAGCAGGGCTTTAACCTCTCTGAGGCCACTTCCCAGTTGATAAGGAGATCACAGTACTCACCCAGCCTAAAGGCCGGGTTTCAACAACTGTAAATAAGGTAATGAATGGGAAAATGCCCTCGAAAGTGTAAAGTATAAAGAACATCAAGAACACTCTTGTTTCAGCCTAAGTAGGAAAGAGACTTTACCATTTACTAAACATCTACTGCCAAAGGTAGTTTTTTAATGCCCCGTGTTTAGAGGAAACTGAGACTCACAGAGCACCTTGCCTCCAACTACTGAGCACTGAAGCCTAGGCGTCCATCACTGTCTCTGTTGCCATCCAGCTGGGATGTGACACTGGCACGCAGACCTGATCTAATCAGACAAAATCCTGGGGAGAGGGGAGCAGCCTAGGTGCAGGCCCTGAATGTAGGTGAAGAGCATTGCAGGGTGAGGGGGCACAGGGTACAAGATGAAGA
The DNA here is from genome assembly GCF_964341445.2 of Mesoplodon mirus. NCBI lineage: Eukaryota > Metazoa > Chordata > Mammalia > Artiodactyla > Ziphiidae > Mesoplodon > Mesoplodon mirus. The sequence continues at coordinate 65,118,161 of NC_138980.1, forward strand.
TGGAGAGGGGGCAGGGTCAGATCATGGGGCCTCCCAGGCCGTGGAAAGGGGTTTTCATTATTTGGTTCCAAATTGCATTAAGAAAGAGATTTAAAAAAAACCAAAATCAACATCTTTAAAAGCAACCCTGGCAGCACATGGAGATGGCCCTGTGGACAATAGGGGCCAGGATGGGGTGGGAGGAATGATGGAGCTCGAAACAAGAGATATTTAAGAGATACTTTGAATTTAAGAGATACTTTGGAGGTAGAACCCACAGGACATGTTGGATGTGGGTAGGGATGGTCAAGAGAGAGCACTAGAAGTTGAAAATAGTTTACAAAGGAGTAAAGCAAAAATCCAGAGCTGGGGACTTCCCTGGTAGAGCAGTGGTTAAGAATCTGCCTGCCAATGCAGGAGACACGGGTTCAAGCCCTGGTCCGGGAAGATCCCACATGCCGCGGAGCAACTAAGCCTGTGTGCCACAACTACCAAGCCTGCACTCTAGGGCCCGCAAGCCACAAGTACTGAGCCCACATGCCACAACTACTGAGGCCACACGCCACAACTACTGAAGCCCGCGCGCCTAGAGCCCATGCTCCGCAATAAGAGAAGCCACTGCAATGAGAAGCCCGTGCACCGCAACAAAGAGTAGCCCCCGCTCGCCACAACTTGAGAAAGCCCGGCGCAGCAATGAAGACCCAATGCCGCAAAACAACAACAAAAAAAAAACAACAAAATCCAGAGCTGCCTTCTTGTTGGGGACACTTAAAACATTTCAGAAGATCCCAAACCTAGTGGATAAACATGGAAAAACTCTTGCAAACCAGCCTCATGTATGCCCTCAGGAAACAGGGATGGCGCCTCTAACCCCACTGGCTAGAGCCATCTGCGCCTTTCTTTAATTAAGCTCCTCTCTGAGCCCCTTCACTGTTAATTATTCCCAGCTCCTGGGTGGGACAGGACCTCTTCTCATGAGACTGTGGCCCAGCACAGCCTTCAGAAACGGCTTAGCGTGGCTTTACTTAGGCTTTGGCGCCAGCTTCGGGCCTCAGAGCCTCAAATTCCCTTGCAACCATGGGGAAAGAAGACTGAGTCCCACTTGAGGTCATAAAATGTTTTCTAAGGAGCTTAAATGTCACCTCCTCCATGAGGCCTGCCCTGACGACTCTGAAAAACGAATTCCACTTCCCTGTTATTCTCTATGTTTGTACATAGGGGCTTTAAAAAAAATTCTTAGTGATTATCATAATTTATAATTACCAGTGACTCATTTGATTACTCTTTGCCATCCTTTCCCCACCAGGCTGTGCCCTCCTGCGGGCAGGGAACATATCTGTCTCTTCAGCTTGCATCTGCAGCCCCTAAGCACACTGCAGTCACCTGGTAGGTGGTTTACATTTACCCGTTAAACTCAAGGCACTCAACCAGGGCTTTGAAAGCTCCCATCATGCCTTCCTTCTTGTGGTCTCTCTCAGGCCCCGGAGCTCTGACTGCCACTGCCAACTTCTGTCCCGAGGAGCTGTGTTCCCCAGGGGAACTGATCACTCTAGTGGCTGCTGAGTGCGTCATGTCACGGAGGTCAAAGAGGTTACTGATAACAGAAAGAAAAGCCAGGCTTCACTTGTTAAATGATGGTACTCAAAGGATTATTGCAGACGTAAGTTTTTCAAACAAGGACTCTGAGTGCTGGCCATATGCCAGGCACAGTGCTCAGAGCTAGGACATGGTGGATAAGAGCAACGTGGTCCCAGACCCTCTTGGAGCTCAAGATCTCATGGGCTCCTCAGGCTTCTCCAAAGCCATTTGTTCCCCAGGGCAGATGTCCATGGCCAAGGAATCCAGCTCTTCTCCCTTCACCCTGCATGGGGCAGCTTTCAAGTTCCCCAAGGAAGGAATCAATGCAGCAAACCCCACCTCTACTGACTTCAGGCCAAGAGGACACTAGGAATGAAGACTTCAAGCTTTCATATCCCAGCCCTGCGGCTCATTAACTACATGACCTTGAGCACGTGACCTCTGTAAACCTCATTTCTTCCCCTGCAAAATGAGATCAAGAGTCCCAACCCCAAAGGGTGGTTATGAGGATTAAGTGGGGTGATGATGACGATAATTGCTAACACATTTAATCTTCCCAACAACCCCACAAGGAGAGCTGTTATCACCCCTGTTTTTAGAGATGAGGACAGGCAAATTACATCATTGCCCGGTGTCACCTAGCCAGCAAGTGGCAGAGCTGGGATGCAGACCAAGCCATTGTCACTACAGTCTACACTACAACCCATTGCCTTATATGGCCTCCCCCGTGTGAATGAAGGCAAAGTACAGGCTTGGCGCCTGGCATGAAGTAAGTGCTCAATAAATGGTACCTCTTAATTAAGCAACCGGAGGATCCCAATATAAGGCTGCCCCAGCGCTGGCAGTTCTTTGGGACTGGCCTGTGATCTCCCAGCAGTCACACTCTCCCTGACCCGTCCCTGTTCCAAGTCCCCAGTCTGCCTCCTTACAAAAGCTCAGATTGAAACAGACGGTGGCTGGACTTTCCCTGTCATCTCCCTGGCAGCTCAATCACCATGGGCCACCCAGCGCCTCAGCTGTGACTGAAGACCCAGATCTGAGCCTCCCTGAAGAAGCCAAGTTGCCAAGTCGTCTCAAGGGACTAATTTTTGCTCCCCCTGTCCCCTTCACCCTACCTACAGGTAATGGCCTGAATGAAAACAGCAGGGGCCTGGGAGGTAGCTCCGGGTACCACTGGGACAAGCACGACTTGGGTCCAAAGAAAATGATAGTATGAGATCATTCATTATAATATTTAGCTCCCAGAAGAAACCACTGCAAGCTCTATCCAAACCACAGACAGCTTTGGCAGCCCCAGTATTCTCTTACGGTTACATAAGCTTTGCAGGGAAATAAATACCAACTCATCTTGAAGGAATTTTAAGGGCTAATAAACCTTAACCAGTCTGTGCAGAGAGGGCTCCCTTCCGAGGGAGGGATTGTGGTTTTCAGGAGGAAGGATTGAGAGGGCTCTGGGGCAGGGCTTAGAGGAGCCCCCATGGACCTGGCTGCAGGGCCATTCCTCAGAGAGGCTCGGTCCCGTGCAGCCTCACTCATGGGGCATTCATCCCCAAGACCAGCTGCGGCCCTGGCCACCCGCTCCTTGTAAACCACCAGAATCCACTCTCCAGGTGCCTTTCATAGGTACTGAGCTCTCCATCACGGGAGATGTTCAAGCATATTCAAATATAAACTGCCTGGCTCTAAGGGATTCAGTTCCAGGATTTTATTATTATATTATGTTTTTTAGGTATAAGAACTTGCCCTTGGCATCAACAAAAAAGCAAGATGATATGGGAGAAAGAATTTGCATTCAGAAACTGAAGACCTGTAATTTTATACTAGCTGGGTGACCTTGGGCAAGTTGCTTCACCTTTTTGAGCCTCAGTAAAATAGAAATAACAATTACTCTCTTCTGCCTGCCCTGCCTGGTTGCTGGAAGGGGCAGGTAAATTGCAGGTGTGTGAAAAATGCCTTGCAAACAGTTAGATGCTGCAGACACACCAGGCATTAAGCAGAGATGGTGGCTTCCTGCCTGGGGTGATAGGAAAAGCACTAAAAGCCCAGCCTGACCATCACATTCTTCCACTAAGGCACATTCTTCCACTGCCTTGTGTCTTCTGGGGGAAGAAGTGTGTCTGTAGATTCTGGAGCCAGATTCCTTGGTTCTGAATCCTGGACCTGCCACTCACTAGTTGTGTATCCTCAGCCAACTCAACTTACTTGAGCTCTCTGTGCCTCACTCGTCTCATTTTAAATGGGTATAGTAATAGTACCTATCCTAGAGAGGCCTTAGGAGAATTAAGTCAAAAATAGATATCTAGTGCTTAGAACAGTGTAAGTACTCCAGTGTTATTAATATCTTAACCAGCTAAGTAAGTTAACTTCTACTAGCCACTGTCACTGAGCAGGAAGAACAATCCACACACCAGATGGGTAAATTTGGAAAGGGGTGACAGGAACAACTACTACCATTTAGTGAGCAATTAATATATACCAGGCACTGTGCTAAGCATTTTACATACATTATCTTATCTAATCTTCATGACAGGTGGTAGCATTATTGTTCCCATTACACAGAAGAGGAGGCTAAGCCTCAGCAAGGTCATGTGACTTGTCCAAGATGACAGAGCAGGTAAGTGATGGCGTCAGGACTTGAACTCAGGCAGTCTGGTACTGAGGTCAATTCTCATAGGCTTATTTGAGGCTTGGGTGTTATCATGGCCTCTGGGATCAGAGTCACTGTAGTAAAGGGCTAAAGGAAACAGTCATGGACTTCTCTGGTGGCTAAGCGGTTAAGACGCTGTGCTCCCAATGCAGGGGGCCTGGGTCCGATCCCTGGTCAGGGAACTAGATCCCACATGCATGCCGCAACTAAGAGTTCGCATACCACAACTAAGGAACACGTGTGCCGCAACCAAAGGAGCCTGTGAGCCGCAATTAAGGAGCCCGTGAGCCGCATCTAAGACCCCATGCAACCAAATAAAATAAATAAATAAATAAATAAATAAATAAATAAATAAAGGAAAACAGGCAGATCACGTGTCATGAACACAATGGGTGGCCTGCAGGCTGTACCGCAGTCCCAGGCCATTCTCAGGGATCCTGGCATCTCTGGTTTCCAAGGAGGAGGGGAAGGGCCTCCCTTCAGGGCCAGACAAGACTGCAAGGTTTGGGGAACAAATGTCAAATCTGAGGGACAAGTCAAATGCAAGAAGAGGCTGAGTCCCATCCCAGCCTCAGTGGCCTTTGTTCCTCTGTCTGTGGACAGAAGCTGGGGGACACCTCTCCAGAGCAGTGAGTCTGGGTGGGCAGACCAAATACCAGGAGCTGAGGCTGCTGGCTCAGCCAGGTAAAGCCTGTGGGAGAGGTAATAAGTAACTGGGCTCAGTGAGGTTCAGCCTGTGTATCCAGGGCAACTACGAGGTTTAATCATCCAGAGACCATACCGCTGGAACAGGCCCCCTGAGCCCCAGAGCTGGCAGGCCACATTCCCCGAGTGCCAGGACCAAGGTGCTTGGACCCCACTGCTCTCTCCCCCCAAAGCAAGGGAGGCCCTGCCACGTCCTCCAGCAAAGATCCGATTGTCCCCCATATTAAAAGCAACAACTTTTTTTTTTTTTTTTTTTTTTTGCATTACGCGGGCCTCTCACTGTTGTGGTCTCTTCCGTTGCGGAGCACAGGCTCTGGACGTGCAGGCCCAGCGGCCATGGCTCACGGGCCCAGCTGCTCTGCGGCATGTGGGATCCTCCCGGACAGGGGCACGAACCCGCATCCCCTGCATCGGCAGGCGGACTCTCAACCACTGCACCACCAGGGAAGCCCCAAAAGCAACAACTTTGATCCCTGCCCCAAAGTTCTTACTGGCCAACTATACCCACAGGAGAAAAAGAACCTGTTCAAGCCTCACTCCCCAGACTTCTGTGCCTCCCAAAACACTCATAGGCTGAGAATGCCCTGGAAAGGTGGTGGCCCCTCTGTGCCAGGCCTGTGTTAAGTGCTGCCAGGCTTCTGGAGATCTGGGTGCCGTAGGGCAGGCCGGGAGAGGGGTACAGCCACGAGGCAATAGGGGAATGGAAGCCTTGGAGGCCCTTGGAGAACCTCGAATAGACACTGCCATGTAATCCTGCCCATCTCCTCCTCATTTGCTCGCAGGCCCCGAATTGGTAGTTTGGGTCTCCCTCCCCAGCCTGCAGAAGGGCTCCAGGTGGCCGACCAAAAGGCTCACGGGCCAGCTGTGTTGGGCCCTCTCAGCCTACCCAGCTCCCAGCAAGGCACTCTTCCCGCAGAGCCTCACCCACGTGGCAGCCAGGCAGCTGGCAGCTAGTTTTATGAGCATCCAAAATCCAAGGGGAACCACAAAACCACGCTGGGCTGCAGACAACCGATGGAGAAGGAGGCCGATGCTGGGGATGCCCCTGCATCCTCGTGGGCTAGACTCCCACTGGGCTCTGCCTGGTGCAGGGCAGCAGTGGGAATCCACTCCCTGTCCACCAGGCGCCACAGCCTCCCGAGTCTCAGCATCAGCCCTGTGAGCTGGGGACACCTGCTTTCTTGTCAGGTAGACTCGAGAATGGGAAACAGTGGAGGACGGCAGTGGTGGGTGATTCCACGACATAGCTCAGAGGGTCAGTAACCAAAGGAGACTAGTTGGAACCTTCTCAAATATATGGAGCTTTTTCACTGCCCATGACTAACTTCTGACAAAGGGGAAGAAATCAGGAGTTTGGGGAACTCCACTGGCTAAAGGATGGTATGCGGGAGAGGCAGGGGGGCAATGTTACAGAATTTTCTAAAACTGCTTTTTTTCACCAGACAATATGCTGGGGATACTTTTCTGTGTCAGGAGATATAGTTGTACTGTATTCATTTTATATCTTACTTTCAGGTGCCTTTTTCAGCTGTGAGATTTGGAGGGCGTAGAGATGGATGGATCAAAAAAATGTTAGGGCTTCTCTCCCCTCTTGATCACAGTCACAATGGTATCACAGATCTTTTTTTTTTTTTTAAGATGTTTGGGGTAGGAGTTTATTAATTTATCTATTTATTTTTGCTGTGTTGGGTCTTCGTTTCTGTGCGAGGGCTTTTTCTAGTTGCGGCAAGCAGGGGCCACTCTTCATCACGGTGCGCGGGCCTCTCACTATCGCGGCCTCTCTTGTTGCGGAGCACAGGCTCCAGACGCGCAGGCTCAGTAGCTGTGGCTCACGGGCCTAATTGCTCCGCGGCATGTGGGATCTTCCCAGATAAGGGCTCAAACCCGTGTCCCCTGCATTAGCAGGCAGATTCTCAACCACTGCGCCACCAGGGAAGCCCGGTATCACAGATCTTAAGACTGTAAGGTCTTAGCTTAGGGCAACCTTCTTCTGAGTGGTCCTCCCTAACCACTTTGGTGGGCCTCTCTCCCCAGTGGTCTTTACCTCTATAAGGTTTTCTTTTCCTTCTGATCACTTCATCACAATGTTAACTAAATATTTTTTGATTGTGTATCGCCTTTGTCCTCCACTAGATTATAAGCCCCATGAGCACAGGAGCTTATTTTAAGCACCTAGCATAATTCTAGTGAGTTCCTAATAATGAGCACTTCCTGATAATGAGCACATAATGAGTATTCAATTCATGTTTGTTAAATGAATGAATGAATACTGAGTTCAGAGGGAGATGGCAAGAGACATAAGATGTGGTCCCTACTTTTAGTCTCCCTATTTAGGGAGTGAAAAAGATGGTTGTAGCCTTCCCTGGTGGCATAATGGTTAAGAATCCACCTGCCAATGAAGGGGACACAGGTTCGATCCCTGGTCCGGGAAGATCCCACATGCTGCGGAGCAACAAAGCCCGAGTGCCACAACTACTGAGCCCATGTGCCATAACTACTGAAGCCCACACACCCTAGAGCCCGTGCTCTGCAACAAGAGAAGCCACCGCAATGAGAAGCCTGCACGAAGAGTAGCCCCTGCTCTCCGCAACTAGAGAAAGCCCACGTGCAGCAACGAAGACCCAATGCAGCCAAAAATAAATAAATTAATTATTAAAAAAAAAGAAAAAGATGGTTGTGTGGAAAAAAGTAATCAATTAATGACAGCATTCAATAAACAGTCTTGGAATAATTTAGGCATTCATAAGCAAAAAGAATGAAACAGCTAAATCTCACACTTTATACAATAATTAGTTCAAAATGGATCATCAATCTAAATGTAAAATATAAAACTTTTAGAAGGAAACACGGGAGAAAATCTTCATGAACTAGAGTTAGGTGAAGAGTTCTTAGACCTGACACTAAAATCACAATCCATAAAAGCAAACAATTGATAAACTGGACTTCATCAAAACAAACTTTTTCTTTTTGTGGATTATTTTTATTTTTTATTTTTAAATTTTTGGCTGCATTGTGTCTTTGTTGCTGCGCGTGGGCTTTCTCTAGTTGCAGCGAGTGAGGGTTACTCTTTGTTGCGGTGCACAGGCTTCTCATTGCAGTGGCTTCTCTTGTGGAGCACAGGCTCTAGGTGTGCGGGCTTTAGTAGGTGTGGCATGCGGGCTCAGTAGTTGTGGCTCGCAGGCTCTAGAGCACAGGCTCAGTAGTTGTGACGCACGGGCTTAGTTGCTCTGTGGCATGTGGGAACTTCCCGGACCAGGGATTGAACCCATGTCTCCTGCATTGTCAGGCGGATTCTTAACCACTGTGCCACCAGAGAAGTCCCAAAACAAACTTTTTTTTTTTTTTTTTTTTTTTTTTTTTTTTTTTTCTTTTTGCGGTATGCGGGCCTCTCACTGTTGTGGCCTCTCCCGTTGCGGAGCACAGGCTCCGGATGCGCAGGCCCAGCGGCCATGGCTCACGGGCCCAGCCGCTCCGCGGCATATGGGATCCTCCCAGACCGGGGCACGAACCCGTATCCCCTGCATCGGCAGGCGGACTCTCAACCACTGCGCCACCAGGGAGGCCCTCAAAACAAACTTTTTGATATGTGAAAGACTCTATTAAGAAGATGAAAAGACAAGCCACAGATTGGGAGAAAATATTTGGAAATCACATTTCTGACAAAGGAATTGTATCGAGAATATAAAAAGAACTCGTTAAATAAACTCAACTGTAAGAAGATAAAGGATCCAGTTAGAAAACAGGCAAAGTCTTCAACAAATGCTTCACCAAAGAGATTATGCAGATGGAAACAAGCACATGAAAAGGTGTTCAACTGGGAAATGCAAATTAAAATCACAGGGGACCAGGGCAGGTAAAGTACAGGTAAAAAAACTGGTGAAAATTGAACAAAACCTGTAGTCTAGTTAATGGTATTGCACCAACATCAATTTCCTGGTTTGTTAATGTAATACTATAGCTACGTAAAATGCTACCATTGGGGAAGCTCACTGAGAGGTTATTTTTGCAACTTCTCCAAGTCTGTAATTACTTCAAAATAAAAACTTTAAAAAAATAATAAGGAAGGTCAGTATGGGTTAAAGCTCCAAATGTGAAGAATGAATGTTAAAAGCTTTAAGCTCCAGGGGAGGTATGGAGTAGGCAGTGGTCAAGAAAAGCTTCAAGTAAACTGGTATTTAGTAGGTCCCTACCCCATGATTCATGCCAGGCATCGTGCCAGACAGCGGGGGGAATTTAAAAACCCTGGGCCTGGGACTTCCCTGGTGGCACAGTGGTTAAGAATCCACCTGCCAAAGCAGGAGACACAGGTTCGAGCCCTAGCCCGGGAAGATCCCACATGCCGCGGAGCAACTAAGCCCGCGTGCCACAACTACTGAAGCCTGCATGCTTAGACCCCGTGCTCCGCAACAAGAGAAGCCACCGCAATGAGAAGCCCGCGCACCGCAACGGGCTAGTTGAAGAGTAGCCCTCGCTCTCCGCAGTTAGAGAAAGCCCACGCACAGCAACAAAGACCCAATGCAGCCAAATAAATAAATTAATTAATTTAAAAGCAAAAAGCAAAACAAAAAAACCCCTGGGCCTATTCTCAAGAAACTTTGAATCAAGAGGGTAGGGAGGTGGGTTGGGGAGGGTGGGAAATGCCCATTGGTAATGACAGGACCCAGTAGACACATCGTAAGCTGGATCTTGGTCAGGACTCCGTTTATTATGTGGACCCCTACAGTCCCATCTCAAAGGGAAACTATGGCGACACTTCAGGTCTTGGGGTATTGATGTCAACTCAGACCTTGTCTCCAACAGTCCTCAAATGCCTAGGTAGTCCCAGTTCCCCAGTGCAGTGACCTGAATAAATGGCCAAAGGTCCCTCTGAAGGAAGGATAGGGATATTATATGTCACAGCATTACAGGGTTCTTCTTTCTGGAGACCTAGCCACCTCTTTAGTCAGGGGCTTCCAGGTCTAAAAACTGGCTTAGGTCTGGAAAACTGGCAAAAGATGGTATCTTTTTATTGGACCCCAATCTCTAATTTGTCTCTCCTTGATTTCTTCTGCTGGTACAAGCTGAATAGTACCCTTACTAACTATCTAGCTATTTGCCCCAGAGACACTGATATACCAACCACCTCCATAACTTTCTGTCAGGCACCCTTGCTACCACTTCAGTTTTGCCAGCCATCATGATCATTATGGTCTCCTGGCTTCTGGAGGTTAAAGCACTGCCCCCTGACCTCTGTTATTTGGGGGTCCTATCATTACCATAGCTATCGGGGAGACAAAGTCTCAAAGAGCCACTCTACCCTCAGCCCTAGCCTACAGAGAAGAGCCATCACTGAACTTTGAGTGATGCTGGGGCCCCTCTCACCAGCATATCCTTTTTACCTCTTGGCGACTGGTGTGTCCTCCGAGCCCTCCCGTGGGAGATGAGGAGGCAGGTGTTCTGGCTGTACTTAGTTGCTCTATTTCAGCACACCTACCCTCCAAGCCTTTTCGCCCCCTCCTCCATCATCTGCCATGGTAACTTGGCATTTCAACTTTGCTTAGCAGGGGGTTGTCACTTTCTCCATGCCTCTGGGAACATCCTAGGAGTGACTTAGTATCACCTCCAGGGTCCTGCATCTCAGGAGTCTCTTTCCTGTTCGATGTTACGTTTTGGTCAAAGTCAAACCCTTTCCTGTTCCATGTTACGTTTTGGTCCTTTGATAGACACCCTAAGATCCAGGCCCGTGCACACTCCCCCAACCCCTCAAGCGCTGCCTGGCTTGGTCCTGCAGCCCCGGTGGGATGGGCCCTTCCCTCCCATAACACCCCTCACTGGGTTATGCTCAAGTTAACCGTAAGTTCAGGCCTAGTGGCCAGGAAGGAAGGTGAGGACAGATCCTAGAAGTACCTGTGCCTTCAGGGGAGAGGCCGTTGCACTGTTGTCCAGCACTGTGCTAGCCCTTACTAGGGAGGGCTGGGCCACTTCTGCAGGCTCCAAATGTCCAGCAGAATTTGGGAACTCACAATCTTCTGGGGCACGCACCTGAGATGTCTCCATCTCATTTGTCAGGGTTCTAGGCTCTTGACCTTGGCATAATAGAACTGCCTGGTTGGGCATTTCACTTGCTTTGAAGTTTAGCCACTGAACTGGCTTGGGTCTTTGCCCTCTTCTGGAGATTGGAACATCTTTGTATGTAACAGAGAGGCCTTCAGGCTTTCACACATGCCTTTCAGTTGCCTGTCACTGGAATCATCTGTCTAATACCTTTCTGTACAGCATCAATAGGGCTTAGTAATAGCCAACCAATCCCTTCATCCATACAGCTCTGTGAACTCCATACCTTGCAACACCCCCCACGCCTGCTCATGCATCCTCCACTTCACCACCAGGTGAGTTAACAGTGGGCCACCACCTCATCCCAGGGGCACCCTGGGCTCCACCTCCGCTCACTGTCAGCCCTGGGATAAGTGATCCCACTCCAAACCCCACCTTATCGCCTGCTTTCTTGAACCATTCCCCGGACCCACTGTCACAGGTTGGGTTCTCCAGAAGCAGACGCAGATGTGGAGTCTAGGGTGCAAGAGGCTTATTAGCGATCAACACCTGCAAAAGGAAGGGGGCAGGAGCAGAACCAGCAGAGGGGAAAGTCCAGCTGCAATGCAGGCCCAACCTGGCGGAAAGCCCTGGGGCCAATGGTGCACCAGATTTATCCCTGTCAGGCTGAAGTGGTCAGGCCTTTATACCCTTACCTCCCCAGGCCGCTAGACGTGGGCCACCCTGAGGAGGACATGGCCTTGGGTGGGACAGCTTCTGGCAGCAGAGGCAGATTCTGAGGGACGCGAAAGCTGGGAGCTGCCTGCTGACAGCCCTGCAGCTGGACAGCAAGTCCTGCCTCGAAGGGAAATCTGGGAGATGAAGGAGAACTCCAACCCATTTTAGTTGATGAGAAACTTCTTCCCCAAAATTTGAAACACGGGATTTCAACAGAAAATTAAAGAAGGGAAAGACTTTCCCAAAGAGAGAAAACACCTGATGGTTTCCCCGAAGACAGGAGAGTGAGGGGCTTGGATGGGGGAGCTCCATGGGGGAGGCTGTCCCCTGGGCCTGGGGACATGATCCCCTTTAGTGAACTAGACATGCTTGACACTTGCTATCTATTAGTTTCATGTTTTGGAAAAGTAGCTGAGACTATTGGTCATGAAAAAACCCCTCAGAGAGCAGTGGGCACCATCTTCAGAGAGAGGGCTTCCAATATTTCTCCAGGGGGGGGAACCTGTAACACTAGCAAAGTTCTTGGGAGAGGTACCTTCTCAAAAATTGTGCCAGCTGCATGAAAAGATGCTCAACATCACTGATTATTAGAGAAATGCAAATCAAAACTGCAATGAGGTATCACCTCACACCAGTCAGAATGACCATCATTAAAAAGTCTACAAATAATAAATGCTAGAGAGGGTGTGGAGAAAAGGAAACCCTCCTACACTGTTGGTGGGAATGTAAATTGGTGCAGCCACTATGGAGGACAATACGGAGGTTCCTTAAAAAACTAAAAATAGAGCTATCATATGATCTAGCAATCCTACTCCTGGGCATATATCCGGAGAAAAGAGACATGCACCCCTATGTTCATAGCAGCACTATTTACAAGAGCCAAGACATGGAAACAACCTAAATGTCCATTGACAGAGGAATGGATAAAGAAGATGTGGTACATATTTATAATGGAATATTACTCAGCCATAAAAAAGAATAAAATAATGCCATTTGCAGCAACATGAATGGACCTAGAGATTATCATATTAAGTGAAGTAAGTCAGACAAGGAAAGACAAATACCATATGATATCACTTATATGTGGAATCTAAAATATGACACAAATGAACTTATTTATGAAATAGAAACAGACTCACAGACATAGAGAACAGACTTGTGGTTACCAAAGGGGAAGGGGGGGAGGGATAAATAAGGAGTTTTGGATTAGCAGATACAAACTACTATATGTAAAATAAACAACAAGCTCTTATTGTATAGCACAGGGAACTATATTCAATATCTTGTAATCAACTATAATGGAAAAGAATCTGAAAAAGTGTCTATATCTATATCTATATATGTGTGTCTGAATCACTTTGCTGCACACCTGAAACTAACACAACAGTGTAAATACTTTAATTTTTTTAAAAAGAATTTGTGCCAGCTGGCTATTCAACATCACTATAGGAAAAAAATAAATGGAGAGGGACTGGCCCCCTCAACTCCCTGAAGGAAGTCCTGGCATTAGGATGCGACCTGATCACTGATGATGACTTCTGCCCAGGAGAGGTTATAAGCAGGGTTTTCACACCATCCCCCAGCCTAGACTGACTGAAGGCAGAATCCCTGGGGTTCCCCTACCACTCGGGAGCAAAGGGCCAAACCAGTAAAGCCTCACTGTTCTGTTAATTATGGAAAATAGAGAATAGCAGGACACCGGATTAACACTTTCATCCTCTCTATATACCTCATAGAGTCCTGAAATATCTACTTCATTGTTTATTTTCAAAGGCCTAAAAACCAGGGCCCTCGTAGAGAAGTAAAGCCCCCTTGATTTGAGAAGTGACTAACACAGAAAGGGATTTTTTTCTTTTTAATGTTTGCTTTCCATTGCACTTGAATCCAGATAAACTCAAAACCCCCTTGACACCCCCCTCCCCGGTTATGATCCCCTTCCAGAGGTGACCACAGTCAGGGTTTATCTTTCCAAATCTGCCTCTATGCCTGTACATACCTATATGTGTACAGATGGAAATAATTTTTGTGGAAGTATTTTTTAAAACATTTGTCCATAATGCCCTGCAACTTGCATTTTTCACACATCAACTTGTCTTGGAAATCTTTCCCCACCTGCAGGGTGGTGGTTTGTAATGCAGGGATTTGGCAAGGCTGAAGGCCAGCTCAGGATCTCCCTTCCCAGTGTGTTTCCAGTTAGGCTGGGCTAGGAGAGAGTTTTGCTGAGATTTGGAGGGCAGATGTCACACAGTGACCATGCTCCTTTTTTTTTTTTTTTTTTTTTTTGCGGTACGCGGGCCTCTCACTGTTGTGGTCTCTCCCATTGCGGAGCAGACGCGCAGGCTCAGCGGCCATGGCTCACGGGCCCAGCCGCTCCGCGGCATGTGGGATCTTCCCAGACCGAGGCACAAACCCGTGTTCCCTGCATCGGCACGCGGACTCTCAACCACTGAGCCACCAGGGAAGCCCAGACCACGCTCCTTTTTACTCTTGAAAGGTGAGAGCAGGGTTTCGGGTGACACATAATGCCGTTTATCTGCTGGGCTGTGGCTGCTCTGCCCTTCCCATGTCTGGTTCTGTGATGAAAGGCATCAGCTTCTCTTGAAGAAGTTGGAGGTGGTGAGACTGACATGGATTTCAGTGGACTCCCACTGGTCCTCACTCCCCCCACTTTTTTTTAATAGATTATTTATTTATTTGTTTATTTTTGGCTGTGTTGGGTCTTCCTTGCTGTGCACGGGCTTTCTCTAGTTGCGGCGAGCGGGGGCTACTCTTTGTTGCGGTGCGCAGGCTTCTCATTGCGGTGGCTTCTCTTGTTGTGGAGCACGGGCTCTAGGTGCGAGGGCTTCAGTAGTTGTGGCACACAGGCTCAGTAGTTGTGGCACACGGGCTTAGTTGCTCCGCGGCATGTGGGATCTTTCCAGACCAGGGCTCAAACCCATGTCCTGTGCATTGGCAGGTGGATTCCTAACCACTGTGCCACCAGGGAAGCCCTCCCCCCACTTTATTTATATAATTCTTAAGACTCTACCTGCCTGCCTGGTGGACTTCAAGCTCCTGCATCAGATGAGAGACTACAGTCTCCCAAAGACTGTTCAACCAGCTCTCCCAACTGTGTAAAGTCAAATCCCCATCACACACACACACACGCGTGCACACACACACATACATGCACACCCAGTACCCCCTGGTGGTTCCACTTCTCTAACTAAACTGATAAGAATGCATGACTATACTTCATTCTTTTGAACTATTATGGAAATGCCAGCGTTATTCAACTCTTTCCCTGCAGAAGGACCTTTGGGAAGTTCCTCTTCGTTGCTCTTATAAACCATGCTATAAGAAGCACCCTTGGGGCTTCCCTGGTGGCGCAGTGGTTGAGAGTCTGCCTGCCGATGCAGGGGACACGGGTTCGTGCCCCGGTCTGGGAAGATCCCACATGCCCGGAGCGGCTGGGCCCGTGAGCCATGGCCGCTGAGCCTGCGCGTCCGAAGCCTGTGCTCCACAACGGGAGAGGCCACAACAGTGAGAGGCCCGTGTACCGCAAAAAAAAAAAAAAAAGATTCATTTAAAGAAGCACCCTTGTTCATGCCCCTTTTTTAAAAATCACATCTGTGATTATTTTCTAGGACAGAGAAATGAAACTGATGACTCCAAAAGTTGGCACATTTTACATTTTAGCAGATACATCCAAACTGCAGGGAGGCCTCCCTTGCCTGGAACCAACATAGGTAGGGAACATTCACAGGGTAGTTTTAGTCTCCTCCTCAACAAGGATAGAAAAACATTCAGCAGCCATTGATCAGTCAGGGGGAGTACCTTCCTGGGATTCAGCAGCGTGGGTGACACTAACACACCCCAACATGGGGATTCACAGGCCATCTAGTGTGCCTGGAAAAGCGTTAAGGCACATAGTAAGTGTGGGAGGTGGGGTTACTGGTCCACAACAGCAGTAGCACCCACCCAGACCTCCGCCGTGGTTTCATGGAGGGCAGAATGTGCCTTTCCACTCTTGACTCTGGGCCTTGTGACTTGCATTAGCCGATTAGACATTTCAGATAGGAAGTGAGATGAAATCTGAAATATGGTTGTGCATGACTTCCTTTTTGGACATGAAAAGAATGTGTCTCAGGGACCTGACAATCCAAGGAGGATGAGGGACACATGGTGCAGACCTGGACTCAACCCACAGCCTGGAGCCAAGACCAGAGAGAGCCTGGCTTAGATCAGCTGAACCCCGGTGGCCCAGAGAGAGTTCAGCATCACACATTGACATCACGTCTGGTTAGCCTCCTTCAATTTGGAACAGGTCCTCAGCCTTCACGACCTAGACGCTTTTGAAGATTACTGGTCAGTTATTTTGGATAATGTCTTTCAGTGTGGTCCTTATGATTAGATTCTGGTTATGCGTCTTTAGCAAGAATACAGAGAAGTAAGGCTGATTGATATCCTATCGGTGGTGCATGATTTCAATTTGTCCCCTTGCCAGTGAGTGATTCTCACTTTGATCATTTGATTAATGTCATGTCTGCCAGACTTCACTGTACAGTTACTTTTTTCCCTTTTGAAATTAAAAATAGCTTGTGGAGAGAATATTTAAAACTATGTAAATATTCATTTCTAATTTATATTAGTATGGAATCAGGGTTTCCTAACTCAGTCAGTGGGTTATAATTCATCACTATCATTATTTATTTTGCGGTTCAAATTGTCCCAGATTTGGCCAGTAGAAGCCCCTTCAGCTGGCTTCTGTGTCCATTTGACATTTCCCCACCAAGTTTTGAGCACATCCTTGCTTTCTGGCAC
Organism: Mesoplodon mirus; assembly: GCF_964341445.2. Lineage (NCBI taxonomy): Eukaryota > Metazoa > Chordata > Mammalia > Artiodactyla > Ziphiidae > Mesoplodon > Mesoplodon mirus. The sequence continues at coordinate 65,134,623 of NC_138980.1, forward strand.
AAGAAGGTGTTCCAGGCTCTTCTTGTACTTTCCATGCCCTAATCTAGGTATCAACCATTTCTCCGAGGAGCTCTAGTTCCCAATAGTGGAAAATGATATTTAGAAACCAAGATCTGGGTGCTAGGTGTGTTCATTGCTATTGAGGTGTCACTATTCCCAGGCCCTCAGTGGTCAGAGATAGTGGATATTTACATCTATCTATCTATCTATCTATCTACCTACCTACCTACCTATCTATGTGTTGAAAGCCATGAGTTCTGATAGACATCTCCAATTCCAGTCTAATACCACAGGGTTCACTTAAGTTTTATTCCTCTCCATAACTGTAACTCTTTTCTCTGACACTGAGAAACCTGGCTCTCATCAGTCCTAATCATTGATCATTCGATCATTTTCCCTGATGTCACCAATCTGCCATCACCATCCTTTCCCCCGATGCCCCTCTTACCCTCTGATCCCATGCTGGTACAACCTCCACCCACATGGGCACGTTCCTCACTCTGCTTGGACTCTGAACCTTCGTGCCAGGCCCCTCTTCTGCACAGATATCTTCCTCACTCTATTTGGACTCTAAAACCCCATAACATACATACTTATTATGTAGGTATATACCTCCCTGTAGGTACCCTCCTCTCCCACCCAGGTCTGTCTTCCCATCTTTCTACATGAGGGTGCTCCCTGTACCACCTGGACACCTTTCTCACCTTTCAAAGGCTCTGATATGCCTCCTCCTTGAATACCTTATCGTCCCTTTGGGTTTTGATGCCTCAAGCCAGGCAGCCTTTCTACACAGACCCCCTCCTTACTCTGTTCAGACCCTGACTTCATTCTGGACCACAGCAGCTCTCCCCAGGTGCACCAGGCACCTATCATGCTTTGTGCCACCTAATGGCTTCAGGACCAATCTATTCATAAAAGGATGGGAAAACACAGGAAGGAAGGGGAAGGGAGGGAAGGGAAGGGAAGGACCCTCTGCCCCCTGGCTGCTGGGTGAAGAACAGACTGTGGGGAGGCACGAGTGAAAGGAAGGAGACAGCGGAGAGGCTGCTGCAGCAATCCAAGTGAGATAATGGAGACTCGGTTGTCCTGGGGATGGTGAGAAATGGTCATATTCTAGATATATTCTAGAAGCGAAGCCAAAAAGATGTGCTGATGAAATAACTTGGGAATTCAACCAAGGATCCCTTATTTTTCATATTGCTTAGTTAAGGTTCTCTGGTTGCAAGAAGTGGAAACCCATTCAAACTTGTTTAAGCACAGAAGATGAATTTATAAGGATTCAGTATATCTCTCGGAACCCAAAGGCAGGAGGAGCATCCAGGTCTCGTGAAGGGCAGGAACCAGGACCTGGAGAGCCAGTGGGAGCCAGGGCAGGCACCCTTCCCCTCTCTTTGATTCTCTGGCCACACAGTCACCTGTCAGTGCTGCTCTCTGCACACCTGCTCCACTCTCCTCTCTTGGCAGACCTCCCCCCTCTGTTCTCCATTCACAGGGCAGAAGATGGCAATGATGATCCCCAGCTCCTGTTTTACATGCCCCATTCAAAAGACCAGAGGAAACCAACTAGTGCCTGGTTCCCAGTCCCAAATTCCCAGGAGAGAGAAACTGAGTGGTCAAGCATCAGTCAGAAATCTACCTCTTATAGCCAGGGGAGTAGGATTACATAGGACAAACTTGGCACCTGCACCCATTTTTGATGGGGGAGAGGGGCACTTTTTAGTAACTAGGGGATCAATGGGCAAGTCAGACCCCCCCCCAAGAGTGTCACCTATGCGTCTATTAAAGGCAAAGGATTGAGTAGCTGCTGTGCAGTACACAGAAACATACAAGACACAACCCATATCTTTAAGCCAACAATCTCTGAAGAGAACTAAGATATGAAGCAGTAAGAAAATGATTTAGGACAGCCAGGGTCATATGGCAGGAGCTCCGAGAAGCACTGGTGGCCTTCAGAAATGGAAAAACCCCACACACCACCAGGCTCTGTCAGCAGCATCTAAGTTTCCAAAACAGAGGCTGGTGGGGGAAGCAGGGGGGAATCTTTGGTTATTTTGCAGTGGACATGACAGGCCCAGCAGAAGCCCCATGGGCTGGGCTGTCCTCTGATTCTGCAGGCACTGGGCCTCTTCAGGGCTCTGGACCTCCTCACCACTGATTTATGGCTTGTGCAGTCAGCAAATTTATACCCTCTGTGGCTTTGTTTTTATAGCATTGCTTCTCCAAGAGCTGGCTTCATACCTCAGACATATAAATCTGTTAGGGGGTGGTATATTACCCAAGAGGTCTTTCCCAGGTGGGCAAGATTTTGTTCTCATCTATAGAGTCTTTCAGAGCCCTTCCAGCCTGACCCCTCCACCCCCCATCCCAAGCATTCAGGCTGTCTTTATGCACCAGAAAAGCCAACCCAATCTACAGTTCCAGTATAGCTGGGAGACGGGGCCTAGCTCCTTCCTGAAGCCCTTAAAAAAGTTAACTGAGGGCTTCCCTGGTGGCGCAGTGGTTGAGAGTCTGCCTGCCGATGCAGGGGACGCGGGTTCGTGCTCCGGTCCGGGAAGATCCCACATACCGCGGAGCGGCTGGGCCCGTGAGCCATGGCCGCTGAGCCTGCGCATCTGGAGCCTGTGCTCCGCAACGGGAGAGGCCACAACAGTGAGAGGCCCGCGGACCGCAAAAAAAAAAAAAAAAAGAAAAAAAAAAGTTAACTGAGCCATTCAACTGCTGTTAGCCCACCACCTTGGAGAGTCAACCCAAACTGCTCATTTTGCTAATACCGGCCTGCTCTTGTTAATTCTACCATCTCTAAGACCTTGGCTAAAGAGGCTACATGACAACAAAACAGAGGTGGAATCTTGTTCCAACTAATTCCCGTTGTCATTCAAATCTAACGCGGCTAGGATCGTATTTGCGGTCTAAAGCAATACAGTACTAGGGCAAAGAAGGAAGTGTCAGGCAGATTCTTGCAACTCCTGTTCATTTCCCCTCACCTGTTCCTTTTGGAGTGTTGTTTTGGTTGGAGGAGAGCTATAGTGTTTGATGTAGGGATGGGTGAGGGGAAGGTTGAAGAATATTTACTTCTTGTGACTGAAGAGACCCTCTCCCACCTCCAAGCTAAGCAGCATAACCCCAACACCTTCCTCAGGAGCGACTTGCATCTGTCAGAGGTGGAAGGAAGCTGGTGCTGGTTTGTTTGTGGAAGAGAACTTGCTGGGCCCAAACAATAAAGCACTGTGACCCTCGGCTCTGCACTGACCATGAAAACTGTTCGGTCCTGCAGGCTCCCTCTTTGACTCAGGGATCACAGATTGTGTTCAGAAGGAAATACGAAGATAATGTGAGTTCCTTGTTTTCCTCTACATGGTTCAGTCTAGGTCAGCACTTTCCAGAGAGGGTTCCATGCAACATTAATCCCACGAAATGCTCATCAAAAAATAAGTTGGTGAAAAGACAACCTACTGAATGGGAGAAAATATTTGCAAATGATATGACCAATAAGAGATTAATATCCAACATATATAAGTAGCTCATACAACTCAACATCAAGAAAACAAACAAACAACCCTATTAAAAAGTGGGTGGAAGAAATGAATAGACATTTTTCCAAAGAGGAAATGTAGATAGCCAACAGGCACATGAAAATATGTTCAACACCACTAACCATCAGGGAAATGCAAATCAAAACCACAATGACGGGGCTTCCCTGGTGGCGCAGTGGTTAAGAGTCCACCTGCCAGTGCAGGGGACATGGGTTTGAGCCCTGGTCCGGGAAGATCCCACATGCCACGGAGCAGCCAGGCCCACGTGCCACAACTACTGAGCCTGCGTTCTAGAGCCCGCGAGCCACGACTACTGACCCCACGTGCCACAACTAATGAAGCCTGTGTGCCTAGAGCCCATGCTCCGCAACAAGAGAAGCCTCCGCAATGAGAAGCCTGCGCACTGCAACAAAGAGTAGTCCCCACTCACCACAACTAGAGAAAGCCCACGTGCAGCAACGAAGACCCAATGCAGCCAAAAATAAATAAATTAATTTAAAAAAAAACCCAAAACCACAATGAGCTATCACCTCACACCTGTCAGAATGTCTATCATCGAAAAGAACACAAATAACAAATGTTGGCGAGTATGTGAAGAAAAGGGAGGCCTTCTGCACTGTTGGTGGGAATATAAACTGGTGCAGCCACTGTGGAAAACAGCATGGAGGTTTCTCAAAAAACTTAAAAAAGAACTACCAGGAATTCCACTCCTGGGTGTGTATCCCAAAAAAACAAAAACACTAATTCAAAAAGATACATGCACCCCAATGTTAATAGCAGGATTACTTATAACTGGCAAGATATGGAAGCAACCTAAGCTCAACAAATGAATGGATAAAGAAGACGTGGTGTATATATACAACAGAATACTACTCAGCCATAAAAAAGAATGAAATTTGCCATTTGCAGCAACATGGATGGACTTGGGAGGGCCTTACGCTAAGAGAAATAAGTCAGAAAGAGAAAGACAAATACTGTATGATATCACTAATATGTGGAATCTAAAAAATACAACAAACTAGTGAATATAACAAAAAAGAAGCAGACTCACAGATACAGAGAACAAACTAGTGGTTACCAGTGGGGAGATGGGATTGGGGAGAGGAATGTAGGGATAGGGGAAAAAGAGGTACAAACTATTAGGTATAAAATAAGCGACAACGATATATAGTACAACATGGGGAATATGGCCAATATTTTATAATAACTATAAATGGAGTATATAACTTTAAAAAATTGTGAATCACTGTATTGTACACCTGTAACTTGTGTAACAGGTATACCATACAGCAACAATACTTCAAATTAAAAAAAAAGTCAGTTTGGGCATACTAATATCTATGATAGTCCCTCCTGGGATTAATACAATGGTGTGTGTGGTGAAAGGTGTGAGAAGCCCAGGGGTTAAGAAGCCTGGTTAACTCCGTTTAACCTGTTTCCCCAGCCTCTTTGACCTGAAACACACACCTTCTGCCATTGTGCCTTCTTTACTAACAATGAGCTTAAGGACACATTTCAGGAAGTGGTGCTCCCGGCCGACTTGTCCAGGTGAGGTTGAATTTGGGAGTCAAAGGGGTACCATAAAATACTGACCTACTTAGATCCATCCATGAACCAGGAACATTTTGGTTCTGAAAATACGCCCTCTTCTATAAAAGAGGCCTCTGCATCTCAAAACAGATGAATACAGAAACATTTGACAAATTAAATGATTAAAAACTTTTTTTAATCAACAAAAGCCTACCTATCTAAAGTGAAAATCGAACTTGACAAGCCAAACATCAAACAAACGTGGTAAGTCTGCGGAAGAACAAAAAAATCTAATATTGGAAAAGTTATCTCAAATTCAACATCTACCATGACCTTCTTTTATTAGCTCATCTCATTGTGATCTATTCGAGCACTTAAGCTCTTTAAGCCTCAGTTTACCCATCCACCCTACAGGGAGGTCAAGGGCTCAGAAAGGGTGGTATGGATACACACTCAGTATGCTGCAAGGCTCCAGACACCAGGCGTTAAACATGACTCTGATGTCTTGGTTTTTTCTGAGGTTCTGTGGCCGAGAACAAAATCACTGATGTCAAGGAGGGCACTAACTCACCAATGTAGGAGTGAAAAGGAGGTTGTCAAAAGTGATTTCACAACTCTTGACAAACACCCACTTTAAGGACATAAAAGGAAAAGACTGAAGAAGTTAGAAATGATCATTTCTCTGGAGAAAATGACTGCTGTGCATAGGCATCCCTCGCTGTCGTTGGCCATTAAGACGTAGCCATGAGGTTGGAGTTGGGAAAACAAATAGAATGGAGAGGAAGAAAAGGAGAAGCCGACCCCTTCTCACCCAAAGGACTGTGGGGAGAGGACGGCAAGCAGAAACATCAAGAGGTTGACGTGTAGGCGTGTATGTCTCAATTTTCTCTCAGAGAGGAGGTGGGAGCTAGGTCAGGTGAGGAACGCACAGTGAGCAGGGGAGGCTCTTGCCCCACTTCTGATGTGGCCTCTGGAAGGGTTTCCAATACAGAACAGCGGGCCAAGCTGCCTGGCCAGAGGAGAGGGTCCGGGGGGCCTGTGGAGCTTTCTCGGTTCCTGCTTGGCGGGCACACTAAGTAAAGAACCCGAGGCCAAGGGTGGAACTCCAGCCCAGGAGAGGGAGGACCACGCAGAAGCACAGGAGGGTCTACTGAGGGTAACACAGGTCAGCAGGATGTCCTAACAGCCGCTATCTGAGCTGAGTAGGAATGAACTCAAACGTACAGCAGACACCATGGTGACCCAGCGACGGGAGTGGCCCCAAACAGTCCTCTGTGACACCAGCCAGCTCACACCCAAGGGCAAGCACAAGGACAGAGGAAACCCTCACCCCAGACTGTGAATTCCCCCAAGCCACCCCTGCACAGTCTCTCAGACCAGGGAGCAGAGACTGAGTGAAACCTCAAGAGACTATTATTTTTTTTTTAAATATTACAATGAGGTATGTACATTTTTAAAAAATTTATTTATTTTTGGCTGTGTTGGGTCTTCGTTTCTGTGCGAGGGCTTTCTCCAGTTGCGGCGAGCGGGGGCCACTCTTCATCGTGGTGCGCGGGCCTCTCACTATCCCGGCCTCTCTTGTTGCGGTGCACGGGCTCCAGACGCACAGGCTCAGTAGTTGTGGCTCACTGGCTTAGTTGCTCCGCGGCATGTGGGATCTTCCCGGACCAGGGCTCGAACCCGTATCCCCTGCATTGGCAGGCAGATTCTCAACCACTGCGCCACCAGGGAAGCCCTCAAGAGAGTATTTAAAAGATCAGACTCTGGGGCTTCCTTGGTGGTGCAGTGGTTGAGAGTCCGCCTGCCGATGTAAGGGATACGGGTTCGAGCCCTGGTCCGGGAAGATCCCACAAGCCGCGGAGCGGCTGGGCCCATGAGCCACGGCTGCTGAGCCTGTGCGTCCAGAGCCTGTGCTCCGCAACAGGAGAGGCCACAACAGTGAGAGGCCCGCGTACCACAAAAAAAAAAAAAAGATTAGACTCTGTAAATTAACTATACTCCAATCAAAAGTTAAAAAAAAAAAAAAAAGTCAGACTCCATCATAAGCTACACTGGGCTGCACTGGCTTTTTTTTTCTGCCACCCAGCAGGTAGGGGTAGGGTGGGGGCTTCTACCAGTTATAACCTTAAACAAAGAAGCTTGGGCTTCCCTGGTGGCACAGTGGTTAAGAGTCCGCCTGCCAATGCAGGGGACACACGGGTTCGTGCCCCGGTCTGGGAAGATCCCACATGCCGCAGAGCGGCTGGGCCCGTGAGCCATGGCCGCTGAGCCTGCGCGTCCGGACCCTGTGCTCCGCAACGGGAGAGGCCACGGCGGTGGGAGGCCCGCGTACCGCAAAAACAAAACAAAACAAAAAAAAGAAGCTATAACTTTCTCCCATTATTTTGTAACTTTAAATGGACCATAATCTATAAAAAATATTGAATCATGTTGTATGCTTAAACTAATATAACACTGACAATCAACTATATTTCAATAAAAATTTTAATAAAATACATTGTACTATTAAAAAAAAGGTATACTTTCCCTGTACATCTGAAAGTGGTGTGAACAAAATTTATGGCCCTACTACAAACTAATGAAGATGTTTCTTTTTATTAACTAACGATGTTACCTCTTCTTGATAGAACACAAATCGGGCTCCTTAGTATGAATCTATCTACCAGGAATCAAGGTTCTTTTGGAAACAGTTAGTTGTTCACTTTTAAAAATACTTCTGGGCCTCCCTGGTGGCGCAGTGGTTGAGAGTCCGCCTGCCGATGCAGGGGATACGGGTTCGTGCCCCGGTCTGGGAGGATCCCATATACCGCGGAGCGGCTGGGCCCGTGAGCCATGGCCGCTGAGCCTGTGCGTCCGGAGCCTGTGCTCCGCAACGGGAGAGGCCACAGCAGTGAGAGGCCCGCGTACAGCAAAAAAAAAAAAAAATAAAAAAAAATAAAAATACTTCTATTTCATAACAAATTGCCAAAGGATGGGTCAGACGTGTCGCAGTGCCAGGTGGGCAGTGCTTTCTGCACAGGGCCTAAGGCATGGGCACAGGAAGCAGAAGGACTGGGTGTGAAACGCTGCTTCCACTGAGCCCCGAATTCACGCCCTGGAGCTCCCATCTCTCTCTGCGGTCAAGTGCTCACCGGTAAAATGAGCGTGACACTCACAGGAGTGCGACCTCACAGGGCTCTTCTGAAGCATCAGTGAGATAAGGCTTAGAAGCACTTGGGACAGGGCCTGACCCCTGTGCTCAGCAGTTATTTATTACTATTTCCACATCTCTCTGCTGCTGCACTGTAAGGCACAGGACTACAGAGTGATTTTTTTTTTTTTCCAACAAACAGCAGAACTTTTATGTCTAGAATGAACATCATTCACAGCCATCTCCATGGGACTGAGACCCACATGAGTGATTATGTCACAGCCACGCCCATGCCCACCTCCCGGGACTGCACCAAGTGCTGCTGGGAAACGGGGCTGTGCATCATTCATCACTTTATCCCCGGGGCCACACACAAGGCCTGGGACACAGCAGGGGTGACACACGAAAGCTTCCCCAGTGGAGTCTTGCCCTGTTTGCCATGTTTCTTGGCCTCTTCTTTCAGAATGGCCTTCAGGTTCTGAGCCAGCAACTTTGGTGTAGCCTTGGTGGTGGTGAGTCTTCAGCTTTGAGGATGGGCTTTATTTTTGGAAACTGGGGGTGTTCGGAGCCCAGACAGCAAATAAGGTGGGGGGAGGGGGGGCGGATCTTGTCAAATAATGCTGAGGGAAACCATTTCTTTTTTTTTTTGCGGTATGTGGGCTTCTCACTGTTGTGGCCTCTCCCGTTGCGGAGCACAGGCTCCGGACGCGCAGGCCCAGCGGCCATGGCTCACGGGCCCAGCCGCTCCGCAGCATGCGGGACCCTCCCGGACCGGGGCACGAACCCGCGTCCCCTGCATCGGCAGGCGGAGTCTCAACCATTGCGCCATCAGGGAAGCCCGGAAACCATTTCTTGATCAAACGAGCTAGGAAGCTGTTCAGTGTGCGGCCTGGTGAATGCAGAGCGTTGGGAAGAGAACACTCAGACGTGTGTACACCGCCAGAGGCAGTGTGACAGGAGGTGTGGCGGGATTTTTTTCTCTAACTCTGTGGCCTCAACTCAGGGAGGCGGGGGTGTGGGGAGGGGTGTTTGAAGTCGCTGCTGTGGACAATTCTAGTTGTTTTATTTTAAAGAACAACAAACATAAGTCATCATTCAGTAATGTATATGTGGGACATTTTTCTATGAAAAAGAAATAGTGTGTGGACTCTCTCAGAAAGGATGCCTCTGGGCCGGTGAGCAGGGCTGCTGGGCCAGAGGGTCCGGGCGATAGACTTTGCCCATAGAGCATTTGGTACCGCTTAGAGCTTATCCTGTTTGCATGCTATTGCCAAGTAGACAACTAACAGCAACAAAGCAGGAGAGGCAGGAGGGAGCAGCATTCCTTTCCTCTACAATAAATATTTAACCTGAATTTTCTCTACAAAACAAAACCAAAAAAGTAAACCATAAAGGGATTAACAGGAGGCTAATAACCCCATCGGGAACTGTTAACACATCCATCCCAGGGTTGTTCACCCAGCCGGGCCAAGAAGGACATTTCACTTCTCCAAACTGTGTAAGTTTGTAGTTGGAGAAAATATAGACCCTTGACCTAAACCCGTATAGACAGTCTGCAATAAAGATAATCAATTTTTACAAATTCTAATCCTGTAACTGGACTCTACCAGCTCCTGCCCTCCTCCCTTCTGGGCCTTTTGTCCACTCAGCCGCCCTCCTTTAGGGCAAGAGGGCTGGAGAAGGGGTCACTTCTAGCCTCGTCCCCACCCGCCCTGCGAAGGCAGAAAAACCAACGATAACCAGTGATGAAACCCAGGCTTTGGGATCATTGGCAATTATTCTTAGTCTACCTGCAGTTTTTTGTTTGCCACTGTTGGTCCTGGGATGAAAGGACTTGGCTTTACCTGAGCTGTTGGCTCCCCAGATCCCTCCCCTGGTGGATTTTCTATCCTAAATGAATGACTGTGTGATACACACCATGAAGGAAGCAGGGACAATGACTTGGGTCCCTGACATTCCCCATGCCCTTTCCTCTGCCTTCAGGAAAGAGCCTCCAGGGCTGGTTTGGACTCCACTCCTTCTCCAGGCTCAAGGTGAGGTTCCAGAACACAGGCCTTGGGGTGGAACACACCTCCCAGCCTGAGCCAATCACTGTGCCAGGTCCCCTGGGCCACAGGGCTTGCATCCAGGATGGCAAAATGGCCCTGGGGAGCCAGAGCCAATGGGCCACAGGGGCCTTGCTGGGGACCCTGAGCTTGAGACAGGCACTCTGAACTGAGAACCCTGAGGACGAAGGTCCAGGCCACCACCCTCATGCCTCACAAGGAGTCTAAGGAGAGCAGAGGAGATCTGAGAGACAGAGTCCTAGCTTGATGATCGCCATCTTTGAGCCCTGACTCCAATCCATTCCCATCTCCACCCCTAGACATCTTAGTATGTGATCCAATAAATATACATTTTCATTCTCCTGCTTAAGCCAGAGTGAGTGTTGGCTTTTCTGTCTCATAACAGAAACGGTCCTGTATGGCATGCTAGTGAGCAAAGTCCAGGAGATGGGGCTTGGATCTAAAGCGAGAAAATCCGTGGGAGCAACCTTGACCAGAGAGTGTTTTTGAATTAAACCCTGGACTATTCTATCAAAGCCATGATTGCCAACATCTTCTTATCTTCTTTTTGTGGGAAAGTGGGAATACTAGAAGGAAAAGAGCCTGAAAAGCATGTTAACAAGAGGGCATTAAATAGAGGATTTACTCCCCCGATCTGGCTGCCTGTAGCCCACTCCCTCCTCATTACTAAATGGGCTTTCGCAGCCCAGCCACTGGGCTCAGAGTTCAGACCTGGCCTTACAATTCCAGTGAAGTGCAGAACATTCTCTTACTAGGAACTACAGAGCCCTCTGAAGACCCATCTAAGTAATGAGCCTGGGTTAATAATTTGCTCACTGACACCATGAAACCCTCTCTCTCAAAGGCAGGTCACAGGCACAGAGCTCTTTGACGAGGCCTCGAATCAGAGTCCTCATATGCGGCGTCTGCCCCCCTCAGCCCCCCAAACCATCACCCTGTTTCCTTGATGGTGCCAGAGGGATAGGATATTTACTGGCACATCCCCAAATTGAACTCTCAAGTAGAAAGGAGAATGAAAATCTAAAAAGATGCTGAATACCACTAATAGTAAAAACAAGATGCAATTTTTCACCCATCAGATGGACAAAGATGAAAACAATTGATATCCAGTGCTGGAGAGGAGGACATTCTTGTTCTTTGCTGAGGAGAGCATGTTTGGGTACAGCTTTGTTGAAGGCAAATTTGCAGTAGCTACCCAGAGCAGAAATGTGCATACCCCTTGAGCCAACAATTCCCTTCTAGGAATTAACCTATAAAACACTCCCACCTATTTACAAAGATACAGGAAGAACAAAGATACACATACACTTACATTCATATATAAATGTGTAGCCAGTCTCCAAAAATGGCCCCCAATAATTTTCCTCCTCCTGCACAGGCATGGATGCTGCTTCCACATCAAGAGGTAGAGCTTGTCTCCCGTCCCCCTGAATCTGGGCTTGCCCCGTGACTGGAGTTGATCAACAGAAAATGGCAGAAGTGACATTCTGGAACCCAGCCCTATGCTGTGAGAAACCCAAGCCATGTGTAGAGACCACTTAGGGGACAGTCAAGGTGCTCCTGTTGACAGCCCAGCTCAGCTCCCAGCCACCAGCCCGCACCAACGGCCAGCCACGTTTTAGACACTCCACCTTTGCCAACACCAAATAAGGTGGAAGAACCACTCAATTCATAGAAACATGAGGAAATCAGAAGTTATTTTAAGCCACTAAGTTTTAAGGGCTTTGTTCCTCAGCAGTAGATAAGAGAAACAATATTCACTGCCATCTTGTATGAAATAAAGAAAAATTGGAAATAACTTAAAAGGCCATAATAGGAGAATTGTTACATAAGTAATGGTCCAGTATTCCTACACCAGGAATGCTGTGCAGCCATTGAGAAGATTGAGGTCAATCTGAATGTAGTTACAGGGAAAGGTCCCCGATAGAGGCTAATGAAAAAAGCAAATTTCAGAACATGTCTAGCATAATTTTATGTAAAATGTATATTATTTACATAAATGCATACACACCAAACCATTAATAGTAGTTATTTCTGGAGAGAAAGATGTGTTTGAGGTCAAAGAAGCATCAAAAACTTCTTTTGGTTAAAAGCTTAGGATAAACAGGAAACCCATGTATTATTTCTAATTCTCACAACAACCCAGGCAGGTGGGCCTTATTTTTCCTACTTCAGGTATGTGGAGCCTTGGGTTCAGAATGGACAGGTAGCTTTCCAAGTGTCAACCAACTGAGTGGTAGAACCAGTATTTGAACCCAGGTGGGTCCCACTCCAAAGCCTGGGTGCACTTTCAGGGAAGACCTTGGCCCTGCCTGAAGGAGCTGAAAGTCTGTTTGGGGACAAGGACTCATCCAGCTGAGAGGCACTGCTTCACAGGTTCAAATCTCAGCTTCACTGCTGATGAGTTGGGAGGCTGTGGACAAGTGACAGCCTCCTGCATCTTATTCAACCATCAAACAAGCCTTTACTGAGTACCTCCTAGGTGCCGGACACTGCTCGTGCCAGGCCCCCAGCACCTCCGAAGGGAAATCCTTGCCCTCATGGAGTTCATGATATAACGTGGGAGCCAGATATGAAACAAGTAACCAAATAAACACATAATGGACCACAGAGGGTGATAAAAGCTAAGAAAGGGGAACACAAAAATGCCTCAGTTTCCATGTCTATAAAATGGGATACCAAGGGTGCCAACTTCATGGGATTCTTGTGCTGAGTCAATAAAACATTTCATGTAAGATGCTTACTACCAAGTTGAGGACAGACTGAATTCCAGTAAACGGGAATTATGATAACGATGATGACGATGATGATGATGATTAGCTAAACTGTGTAGCTATAGGCTGTGATAAGGAATTTTTTTAAAGGATGCATAACAAACGTGTGTGAAATGAATGCAACAAAAAGAGGTAACCCACCTGGGCTAGAGCAGGCAAGGAGGCCTGCCCAGAAGAGGTACCACACAAGCCTGTGCTCAAACCTGGACCAAGCTTTGTTTACAGGACAAAGGACTCCACCCTGCCCGGGAGGCTCTGGAGGAGCCAAACACCAGACAGACGCAAGGCAGCCTAGCCACCCCGGGCTAAAGTGGTTAGTCACGGCCTTATCACAGAGAGGAGCAGGGCCTGCTGAGAAACCAGACTGGAACACGCCTGCCGCTGCCACCCCCAGGAGGGCAGTGTGGGTGGGGGCGCAGGAAGGCCTGGGGGAAGGCCTGGGGAGCGCTGGGTGAAGAGGAAGCTGTAAGCGGTCCTCTGTCCCCCACTAACAGCAGGATGGAGTCAGGCTGGAGCCGCCGGCTGTGGAATCAGCCTTGTTTTTTAAACACACATGGCTGGTCCAGGCCTTTTAACCCCCAAACACCCCAGGGTTCCTGCAGGAAGAAAACAGTAGCCTTTGGTCTAGAAACTCTACAGCTGGGGTGGAGCTTAGGGCATTTCTGTTCAGCTCAGAAACAAACAGAAGATAAGGATATTGTGACAAAAGGAACTGCATTTTATAATGGAGTATTCAAAGCCAGGGAGTCTGGGCTGGTTATAATCCTTTTTTTTTTTTTTTGCGGTACGCGGGCCTCTCACTGTTGTGGCTTCTCCCGTTGCGGAGCACAGGCTCTGGACGCGCAGGCTCAGCGGCCATGGCTCACGGGCCCAGCCGCTCCGCAGCATGTGGGATCTTCCCGGACCAGGGCACGAACCCGTGTCCCCTGCATCGGCAGGTGGACTCTCAACCACTGCGCCACCAGGGAAGCCCTGGTTATAATTCTTTATAATGGAGACTCCTCACTGTATATCCTCAAAGCTAAGAGCGAATAATAAAAATGTATTACTCCCGTCTGCAGAGAAATACAAACTACTTATTTCTACCTCATCCACCCTTCTGAGGGGAGGGGACAGGTATCTCACCTGTTAGCAAACGTTACCTGAAAGTATGAGGTCTAGAAGCATTTAGACCCTGCACCCCTCTGTGCCCCACCCCCCATTGTATTCCTCTGGGACTTTTCTACAGCACTCTTTGGTGAGGTGATTGGTGAAGTGGTGGTGATTAGACCAGTGATGCTTCCCTTTCTGGAGAAGTCCAGACACCTCGGCAAGTTCATGGAGGCCAGGGACCCTCTCCCCAGAAAAGGCATGTGTGCCCACCACACAGAAGTGTGCAGCACCAGGGGCCCAAGACTCCCCCTCTGCCCCCAAGCACATTCTAAGGCTCCAAGGACCCCAGGTTCTGTTCTTCCCAGATCAGACCGACTGGTATGCTTCCTCCCAGCTCTCTTCTCCAATTGCTTTGATTCCATTCTCTACATGAGAGAATCCTTAGCAATCAGGGGATAATTACAAAAAAAAAAAAAAAAAAAAAAAATTCAGGGCTCAGAAACACCCAGGCAAGTGGGGAAGCTCCAGTTAGCAGGAGGAGAATTATTACCACTGGGGAGACCAGGGCGTTTGAGCAAGACCCTGGGCAGTGCCTCTGAACCCCAACTCTCATCCATGTTGGGGGGAGGGTCCCTAGGACACTTAAGGCCCAACAGAACTTCCATCTGTCTCATCAGACCCACTGCTCGGCTGAGGAGGCACTGATGAGAAAGCGGAGGGTCCCCAGTCCCCAGAGCCACCCGCCCCTCCTGGGGCCTCCACCCCACACTCCATGATGGGGTCCACAAGGCCATGCTGCTGAGCGGGGGCAGCCCTGCCTGAGAGTCCAGACCAGACTGGCTGAGGCTCGCAAACCTCAGAGAAAGGTCAGGAGGTGAACACTTAATATTCACCACGACTCAGGGACTTCACTGGTGGTTAAGACTCCGTGCTCCCAATGCAGGGGCCTGGGTTCAATCTCTGGTCAAGGAACTAGATCCCTCATGCCGCAACTAAAGATCCCGCATGCCACAACTAAGACCTGGCACAGCCAAATAAATAAACAAATAAATATTTTAAAAAAATTCACCACGACTCGTATCCAGCCTTGACGAAGTACAAAGATCTGGGGATGTGTTTCAGCCCCCAACCCCACCCAACCGACCACTGATGGGGGCTGTCTTTCCCAGAGCCCTCCATCTTTATCTACCGAACTGGGGTTCCGTGCTACCTCCCCACGCCTGCCCCCGCATACACAAGAACCATCCCAGATCCTCCAGAAAGCAATGTGCAAGGCAAAACTGCCCCAAAGGCAGTCCCTTCAGAAACCAGGGGGATCAGGACAAAGGAACTTATGTGAGGCGGGAAGGTTGGGATCCACAAGCCTTTGGTCAGGCTCAGTGGGAAAAAGCCAGCCCCCAAACGCGGGAATGATTACTAACAGACCGTGGCCCAACCTTACACGTGTTCCACATCCACAAACTGGAAAAAATGTCGAATTAAATATGAAACAGGAAACGGAGATAAAGAGCTATGCACACAAACACATACACACACTCTTCTAGTTAGCATGGGAGGAAAGCCAGTGGTGGTGATTTTTAATTAGAAAGGAGGACTAATAGCTGCCTCCCAAGGCCAAGGCCTTCATCACTGAAGCACTGGGCCACAGTTAACCCTTGTAGCCCCAGTGTGGGTGCCTTGCTATCAATGACCCCACTCTAGAGAAAGCTCATCGGGGTTTTCTAAGCCTGGCTCGTCAACTGAAGTATCTTTAAGACAGAGAAGGAGGGAGGGAGGGACAAGAGAAGTGAAGGGTTGGGAGAGCAGTGAGTCAACCCCTCTACCAGGATGGTGTATGGGTGAAGTCACCTGAAGCCTGAGAGAAATGGGCTCAACTCCCAGCTCTTCTATTTACAGCTGTGTGACCGTGGACTGCTTACTTACTCCATCTTTTGGTCTCAATTTTCCTTGTCTGTGAACTGCGGATGACAGTACGAATTGGACAGTGTTGTTGTGAGGATTAAATGAGATAATGTATGAAAAGCATTATATATGAATGTATGCCTGGAACATTATAAGGACTCAAACATGGTGGCGACTGCTACCATTAAATTAGTTTTGTTAGCACTCTTTAGTCTCCTTCACGTGTCTGAGGCAGCCATTTGCTCCAATGAAACACAAGGGGATAAACTCCCTCCTGTAGAGACTGAGTTCAAAACGTGTGGGAGGCGAGGGGAGAGAGAGTAGATGCTCCTTCCGTTAACAGACGGAAACCATCACCCCACTGAGAGTGAAACGTGACAGCCTGGAGGGGGGAGTCCATAGGCTGTCCTTTAGGGAAACCCCCCATCTCTACAGAGAGAGCAAAACAGGAGCTGAGGCCCCTCCTCCTCCAGCCCCTTCCCCACCCATCACTCCCCTGAGAGGCATTTGATTTGAGCACCGACAACAATACAGGCCCACGGGTTTTCCTCCTTTCTCTTCCCAAACTGTGTGAGCTAGAACAGCCAGGGAAAAGTAGGCTTGGTTGTTTCTAAAACAAAAGTGATCATTTAGAGGTAATCATTATGGTCTTGAAACAACTCTTCATAGCTCAAAGACCATTTCAAGAGCTAGTGCATAGAACAGTCCTAGGCACACAGTAGGTGCTCAGTAAGTATCTGCTGAGCAACCAAATGGACAAATGTGATCTGTCCCCACAGTGGCTACTCTTGAGGCATCCACAGTCCAATGAAAGAGACACATAGAAAGAAACTACCCCCCCTCACCAAGTTTCCAGGTACAGGGTCACAAAAAGCAGTTAAATTATAGCCTCCAAACACATTTCTCATTTTATAAAATCAGTTTTGGGAAGAACTGAGGTTTCTTCTCTCTCTCTCTCTCTCTCTGCCTCCCTGTCACCTATTACCCACATATTCATACTAAGACATCAGACCCAAGACCTGACACATAGTAGGTCTGCAATAAATATTTGTGGAATAAAAAGTAATTAAGAAATGCATTTACTGACATCAAGAGCCACACTGCTGGCCTGATGCAATTGTCAGAGAAAGATGGCAGCAGAGCCTGGAGCAAGCCAGCCCTGTGAGTTTTCTTCCATCAGCATCTCCTACCAGGTAGTATTTGCCTAAATGAAAGCACAAGTCCAGACCTGCTTCTCACTCCAGTGACTCAAGAGATACGTTTTAGAAAAGAACAGTCCACCTTAATTATTAGCAGTAGAAACAATGCCAATAATTTACATTTTGTGAGCATTTATATGCCAGGCACCATGCTGGTTGATTTACATCCAATATAAGCAGGTTTCATTCTTACAAGAATAAATGCAGGTTATATTATCCCCATTATATAGATAAATAAACTATGGCTGAGAGAAGTGAAATAACTTGCCCAACGCCACACAGCCAGTCTGTGAGACCCCAGAGGGTCTTCCTACCCCACCTCTCAGCACATCTCTCCAACCCGTGTCAGCTTCCAAGCCCGCCCAGCTGCGTCCATTCCTCAGAACACCTCGGACCTGTGTTCAAGCACTTTCCTTGGCCTGGAAAGCCCTTCCCCACTTGCAAGACTGTGCTCAAATGCTGCTCCTTTCTGGAACCTCCCCCACCCCAGCCCAGGCAGAGCACCTGCTCCTTTCTCTGTGCCTTGAGCATCGTGCCACAAACCCAAGACAGTCCAAGCGAGGGTCAGGAGCCAGTGTCACCTGTACTTCCAGCACCTAGCACGGTCACCTGTCTGCCCCACAGCACGAACATAACGCATGTCCTACAATTAAGTAAAATCAAACACATCCTTCCCCAAATAGCAAAATGGAGAAATAACCCCCCGAACCCAGGGACGTGTCCATTCTGGTCCTGTCTGTTCCGCGGGACGCGGCCGACCAATGGGGTTGGGGTGCAGTCAGAAGACGATAAGAATTGGGCTGGTGCCCCAGACAGCTCCGGGCAGGGGTCCAGGCCCCGGGAGAGCCAGTGGTGGCTTCCTCTCCTGCCCTGAGCAGGTGCCGGGCTGTGGGGGGCAGGTCCCGGTCGGGCTGAGATGGTTCCAGGCCAGCTGGGCTCTTGGTGGTGGCGACCCTGACCCCGCAGACAGGGTCACAGCTGAAGCCCTGTCACTCCTGAGGTCTCCTGCAGGCCACTCCCTGGCCTCCCCTCTGGGGATCTCCACGAGCTCAATGTTTTTATGCCAAGGAAGCCAGCAGAACAAGTTACTTCCTGGGCTTGTCTTCAAGGCCAAGGGCTTTCTCCCTGTCAGAACAAGAGGCCATTCCCCCAGAGGTCCCAGCTTTTCTTCTCTCTCTTATCAGAGACTTCTGGGCAGAGAGGACAAGGTTGGTGGGTGGTGCTGTACGTGGTGGGGGTGAACCTTCCTGTTGAGACACCTGTAAAGGGCTGGATCCAGGACCTGGGAGGGAGGCATGGGGGTCCCCCTCCGTGGAAGGGCTGGGGGGCTTGCTTGTTGTCTTCCAGCAACAGAACGACCTAAAAGAACCATGGGAAATCCCTTCCAACCTCCAAATTTTGTGTTCTTTCTGGAGGCTAGTCATAGGTATCTACAGTTCAGGTGGCTATAATTTATTGTCCAAACCAAGATACCTTTTTAAATGAAAGGGGTCAAATAGGCATAAACTGGGCCTGCCCTGTGGCAAACTGGGACATCTGGTCCTTCTACCTATGTGGTTGAGGGCAGGGAACACCTTCCCAGAGTGCAAGTTTGCCTGGCTCCAACCCTGGAATCACTGTTCAAACTTTTCCATTTCTCAAAAAGATTTTGTCAAACCACTTCTCTGAGTGACATCGTAAGATACATAATAAATCATAATGTAATCTGTCCTTTGCCTGAAGTCCTCTGGTTTCTCCTGTAGATGCTCTAAACAGAGGTGCATGTCAGGGGCCTTCTCTGGGTGGGGCCGACACCCCCAAAAGAGAAGACAGATAATTCCAAGTGGCCTGTGCTACTGAACGACTCTGTCAGCACTGCCTCTTCCGAGGGGTGGGTGCGGGGAGACAGGGCCTTTAACCAACTTTCCCAGGTGGCAAAGGGGAGGGAGACCAGCCACTGATGACCAGGTAGAGCCCCTTTGGGTATCGTCCTTTGGGGTGCACCTACATGCTCCAGGGAAGTGAGAGCCGGAATAAGGGGGTGGTACTTGTCTTCCCTCCCCGAGAGCAGAATGTGGGCCCAGGCTCCCCTTTTCTCCGTCCCTCTGGCTCTGCTGTGAGGGCACAATGCAGCCCAGGGTTCAGTTTCAGGACTGTGGGGACTTAGGGGCAGCCCACCCTGATGAACTCAAGCAGACGCAGGGCTCCCCTTCTGGCTCCCCTGCAAGTTAGGTAAGGGAAACTCTGGGATGGGGCCTCAGCAACCTTCCCTTGCATTCCTGCATCCCTTCTGTAACACTGGGGATCAGGGACAAGTGACCATTGGTGACCAAGAATCCTTGACCTTCCAGGATAGTTATCTCAGATGTGTGTGTGTGTGTGTGTGTGTGTGTGTGTGAAATTGGAGATCAAAGAATCAGATGCTGTGGGAGAGTTCCTATAGGGAAGCCCATTTCCCCAAACTTCAGTCAGTTTTGCCATGCCCCTGTAGCACCTATACTCTTTTATTTTATGTAGTCCCCCAAAGCAAGTCCATTTTTAAACTTAAATATACAGTTTAGCCTTACACCAAAAAGAGACATTTGTGAAATAATAGATTTTATAAATGTTTTTACATCAATAAGATATAAGCATTTAATGTGTGTGTGTATTTTAAAACATGACCATTAAACTTTAAAAAATCTTTATCCAGGGACCTCCTAAAGCCATCTCACAATCTGGGAAACGGAGGTGTAGGAGGTCAGGGGTCCAAGCTCAGGGCACCAGCAGGAGAGGAGAGGAGGAGGGCGGAATGGAGGTGGGGGCCTTATTCTCCTGGCTTCCCCCCTGCAGTCATCTTGAGCTGGCCAGGTCCCTCCCTCAAAGCCATAGCTCCTGGCAGGGACCCCCTCTGCATATCATCCTTATCGGGGAGTGGTACCTGCTCCCTCTTGGCTTCTTGAGGTGTCAGAGTGGTCGGTCAGGCCGATGCTCTCTCAAACCCTGGGTTCCTCAAACCCTGCTCACACCGTTGGAAACTGTCCCTTTATTACACTCTTTGCAAACTATCCAGCTGAATGTGCCATCTATTTCCTGTCTGGACCTGACTCATATAAGTAAACATCTCATATAAAACATAAAACTATGATAAAGGCCCCAAGAAATGATGAGCAAAGCTTAGGAATAGACAATTCATATAGAAGAAATAAAAAACAGTGAACAAATGGTGGGCAAGTATTCAATGTATTTAATGTATTTACATACATTAAAAAGTCCAGGCTTCCCTGGTGGCGCAGTGGTTAAGAATCTGCCTGCCAATGCAGGGGACATGGGTTCAAGCCCTGGTCCGGGAAGATCCCATGTGCCGCGGAGCAACTAAGCCCATGTGCCACAACTACTGAGCCTGCACTCTACAGCCGGCGTGCCACAACTACTGAGCCTGTGCGCCTAGAGCCTGTGCTCCACAACAAGCCAAGCCACCGCAATGAGAAACCCCAGCACTGCAATGAAGAGTAGCCCCCGCTTGTCACAGCTAGAGAAAGCCCACGTGCAGCAACGAAGACCCAACGCTGCCAAAAATAAATGAATAAATAAATTTATTAAAAAAAAGAAGTCTACGGACTATGTTATACCTTTAAAGTCAGCAGAAAGTAAAACACAAGCCAAGAGCCTCCCCAGTGCTGTCCCGGCTGGGGAAGAAACGGCACCCCATCTTCTGCTGGTAGCAAGGAATGGTATATAGTCCTGCTGAAGAGCAATTCAGCAAAATATATCAAGTGCCAAAAAAACCAAAAATGTTTACATCTGTGAACCAGGTAACCAACTCCTGGGAATTTACTGAGGAAATACATCGTAAAATGATAAAAAGAAAACTGCACAGAGACCCTCCCTTGGGCTTTTTCAGATAAAAAAAAATTAAGAAGTGTCTAGATGAGACCCAAAAGAGTAGATTGGTTAAGTAAGTTATGCTCCATCCCCTCCATGAACTATTACCCAGTCTTAAAATCATAAATATAATGACTTCATAGAAATGTTTATAATGCATATAAAGCCAAACAAAAAACCATGAAATAATATATGCACTATGATTAACACCATGTACAAATACCCATACCCAAGGGCAAGATTGGAAGCACTTATTAAAGTGGTGAGATCATGGACATATTTTTTCCTACAAATATTTTCTTTACGGCTATAATATATTTAATACATTGCTAGCACAATATTATTTTGACAATCACATGTAGAAGGGAAAAATTTAAATTTCCAAAGTAACAAATATCTTGTGGATAATACCTGTAGTTAGTCTCTTACCTTCTCTAAATTCCTGGGTCTTTTAACTGCTGGTAACAGAACACCATGATGTGGTGAGTGGAGCATGGGCTTTCAGACAGAGCTGAGCTCCTGGATTTAAGAGCCGTGAGGCCTTGGGTAAGTTATGTAACCTCTGTGAGCTCCAGTTTCCTCACCGAAATATACGATGATAACGTTTACCTACCTTCTAGGGATTTTAAAGCTAAGTGCGTAGTATAGAAGAAGTGTTCAATAAATGATGGCTATCAGGCCAATCCACTGGAGCTTATTTCTACAAGTCTATTTGGGCCGACACTGTTTTCTACTCCACTTCCTATGTGTACCTCTTTCCTCCCAAACTAGACAGTGAATTCCTTAAGGGGCACTTCCTCCAGAGTTAGCCAGAGGCTGAAGCCCACAGACCACACTCCATAAATATTAGGTGAATGATGATGGATAGATAACAATTCAGTCCCTTGTTAATCATATGAAGGGGGCAAAAATAAAAGCTAGAAACATTTGACCATTCAGGAAGAGGCTGATGAAATCTATGGTCTCCCACAAGCAGAGAGCCAGGAGGAACCCCCGAGAAATAATGACACTACCCACCCCCCAACTCCAAAGGCCTTCCCAGCTCCTTCCAAAAATGGAGCAAACACAGGACCTGGAAATGAAGCACCCCTCCCCGATCCCACCCAGGGAACTAGCCTGGAACGGGAAAATTCCGAGCGGAGGACTCCACTGCTGAGGAAGGGCAGTCGGCCCCATGTGGTGGTTCCAGCCCATTTCTGAAGACTGGAGAGATCACAGTGGAGAAAACAAAGGAAGAGAAAACCTTAACCCCTCATTATATTCAATCTTCAGCCCCTTAAAGGCTAAACACTTCCCCCACTCCTCACTCTGAAAATTGGTCATGATGAGGAAAGAATCTAGCACTTATCCCATCTTTTCAGAAGGCACTGTATTTCAGGGTGATCAGTGCCACGCAAGGAGGGAGAGCTCTTCTTTACAGATTCTAGGTAATAAACGTAGAAGGAACAAAAAATTAGACAATCACCTTTTGGAACACCAGTGACATAAGTGATTCAGTCAGGGATCATCAATGGATGCACTGGTTTGCAGTGAACTGGATAGTATTCAACGTGGGACCGAAGTCCACCTCACAAATTGTTTGCCGGTAGCAGCGTGGAAAATGACAGTGGCAGGACCAGGCAAGAATCTCTTACCCCCCAATCAATCTCTGCCCCAGGCACAGAGGGACCCACAGTAGGACCACCAGACAAGATACACCTCCCGATTCTAGGCAATAAGAAGTGTGCAGTGTGGCCACACCTGAACCTAATCAGGTTCCGGGTCTACCTTCAGTTACGGGAAAAGAGGCCAATGGAAAAGGAATTAACATCACCACCATCAA
Organism: Mesoplodon mirus; assembly: GCF_964341445.2. Taxonomy (NCBI): domain Eukaryota; kingdom Metazoa; phylum Chordata; class Mammalia; order Artiodactyla; family Ziphiidae; genus Mesoplodon; species Mesoplodon mirus. The sequence goes on from NC_138980.1 coordinate 65,157,514, forward strand.
CCATCAGACCAATCCAGAAGGTGGGACTCTACAGGGAATCTGCCTGGTTTCTTCAACAAGTCAATCTCACAAGGGTGTGGAGAGGTGGGGAGTGAAGTTCTAGAAGAAAAGCATCTTAGAAGCCGTAACAACCAGATACAATTTGTGGTCCTAATTTAAATAAACCAGCTGTAAGAGATATTCTTAGGACAACTCGGGAAATTTGAACATTGATTTGGTATTATATGATATTAAAGAATGGATGCAAATTTTATAAGTTGTGATACACGGTCCTAAGGTAACTTAGGAATATATTCTTACTTCCTAGAGACGTATAGGGAAATATTTAGGGAAATGTCACGATGTTTGTAATATACATTAAAATACATCAGTGAAAAAAAGATATGACAAATAGAACCAAATAGTAAGGGTTGTTAAATTTAGGTGGTGAACTTATAAGGTACCTAGTAGAGCTGACTTCATAAAGACAAAGGAGAATAGTGGTGAGGGGGGAGTTGGGAGTGGTTGTTTAATGGATACAGGGTTACAGTACGGGATGACGGAAAAGTTCTGGAGATAGGAGGGTGGCGATGGTTACACAACACTGAGCGTACTTCATGCTGCCGAACTTTACACTTAAAAATGGTTAAAAGGTAAATTTTATGTTACGTATGCTTTATCACAATAAAAAAATTTAGGTGGTGGGTGTTCATTACACCACTGTCATTCTTCCTACTTTTCTGTTAGTTTCTACTTTCTACTTTTCATAATAAAGACTAACTCTCCTCTGGTCACACACTGTCCCTCGGTCTTTACTCCTAGTTAGATCCTATGTCTTCCAAAAAGCCAATAGGAGGTCGAAGCAAATTTTTTAACTCTCCTTTTTTTGTTAAAAGCAAACCTCTAGGATGAATCCCTTTCTGGACCTGCAGAGAATCTGGCTCAGAGCAGAAGGGAGGAGGTAGATCCTAGAAAGAGACAACGCCTGACGAAAGAGACTCAGAGCTGGAGGTCTGAGAAACCGAGCCTGGCCTGGAGTGCCCAACACAGCCGGGCGCAAAACTAAGGCAGCCAGCCCTTCAGGTCATGTGAGGTCAGCACCATCCTCCACTGACAGTGAGGGAAACAGCCTCAGAGAGGTTAAGTAACTTGACCAAAGCAGCTCAGCTGATGTGCGATGGATTTTTCAGAAAGCAGAGCCTGAGTTAACCAGCCGTGGAAGCTAATCTGTCTCCTCCGCTAGAGGGACTGCGGGGCTGTCACCTCCAAACAGAGCGCTGGCCAAAAACTGGATTCGGCCTTTTCCATACCATCTTGCGGAAAAACCCGGATGAACTCTTTGGCCGGCCCAATACATCAGCCCCACCCCCACTCCTGCCACAGGGTTCAAGGTTGGTCGGTCAGTTTGGAAGCACTGACCCCCATTTACCAGGAACTCTAAACTGGGTGAGGCTCACGCAGGAGTCGCAGCAGAAACCTGGCCTCTGGCCTAAAGGCACTTCCGAGCCGTTTGTGGAGACAACACTGAGAAACGCAAGAGAGGGTTCTCTGTCTCTGCAGATTATGGCTAAGGACCCCTTAAGCTCAGGATCTTGTCTCATCTTTATGCACTTAATACCTGCAGTGCTGCACGGCACAGGGAGGGTGTGGGCAATGCCGAATGTGGTGGAAAAGTGTGACGAAGTGCGCAGAGATGGCCCGAATTCGCCCTCCTTATCTGCCCTTCCCCCACCCCAGTCATTCCAGAATCCCTCCAAGGGGCCTGGGTTCCCTTGACTTCCTCCCCAGCTGCTGGAGGATGTGCTGTCACTTCTGCCAGAGCCCCACACAGATGCTAAGGGCCCTTCGGGAATGTGCTCCGACCAAAGGCCACCTCCAGGCCCTGAGCCCCGCCTGGTTGTTCTGTCCTTAGGCTGATGGGTACCTCGTCAGTGCTGGTCCCCATTTTCCCCAGCCCCTGGCTGCTAGGCCATCCAATTTTCTCCATGGGTGACAGGGACTCACGAGGCAGATGGGATCGGCTGCCTCCAATCCAGCCCCGAGACCTGGGCAAGGTGGCAGAGATAGCAGTAGAAGTCCCCACCCCGACCCCCATCAGGATAAAGGCTTGTTTGTGTGCAGAGCGATGCTGCTAAGACCATTTCCAGGGTCAGGCCTGCCCCCCACCCTCAGAAAGTCCTCTGGGCTCCAGCGGGACGAGCGCGTGACACACAGCCAGGCCACAGCTTCCAGGTGCCCAGGCCCCAAGGACGTGGGTTCCCCCAAGAGTCCCTAAGTAGGCAAATAACCCCTCCCAGACCTGGTGTCACTGTCTTTCTGACGGAGGGGGTGGGTGGGCAAACAAAAACCTTAGCAACAGCAGCTTCTCCCAAGGAAATCTCCCTCCCCACAACGTCCATGCCTCCGTGGGCTGGCATTTCATTCAGTGCCACATTTTCCTCCCTCCTTCCCGGGGATGGCACTGAAAACGCACGATCTCCAAGCTCCCACGTGGCTGTAATGACTCCAGTTTTCCTCACCGTATGCTATTCACTGACAGAGTTTTTAAATGCTGCAACATACACGTACTGCCAAGCACATTCTTGCCTTCCAAAGCCTTTTTTTCATTTTGGTCAAACAGGTCAAAATTATTAGTGTCACAGGCCAGATCTGAAGGCAGAAGAAAACATGGACAAGCACAAACCTGGAATTCTGTCCTTGTTTGTTTTGAAAGCCATATTCCAACTTTTTTGGAATGTGTACTCAAATTTGAGATGGAACAATTCTGAGGTTACATATTTTATACTCAAAGATATTTGAACTAAAAAATTCAGTTCAAAATAGTAAACACTTGAAGTTGCATCCTAGCCCAAGATGCCAACGCTCAGTGAAGCCGCATTATTAGTCCTACTTCCTGTTGTTTATATGACAAGTTCATATAAAACTATTCTGACGAGGATACTTCCAGGACCCGCCCTCCCCGCCTCCAACCCCAGCTTTTTGCGCAAAGCTAGTTGCCTAAATAACCACCGAACAGTGGCACTTTTTACAACTTTATTTTGTCCTGTTAACTATAATTAAGTTATATCTCTAAACCTTCCCAGCTAGAAAGCTTTTGTAAATGCTTCCTAATGAGGCAGCGTGGCAGGATGGTTTGGGGCAGGTTCTGGAGTCTGTCTGACCTGGACTGGAACCCCAGCTCCACCTTTTCAGGTCTATGGCTTTGGGCAAGCAACTCAACATTTCTCCACCTCAAGTTCCTCTCCTGGAAAACGGAGAAGCTAACAGGCCCCAGTCCAACACACAGTAGATGCTCTGTACATGCTCACCGCTCGCTTTGTTCTGCTTGTCCTGACTTGGCAATTTTCCCTAATTGCAATCCCCTGCTGCCTACCGCACAGATAGAAAACACATGGGGGCAACAAATAGGCAAGCAGTCTGCATAACCTTGGGGGCCAAGTTCCCCGGTGACCCAAGTATGTTTTAGCATCACGACCCTTGGTCTGGCATGGACCCAGAGGAGCACAGCCACCTAGGAAGGGAAGGAAGACTCTTCCTGTTCCTTCAAGCTCTCAAAGCTCTCCATTTCACTGCCCTCAGCAACCCCCCACTCCGCCCCCACTGGGCCTCCGCAGCCAATGTCTCCTTGCACGCGGGAGGGCCTGGTTGGCCCTCATCCCCCTCCTGCAAGGTTGCTCTGTGTTGTCCTCAAGGTGCCTCGAACATGGTCCACCCAGTGAGGGTCCAACTCTCTCTGAGAAACAAAAGTCTCCTTACCTCCAAAGCGGAGGTAGAGGACGCTGAGCTCACCTGGGAGGACTCAAACCAGCCAACGCTCACCCTTTCAGCCCAAATCCCAGTATTCAGGATGTTTCCACAACATAGCTTGGGGGCAGGGGGGGAGAAGAGGGATGGCAATTGGGACGCAACCTAAACATTCAATAACAAGAGATTATTGAAGTAAATTATGGTACAGTCAGGTGATGGAATACGACCCACACTTAAAATGATGAGATGCAGGCAATGAAAGGAGATGCTCGGGACAGACTGAAACAAAAATCAGGCTAAAGAGTTTTCACAGTGTCATGCAGTTTGAAAGTTTTTCAGAAACCTTTCCCACGCCTATGTGTTTATACATTTCACACCTAGATACATACACAAGCACCAAAAACATACTGCAGTCACCGCATGGTGGAATTGGGGGAAATAAGTTTCTTCCTCCTTTTGCTTATCAATAGTATTTTCAATAACGGTCATGCATTACCTCTGGAAAGAGGAGGAAATTAACTTCAAAAGACCATGAAGAATCGCCTCACCTCTAGTCTCTGTGGCTGAGTCACAGGCTGGGCGGAGCTCCTCAAACGCACCTTCCCCTCCCGTGCGTGTCACTGACATTCCTTCCCCGTGGCAGAGAATGAGTTTCTCGACAGCAGAGCCGGCCCATCTCAGGGCAGGATGGTGCTGGCAGGAGTCACTTTCTAACACGTCCCGACATGTGTTTCCAGTAACGCTGTTTGTGGCCGCTTTCTTCTCTTATCGCTCCTCCCGTGACCTTTGTTGGTTACAGACTTACTGGCTGGAGCCAGGTGGATTTGTGTGATTTTTGTTGATGGTTATTAGGAAGAGGAAGTGCCAGAAGGGATTACCTCAAGTTTAAACCTATTTCCAGCAGAGTCCCGGGGCCTTTAATTACACATCTCGGGTCTGTTTGGTAAAGAAGTGGTCAAAGATGTGCTTTTTATCTCCCTCGGAATCTCCTGCGACTGGCAGTGCTCCATGTGCGCCTGGTGTTGTGTCAACTCCAGCCACTGGCTCCTGGGGGGAGGAGGGCGGCGGTGGAAGATGGGACGTGAAGAGGGAGGCCGGCGAGAGGCATTTTAAACAGCCCCATACCTGGGAATCCTTGGTCAGGCCATGCCACTTTGCGGTACAGACAGTAGAGGAACTGCACCCCCAGAGAGCTGGAATTTTGTTGGCAGGACCAGAACTACTGCAGCTTCCAGAGGAGTAGCCCAACTCAGCTACTGCTGAACTACAAGGATGAGGACAGTCAGAATGTGAAATGCCCGGCCCAATCCAAGCGCAGACTTTTCTTTCTTTCTTCCTTTTTTTGCAGATTTGTTTTCACATCTTGGTACTGAAATATTAACAGCCTGACTCACCGTGAGGCAATCCTTGACTGGAATGATCAAGGTACCAGATCAGCTGTGGGGCAGACCAACGTCACTTCCGCTACAGGTGGGTCTAGTCAGAGAGATCAGAACCAGCTGGTCCTCAGTAAGAACCTTTCCCACTGATTTCTCCAGGCCGGGGAAAGAAGACAGATTCCTGGAATCCACCCCCCAGGCCCTCCTGTGTCTTACTTGCCCGTTGAAGGGACTGCCAAGTGACAAAGTTGCTAAAGGTCCAAGACCGGGAAGTTTAACACGTAAATTGAGATTTCACTGGGGGAAAAAATGAGGATGCTCGGCCACTGAGGGTCTTTGGCATAACAGCGAAGTCAGGAAATGAGGAATTGTTCTTTAGCTGCTTATATTAAAGACACAGCATTGTAGGTCAAATGCACACACAACTTCAGACAATAGGACTCCAAATTTCCCTTTAATTTACGGCCCAGAGGGGATGGAATTTGGGGAGGAACATTTGGTTAGAATGGAAACGGGAACAAATGGGGTTTAGTTAGAGGCCTCTTTCATCCTTCATCTGAGGCTGGGACCCCTGAACCACCCAAATTCTGCCCCTGGCAAGACTGCTTCTTCCATAATCCCCCGGATCCCAACAGTTCCCTTTCAGGAGGCGCACACAGCACCGAGTGCAGATTCTTGACCCAGTCTCCGGACTCCTGAAACCCCCTCAAGGCAAAGCCAAGTAACACGCTTTGTCTTGGCACTGCTGCCTCATTAGTGCAATGAAAACAGGCCCTGAAAGACACAGCAGAGCTTCTTCCCTGGAGTCAACCCAGCCAGCTCTCTGAGGCTCCCAGCACCATGCTCCGTGAGGCGGGCCTGGGTGGGAAAGGCTGCCTGCGGTGGGCGTGTAAAGGCTGTTAGTTCACCCACAGTTCTGAAGCCATAGAGACAGCCTTTACATCTTACATCAGGATTGTTCCAAGTGCAGTACCCATACCTTGAGGGTACCTTAAATGATGTTAGGTGGGGCATAACATTTTTCATTTTAATGGATATGTATTTATTTTAGTGTGAATTTGAGAAAAATGAAATTAGCACATCAGTGGTTATTTCACGGATGTTGTTTAGGATGAGGCTAAGTAATAACAAATTGAATAATAATAAAAAATTTAAACTAAGTAGTAATTTAATAATATAGGTGATATAGAAATAGGACAAAATCCATGAAGCCAATTTTTAGATGACCAAAGTTTGGGACAACTCTGTGCCAGTTAGACAAATTAACCAATGTATATGCAAAGGCTAGACAAGTATATTAAAACACTAGAGACAGCCTTCCACGGTGCTCAGGACTACGGAATCAGAAAGCCCAGGTTCAGATGCTAGCTCTATCCTTCAGTTAGATCTGTGACCTTGGACAAATTCCAACTCTTTAAGCTTCAGTTTCTTCATCTGTGAAACAAATGAAAATTCCTATCTCATAATTGTTTGATTGTTCTGAGCATTAAATGAGGTAATATTTATAAAGTCTTTAGCACAGCACCTGGCATATAGCAAGTGCTTCGAAAGTAGGAGTGAGGCTCATAGAGGGAAAGGATTCATTTCTAAAGCAGGCTACTCATCTACCTGTCCTAAAGAGTTCCTTCCAGGAAGATGCAACCCAAATAGTACAGGAACATTTAGCCTTTGGGTCATGGATCTGCTCCCAGAGAAATATGCATGCAGACATGCTTGCAATTGCCAAAATTGCATACAACTTTAAGTTGTTCACAGTTGCCACCTCCTTTAACCACTTCCTGAGCTGACTGCAGACCTGGTAAGCTAAGATAGAGAGCCAGGGTCACAAGAGGTATCTCTACTACTTCTGCCCCAGGGAGGCCAGGCATCATCCCATCTCCTGGATGCATTCCTAAACTAGATTTTGGTTCTCTCAGGCTGCCTCTAAACACAGAGGCTACCACAGCTTTACTCTCTACATGGGCAGAATGCAAATAAGGTCTCAAGGACCGCCCTCGGCACCACCACCACACTCAGTAACCAGCTTGTTCTCCCTGCCCTATCTCAGTGCAGTACAGCCTGGCCTTGCAATTTTTAACTCGGTGCTAATGGAGCTGGGTAAACTCAAGAGACCAGCAAATGTACATGGAAAACCAGGGGCCCCGATAAGCTGCTGATATGGTGTGCCTGTGCTTCCGTCCGTTCTATTTAAACACCGATAGACCCCTGCACAAACAAGAAACTCTTTGTGCTCTGAGCATCCGCAACTGCCATCCGGAGTCCGTTCTGGACATGGCCAAGGCTTGGAGTAGGCGGAGTGGCGGTGGGAGAGAGGCAAACCTTGGCTGCATTTTATCAGACAGATGCACACGGGGAGGGCCAAGCTGATCTTCAGTCCTAAGGGCTCCACATCTTTCTGCCCCCTGCCCCACCTCACAGTGCTCTCTTAACAACTGAGACTGAGAAAATGTCTTCTAGAAAACTGACTGCAGATCCTTCAAGCAAGACACATGGGCTAGTTCAAGCCATGACCCACCCACATCACACCAGTAAGTAAGAGATGACTGACTCAGCTCACAAAGAAGCAAGGAGGCGGAAGCTGGTGAGTTTCCCCGCATGCACTAACATCAACCAAAAAAGGAGTCAAGGTCAAGCCCAAAGAAACTCCAAGAAAGTCAGACTGCTATGGAGCTGGAGGGCAGAGGCTATTTCTCACGACTGTTTGAGTTTTGGTTTATTTAGTAAACGATGTTTGTAAATTCAAGTTCCGAATTTGAATTTCTTTCTTGAATATTAAGATGGTAAGAGCCTCACTCCTCAAAGTATGGTTCTTCTGGATGGGTAGTTTGGGCATCATCTGGGAGCTTGTTACAAATGCAGAATCTTGAGGCCCAGACCAGACCTTCTAAACCAGAAACTGCATTCTAACAAGATCCCTGGGCAATGCATATGCATGTTACAGTTTGAGAAGCACTGGTTAGAGTATTTATAAAGCTCTTGGAAAGGTCTATTAGAGGCTAATAAAACTATTATGGATTATTTCCTTTCAGGTTTGCAACAGATCTTCACCTAAATATCAAATATTAAAAAATAAAGTTCAATTTAAAAGAAGGAGACTAATAACAGTAGACTTATAACTTTTGTTTTTAGTAATCAGTTCTCAAATCTAAATGAAGACATATTTCTCATGAATAGCTCAACAGAGATGACATCAGTTGGGCAGCTTCAAACACCCTTCTCTGACTTGAAAACAGGACTATTCTTAGCAGTCCAAAGACTACAATACATGCTCTTCCCATGAAGGTTCACAGCTGTACACATGTGAATTAGTGGCACTTTGAGAAGTTAAAAATGTACTTCAGATTTAGCATTATTGACAGAAGGCGAATTTTACAAAATCAGAGAGTAAATGTTTCTATAATCAACATGGATTACCTTTGGGGAAAAAAAAGCAGAGGAGGTTGAAGATGTTTCGATTAGTGGTCAACAGTGGCTGGGTTTGGGGTTTCCCTGGTGGCGCAGTGGTTAAGAACCCGCCTGCCAATGCAGGGGACATAGGTTTGAGCCCTGGGCCAGGAAGATTCCATATGCCACGGAGCAACTAAGCCCGTGCGCCACAACTACTGCGCCTGCGCTCTAGAACCACGAGCCACAACTACTGAAGCCCGCGTGCCTAGAGCTCGTGCTCTGCAACAAGAGAAGCCAGCGCAATGAGAAGCCCGTGTACCGCCACGAAGAGTAGCCCCCGCTCACCTCAACTAGAGAAAGCCCGTGAGCAGCAACAAAGGCCCCGCGCAGACAAAAATAAATAAATAAATAAATAAATTTATTTAAAAAAAAGAGAGTGGCCAGGTTTGATGTGGAATCTAAAAAAATGATACAAATGAACTTATTTACAAAACACAAACAGACTCACAGACATAGAAAACAAATTTATGGTTACAAAAGGGGAAAGCGGGGGAGGGAGGAATAAATTAGGAGTTTGGGATTAACAGATACATACTACTATATATAAAATAGATAAACAACAAGGACCTACTGTATAGCACATGGAACTATACTCAATATCTTGTAATAACCTATAAGGGAAAAGAATCTGAAAAAGAATATATATATATATATATTGTTATACATATATATTATATATAATATATATATAAAACTGAACCACTTTGCTGTACACATGAAACTAACACATTGTAAACACTGTAAACCAACTATACTTCAAAATAAAAACAAAACTCGTAAGCTAAAAAAGAAAAGAAAAAAAAGAGTGCCTGCATTTGGATCCTTGCTTTGTGTGCTGTGTGACTTTACCTAAGTTACTTGACTCCTCTGAGCCAGCTCCCTCAGTGTAAAATGGGGATAACAGAACTTTTACTACTGACTTATTGTAGGATTAAAAGATATTACGCATGAAAAGCACTATAAAAGCACTTGGACTCACTAAGTGCTGAATAAATGTAAGCCATTAATAAGAAATTAGTGTTGAAATACTGTTTCAAGATGTCATTCTGTGTAACTTGAGACTGAGAGAGTGAAGGACACCTGGGTCTTGTTCTGCCTCTGAGAGCCTGCAGGAATCACTTCATTTGAGCAGTAGCTAGAAAGATCCACATCAGCAGCTAGGCCTGCCTCACTGGCTTAGAGGGGGGATTAAAGAATCCTGGGGTACGAGCTGGGGAGCCTGAGGCCAAGGTCAACGGCTGTGTTAGGGTAGATGTTCTGTGCCTCCAGGCCAGAATCCCCCCACTGCCACTCCAGTGAAGGGGAGTTGGTGGCTGGAAGCCTGGGGGAAGGGAAATAGTGTTTGTGGATCAAGAAGGGGCAGGTGCACTCCCAGGATAGGTGCTGCATCTTTGCTAAGAGTTCATGCTCTGACAACACCAGCCAAATCAGTCTCAGCCTCACCACTTAAGAGCTCTAAGGGGCAAGTCAGTTAACCTCTCTGGGCCTCCCTTTTTTAAAGTATAAAATGAGGATAATAGTACTACCCACTTCAAAGGTTTGGGATGATGATTAAATGAGGTAATGTGTATAAAGAATAAAGCAGGGTACTCAGCACATGGTAAATGCTCCATAAATAGTACCCATGACTATGTATTTATGATAGGCGTCTGCAACACAGCAATTTTACTGTAGGTTGAATTCCTGGGGCCAAGGAATTGGATGTAAGTTTCAGATGAACAGAGAACTGGAAATGTTTTGGTCATCCTATGAGTGAAAGACTAAGATTATAAGAAGCCTTTGTTATAATTGTTGCAAAAGCCTAGTCATTCTCCTTAGGAATCAAACAGCGGAAAGAAGAGGAATTAGAAGTTGGCTTTAGGGACTTCCCTGGTGGTCCAGCAGTTAAGACTCTGCACTCCCGATGCAGGGGGCCTGGGTTCCTACCCTGGTCAGGGAACTAGATCCCACATGCCTCAACTAAGAGTTCTCATGCCGCAACTAAAGATCCCGCATGCTGCAATGAAGATCTCACACGTAGCAACGAAGATCCCACATGCCGCAGCTAAGACCCAGTGCAGACAATAAATAAATAAATAAATACGTATTAAAAAAAGAAGTACTGGGCTTCCCTGGTGGCGCAGTGGTTGAGAGTCCGCCTGCCGATGCAGGGGACATGGGTTCGTGCCCCGGTCCAGGAAGGTCCCACATGCCACTGAGCGGCTGGGCCCGTGAGCCATGGCTGCTGAGCTTGCGTGTCCGGAGACTGTGCTCCGCAACAGGAGAGGCCACAGCAGTGAGAGGCCCACGTACCACACACACACACACACAAAAAAAGTACTAAAGAAAAGTTGGCTTTAAAAACATAACCAGGGCTTCCCTGGTGGCGCAGTGGTTGAGAGCCTGCCTGCCGATGCAGGGGACACGGGTTCGTGCCCCGGTCCAGGAAGATCCCACATGCCGCGGAGCGGCTGGGCCCGTGAGCCATGGCCGTTGAGCCTGCGCGTCCAGAGCCTGTGCTCCGCAACGGGAGAGGCCACAACAGCGCGAGGCCCACGTACCGCAAAAAAAAAAAAATAAAAAAATAAAAAAAAATAAAAACATAACCATCTAGGATTCATCAGAACTCGTTGAAAAGCAGGACAAAGCAAGATTATCTCCACTGTAGCAAGAAGACTGTAAGTTTTTTTTTAATGTCTAACATAACCAGAATGGCTTAATAAGAGACCTCATCTCACCAGACTATACTGGTGGCTAGTACTACACTATGTAAAAGTGATAAAGCCACAAAAGCAAGGCTGAAAAAAAAAACCCCAAAACAGTTGCTTTTAGGGGGTAGTGGGATTAGAGTTGATTTTTAGATTTTTTTTTTTTCAAAATCAGGGTATTTTTGAAACCCCTGTAAGATCAAGGGGGGAAAAATGTATGACGGTCTGATAGTTTCAGGCACAGTGAGAGATGATTTGGGGCAGTGCTTTTCAAACCTTTTTTTGGCTGTGGAACACTTTTTGTAAACAAAATCTTATTGAGACCCCCCATCTATAAAGCAGATAAAACATTGCTTTTATTGAATAAATTCATTTATAGGTTCAGTTTTAATCCTTGCTCCACATAGGTCTCTAAATGAGAGCACAAATGTGTATTGGTTGCATACACATTTCAATAAAGACATTCTATTTGATTTTTTAACGGTTAAAGATATTTTTAGAAGATAAAAATCCAAATAAAAACACATAATCCTAGTATTTCTTGGAAGATGGTTCAGGAACATAGAGAGGATTGTGAAGATTAGGGCTAGCCGACTGCCAGGCACTTTTCCATAGGGACCACGGCTTCCAGAGCTGCATGCAGAAGTCATCTGTGTACATGTAGGGAGAGGAGGAACAGTGAGCGGAAGACACCCCGATGTCTTCTGTTTAATGACCAAACCAAACTAGCACAGAGGGGTATGGAGAAGAGGCGAGTCTGGGGACACTGTGACAAAGGCCTCATCTGTGCAAAGCTCCCCAGGTCCCAAATGAAAGGAGAAAACAGGCAGGCGTACCGGATGGGCTTGGATTTGCTGGGAACATCTACCTGGGGGCATTCAGGAATCCTAACTGGGGGGCTCAGGAAGGAAAATAAAGCGTGTGATCTTGTCGGGTGGGGCTAAGCAGGAAGGTAAAGAAGGCAGAGAGTAACTAGAGTTGCCGTGGCCCAGGCAAGATGTAGAGAAAGGAAAGGGTAAGGGGACGGCCAAGGAGATGGCCCTCTCTACGGTGGGAGAGAAGAGACTGGTAGGGACTTGGTTCAGGAAAAGGCAAAGCCAAGTAGAGTGATCTAAAGTACTGGAAACCTTGTTAGGGGGAGGTACAGAGCGGCAGGTAAAGAGGATCTGGTGGGGGCTTCCCTGGTGGCGCAGTGGTTGAGAGTCCGCCTGCCGATGCAAGGGACGCGGGTTTGTGCCCTGGTCCAGGAGGATCCCATGTGCAGCGGAGCGGCTGGGCCCGTGAGCCATGGCTGCTGAGTCTGCGCAACTGGAGCCTGTGCTCCGTAGAGGGAGAGGCCACAACAGTGAGAGGCCCGGGTACCGCAAAAAAAAAAAAAAAAAAAAAAAAAGAGGATCTGGTGAAGAGCAGGGAAAGTAGCAAAGAATTTAAGGCGAGTGCAGAAAGAAACAAGGTGAAGGATAAGAAGTTCAAAGGACGCTTTGAAGACGTAAATCCACACAAAGATAGTGTACGACAAATCTTGTCATATAATACAAATGGCCCAAGAAAAAAGGAGGCCAGAATTTCAGCCTACAGAACTCAGGAAATGAGAATCAGAGTTTATTGGATTTATAGAGTGTTTTGATGTCACTGAGTGATGAAAAATTATTTGCCGGGGTGGCTTGGTGGTAAAGAATGCGCAATGATCCCTTTTATAGTAATCTGTGAGGATCAAATGAACATGGATATAAATATAAGGGCCTACAGAAACACATGATGGTATTACCAGAAAAGCAAGAGTAGGTCATATTCTCATCTGGGCAGCAGGAATTTAGGTAGAAAAGAGCGGTCTGATTTGTCAGGGATGGTCTAACAACAGCCTTGACGAAGGAAGGAATGAGGAAGGGCAGAATTTATGAAAGCTATGTGGTCCTCAGAAGGAAATGAATGTCTGGGTTTGAATGATAGGTTTGGGTTTTTAACGTCCCGCCCTTGGATCCAGTGCTGTAGCTGGCTGGAGAGCTGTAAAGAGCTGTCTCCTAAGTGGCTTGCCCTTTAACTACATTATCCCATTTAGAACTAAAAGCAGCCCCGTGAGAAAAGATTCTAGAACACAGATTAGAAAACCAACCTTTGGATAGGCCAAGTGAATGACCTAAGACAACAAAGCTGGCAAGTGGGGAGCAAGGGTTCCGGCTCCGTGGGATGGACACATGCGCGCATCTCCCCTCGCAGTGGTTTTCCAGGTCCCGGCCTCACAAGCACCCTGACATGCTTTCCCGACCATCCTTCTAGGCTTTTGGGGGTTGGCTTCTTCAGGTGGTAGGAATCTCTCTTTCCTTGGAGGGTACTGGTTTTAGGAAGACTTTAGTGCTCTTCTGGTGAAAACTAAGTTAGGGGCAGGTCATCACAACTTGAAAAATGCAAAAACCTTCTTACACCTCTATGCAAATAAGGCAGAGAAAATGATGGTGTATTATGATTTCTTGGACAGGAAAGCACTTTGTCTTATGCCCCGCCCTCTCCCTCACCAGAACCTCCTTGTGCTCAGGGGCTCCCTTGCACAAATCTTGCATACCCTAATAGCCAGCACAAGGTCATACACATCATAATCAACTAATAGAAATTAATATTTATCAAATGAAGGCCTAAAACATCCATATTCAAGAAGCCGGAGCCTTTCCATCAAGAGTAAGTCCCAGCAATCTACTGCACAGCATAGTGCCCGTAATTTAACAACACTACTGTGTACTTAAAAACCTGCTAAAAGGGTAGATCTTATGTTAAGTGTTGTTATCATCAAAAAAAAATAATACTAATAATAAAAGAAGAAACTTCTGGAGGTGATGGATATGTTCACGGCACAGACTGTGGCAATGGTTTCACAGATGTATACTTATCTCCAAATTCATCAAGTTGCACACATTAAATATGTACAGCTTTTTGTGTTCAATCATTATCTCAATAAAGTGGTTTACAACAAATAAAAATTAAAAGTCCAGATCAAAAGTATGTATAATATACAGAAACTATATTTTTCAGAAGGTGGACTTTATCACTTCTAACACACAGGTGATTGTCTAAATTTCACCTGTAATTCTTTCTGAGGGGAATAAAATACGTAGATGGAGGTGAAGCCAAGGCCACTCGGGATGTGAAGATGCAGGAAGGTGTCTTGGCTTCCCTTCCGGTGCCTGATGTCACTAAAGCGGTGCTCTAGAGGGCCAGCTTGGGTAAACTTATGACCTCTGTTTTGCCCTGTGTTCCTAAAAGTTTTATGGGAAGGAAGGTCACTAATAAACTAAGTGTGTAAATGCTCCACCATCTAGTTAAAAAATAATAACTGCTACTGGAGCTGACTTGCACTACATATTTTCTGAAAAACACATTTATTTACCTCTCCTTCTAATAAAATACACCCAGCAATAAATAAAAGGCAGTAAAAGTATCCATGCCTTACTATTAAAATTTGATACGTTTTTAATGACAATTTTTAGTATATTGTTTTTGAATGGATCAGGTACTGTTTGAAAATAAGCACCCAATGAAGACACGATTGAGATGGGCACCAAGTTACAAACATAATAATTTGTCCTAAGTATAGTGTCTGTACTCAGAGAATTTAAATGTCTTTCCCTAAAAGATCAAATTGCACTTTAAAATGGTCAACGTACTTCTACCAATGAGCCACTTGTGTAAAAATGCCACCATAAAGCACATTAGTCTTTTTATTTGTTAAGTTTAAACTACCGTCTAGTGAATTTAGTTCATCACACGCTTACATAAATCCTACAGTGGAGGTGGGGGGAGTCTTTGGAATTTCAGACTTTTTTTTTAAGAAAACCTCTCAAGAAGGTATCCAACCACTTCTTGGGAGACATAATCACATCTAAAGAAAAGTGACCTGAATAAAGGAGGGATTTAAAAAAAAACCTTTAGTCACTCTTTAAACTTATTCTCCAATTTAGGCCAATCCTCTTTTATAGGGGGCTCCTAGCAATTAGCTGGCAATCTTATCCTGTGAGTCTAAAGGATTAAAGCAGAAGCAAAGAACAAAAGGAACCGATTTGCTACACTCTTCCACAGGTCCCCTCTCTTCTTAACAAATCAGACTTCATTTCCTCCAGGGCCCTCCTTACCCACCTAATCTTCTTTCTTTCTTCCTCCCACGGTCCCTTAGGAAAAAGATTCTTAAATGTAACATTAGGGAATAATGCCATCTAAACCACATTCCTTCAGATTATAACAAAGGTTGAAAATGACTGCAGAAACTAGAGGGTGCTTTTTTGAGTCCTTGTTTTGGGATTCTGACAAAGTGTAACTTTTCAGATAACTGGATCTTAATATAAAAGGTAGCAGTAGGTAATAAGCCACCCAAGTTAGGTTTCCCGGAAGTTTAGACACACTCCCTTCCCTCTTGCAGACTATTTAGGACAGTGCTCACAGGTCACCACATTAAAGAGAGCACAGCCTGGGAATGGCAGACGTGACATCTGTTGAACTTACTGTTCCATCTGTCACTGACATGGGCGACATACAAACCTCTAGAGCTCTGAGGGACTTTAAGGGGCCTGCTAATCCATTCCTTCTCCTTTACCCTTAGACCATTCCAGAGGAGGATCGACCCTATTTTTAAAGACCTCCAAGGAAGAGTCCACAATCACTCTTAGCCAGCCAAATATTTAGAAATCATTTTCCCTATGGCCTTTCCCCATGGCTCTGCAGACACATTCCTTCCCATAGTCTTGCCATAAAAAGAAGAAACTATGGTAGCCACGAGCTTTGAGAAGATCTACATGAAGACAAAATAACTCTTCATTTCACCCAAAAATCGATGCCATGAAAATACCCTAATGAAAAATTAACTCATAATTTTAAGTGTAGGTATACATGCTCTGCAGGTTTCTTCTATGAAAAGTGAACGTTTGAGATGAGTACTTACCCATTATCCTTATTTGGAAGCTCTGTGTAACTGCAGCAGGAACCAAGTCTGACCATTTATAAATTCTACAGGATGGGGATTAGAAAAACATAAGTTTAGTTTCAATACCTAAATCTTGGAAACTGCTGTATCACAGAAGGGCTTAAGGTCAAAATTACTTGGGAGACCTACATACAGATTAAAACGCATCTCACACATATAGCCACAGGGAAAATATATACAACTACCCCAAAAAGGGCTTTTCTCATACACGACCATGATTATAGAGATCCAGGGTTTGAGAGTCATTGAGCCAAACCTAGAAAAAATGGACTGCTACTTTTGCTTCTTTAGCCCACCAGTGCCCACTTTTTAAAAGAACTATATAGTACCAAGTGATGCTAGTGATAAAAGGGTTGGTGAAAATATTGATCCATCCAGTGGCTCGCTTAGTAATTTATCTGCAATCCTAGTTAAAATACTAACTGGAAATAAATCATGAATATAAAAATCCTCAATGTCAATAATCAGAGAAAAAACCAACATACTAAAATGACCAGAATGACATCTAAACCTAGTGACTGCCAAATACGGCCTGAGAAATGTTCTGTCAAAATAAAGATGTGGAATCAGGAAGCAGATGGCAAAATTCTTTCTAAAACCTCACTTTAAGGGAACATTTTAGGCATTTTGGACTGTTGTGCAAATGAAAAAAAGAATGTTTCATCAAGTGTAACTCTAGCCGAGTTATGATGATAGGTTGCTCCAATCCTCTCTCCTTGACTCAGGAAGTAACGGGCTTAAATGGGGGAAGCAGCTCTCAGTAGGGGATGTGACTGCAAACCTTAACTAGCATGGTGAAAAATGAGTGCAGCTTGGGATGAATTTCAGAAAAGAGTCAGGCTGGGTTTCAGAGTCAGAAGGCAGCACTTCCTTAATTCTATAGTTTAGCTGATGATGCTTTGCGGCAAGAAATCACCTTCTCTATTTGAGAGGTTTTTTTTTTAGGTTTTTGACCCAATGGTGAACCTTCCAGTCAACTAATGAATAACAATGAATACGGTCTTCTCAGCACTCCAGCACTAATCTTTGTAAGATTTAAGGAAACCATTTTTCTCTGTTTTGCTGTCTACAAACCTGCAATCACATATGGATGGGGAAAAGCTTATGAAACATTTCATTTCTCACATAAATGATAACAACTATTCACTTGTAGAGCAGGATGAACAACATACAAAGCAGGGTTGGGAGATGTCTGTTTCATACAACTACATCTCAGTTTCTGACCTGGATGAAATCCTGCATAAATGCAAGAGAATTCTCTTTATTTCATATATTCTATACTCAGGTTTAATGGATTTGCATTTCAGTTTACATCTTATTAATTTGCCAATTGACTTAAAACTCTCAAAATCAGAACACAATGCTTTTTGGTAAAGAAAAAACAAGACTTTTCAGCAAAACAGGCATCAAACCAAAACTTGAGTGATGTATCTATTCTACAAGTGACAAATTCTGAGAATAACTGGAGGGCTGAGGGGATCAAAATGCCAGGCAGTAGATAGGACTATTTCCAATTTCTAGTCAGGGACACTGTCCTTCAGGAGGACAGCTCTCCATTTAGGTTGTCCAAAGAGCAGTTCTTTCTGTAGGCCACAAAGTTGTAAGTAAGAAAGTTGTAAGAAGTAAACTGGGTAATAATAAGAGCCCCTTTTTAGAATGATACAAAATTAGTTTCTGTAACTCTTTTCCTCCTGAAAGTCTTTCACACTCAACCTGAACTTATCCTCCCCTTCAAGAATTCCTGGTGTCTTTCTTTGAGATGTCCTCCATTTTAGCAGCAGAGCCTACAGAGAACCAATACACAGAAGTTCCCTGTCACAGAGCACTTTCTGTGGGTGCTCTAAATGAAGACAACCATACACTGTACAAAAGCATACAGTATATGCAAAGGGAAAGTTAAACCTCAAGTACCTACCTTTAGTATTGGTGGTTTAGCAAACGCTCCCACTCCATCCACCTTATCGGCCTTACAGACTATAAATGCTATTTAGGCTTAAAGATATGCAAAACAAGATTTTTTTAAACCCACAAACCATCTACAGAAACATATTTGCATTTTGTTACGCCTCTCATCACCCTTCAAATCATCTTCAGAAAGCCTGAAAAGGTGAAAATCTAAATAGCTAAAAAACATCAGCAGAACCTGAAAATTATTAAGCTACATCTTGCACATGGTTTTCCTGTATTCATCACTGAGGTTTCACCAAGAACCAGATTCAGGTAAGTAGTAGGGGCCACATTACTTTTTCATAAATTATTCCCTCATACTGTACATAACGTACAGTTCTATGTCTGTTCTTGGCATGTTTTAAGTTAAAATTTGATCATCGGTGTTTACCAGCATCATCAGGACCAAGTGATTTTTCAACATCTACTATTCCAACCCTTCAAGAAGATCAGACATCCAGAAGAGGTGGTGGGGTTGGACTCAAAGCTGAGGCCAGCACTCCATTTGCTGCGTGTATTTTTCCTGATTCTCACCTAGAACCCTGCCACCTCAGGCAACCACTTAACTTGAACTATCACTTGGCCCTGAAACTTCCTTTCAGGAGTTATTTCTTCCTTTAAACATAGTATAAGAATAATGAAGGCGAAAAGAAATTTCATCCGGGTTACAAATGACTCACAGTGGGACACAGCGCAAGTCAGATTACTTAGTTTGTATCATTCCAAATGGCAGCAACAAGTAAGAGACATGAGGGACCTCTGTAGTCATGGATGAGCCCTAATTATCCCCTAGCCCAAGGTCAAAGCCAGTTTATTCCATAACCTTACGCAAATAACAGTGGTTCCTCAGTATCCCCTTTCAAATAATTTAAACACTCCTCCTTTATCTGAAAGGGTTATTCTTAATAATGAACCTACCAAAGGGAGACAGAAAAGAATGAAAGACAAAAATAAAAAGTAACAGTGCAGGATAAACATTTCCACCCTAACAGTAAGGACTCTAAGTAACATATGGTACCAACTTTATATATCTACAAAGACTTTAATCTTTAGAACATTAAAATGAGAGAAATCACCTTCCTAATTAATTTTAAAGCAAAGCAAACTGTAGGTTCACATATGACAGAGTCTTAAGGACCACCAAATATGCAGAAATAAGAATTCCAAATATTTCAGTCCTCAAATATACAAAGCCAAATAAGGCACAGGACCTAAAGAATAAACACAAAGTGAGACTACAATGTTTTAGTTCATGTGATTTAGGGCCCCTCTATTTGGTCCTGTAAGATAATTTAAATAGTTCTCTCTGTTGCACATGTCCAAATTTATTCAGACTGTTTAGAGATATATTCGTTCTGAAACATAGAACACGATAGGCTATAAACTCCTCCAAACTATATTGTTGGTATAATCTAATTCAAAATATAAAAAGTCTTCAGAGACTTTCAAACCCCACCCCACTAATCTATCGTAAAATATAACTTTTAAACAGAAACATACTATTCTATTAACATACTATTCTAATCAATAAACGAGTTAGAATGAATGATCACTGAAACGTTGATCCAGGAGGCACTGTTTTCCTGCCTGGTTTTCAAATAACGTACACTTCTGTGTATTACACATACTGACACCCCTGAACAGGCTTTCTAAGCTGATCCTGGATGTTCACGTGCAGCAGATAAATGAATATCTGCAGCTATCATACCAAGCTAGTGCTGGTTTGTGTAGTTATTGGACCATCTTGCTACATTTTTTTCTTTATATTTTGAATAAGTGGAAGAGGGGAAAAATATCAAATGACTGATATTGTAAGAACCACTGGTCTCAATTTAACACAATTGAGACAAAAATAGAAATCAGGAGGAATGAGACATTTTTAGCTTCAACTGGATGCTCATAGGACTAAAGCCAGTTGGCTGTGTTCACCTGAGAAAAAGGGCAAATGCAGGGAACATGCAGAAAACATTGGAAATAAATCATCTGAGATTATGTCTAAAAAATGAAGCATAACTGGGAATTCCAGAATGATTTAAGAGCGCTACAATTCCTCCCTATTTTAACCCATTATCTTTTGAAGAACTAATATATTTTAAGGAATATATTGAGTATGATATGAAAGAAACGTCCCCTGCTGAAAAAGAAAAAATTGGCCCAAGACCAATTTCTTTTTTGTTTACTGAACGACTCTGTATGAGTCTATATGAAGATTAGAAAAAACTGCCTTAGCAATTAACAAGTGCAAAGCAAGATATTAAACACTAATCCACAGCAAAAGTTGCTACACAAGAGACGTTTATTAATGTTCTGTTGTATTTACAGCTTTAACATAGCAAACCAGGGTGAATACCACTTGGCAGAAAGCACATCACTCTACATTATAACACATTGGTCTCTGCTAACACATTGTAAAAGCAAGTAGTACAGTATGTTAGGGATCATCTCAAAAGTTCCAAGCTAATTCTTTTTTGCTCCTATTACCTAATCCCCTCCCTACTCCTAGCCCCTGGCCTAATCATCAGGAGACAAAAGAAAAAGAAAAAAAAGGGGTAGGGATTCTAATCACAGAAAGTATCACGAATTGCATTTTATTAGTAATTATGCTGCATTTGTCCTTGTCCTTTCTATTTTATACAGTGATAACACCTTGACAATCCCTTAGGTACACAACAGAATAAGGTACAGCAAAATTAGAATATAGACTATAAAAAATTAATGCTTATCATTTACCAATTAAGAACATATTCTTGACCACACCTTAAATGTATTTTGCACTATGATTTTGTTTCTAGGTGTTCACAGTACAATTAAATAAATTTCTAGATTAATTTTAACAGCAAAATGGATTATGTGCAGAAATGCAGTCATAACAAAAGTTATACTTTTGAGAAAACCCCTTTTTTAAATGGCCAGCATTGTACATATCTTACACTAAAATATTGAATTCCAAATTCATTTTGAGATGGAGGATGAATAAAGCAAGATTGCCCCCTACTGACTACAGGGACAAGGCTCATGCTACTTAAAATGACTACAAATAGATAAGGCATTATTAGTACATCACAGACTTGATTGCGAGAGCTTTTTCAAACATTAACCACTAATGATTCAATGATTCGCATTAACTATTAAAATTTTACATCTAGGAACAAATAGAGAGAAATGATCTTTGTCAACAGTACTTTATTTTTTTAAAGCAGGTGATTATTCCTCTGTGTTCCGCCTCTTGATTCACTTCCTGCAGGTGTTCTCTTGCTTCTTGGGAGAGAATTCATAAATGCAGGAAGGCCTCTGCCAGAAAACATCTGCCAGAGAAGGATATTGAATATTGAAACTCTGGTTAAGTTGTTATTTTGGCTAAAAGAAGGATGTAGTCACAAAAGAAGGCAGGATGTTTGGAGACACAAGAAGTACATTTTTACATAGCTTTAAGATTACTATACACTGACATCATAGTATTCAATAAACGTTACATTTTTGGTTCTTAAAGTTATAAAGGACTGTACAACTAGAGAGAACTTGAATGCTTTCTCTAAAACCCATGAGGTCAGGGGTCTCTCTCTCTCTAAACCTCCTAACAAAAGAACAGAATTCAAGTAGCACTTCATCCTACACTTAACCTCAACAACAATGACTGAAACTTGGGGACAAAGAGACAGTAGAATCCAAATGCATAGGTAATTTTCCATACACACTCGAAGCTGTTTACCCTGCCAATTCTGCCAAATCTCACACAAGGAAGATTTCCAACAAGGATGCCAGTGATATCAGTCTATACTTGAAGCAGGGCAAAGTTAGGAAACAACTATAAACTCACAGGTACCACAAGTACTTTTTCCAATCAATTAGAAAAAAAAGTGACTGTATTTTGGGGCATGTATCTCGGAGTGGGGGGACTGTATATAGCCCCAATTTTAAAAAAGCAATATACATGACTAAAACAAATACTCTCAAAATGATGTACATCTATTTTGTTAAATGCAGTTTTCATCTAATACTCTGAGGCACTTTTGTTTTGGCATATAAATTGGTTTGGTTCTCATGGAAATAATGGAAAAAATACAAATAACTCCCTATATTACTGCTTAAAAAATACTCTAAAGAGATACATTAACAACTTAACAAATATTTATTGAGAAACTATGCTGTGATACCCTACACCGAATGAGAGTTGGATGGGCTCATACACAGGCCCTTAGCTCACTTTTCCATCTTTCCAAATTACTGTAAAAGCCCCAAGCAGCCCTTCTGTATCTTTTCTGATTAGACTACTGTATACATCTTTAAAAGGCTGGCAAGATGCAGAGAAGCTACAACACCGGAGGAAATCAACACGTTCTTTTTGAACACTTAATATTTCCCAAACCCCAAATTCACTGACACTGGTGTTTTGATTTGAAATAAACCAATGATATTGACGTAAGAGCAACTTTTCTTTATGGAGACTTCAGAATGTGAAGGGACAAAGACACAAGAATATAAGGAATCCTGAAGGCCAAGTAGAACCAAAAAGAAAATTGGTAGACAGATGTCAAATAGAGATTTTTGCAATGAGGCTGGCTAGACTCATTACAAGCCTAAGTAAATTCAGTTTTATCACTTTCCATTAACAGATAAAAACGGATAGAATGATTACTATAAGGTCAAAACACTAGAGTTTTGCAAGAATATGAGATACAGTTCAGATACAGTTCACCTGGCCACTTTCTTTAGTTCATGCTGCTTCCACGGAGGCAAATGAGTTTTAATAGATCCCTCAAAGTCAGAGCCACCCAACAAACATTAAAAATGCATTAAGAGGTCCTACCTACTGTATAGCACAGGGAACACTACTCAATATTCTGTAATAACCTATATGGGAAAAGAATCTGAAAAAGAATAGATATATGAATATTTATAACTGAATCACTTTGCTGTATACCTGAAACTAACACAACATTGTAAATCAACTATAATATTAAAAAAAAATCCATTAAGAGGTCCTAGATAGGTTACTAATGAGTGATCTCAATCACCATACAAATTCCAAATGAAAAAGACTGCTAGAGAGGCAATCACTGCTCTCTAAGACCCAGAGCCCTGTTCAGATCAACTTGACTCACAAGCTGTTACAAAAACAGTGATGGAATGCCACATTTTAGGGACTGTGGATATCATTACTAAACTTTAGATTAGATCACTTCAGAAACAAAAGGAATCCAACAGTCTACAGATCACTTAATTTCAAGAGGAAGACAACAATTTCTTCTAGGACACTGTGTAATTTTTTTTTTTTTAAGCAAAAATTCCTCTGGAAACATTTTCTACTGTCTTGTTACTTTACAACAGAGTCCAAATAAGTCAAACTAACTTGAGGTGAATTAAAAATAAAGACGTATTAAGAAGGAGGGGGAAGGTTATAGAAAAAAGGTAATGAAAACATTTATCATTATATGGAAAAAAGTTAAGAAGATATCTGATGCCTCATATGTATAGCTCACCAGGTCACAGCAATCCCTATTTAATTATGAAGGGCTCTATCTCATTAATGCCGCGAGGGCTTACAAATTTTCTTCCCTCCTATTTCAGATGTGGTTAAAGTAACAAATTTAAGATCCATTATACTTCGCATATACAAGTGCTTTTGCAGCAGTGTCAGATATCAGTTAATTGTGTTACCACCTTGCAGTTACTATAACTAGCTCCTCAGTTACCTGGCAGCATCAAAAGAAGTGGTACTCCATAAAAATTTATTGTCCAGTTAATTGCTAAATAAGATAAAGACGTTTCTAAAAGGTATCTGTTTCTTTTTAAACAACATAGAAGGAACATTTTGTTTTTCCTGCTTCCTCACAGTCACACACTTCTTGCTGCCACTGAGCCCAGCTCTAGCAGTTCCTTCTGGCTTTTCTTGCTGTGAGGCAGGAACCCAAATTTCCTTTATAAGCTTATAAATAAGCTCTGAAAGGGAACCTGAGAGTTGCCCTATGATAGTAGTATGTGAGCTTTAGTGTTCAACTCTTGTAATATCTACTTTGGCTGGTTAGAAAGAAGGCCTTCTGAGGTCATTTCAGAGAGAGAGAGAGAGAGAGAGAGAGAGAGAGAGGTGTGTGTGTGTGTGTGTGTGTGTGTGTGTGTACTATATTTTGAGCAGCCTAAATAGAAGTCACTATTCTTATACTTTTTTCTACTACAGTGCCAGTGTGTGTGTGTGTGTGTACACACACACTATATTTTGGGCAGCCTAAATAGAAAAGTCACTATTCTTACAAATTCTCTACCTGTGGCTTTCTGGCAAAAAGTAAGCCCACAGCTACCTTTTAACTAGTGATACCTCCAGTAAAGAAAGTAAGAGGTCTCAGTGAAAGAAAAGAAAATCTTCACACCTTACATGATGGTTTTCTAGTACATCTTCAAACTAAATTAAACTAAATTTCCTCTGAACTAGAGAAAGAAAACATTCTACTTTTGGATCTGGATGGACAGTTCTTACCCCTGTCAAATGGACAAAGGAAATTCAGTCCCATGGGATATTACAGCTTTTTGGGTTCCCTCTGGGGATACTGAAAATTAGTAAGGAAGTTATTAAAATTCTAAATGCTGCTGTAAGTCCCTAAACCCCTAATTTGGAGCTCTGAATCCTCTGGGCATGTCTGGGACAATTTCAAATCAACTAGGATATCAAAGTCAGACAAGAAAGCAAAGAAACCCTACTATGCCCTCCACTGGGGAACTTTATTCATATACCTCTAAGTTTCTGACAATGCCTAAAGCACTGTAAGGCCTCTGACTCCAAAATACAGAGAATACCAGGTCTTTAATATCCCTTTACCCCTCCAACAGCATTATTACTTAACTAAGGGCTATCTACTTCAAATCATAACCCTAAAGATGCTTTGTTTTACATTTAGAATATACCCATAAAGCATTTCAGAAGTTTTAGAAAATCAAAACAATAATAACAAATTTTATAAACAAAAAAACCCCTCCAAGTCCCTAACAATACAGGAAAACTGAGAAGTTCAGGCTTTCTCTCAACCTGTATTGTCGTGTCAACCTGTCATGTATTAGAAGCAAGATGAAGAGTGCATGCATCCTCTAATAAAGCCTAAAATTGCCTTCTAACTGAAGAATGAAGAGAACAGACAGAAGTGTGGCCTCATTCCATTTAGAAATTCAAAGCCACCATTAGACTAGACCTATAGAATCTGTGAAGGAAGGAAGAAAGGGAGGGAGGGAGGGCAGGAGGAATCTGTCCCCTCAGGATATGTTGGGCACCAATGGATTAGGGGAAATCTGCAGGTGATTTCAAGCGTTCATCCTAAGAAGAACTGTGGCGACCCCAAAGAATTAACTTTTGAATCTATGGTAGGTAAGAGTTAAACCTAGGGCTTAGAAGTAACTACAAATTATAATCAGATATGTAGAGGAAGAAAAAAGATGACAATGGTTAACTACAATAAAACCACACAAAATATCTGACAAGCCTCTTAAAGTTAGGATGTCCCAGACACAAACACAGGCACATCACAGGCATTAGGGCCTAGGCCAGTGGTGTCAGTGTCCATCTGTGCCCAGACTGTGAAACTGAATTCAAATTCAGGACACACCACTCAGCACATTTTAAACATGCAACAAAACATTCCCTTTCTTTAAAAAAAAAAAAAAAAGTCATAAACGCAAGTGGTATTCTTAATGGCTAAAATTCTCTCTCAAATAAAAGTGCAGGCTCCTTTGAAGAAACTGACTTTAACCAACAGAACCTAAGTTCTTTCCATGCTTTCTTTAACTTTTATAAGAAATGCCTTATGAATATACTCTACCATGCATGTATCTGAGCTTATCTGTCACTGTAGCCTTTGTTACTTATGTAAGAACATTATACATGTAAAGTGCTTAGTACAGTATCTGATATATCAAAAAGTTGACAAACATTAGTAATTACTATTACGCCATGATTGAAAAAATTTTTGTTTCATTTAAAAAGTTCTCATCATATTATTCTGTTGCTTAAAAACTTTCAATACCATCTCACCACCTGGCAAATTAAATACAGTACTTTCTTTTCTAGAAGCATATATTCTGAGACCACCACGAATCTTCAAAACTGAGAACTCTACTCTGCATGCTAAGATCACCACAATCTTCAAAATTGAGAACTACACTCTTAGCATATGATTACTTACAGAAACTATGATAACCCAACAGCAAATACAGAACTGATGCTGACATGGAGTCAGCCTTGTGTTGAGCCAACACGTCACTGGGTTTAAAGGGCTGCTCTATGAGTTCAACACTTCCACTGCAAATGGGCTTAGTGCTCAAGACATTTGAGAACACTGTCTCAGCCTGGCTTTCCAGCCTTAATCCTCAACACTCCTTTATGCTACAGTCACACTGCTGTCCCTTAAGCCAGCTCCGTAACTTCTCTGCCTCTATTCCTATTCAACACTTGGCCTTAGGTGACTCTGAAATGCTTCCCCACCCAACAATTTCCATGATCATTTACACTTCCTACCTATCATTTCAGGTTTATCTCAACTGCTACAACCTTCACAAATCCTTGCTCGAGGGCTTCAACCAGTCTGGTCCCACCTGTCCTCAACAGTCTTAAGGAACAAAGAGTCAATTCCACGAAGGTTAGATCTTGTAACCAGAGGCCTCTCTCTGGTGTACTCTTTCCCAAGATTCCCTATCTCCTCCTTTTTGTAGCTAGTGATGTAAGATGGAGTCAGCCTCTGGGGAAAACCACGGATGAACAAAAGAGCCTTGGCAAGGCTTAGTCCTCCTGTTCTAGGCAAGGGAAAAGGCCCTTTCCTCCCCTTCCTTTCCTGGGGTTTGATCCTACCACCAGAATGGTAACATCAGGATGGGAACCTGAAGAAAAGGGATCAGGAAAGCCTCTCTGACTAATCTGAGAAGACAGAAGCCTTGATGGGTTTGTCAGTGGCCAGGCAAAAGGAGTTCCTAAAGTACTCGTGGTCCTGCCGGCTCTGGGGTTTAGGGCCCCACATAACTGAGCTGAGTGATCAGGCCTGAAAGGCTCCTTCTTGCTACAGTCCTCTGGAACAGGTAAAACTGCAGCAGTGGCTTCAGGATTCACGATTCAAAGATCTAGGACCCTGAGTCCCAGTCGAGACTCTTCTGCATTGTCCGAACATGAGATAATGTTTTCTCCTTTGGCAGTTTTTCTAACTTGCCTTTTTAAATAGTTTTTTTCATAGAAACACCGTTTACTAAACTAGAAACTAAAAGACAAGGCTTCCCTACCTTCTCCATATCCCCTACCACAGGGTGTACACTCTACTCTAAACCTGAATAGTCATCTGCAATGCATCACATGATTACACTGGGACTAGAATAAAGTTTTTTTCTTTAATACCTTTAATAAATAAAGAGAACTCTGGTCCTGGGGAGATTTGAGAAAGTTTCTGGCATCTTCCGGACTTTTGCATAATTGATAAATCCTCTGAGAAACAGGAGAAAGCCTAATTTAAAAAAGAAAAGTCAAGAATGAGTTTATAATTCCCATATTAAGTCCACTCCCCAGAAATATCCCTCCTGATACCAATACTTCATCATTTTTCTGCTAAAAGCTATCAAAACACAATTGCCTCTAAAATTTCCAAAGGATTTCCACACCAAATTTTCCACTTCTCAATGAGAATACGTAATCTCAAGAGCCAAAACAAAGTCTCTTTTGCACATTCAGAATCTAATTGGTCTAGAAAGGAAACAAAAATAATATGGGGCCAAACATTTACATTTGGAAGCCTCATTGAGAAGCATTATCAAAACCTACCTTCTCCCCCGCTGCCCCGACTCCAGCCTCGCCCCACGTCTCCAGGGATCTTAGTTCCCCAACCAGGGACGGAACCTGCGACCTCAGCAGTGAAAGGGCGGAGTCCTAACCACTGGACCACCAGGCAATTCCCAAAAGCTACCTTCTGAGTTCCAAAAAAGTATTCCAAAATAATATACTCTTTTTAGAGAGGTTATAAACTGTTTTTCTCAAAAAAAAAAAAAAAAATTCCATCCTTTCTTGCCCTGGGCTTCTTTTTTTCCCGTAGACAGTACATAATGTTGTCCACTAGATGTCAGGCTCCCCTTACCTTTACAGCAATTCTCATATTCTCAACTGTACTTCTCTACTCTTAATTTAGGAGTCAGCGGGGAAGGTGACGAGCCCCCTCCCATGGTAGCTCACACACTCCTGGCCCTCCTCCTCCAGAGATGGTCCCTGAGTCTTAGACACATTTTTTTAAACACCTTTATGGAGATATAATTTACATACCATAAAGTTTACCCATTTAATGTGTACGATTCACTGGCTTTTAGTCAGTTGAAACTATAATCCAATTTTAGAACTCTGTCGTCCCTAAAAATATCTTGTACCCACTAAGCAGCCATTCCCCATTTCCTACCCTCCTCCCATCTCCCCAGCTCTAGGCAATCACTTTCTTTTGGACACATTTTAAAATCTACTCAAGGAGTAGAAGACTCTTCGTACTCAAATAGAACTGATTCTTGGCAGTAACCAGAGTCATCAGCACTGAGCACAACATCATCCTGTTTGGCACCAAAATCAACAAGCCAGCTCCAGTCAAACGATGGGTGCCATGTGGGAATATAGGTCAGTTTTGTTAGACATTTCAATTTTTAAAATATAAAAAATTCAGGTGTTTTATATGAAAATTCTTGATTTTCACACAAAGACAACTAAAAAAAAAAAAAAAAAAACTTCTGGGGCTTCCCTGGTGGCGCAGTGGTTGAGAGTCCGCCTGCCGATGCAGGGGACACGGGTTCGTGCCCCGGTCCGGGAGGATCCCACATGCCACGGAGCGGCTGGGCCTGTGAGCCATGGCCACTGAGCCTGCGCATCCGGAGCCTGTGCTCCGCAACGGGAGAGGCCACAGCAGTGAGAGGCCCGCATACCACAAAAACAAAAACAAAAACAAACTTCTGAAAATAACTGTGGAACATACAAACCACAACTGCAGGCTAGCTATAGCTTATGAGCTGCCAGCTTGAGAACTTTGTACAGACCTGTTCTTTGAAGGAAAAACTCAAAAAAAAAAAAAAAAAGGTTCTCTCTGCAAGAGGTTCCAAAAATGACCCAAACACTGGATCCAAATACACTAAGTACATCCAAAGTCTCACTATTTTTTGCTTATCAGTAAGCAGTAAGATAGCAAGAATGATCAATTACAAACTATTATAAATTCATCTCCCATGAAACTTTAATATATGAAGGAAATCAGCCCATTAAATTTCTTTAAATTATCAACACTGTCAACAATCAACCTAAAATTATGCTTAATGACTCTTCTTTGGTCTATTCAGGATTTGCCTGGACTTCAGGCGGCTTGGGGGAAGATGAGGAGTCAGACTTTCTCTTAAAGATACAGTTTAGAGAATAAGCAAGTCAAGGAACTACTCCTCTAAAATAATTCTCCTGTAGGTCATTTTTAAAAAAAGTTTCTCAGGGGCCTCCCTGGTGGCGCAGTGGTTGGGAGTCCACCTGCCGATGCAGGGGATGCGGGTTCGTGCCCCGGTCCGGGAGGATCCCATATGCCGCGGAGCGGCTGGGCCCGTGAGCCATGGCCGCTGGGCCTGCGCGTCCGGAGCCTGTGCTCCGCAACGGGAGAGGCCACAGCAGTGAGAGGCCCGCATACCGCAAAAAAAAAAAAAAAAAAAGTTTCTCAGTAATCAAGGGAAGGGGTAAAAATCACTCTCTCTCTTTCCTTGGAATGCCAGTAGAGCAGATGATGCTACTGGGGAGGTGGGAGATGGCATCATGGATGACTTGTATTTTCTAAGTAAAATTTAGGGTCAGCAATACATGGCTCTATTACCCTAGGTAAAACAGGTAGGTCCTGAATATATTAAGCACCTGTTGGGCATGGGTTCTACACTGTCCTAGCCAGACCCATTAGCAGCCCTGGAACCAAGGATCCTAATCAAGGAGACAACAAAAAAGCCTGAAACAGGAGAAATGTTAGGATAGGAGAAAATGATGTCACAGAAGCAGAGTGAGGCAATTATACCATCTTTAACAGCTACAGGATGTCCCCACTATTGCAGAAATGACAGCAGTGATGATGGTCTGTTACTGTATCATATGTATTTTCTCTACAATGAAGAAGCCAACAGTATTCACCACACTGCTCATTTCTTTGCTTTAAGATGTCTTGGAAGAAAAGATTTTAAAATAAAAATTTAGAGTAATAAGTATAATCTTAAGACCAACAACCTGAAATGGCTGGTATATATATATTTTTAAATTCCTCCCTCTCATCACAAAATAATTCTTATTCTCAACAACGGCAAACTAAAGAATTCTGGAACCCCAATTCTTACTAGACATAACTTCTGGCGGTTCTTCCAGAAGTTATATCTAGTAAGGCTATACATTTCTGTTTTCTACTGACAGATCCAACTGAATGTAGGCCACATACACTCATGAGTAGTTCAGCTGGTTACAATATACCTATAAGCAATTTGGGGTTGAGCTTGTGAATGCTTTGTGGCAATAACTCACAAGGGGAAAAAAGATCTATGGACTATAAAGTCATCTTATCAGTGTGCCCCTCTGGCCACACAGGAAATGTGAGAAGTGTATATGGACGGGTTAGGAGAAATTTATCACCACTAAGAGACGTTCTATGAACATGTATGTTACTCTGATGGTGACAAGAGCCTAATCCTTGAAATATTTTAAAAATTATACTTATTATTGCTAATATACTACTGTATAGTAAGTGAGATGAGGGTTTACTAAAAGTAATTTTACTGCTAAAATTTAACATAATCTTTCCTCTCCTTTATCTTTGTTAAGAGCACTTACCTAAAACCAGGAACACCCACCAGAGCCAGTACTGACCATCAAAATATCCAGGGAAGTAAGTGGAAAACTGAAAAATAAAGCAAAATACTTCAGAGCACCTCAGCAGATATAATTTCACATTTTAGCTTAAGAGTTTACAAAACACAAGATTTTATCTTGTATACTAATGCTATTCATTTAGTTCTTACAAAAATTTCTAAAAAGTTAGTGACAGTATCTTATATAGTACAGATTTGAAATGATTACGATATACGCAAATATATTTTCTTTCACGGAAAAGCAATCTTGAAATATGATAGCTTTTGGCTTTACATACGCCTTGTTTTGAAAGTGCTCAAACCTGTTTTTAAAAAAAAATTTTTTTTTTGCCCATATGTTATTTTCCCTTGTAGAAATATGTCTTGATGATAACTTTCATTTTGTTTACCCAGTGCCAAACCCAACTATCTGACCTGTTTTCTAATGATCCCTGATTTTGTTCCTATGCCTCCAGCCATGTCTTGACCTTGGAAACTTTTATCACGTATATCATGATAATCACATTCCTTTGCCAGGGACTAGCACATAATGTTATTCTGGCCAATGGAACTGAGGGCTGCTGAGAAGGTTTCCTAGCTCTTAAAAAGAAAAGGAGGAGAAGAAATAGTCCCCTTTCTTCTGTTGAACACTGTTGTATTTCTGATGTGATGCCTGAAACTGCCTTGGCCATCTTAACCCTGAGGGTGGAGCAGCTATACCAACATGTTGAGCAGACCATCAGCTGTCCTCGATGATGTCAGTGAAACATTTAACTAACCTCCATGTCAGGACTTATTTTCACTGGAAATAAAGTTTCCCCATTGTTTTCTAAGCCTTTTTTTTTTTTTTTTTTTTTTTGCGGTTACTTGGGCCTCTCACTGTTGTGGCCTCTCCCGTAGTGGAGCACAGGCTCCGGACGCGCAGGCTCAGCGGCCATGGCTCACGGGCCCAGCCGCTCCGCGGCATGTGGGATCTTCCCAGACCGGGGCACGAACCTGTGTCCCCTGCATCGGCAGGCGGACTCTCAACCACAGCGCCACCAGGGAAGCCCTCTAAGCCATTTTGAGCTAGGTTTTCTGTTACTCAAAAAGCCATCCTAACTAATACAAGCTGATTCATTCAATTCAGTTAAAAATTTAGTAAAAATAAAAAGATTGGTAACTAATTTGATCTTTTTTCTATTGGAGGCTTTAACGCAGTCTGGACTTTAGCACAGTTTGAGCATTAAATACAGTATTTTATTTCTTAATAAAGTAACAAGGTTTATAGAGAAGGAATGAAAAACCTCTTAAGGGCTTGAGTTCTTAACTTAAAGTCCATGTTTTAGGTGAGTATACATTAGCCATCTACGAGAAAAGCCTGTAACTTTTATCAGATTCTCAAAGGAACCTGGAATTCTAAAAATGTTAACAATTCCTTTAGAATAAATAACTTTGAAAAACTCCAATGCTCAGTCAACACCCATTAATTAGTTAATGTCAATTTATGATAAACACACTGGTTTTATATATAAAGTTAACAATGGCAGTAAACCTATCTGAAATCAGAGGACACTTTAAGAGGCTAGATATTTTACAACTTTAAATTACTTCATGCAATTCTAACTAACTGGTAACTCCTACATCACTGAAGATCTCTCTCTAATTTACTTTAGAGATAAGGGCCCCTAATGGAGTAGGGCTTGTTAAACAGTTAAACAGTTTTGGCTCTCCAAACATTTTGGCATAACCAATGATGCTACTGATAACCAATCCTGGAAGGGAGGAATGATGGGAGGGAGGAAGGAGGGAGAAAAGAAGAGAGGGAAGGAGAGAAGAAAGACTAAAACTTCGGTAGCATTAATGAGAGGAATGTCTGCTTTTGATGAGATACCAGAGAGGTGACAGAGTCTTTCTTTTATTATAAAAACAACTAATTTCAGAACAAATACATGTACTATCACATTACAAACATTAAAAACAGAGAAAGCAGCCGGTGAACAAGGATAGATGGATGCCCTTGGACCACCAATATTCACTAGATTTGACTACAAAACTTGGGTGCATGAACCAACTGCAACTGATCTGGGTTCAATTTCATGAAACCAGAACAAAGACAAACCAAAAATCATTTTTAAATGATTCCAAAAAGCAGATGAAAAAGAAACAGAATATTCAAAATTATTCTACTTATTGCTTCTCTACAGACTATCATTACTGTTGCACAACTTACCCTGACAATCAGGATCCACTTAATGAGAGAGAGACCAAATCCTGAAATGGCCCCATACCTTCCTGCAGCTGAAGTGGTCAGGCAAAAAGACAGGAAAAACCCAATCCAGTTAAAGAGGAATGCCACTGTAAAAGCCAAGAGAAAAAACCAGGTCAGACATGTCCTGTTACCCAAGGAGCAAGAGTGCCCTAAGGGTGCCCTCTGTACTTGCTTCTGCTTAAATGGCTTAGCCCACCCTCCAAAACCCTTATCCCACTTCCCCAAAACATCCATCCTCTGTCTTCCTCCCAAAAGCAAACAAGAAAACACAGTCTCTGAATATCAGGTGTTATATTATTACATCTACTGCTATACGCTTACAAAAATGCCTTAATATCACCACACTGTATACTTATGACTTGTGCCCTTTACTGTATGTGTTACACCTGAGTAAATAAACATTATTTGAACATTAAATTAGTGTCCCCAAATAATCTGGTTCAAGTCATTCATCTCCTGCTTCTATGAATTTTGACAGCTTATGTAACACGTCACCTCCAAAAGCACTGCATTTGCTTCATATCTTTTTAATAACAGCAAATTAAAGAAATTGTTGCTCACTTCCAAGTCAGGCATATGGAAACCTAAATGCAGAATAACATCAAGGGGGAAAAATCGGGCTGACTTTGATGTATTAGAAAATAGAAGTTTGCAAAATAAAGTTCATCAAAGGCATTTAATTCCTATTCCACGGTCAGGGATGAGTAGGAGGAATGCTAAGGGGCCTTGAAGATTGCAAAAATGAAGCTTATTAGATCATGTAAAAATGAAGCATCCCTCAAAACTGCTTTAATTATATTTTGCATAGGTATTCACAGAAATAAAAGACAAAGAGAAAGGATATTAAGATAAAAGTGTACTAAGCTCTGAACATCTCAGTAAAAGGCATCAAAAAATATAATGTAATGCATTAAATAAAATGTATTAAAATAAATATAATGTATTAAATATATGTAATAAATATAATGTATTAGCTCAACTAGTTCTTTTTTTTTTTTTTTTTTTGCTGTACGCGGGCCCCTCACTGTCGTGGCCTCTCCCGTTGCGGAGCACAGGCTCCGGACGCGTAGGCTCAGCGGCCATGGCTCACGGGCCTAGCCCCTCCACGGCATGTGGGATCCTCCCGGACCGGGGCATGAACTTGTGTCCCCTGCATCGGCAGACGGACTCTCAACCACTGCGCCACCAGGAAAGCCCTCAACTAGTTCTTTTAATTCAGTCATATTCACTCATAATCCAAAGCACTCTGGTTTGTGGGAAGTGGCTCTGCTGTGTGTATATACTTACTGAAAAAAGTTAACATGAAAATCCCATCGTTTCCTATCCTCATCTGGTCAGGATCATCAAAATCATCCCGACCCACAAAATCCTCATCCTAAATGAAAAGAAAAGGTAAATTCACAATAAATTATTTCAAGGCAAAGGAAAGACATCAAGAAAAACAGAGAAAGGGACAAAAGTGAGTTCCAATGAGAAAATATACTGCTTTGGCTCAATTCAAAACTAGGAGCATTAAGGCTTTAACTATATGTTAAAATTTTCATTTGTCTTATAAGATATATTTTTTTCTCAGTGAAAGGAATTTTTCACTTTATAACCCACAAGTTCTTTAACAATACACTTCAAAAATTATGAAGTTCACAAAGAACTATTCACTTTTCCTTTTATATATATACAAATATAAAGAAAAGAAATATATACATAAAGAAAAGAAAAAGAAAATTTTCTTACACATTTGGCTTAAATTCTAGAATATCAATAAGCCAGGGCCTGTTTAGCCCAGAATATTAGTAATCCTGAGCCTATTAAGAAGATACCATTGACTAGCTCAAGTGCTTTATGAGACTGGCTTGGGGTGGGGTGGGGTGGGGTGGGGTGGAGGGGTGGAAGAAGATAGTGTAATCATATGTGAAGAGTCTAACAGCGCTGCCCACTGCTCCATAACCATTTGTTTATATTGGTACACAGGTCTGAAACAGCCTCACTTCCAATCTTGTCAGCAGATAGGATCCTTTCCATCCTAACCTGAAAACATAGTGTTGCAACTCTAGAAGGAAGACGATCTTGACCAACAATGACACCAACATATGCAGCTTACCTTTTCAACTAATTGTAGGTATGTGTTGAGATGTTGAAAAATAAATGAATATACACTTAAAAGTAAAAGTGGTAGACTTGTACACAGTACAATGAGGGTTCCTCAAATGAAAAATAAATAAATAAACAAAACTTTAGGGAGAACCAAAACTTGCCCTACACAGAAAAGGAAATGGGAAATTCATAACAAGCTGCCAACTGGTTCCCCTGGGGAATGGGAACTAAAGAAGAAGTGGCAGTGGCAGCTTCCATCTAATTTAACACCGTTCCTCTATTGTTTGAAATGTATATAAGAATGTGTTTGTTTTATATTTTTTAAAATACAAAATAGCTAGTAGTATGAATTCATACTAGTAGGATAAATAGGCTTTACCAAATTAGAAAGTAATTCTGTTTTTTGCATAACTACTCAAAGATGTACTACAAAAATACATGGAAGTAATGCCTAATAATATTACAAATGTCTTCTAGCTGTTCTTTCTGTCCTTGGTATCTCTACTACCAGGATTCCTCCTACAAACTGTTGCCAGGTTAATGTTTCTAAAACACCATACTTGTCTTATCACACTCATGCTTAAAAACTCTGAAAGACTGTGTGTGACCTACATATAAGTCTAAATGCTTCAGCCTAGCCTTCAGATGATTCTACAACCTACAGTTCTGGTCACATACTCTTTGCTCAAGCAAAACCAATTACTACAACCATAGAACCTGCCCTGCACCTGGCTGATTCACATCTGCTTTCTGAGTTCTTATCCATCAAAACTCGGGGCCCACTTCAAATCCCATCTACCCTGTGATCACAAAGTTAAAGTCACAGTTCTTAACGCTCACTGCTCTTGTGCTGTTCCTTAGATATAGGTCTTCGTGGGCCTTTTCCCCAGCTGGATTTTAAGCTCTTGTATGGCAGGAGCACTGCTTTATACAAAGCCTTCCACCTATCCACTGCAAAATACATACCACATTATATAAAAAAGTGTTCTATACATGTTGGCTGAATAAAAGAACCCCTTAAGAAGTTCTTAAATGTGTACACTTGTCAAGTAAAAGTATTCTAAAGAGCTCTGTGATTAATCAGAGCTAATCTCCTGGTCTATTTCATGGGACAGTTACCATAATCCAAGAGGTCTAGAGAGTACATACAAGGACTTTGGAGTCTAGAATATCTGGGTTTGACTCACCTATGCTATTTATTAGCTATATGACTTTGGGCAAATTATTTAATCTCTCTGGGCCTCAATTTTTGCATTTGTAAAATAGGGATAATATAATCTCTACCTTGCAAAGTTATTGTGAAGACTGGAAACAACATACAAAATTTATGTAAGCATCAAGCACAGTACCAACCATGTTGTTTGCTTCCAATACATGGTAACTATATTAAGATTGTTTTGTCTTTAGACAGTGAGCTGCATGAGGGTTCTTAGTTTCTCCCTAGCACCTACAAGAAGTGAATGCATTTCACCAGGTAGAATCAGCCTAGACTAGGCTTATAAACTATTACTTCTGCCAAGCAGTGGTTTTAAGAGTTTCACCCCTCATAGTAAATGTGATCTGCAAACAGTCTACTATCCTAAGGCCTGAATTTCTGGGGCTTGTGTCATTGCACTGCCCAGACCGAACTTCTGTTCCTGTTCTTATCTTTTAGTTTCCTGCCAGGCCTAGGGTCTGGAGCCCTGATTGCCCCACATTTCTGGAGACTGGATCCTGCTCTCCTTTCTCTCAATATCTCACCCAATGCCCCACCTGCATCAGCTTCAACCTGGATGAATATTTATGAAAACACAACTGTATCACTTATAGGTCTGACATCACGAACCAAGAGTGTCCAAAATTCTCCACTGGCTTTCATCACACCCCACCCCCACTCCCATGAATTAACATCAGGCCAGATGGGATCTGAATTCACTGTGCCTCCACAGATGGTATGATCTGGACCGCTGGTGGCATGGGGTTCATCTAGATGATTGTTAGAGCCCTTCTGAGTTTAATTCTATGAAGTCCAACTTATTTATTCTCTCCATAGACTCCCTAGCAGCTATCTACCTAACACCAAAATATTAAGTGTGCAGAATCAAGGCAAAGTTGGTGTATTTCCTAAATCAGCTCCTGCTCCAAGATGTTTCAGCCATGTCAGGAGACTTGAGAAAGTGATAGTAGTAGGAGAGATATAGGGAAAATGAGCTGGTTTGACTAGTGATTTTTCTGCTCATGTGTATCTTTTACCTCATCGTTTTCAGGAAAAGATAAGAGTTTATTATCCCAAAAGAAAATGTATCTGCTTTTAAACACCAGCTGTACTTTTACTAATCAATTTAATCATAAGAAATATCACAAAGTGGATAATGCAAAGAACTTAATTCCCATAAACCAGCACCAAGTAACATGGTAAGTTGGACTTACTCTTCCAGGAACCAAAGGGATAGTAGCTTCAGCTTTGGTTCTCTCAGCTTCATCATAACTGGGCAGTGTGGTAGCCACATTGTAAGATGGGGGCTTTGGAAACCCAGACTCATCTTTGTAGTCAAAATATGCTGCAGAATGAAAAGGAAGTCACAATAATCTGAAGATTAGTTGAAATGAGGAAAAAGAGGATTTCTGCTAACTCTGGCAACAAAAACCAGCCATTCCTCTAACAGTACATATAGAATAATTGAATCAAAAGATGTTTAAAGATGAACATAAGACTGGGAATGATTTTTAAATGTATCCACTTTTCAATTATTTAAATTCCACATTCACTTTGCCCTCCCAAGTGCTTTTGAACACTTTTTTTTTGGCTGTTTATGTGGTGTGTTCACAAAAGGCATGTAATATTAATAACGGCATAAGGTAAAATTTAAGCTAAAAATAATTCACCTGTGTGTTTGAAAATCTGTACCATGGTGTCCTCCCATTTATAAACATGAAAATAAACTTGAAAAAAAGTTAAAAGTCATTTCTCACAGATTTTGGCTCTTTTGATTCCTTCACATTATTTTTGCCATGTATTGTTTTCTGTGACATGCCTAAGGTAATTACAGATTCAGTTACAGAACCATTATTTATTTGTGTGAAATCTTGCATTCCCTCTTTTTTTTTTTTTTTTGTGGTACGCGGGCCTCTCACTGTTGTGGCCTCTCCCGTTGCGGAGCACAGGCTCCAGATGCGCAGGCTCAGCAGCCATGGCTCACAGGCCCAGCCTCTCCGCGGCATGTGGGATCTTCCCGGACCGGGGCACGAACCCGTGTCCCCTGCATCGGCAGGCAGACTCTCAACTGCTGCGCCACCAGGGAAGCCCAACATTCCCTCTTTTTAATACTGCATCTTCATTCTCACTGACTTCTATTATAAAAGATTCAATATGTATTATTAGAAAAGATGTATTTACAAATGGATTAAATTTCTATGCAATTTTTGAAAACACTTAAGAATTTTGAAAAAAAATTCCTATACTTCTTCAAGATTAACATTTTTCTTTCTTTTCTCTTTGGTTAATTAAAACTAACTTCCAATTTTACTGTAGTATATTACTGAAATTATCAATCAATAGAATTCACCTCATTAACAGAAAAAAGGAGAAAAATTCTACTGTCTTCACATGGGCAGAAAAGCATTGATGACATACCTATTAATAACAAAAAAACTTAGCAAATTAGGAATACTGTAAAAGAAAACTATGATTCCTTAACCTTCTCACAAATCTCTATGAAAAATCTAGAGTAAATATAATTAATGGTAAATTATTAATTCTCCCCTAAGATTAGAGAATCAGACAAAAATGGCCCATCATTACCACTTCTAATCAGACATTATCTTAGAGGTACTGCTAGTTGATACAATATGGAAAGAAAAGAAAATATAAGACATAAGGATTGGAAAAGAATAAATCTATCCTTAATCATGGATGACATAATTACATATGTAGAAAATCCAAGAGTATCTATAAACTATTAGAATTAATATATGAATTTAGGAAAGTCTCTGAACATATAGTTAATATAAACCATCAACTGTATTTTCACATGCCAGCAACAAACAGAAAATAAAATTTACACGGACCTTTTATAACAGCACCAAAATACACCAAATACCTAGGAATAAATTTAATTATCTCTATATTGAAACTCACAAAATATTATTGAGAGAAATTAAAGAAGATCTTTTTTTTTTTTTTTTTTTTTTGCGGTACGCGGGCCTCTCACTGTTGTGGCCTCTCCCGTTGCGGAGCACAAGCTCCGGACGCGCAGGCTCAGCGGCCATGGCTCACGGGCCCAGCTGCTCTGCGGCATGTGGGATCTTCCTGGACCGGGGCACGAACCCGCGTCCCCTGCATCGGCAGGCGGACTCTCAACCACTGCGCCACCAGGGAAGCCCTAAAGAAGATCTTAATAAATGGGAGGGATTTAACATAGACTGGAAGATGCAACATTATAAAGATGTTAATTATCTTCAAATTGATACACAGATTCAATGCCATCCCAACTAAACTTCCAGCAGAATTTTTGTTTGTTTCATCCCATTTTATGGAAATTGGCAAACTGATTCTAAAATGTAAATGAAAATACAAAAAGCCAAGAAGTCTCAAGGAAATCTTGAAGAACACAAAGGCTAAAGGACCTAATTACCAGATATCAAGATTATAAAGTTCTGGAATTAAGAAAGTTAAGCACAGGCACAAAGATGAATAAATAGACCTAAGAACAGAATATTTAGTCCAGAAAACAGATACACACACACACACACACACACACACACACACACACACAGAGTCACTTGATTTACGACAAAGGTGACATTACAGCAGTGGAAGAAGAATGAATGGTCTTTTCAATAAATGGTGTGGGACCAAATGGATATCCATATGGAAGAACAACCTTGACCACTACCTCACACTACACAGAAAAAACAATTCCAGATGGAACGCCCATCTATGTAAATGGGAAAAATAAAATATCAAAGGTTTTAGAAGAAAATTAGGAAAATGTTATTGAAACTAAAGCTGCCACCTAATCCAATTCAAGAAATTTGTTTTTCTCTATGTCAAAATGACTATTTTACATACATTACACACACACATACATATATACATGCATGTATGTGTATATAAAACATTGTATATGTAATTTCCTTAAAAATTTCTTTTACTTTTAATTTAAAAGTTATTTACAAATTGAAGGGTACAATCTGAATTCGCCCATAGCCACAGTAATTCTGAATACATGAACAAAACTGATACCTACTACCTTAAGGGAAACTTTTTTTTTGGCTGTGCCATGCAGCTTCCATAATCTTAGTTCCCCGACCAGAGAAGGAGCCCAGGCCACGACAGTGAAAGCCCGGAATCCTAACTACTAGGCCACCAGGGAATTCCCCTTACTACCTTAAGTTGAGGGAAATCAAGAACATTTTTATTTCCCTATTTCAACGGATTTTTAAAAAATGGGATCCATCAATATAGACACCTCACATAATTTTAAGTTTCCATGAAAAGTTTAACGACAATCTTTTCCATTTTATTTAGTACATTCAAAACAAACAAAAATCCAATATTTGTTAGACTGTCCAAATTTATACACCACAAATTAAAACAGGTAAAGTGAGTATACAAAATAGTGACTTGTGCCTTTTTTCCCCCTACCAACATGTGTGCATCACTCTTATTTCTAACTATCGGCCATGTACTTGCCACTCTGCCACAGTTCTGTTTCAGAGAATATGGAAGAGGTTCCATCAAAACTGGTCAATTTTCAGTAATTAAAGCAGAACTGGTTATCACAAAGATCTAATTACCAAAAGTCCTGAACTACCGCAGTTCTGTTTCTTCTCCCCCATCCCTTCTAAACATGCGTGTGCAAATTATAATCTGGCATAAGATGGGAAGATGAAAGGTTAATTAAGGATGGTTTAAACTATGAGAAACAAAATGAAAGAGTTGGGAGACTTCTAGTTTTTTTATTAAGAATTTATTAGCATAGGGGCTTCCCTGGTGGCGCAGTGGTTGAGAGTCCGCCTGCCGATGCAGGGGACACGGGTTCGTGCCCCGGTCAGGGAAGATCCCACATACCGCGGAGCGACTGAGCCTGTGAGCCATGGCCGCTGAGCCTGCGTGTCCATAGCCTGTGCTCCACAACGGGAGAGGTCACAACAGTGAGAGGCCCGCGTACCGCAAAACAAAACAAAACAAAACAAAACAAAACAAAAAAGAATTTATTAGCATAAAAGAAATCTAACATACTATATTCCAGGTCACAGGTACTAGAATCAAAGAGCAAAACAACTAATGAGGAAACTACGAAAAGAACAGCAACAGAAAAAACAGGTGATCACCTGGTTCCTGAATTCTACCTCCTTTATATTAAGAGTCTGTTGGAATGAAACTGAGTTCCATAAAAAAGCCACATTGGAATGGGCTTTTATCTGTTTTTCAGAACAGTGACTTTTTTTCACCTCAGACTACAAACTAAAAATAATGTCAAAGACTTCTTAAGGAAAGCTGAAGCAAACACAAACACCAACAAATACATAGCAGACAAAAGCCTCTGGCTAATGCATTTCAAGAGCTCAGCAGTCACCTCACTCTGTTACCTACCTGCACTCTCTGCAGAGATGCTGCTATAAGGTGGAGGAGCGTCTCCTGCAGCTTGTTCCGGCTCTCCGGGCTCTTCTTCATTCTGCAACTAAATAAAAATTTCATATTTTAATGCAATCATAAAGCCAATTAGACAGAGAAAAACCTGAAAACTGGAATAGCCTTTCTGGAAAGCTATTTTGTTTTAAAAGCCTTAAAATGAGCAAATCCTTTGCGAAGTATTCTACTCCCAGGAGTTTCTCCTGAGGAAGTAATCAGACAGAGGCAAAAAAGGTAGCCATAAATGCTATTGCAGCAAAAATTAGGAACAACCTAAATACCAATCATTGGGGACTTATTAAATAAACTACAGTTCATCTCACAAAGGATTACTAAGTAACCACAAAAATGAAAATGAAGAAAATTCGATGACTTGAACAGATATTTCGTGCTGTACTGTTACATGAAAAAAGCTAAGTTTACCAAACCGTATGAATCATATAATTTGGTTTTGAAAGACAGGTATGTGATGGAAGGCAGGTCTATAAAGATAAACATCTACAGTTTACACTGGTTATCTCAGGAGATGCAATTAGAGGGGATTTTTTCCTTGTGTATATGTACGTTCTAATTTCTTGTAATGAACATTTATCACTTAATTTTTTCCGTTAGAAAAATAATCTAATAATAACAGTCTGTTAAGGCAAAGAGAAATCACAGTAAAACCAAAGTTTACCATTATATCCAGTTTGTGCATAGAAATTATATCTTAAATAATTGAGATATTTACAAAAACATAAAATTCCACCTAATTCTACATATAACCTCTGTCAATACATCTTCCTCTTCCATATCTCAGTAACTTTCTCACTAGTCAAATCTACAGCTCCAGTTACTTTAGATCACTGACACTGAAAGTGTCTTTCTGCCACTGCCAGGCTAGATAGTCTATGCAACTCATCTTCATAAACAGATATGTGATTTAATTTTTCCACTGTCACGACAGACTACAGTTCATTTAAAAGATGAACTGGCTAAGGCTTCCCTGGTGGTGCAGTTGTTGAGAGTCCGCCTGCCGATGCAGGGGACACGGGTTCGTGCCCCGGTCCGGGAAGATCCCACATGCTGCGGAGAGGCTGAGCCTGCGCGTCCAGAGCCTGTGCTCCGCAACGGGAGAGGCCACAACAGTGAGAGGCCCGCGTACCACAAAACAAAACAAAAAAACAAAACAAAACAAAAAAACCAAAACAAAAAGATGAACTAGCTAAGAGTCAGTCTATTGGTGGGCAGATGGGAATATGCTTCAGAGGTGATGGAAGTATTGTTACCTGATCTGGGTGTTGGTTTTGTGAATGTCAACTCCATTAATGTTTAGTAAATGTTATATAAATATATATGACTTATGTAGCTTTCTGTGTCTATATTTTACAAAGGAATTTTAAAGAAAAAATTAAAAACATTAAAAAAAAAGATGAAGTGGCTGAGAATGGGACTCAATCTGTAAAGTACTAACAGAGTATTTATCAGTGTAACTGACTTGGGGGTCTGGGTCCCAGCTGTGTACCATCAAGATATATAGAGCCAACTGAGCCAGTTGTAAAATACAAACCCCTCTAAACCAACTGCTTCAAAGAACTCTATCTTGAATTTAAACAGAAAAAGAGAAAAGCCTGACCTGTCCTAACATGAAGTAGATATTAAAGTAATATCTCAGCCTCCAATCTTTATGCTATTCAAAATCGGAAGCCAACAAAACCTTTCTGATTAATACTGCAAAGCATTCAACTTCAAATGAATTCTCCCAAATTTTCATCAACATCTACCATCTGGGCACATTTTTTTGAACCCTAGTTATCTAATGTTAAACCTAAGGCATTCCCAAAATAACTGCATTGTAACAAAAGATGAATTTTCCTTTCAAAAGAAAGGAAACGACAAGATAGCTACAGTAAATCCAAATCTTCCTGGGAGACCAAATCAGTAAATTATTTAAACAGAGTTCCTGGGGCCATGTTCACTTGGAATACTTTTAACAGCATCTGTAGCTCTCTAGACTGGGTATTCTCAGCCTACTCCTACCTAACCACTCTTGTATGCTGCAAAAAGTACAAAAAAGCAGCAAAAAAAAAGTTGCAAAAAGCAGCAAGAGTCAGCAGCAAAAGCAGAGGCAAATACAGACTCACTTTCAAGAATGTTGCCTTAACTTACTATAGCCAATCATGTTCTTTATTTAAACCCAGCTTGATATTTTTTTCCACCTTGATATTTTTGATTTGATAATTCTTTTATTTCCTGAGCTTGGTCAAATAATCATGTTACCTCTGCATAATTTAGGTTTTAGAAAGAAAGCATGAGAATTCTAAGAAATACAGAATTCT
This sequence comes from Mesoplodon mirus, assembly GCF_964341445.2. Lineage (NCBI taxonomy): Eukaryota > Metazoa > Chordata > Mammalia > Artiodactyla > Ziphiidae > Mesoplodon > Mesoplodon mirus. The sequence goes on from NC_138980.1 coordinate 65,201,785, forward strand.
AAGAAATAAAGCATAAAGGAGTTTTAATGCCTGTATCTACAAGATAGGTTGCCTGTCTCCTAGCAACCTGGAAAGTGAAATTTGATCATTCCACACCAGGGTAACAGATAACAAAGCAAAGAAATTCCAACTGGCTCAGAAACCCCCATTTTCTCTTTGATGAGGAAAAAAGAAACATTTCCAGATGAAAATTTTTACTCCATTAAAATTCACCACTTCAGAATATTATTAATTAATAATTAGTAATTAATCATACTAATATTATTTCTAACTGAAAAAACATAACCAACAAAAAACACCCACTATGATTATGGAGGCTCCACATACTGGGATGATCCCAGGACCTCACTCTACAGGGTTCCCAACTCTGGCGTTTTCTATAATGCTGGTGATAAATTTAGGCTCCGCCAAGAAAGGTGTTTAATATGAAACACTACGATGTGGGAGGGAAAGAGGCAATCACCTTCAAGAAGTATTTAGTGACCACCATCTGTGTGAATAATAACTTGTTATACAACAGAAGACCTAACTATACATCTTTTTACACTTTGGGGGCATCTATTGCCATTAATTTGGCTCTGCCAGTCAAACAAGCCAGGCACTCACTAACAGGGGTGGTGGGGAGGGTAAAGGTGGGGGGGACTAGAACTAGAGTGGGCCTTACCTATAAGGCTATGAAATTGGTTACTTGGTTCCAAAATGTATTTTTTAAAATATTTCTTTATTTTTTAAATTTACTTAGGCTGCACCAGGTCTCAGTTGTGGCATGCAGGATCTTTTAGTTGTAGCATGCAGGCTTCTTTAGTTGCAGCATGCGAACTCTTAGTTGCGGCGTGCATGCGGGATCTAGTTCCCTGACCAGGGATCAAACCTGGGCCCCCTGCATTGGGACCACGGAGTCCTACCCAATGGACCACCAGGGAAGTCCCCCCAAATGTATTTTTAAGGTTCTCCTTTTCTGTCCTTGGGAACCTTTCCTGTGCAGCCCTCCCTGCCATATCCCTGGGGTTCAGGGATCCTCAGGCTCTCCCAAGGCTACGAGAATAAGTGTCACTGTCAATTTGGGGCTGGCATTGGAAAGATGCCCAGTCTCTTCTAGCAACTGGGTCAGTGGAAGCCTGAGTGCAATCTACCTGTTACAGATTCCTGGTTGTAGGGGATACTGAGAGACAAGTCTGAAAAGTGGTGGTGGGACTTTCTGCTCTCTCCCTACTGCGGGGGGTGGGGGAGGTGGTCCTTTGATTGTGTAATTGTGACAGATAATACATACCTTCGCGGCTCTGGATTCTTCTCGGTCACATAATTTTTTTAAACAATTCTCATCAATTTTATTTATCTCCAAATAAGATTTAAACTATGGTTTTTCCAAACAGAATTATACAGTTACCTATACATGCCATATAAAATACTGAGTTTAATACAAAACTATGTCTCCATTGCTGACAAAGGAATAATTCAATCATGTGAAAATTCAGATGGTCTTTCTCTTTGCCACTCCCCGGACAGTGCCCTTACTCCCACTTTCCTGATTACCTGCGTTCCTCCTTATACTCTGAGCAGACTCTGTTATGGCTCCCCAGAAGAACCCTAAAACGCTTCCACATTCCCATTTTATAAATATGTCACAATCTCCTATGGTACTTCTTAGCCTTGATCGCCCTCAGGTTGAAAAAAAAAATTACCTACAGATAGGTGCTAAAATGCTTTGTCCTCTAGATTTAGCCTGTGAAATACAGCACATCTAAAATAAAGGATGTTTTTCCTTCCTCTGTATCCTATCCATACTGTTGCTATTAGAAATAAGTATATGGTGTTTTAGTTGGACAACAGAATCTCCCATATAGAAATCATACATAGCTCCAGTTCTAATAGAAGCAAACTTGAATTAACAAGTTTAAAGACATGTAAACCCTACAGGTTTAAATTCTTATTTGAGCTCCCACCCCAGTAAGAAGGCTTCCTCACTGCCCTCCCATAAGTAGTTCTAAAGATGTTCTTCAATTTAGAAATAAGCTGTTTTTAAGCAACAGAAAAGCAAGGGCTAGGATTAAGCCTAAGTAAGGGTCAACATTTACAACTGTAAAGGATGGCAGTACCTAAAGGCACTTACGTAAAAGTCATTCTTGGATTCTATCTACTAAGAATGGGAGAACAACAAAAAAACCTACTAAACAACAAAGAGAAAAACCAAAAACGCATAAATCCACAAGAAGAGGTATCAAAATATGCCTCATAATTCACACAAATATGTGGAAAATAATGCTGAACTTATTCAGTAAGTCCATAAAGTTACAAGTATTTTCACCACGCATTTTTTTCTTGGGTGAGTCCTATTTAAATGGCAAGAAAATTCTGGTAAGTTTTAAATCCCTTCTTTAAGTTAGTAACAGTCTCAGAAAAGCCTAAACTTTAGCTTTAAATGCTATTTACCACTTCTAATTTTAGAGTTAATTTCTAAAACTTTTACTTAAAATGCAATTTTTTAAACCTCTCACTACCGACCCACTATTTCTGTGAACTCTTTAAATCCCACCAAATGAGACAGTATAATTGCCAGAAAGTAAACAAGCACATTTCTTTAGGTAAACAACTGAGTATGCTATTTTACTGTGTTGTTCAGAAACAGCTGAAGTTTGTGAGGACTATAAATTTTCTATTGTATATAGACTATAGTTTTTTTTCTGTAATTGAAGTATAATTGACATTCAATATCATATCATATTACTTTCAGGTATACATTATAGTAATTTGATATTCATATACACTTCAAAATGATCATCGCCATATCTAGTTACCATCTGTCACCATACAACGCTGTTACAGCACTACTTACTGTTTTCCCTATGCTGTACATTACAACCCCGTGACTTACTTATTATATTTTAAAACTGGAACTCTGTACCCCTTAATCCCCTTCACCTATTTCACCTGCCCCCCAACCCACCTTCCCTCTGGCAGCCACCTGGTTGTAGATTTTTAATTGTATATAGTATACTGACTATAAAATATTCTACCACCACCAAATTCTTTACATTCAAGAATAGTTCTCCTGGGACTTCCCTGGTGGTGCAGTGGTTAAGAATTCACCTCCCAATGCAGGGGGCCCAGGTTCGATCCCTGGTCAGGGAACTAGATCCCGCATGCATGCCACAACTAAGAGTTCACATGTCACAACTAACGAGCATGTGTGCCGCAACTAAAGGAGTTGGTGAAGCTGCAACTAAGAAACCCGCCTATCTCAACTAAGACCCGGCACAACCAGAAATAAATTAAAAAAAAAAAGAATAGTTCTCTGCTAAATTACAATTAATTAGGGGATGACATTTATATAAGGTAATTTTGACAAAGAGAAATTCAACAATAAAAAGACAATCTAATTTTAATAGACATTTCTCCAAAGAAGATATACAAATGGCCAGTATACATGAGACGCTCAACATCATTAGTCATCAAGAAATGCAAATCAGGGGCTTCCCTGGTGGTGTAGTGGTTAAGAATCCACCTGCCAATGCAGGGGACATAGGTTCAAGCCCTGGTCCGGGAAGATCCCACATGCCCCAGAGCAGCTAAGCCCATGCACCACAACTACTGAGCCTATGCTCTAGAGCCCGTGAGCCACAACTACTGAGCCCATGCGCCACAACTACTGAAGCCCGCGTGCCTAGAGCCCGTGCTCTGCAACAAGAGAAACCACCAGAGTGAGAAGCCCGTGCACCGCAACGAAGAGTAGCCCCCGCTCGCCGCAACTAGAGAAAGCCCATGCGCAGCAATGAAGACCCAACACAGCCAAAAATAAATAAATTTAAAAAATAAAGAAAAGAAAAGAAATGCAAATCAAAACCACAAGCTACCTCGTCACACGGATGAATATGGCCATTAAAAAAGGAAAAAAGGTAAAAAATCAAATGTTGAATATGTGGAGCAATTAGAACCCTCATACACTGCTGGTAGGAATGTCAAGTAGTACAGCCACTGCGGAAAACAGTTTGGCTGTTTCTCAAAAAAAAGTTAAACACAGGGCTTCCCTGGTGGCAAAGTGGTTGAGAGTCTGCCTGCCGAAGCAGGGGATGCGGGTTCGTGCCCCGGTCCGGGAAGATCTGACATGCCGCAGAGCGGCTGGGCCAGTGAGCCATGGCCGCTGAGCCTGCGCGTCAGGAGCCTGTGCTCCACAACGGGAGAGGCCACAACAGTGAGAGGCCCGTGAACTGCAAAAAAACCCCCCCCAAAAAAGTTAAACACAGAGTTATAAAAGGATCCAGCAATTCCACTCCTAGACATATACTCAAGAGAAATGAAAACAAATTTTCACAGAAAAATTTATATATGACTGTTCATAGCAGCATTATTTATAATAGTCAAATGGTTCATCAAATGATGAATGGATAGATAAAATATGATATATCCATACAAAAGGATGGATAGGAATAAATCAACCTAACCCCCCCCCCAAAAAAAGGTGGTAAAGTACTGATACATGCTAAAACCTGGGTCAACCTTGAAAACATTATTATGCTAAGCAAAGGAGCCAGTCACAAAACGCCACATATTGTATGGTTCCATTTATATAATGTCTCCAGAAAAGGCAAATCCAAGAGAGACAGAAAGTAGACTGGTGGTTGCCAGGTGCTGGGGAAGGGAAGAAAGGGGAGTGACAGACTGCTAATAGGGTCATGTTTCTTTTGGGAGTGATTCAAATGTTCTGGAATTAGACAGTGGCAATGGTTGCAAAACCATGTGAACACAGTAAAAATCACTGAATTGTACACTTTAAAAGGATGAATTTTATGGTATGTGGATTACATCTCAAAAAAAGAGTATTTTCTAAAACTGCAAATCTATATAATGCACATTTCATTTAAAATGACGCTAAAAATTGACTATTCCAAATCAGTATTTCCTTGCTAACTCAATGTCTATGTCCTTTAATGGGAGGGGATAGGTCCTGATCCCACCAATATCTCCAGAGCTTAACACAGAACACATATATATGAATGGATAAAAATAAAAAAGAAAAATAACACACTGAATTGTAACCTCATCATGATTTTTAAAAAATTCCTTAATATTCTCCTTTCCTGAAAAGAAAAATTAGGATCAAGAAATTAAAAGATAGTTTGACTAACAATCTGTTTTAAGAACTGAGAATAAACATCATGATTTTTTTCTACTTTGTTTACCTAAAGATAACTTTAAACACAAACAACCACCGGATTTAGACTATCCCCAACAGCAGCTCTCATGGCAGAGGGAAGAGATAAATGCAAATCCTCTTAACAGCAAAATGAAAACACAATTAAAAATCAAAATTCACCAAAGCAAAGTAATTAGAATAATGCTTTAAAAAGACAATGGCAATAAGAGATGAAAAGTATACTACGGTAAATTTCCTCAGAAAGGCCAGCAGTTCGTAAAGCTTTCTATTTAAAGATGTTTGTGGTTATCACCGTTAACATACATAAATACAACTGATAAATATAATCTGGTTTGGAAGGAGAGAAAATATTCTAACTCAGTATTTATGTTAGTCCTTAGAAATGAGAGCAAATGCTACAAACTATGATCATCAATTTGATGGCTTTTCTTCTTTTTTTCACCTGAGGTCCAAATAACAAGTGAAGGCGTACCATCCAGAGAGAAAAGAGGAAGGCAAGATAGTAGCCACTCATCACCAACTCCAACTTTATTAACAAGCCAAGGCACTAGGAGAAATAACTCCTCATCCATGAAGGCACTAAACTAGCCAACTATGGCTATGATAGTGGCATTGTGAGATTTTGGGGTGGCACCAGAAAACTGCCATCAACCTGCCAACCCCTGGGATCCACATCTTACATCCAAGTATTTTCACCACTGATGGCTTCACCAAGGCACTGTCAAGTAAATGGTGCCCAGTGTTTTCTGTCACCTAGCTTCAGCAAAATCTACAGCCAAGAACCTTCCAGGTTAATGATAAGTGCCCCCCGACCCCTTGCCATGCTTCATGATTTTATAAAGATTGGGGAAATAAGGAACAATCACATGGTTTTCAAATAGGTAAGTCTCTCTGCCCCTGAACATAATATCTTTTAACAAGTAGCATCCAACTATGTATGTACTAACCAATCCATGACTTGAGTCTTAGCTCTTCTCCACTTCTTGGTTCCATAAGAAAACTCAGTTCTTAGTTCAGTGCTCCAGAACCTACTTGGAGAAGGAATTAAACGTCCTAGCAAAGACAAGTTGAACTGGAGACTAAACACCTGGCTTGTTCCCCTTGCCTCTGACAGGACAGTTCATCTTTTGTTTACAGAATAAACAATATGAAAATAGGAGCTAGACCAGATTCATTTTAAAATAGTTTACATAAAATCTAGTCCATGAATGGTAAATACTGTTTGTGTTTTTAAAACCCTATATGTTGTCTTCTTCTAAGATACGTTAAAGCTCTAAAATATCATCATGAAAGCAAAAATGAACTCCTAATTATTCACCACTTAAAATGATATATTAAGCTACACTTTATGAAAAAAAAAATTGTCCCAAGAGAACATGGACTACAACTGGCATCTATTCAATGGTTCTTTTAAATTTCAAGAACAATTTTTTACAATTATCTGTTCCTATTTATAAACTCACAACAGAACTGAAAGGATTTTGGATTTGGCATGCAGAACATTTCTAGTCTCCATTAAGATTTTATACACACATATACACACTAATACACACATATACATGTATGTGTAAATGTATACATATAAAGACATATATATAAAGATACATATATTTAAGGTACATATATACCATACATACATATATATGTCTCTCCTAAAATCCTGACTGGTAAAACAATTATATAATGCAATATTAAAATTACAAAAGAAGTCAACCCTTTTATATCAGTACAATGCAAGGCTATCATCAAACTACATGCCTATCTAGCAATATATTTAAATTAGTTTGATTTGTACAACTTTTCTGAAAAACAGCTGTACTGCAGAAAGAGTACTTAGAATGTAAATGCAGGGACTTCCCTGGTGGTCCAGTGGTTAAGACTCCATGCTCCCAATGCAGGAGGCCTGGGTTCAATCCCTGGTCAGGGAACTAGATCCCGCATGCCACAACTAAGACCCGGTGCAGCCAAAAAAAAAAAGTAAATGATATTAATGTAGATACATAACCTACAGGAGTAGAATTAGATGTAAATATGTTGTGATTCATGCTTTCCATTCTCTCCATTGCCTTTTCTTCTGCAATAGCCCACAACAGCCTTCCTCATGGATAGTCAGAAATTTGAATGATTTCATTCAATGAAATTTTACCAGGCACTATTACATGCCACAATCACACCAATTTGACTATTTCCTCTTAATATTCCTGAAAGAACACTTCCATTTTTTCATTAATTTACTAGAAAGACTGGTTGCTATTTTAAGCCATAATAGTATTATTGAGGCTGATAATTTGGGATATTAAAAAGTTAACTTGATGAAATTTGTTAAATGATGCTTTATTGTACAATTATTAAGATCAACATTTGTCAACATGGACAAAATAACTTTTCCATTAAATCTATTGACAGAAGCATTATTCCTATATACCATTATAATAAAATGCCAAAGGAAATTCTGTCTTAGGTACAGTTACTGGTTTCTTCTGGGCTCTACTTGTTTTTCATATGTCAGTATTTTCTATTCTGTGGTCAGCTTAGTGTTTGGGTCATCACAAGGGATGGCGTATTTTTATCAGCAAGTTCCTGGAGAAGTAGTACATATCCATCTTACAGATCTTCAAAAGTGAACTATCAATTTCTTCATTTATTGTTAGCTTTTTTGTGCACAAGGACATGAAGATGTTCACCCACATGTGCTTCTCAAATTAAGAACTTTTATTCATTCAAAAGACCCTACTGAGAGAATGAAAAGACAACCCAGAATAGAAGACATATTTTCTGGACAAAGGACTCATATCCAGAATATGGTTTTTAAAAACTTCTAAAAAGCCATAACAAAAAGGAAAACACCGAACTGAAAAATGGGCAAAAGTCTTGAATAGACACTTCACAAAAGAAGATAGCCAAATGGCTGATAAACATATTTAAAAAGTGCTGCATTTCAATAATCATCACAGAAATGCAAATTAAAACCACAGATAATAGTTAAAATAAAAAAGCAGAAAATACAAAATGTTGTTGAGGGTACATAACAACCAGAACTCTCAAACTGGGAATGTAAATTTGCAGAACCACTTTAGAAAACTGTTTAGCAACATCTACTAAAGATGAATTCATACATACTGTATGACCCAGAAATTCTACTCTAGTTATATATCCTGACAGAAACACACATGTTCACCAAAAGACATACCAGGATGTTCAAAGCAACAGTATTCATAAAAGTGGAAACTACCCAAATGCCCATCAACAGCAGAATGGGTAACTAAATTATAACTTCACACAATGGAATATTATACAGCCATGTGAATGAATAAACTGTAACAGCAGCAAGGGTGAACCTCATAAACATAATGCCGAGCAACAGAAACCAGACACAATAGCATTTACTGTACGATGACACTTATGTAAAGAGCGAAACCAGGCAAACCCAGTCTGCCAGCTGAGTGGTTACCCAGGGAAGGGACACAGTTGGAAAGGCACATGAAGGGAGCTTTTGGGGTGCTGGTAATGCTGTTGCTTGATCTGGGTGCTAGTTAACGTGCATGTTCAGCTTGTGAAAATTCACTGAACTACAATACACATTTATGATTTGTGCATGTTTCTGTACGTAAATCATACTCACTAACAGTTCCAGAAGGGGAGAAAAGGAGACTGGCAGAGGATTTGTGAAACCGAGTCCCCCTAAAACTGAGCTCCCCTGCTCAGTTTATGATTAATCTCTCCAAAACTTTATTTCGTTTCTGGTTCTGCCCCTGTTCGTCTCAGGATTCAGGGCTATCAAAGAAAAGGGGGGAATGAAACCAAACAGGACCCTGTGGGGCCTTCCCAGGTACAAAAGCCCCTTCTTGTCCTTTGTTTCTTTTTTTTTTAATTTTATTTATTTATTTTTGGCTGTGTTGGGTCTTCGTTGTTGTGCGCAGGCTTTCTCTAGTTGCGGTGAGCGGGGGCTACTCTTCGTTGCGGTGCGCGGGCTTCTCACTGCGGTGGTTTCTCTTGTTGCAGAGCACAGGCCCTAGGCGCACAGGCTTCAGTAGTTGTGGCTCGCAGGCCCTTGAGCACAGGATCAGTAGCTGTGGCACATGGGATTAGCTGCTCTGCAGCATGTGGGATCTTCCCGGACCAGGGCTCAAACCCGGTGTCCCCTGCATTGGTAGGCGGATTCTTAACCACTGCTCCACCAGGGAAGCCTGTCCTTTGTTTCTTGTTTGCAGAAAGAAAGGCTTTAGTCTCCAAGGCCATCTTGGAAGTTTCAAAGAGCAGGCTCAAGCCGTTAATGATTAGGACAATAGAGTCACAGGACTCCTAGTTCCTCCTGAAGGGATATAGATAACAATCTGATGCATATCTTTTGAGCTGTTCAGCAGCAACTAAGACCCTCACCTGTGGAGCACAGTGACTATGAGCTTTTGGCAGTAGAGCCCAAATTGGTTGTAACAAAAAGGTTGAGATTCCCAAAGTATCACTGTTACCTCACCACCAACCAGTCAGAAGAAGGTCCAGGAGCTGATCACATATCCTACAACCCTCTTCCCTAACACCTGTCTTTAAAAACCCTTGCCTGGGACTTCCCTGGTGGCACAGTGGTTGAGAATCTGCCTGCTAGTGCAAGGGACACAATCCCTGGTCTGGGAAGATCCCACATGCTGCGGAGCAACTAAGCCCGTGCACCACTACTACTGAGCCTGTGCTCTAGAGCCCACAAGCCACAACCACTGAGCCCGCACGCCACAACTACTGGAGCCTGCACACCGCAACTACTGACCCCATGTGCCGCAACTACTGAAGCCCGCATGCTCTAGCGCCCGCGTGCCGCAACTACTGAGCCCATGTGCTACAACTACTGAAGCCTGTGCACATAGAGCCCGTGCTTCACAACAAGAGAAGCCGCCACAATGAGAAGCCCACGCATGGCAACGAAGAGTAACCCCTGCTCTCCACAACTGGAGAAAGCCCGCGTGCAGCAACAAAGACCCAACGCAGCCAAAAAAAAAAAAAACCCTTGCCTGAAAGCCATCAGACAGTTTGGGTCTTTTGAGCATAAGCTGCCCAGTTCTCCTTGCTTGGCACCTTCAAATAAACCCTTATTTTGCTGCAAATACCCGCTGGCAGAGTTTGGCTTTCTGTGCCACAGGCACACGAGCCCTTGCTGGGTTAACAGTGTAGACTGTGAGCCCTCTGCAGACTGGGACCTTCACATGGTTCACTGCTGTATTCACCCCAGCACTTAACAGTGAGTGGCATATCATGGATACCTTATTAGCACATGTTGACTAAAGCAAGCATGGAGGTGTAGCTTTAACAGAAACCTACCTGAAGAAATGGCAGCTAATCTTAATGCCATCTTGACTTACTAGTTCACATTTATCTAAAGTATTCATATTACTTTACAAATCACCAAATAGTATAAGGCTAGGTATGGAGCCACATGTAGATGACTGCTGTATCTGTGGAAGGGACAGTGATGATGATTCCATGAGTGATCAACAGCAGGTGGCATCCCCATCACTACTTCATGCTTCATAAGGTACTATGCATTACATTCATCAACACTATGGTTCCAGGCGGTGGCGTGCAGACGGGGCAGGGCAGGGCACGCGCAGCGGCTGTTCAGGGACCATTGGGGCAGGCGGCGACAGTGCGTGCTGCGGGCAGTGAGTGTGGAGGCGCGGACGCGTGGCGGAGCTCAAGCTGCTGCAGCTGCTGCCACCGCTGGAGGAACCTTGATCCCTGCGCTCCGGACACCCCGGGTCTCGCCATGGGTGACCAGTTGACTGAGGAGCAGATCGCAGAATTCAAGGAGGCCTTCTCCCTGTTTGACAAGGATGGAGATGGCACCATCACCACCAAGGAGTTGGGGACAGTGATGAGATCCCTGGGACAGAACCCCACTGAAGCCGAGCTGCAGGACATGATCAATGAGGTGGACGCGGATGGGAACAGGACCATTGACTTCCCGGAGTTCCTGACCATGATGGCCAGAAAGATGAAGGATACAGACAGCGAGGAGGAGATCCGAGAGGCCTTCCGTGTCTTTGACAAGGATGGCAATGGCTACATCAGCGCCGCAGAGCTGTGCCACGTCATGACGAACCTGGGTGAGAAGCTGACTGATGAGGAAGTGGATGAGATGATCAGAGAGGCTGACATCGATGGAGACGGCCAGGTCAATTACGAAGAGTTTGTACAGATGATGACTACAAAGTGAAGGCCCCCGGGCAGCTGGTGATGCCCGTTCTCTTGATCTCTCTCTTCCGGAGTGCGCACTCTCTTCAACACTCCCCTGGGTACCCCGGTTCTAGCAAACACCAATTGATTGACTGAGAATCTGATAAAGTAACAAAAGATTTGTCCCAAGCTGCATGACTGCTCTTTCTCTTTCTCCCGAGTCTCCTTCCATGCCCCTGCCATCTCTTCCTTTTGCCCTTCCCCCTTCCATTCACATCTTCCAAGGCCTGATGCATTCATAAGATGAGCCCCCCCAGTCCCCTTGAGGGGGGGATCCTGCCCTCCTTCTCCAGCCCAGGTGGCTCTCGTCTGTCTCGGTTTGTTTCTTTTCATATGTCCTCTTATATTTTGGGTGCCGGGTGTCTGCCAGCCCTGTCCCGGGACCTGCTGGGGAGGGGCCGAGGCCCTCTGGAGGGCGGGGCAGGAGAGCACGCCTTTCGTCTTTCGCTGTTGCATGCGACCAGCCCTGTGCTGATCCCAGCATCCTGTTGGGGCAGGGGTGTTGAGAGAGGCATTCCAGAAGGACTGAGGGTGGGGGGGAGGTTCGAGTTGTGGTGTTGACTGGATGTGGCCCAGGAGGGGGTCAAGGGGTAAGGGAGGCTTGGAAGCGGGCATTCTTTTACCACTTGAGGAGGCCGGCTCATAGAAGGGGTCCGAGAGAGTGGACAAGGCTCAGATCCCATTGGCTGCTCTTCTGAAATCATCTGATTGGCTTCCTGAGGAGGGGCTGAGTGGGGCTGCTCCCTGGACCCCCCTGCACATTGTCCAGCCCGTGCTCCTGACGCGATCTCAAGCTGTCCTGTAAATACCTGGTGCTAACATCCCGTGCCGCTCCCTCGTGACGCCCCTGCCCACCCGCATCAAGGTCCCCTCGTCGGAATGGACGTGGGGATGGCCGCTTTGTAATATGCTGGTTATCCTTTCTTTTTCTTCATGCCCCTTAAAGCTTTAATTTTGTCCAACACCATGCTGGGCTAGCTAAGGGATGGAGAGAGGGAAGATGTGCCCCACCACACTCTGAAGAGAACATGCCTGCAGTAAAACAGTTCCATCGGCCAGCTGCCCTGGAGGGCCAGCGGCCACGGGCAGCTCTGCTTCCTGCTCCGCCGGCCCCTCCTGCTCCCCTGTGGTGACTTGGCTGGCTCCGCGACCTTTGTGCTGTCTCTGTGCCCGCCTCTCCCCTCGCCCACCTGCCTGCCCTCACACTCCCCGGCCGAGAGCATGATCCGTGACCTTGCTTCTGATTTTCGCCTCTGGGACAATTCAGTCAACAGTGGGCAGTTTGGTCATCTGGATTTTTTTTTTTTTCTCCCTGTTCATTTCATCTGCCCTCCGCTCCCCCTCCCCAGCCCCAGGTTGATCAAATGGCTTTTCCTGGGACCTGCCCAGCTTTGAGAATCTCTTCTCATCCCCACCCTCGGGCACCCAACCGCCGGGGGAGGGAAGGGGAGGGATGGGGCATAGTGGGAGACCCAGCCGAGAGCTGAGGGTAAGGGCAGGTAAGCATGAGGCTGTGGATGTTTTCGGAGTGTTTGGTTTTTTTTTTTTTAAACTGGGAAATATTGTGTTCAGTTCAAGCTGTGAAGAAAAATATGTATCAATGTTTTCCAATAAAATACAGTGACTACCTGAAAAACAAAGAACAAAAAACAAAAAACACTATGGTTCCAGAGTTACCTATTTTAAAACGAAATGGTAACAAGAGTATAAGAAACACAAAAGAGAAACAGACCTCTCCAACCTTCAGCTCTTAGGAAATAAAACATTTAGCATAGTGTATTGGGTACAAATAGGTATTCAGTAAATGTTTGTGGTACATACGAAGGAAAATTGGTATTTTGATTGATCACACTAATTCCTAGAAAGTTTTCCCTTCTAAAAACTACCAATTGGCATATCCAAAAAATGGAATATTCTACATTAAAATGATAGTAAAGGGACTTCTCGGGTGGTCCAGTGGTTAAGAATCTGCCTTCCAATGCAGGAGACATGGGTTCAATCCCTGGTCAGGGAACTAAGATCTCACATGCCACAGGGCAACTAAGGCCACACGCCACAACTATTGAGCTCACGTGCCACAACTAGACAGAAGCCCGTGCACCACAACTAAGACCCGACGCAGACAAAAATAAATATTTTTGAAAAATAAGCATGATCATAATTTCAAAAATAATAAGATAGTAAAGTCAAATGTACAGCCCCAGAAAGTGACAGACATGCCTAGAATCCAGAGACTCATTCTGACTGCAGCCTGCTTGGCTCTGCTAGCCCCATGAGCTACCAGAGCTCTCTCAGCTATGCTTGCTTATTATTATTATTATTATATGATGATGATGATGATGATGATGCCTGGAATACAGTATACTGGGACAGAGATTACGGATGGGGAAAGGTATTCTATTCAAGAGGCTGCCTTAACTTGGGCCTGGTCATGAGGTCCCCTTCTCCTGCAAGAACGAGAACCAAGAGGGAGATGCATTAAGTATTTTATATCCGTCCCTTCACCCCATCAGAGAATGCTCCAATATGCAAGTGTATAATTGCTTGCATTTTATAATTAACACCGCTCAAAGAACATGTCAGGCCATGACTGATGTTTTTTACCTCACTAAGTCTAAAGCTTACCAAAGAAAAGACCATCAAAAGAAGTAATTACAATCATAATTTTCCAGTTGAAGATTAAACACACACATTTGCCTCTTATACCTTCCAAAATCCTCTCAAATGTAAATGTTACTAAAGTTTTATTAAATTTGAAGCAAAAAAAAATTCAAAATCGATTAACAGGAGACGAAGCAGCAATAAATCCTGCAAGTTAGAAGCAGGAAGACAGGAAACAATGTACACAGCAGACCCAAGAAACCTGAATCCTAACCCAGAAAGCAGAAAATCAACCTGTCTTGCACTATACCCTCCAAAGGCTCAAGAATCAGTGGTAGCAGGTACCAGCAGAAATAAGAGTGAAAATGAGATTTAAAAGCAGAAAGGGAAGTTGGAGATCCAGTTATTCATTCATTCATTCATTCATTTATGGCTGAGTTGGGTCTCTGTTGCTACGCGCGAGGTTTCTCTAGTTGCAGCGAGCGGGGGCTACTCTTGGTTGCAGTGTGTGGGCTTCTCATTGCGGTGGCTTCTCTTGTTGCGGAGCACGGGCTCTAGGTGCGTAGGCTTCAGTAGCTGTGGCACGTGGGCTCAGTAGTTGTGTCTCACGGGCTCTAGAGCGCAGGCTCACTCGTTGTGGCGCACGGGCTTAGTTGCTCTGCGGCATGTGGGATCTTCCCGGACCAGGGCTCGAACCAGTGTCCCCTGCATTGGCAGGCGGATTCTTAACCACTGCGCCACCAGGGAATCCTGGAGACCCAGTTAAACAAACATAGCTCCCGGAATCCCCATTAGAAGACTCTCTGGAGAGACTGAGGTGGAGAGGTCTGGACTGGAGACACCAGATCTTAGGAGGAAGAACAGCATATCAGAAAAGAGTGATTAAGTGAGAGGTTTATGTACTAAACCTTGAGATATCCCAGTCTTCCTCCGCCAATCAGCTCCCAGAACAGTAACAGCCAGGCCTATCCTCTGGGGAAACTGACCAGCCCAAGAAGAAAGATCTAAAAACACTGTCACTCAAAGAAACAACCTAGTTAGATTAGAAAGCAAGAAGCCCCCCCGCAAGAAGTTCCATCAAGCATACTGAGCTTCCAAACTGCTTTACTCATTGTGCACTCTTAACCAAGCAGGCAAAGATCACCACATACTTCTAACTAAAAGGTCATAAAAGACCAAAGCAAAGAGAATAAATGCAACACGGAGGAAAGAACTATGCAGGAAGGTGTAAACTTTAAAAGGAAAGAAAAAAACTTTCTGTAATCTCAGAGAAATAAGAGAAAAAAAATTAAAACCATAAAACGAGGACAGTGTGCTACTAAAATAGGGGGTAGGGATAATTAAAGAGTTTTTGAAAATTAAAAATAACAGATTAGGGCTTCCCTGGTGGCGCAGTGGTTGAGAGTCCGCCTGCTAATGCAGGGGACGCGGGTTCGTGCCCCGGTTCGGGAGGATCCCACGTGCCGCGGAGCAGCTGGGCCCGTGAGCCATGGCCGCTGAGCCTGTGCGTCCGGAGTCTGTGCTCCGCAACGGGAGAGGCCACAACAGTGAGAGGCCCGCGTACGGCAAAAAAAAAAAAAAAAAAAACAGATTATTAAAATTTTATCAAAGAGTTAGAATATAAAATTGAGAATCTCTCATAGAAAGTAGAGAAAAACAGGTGAAAATTGAAAAGAGGTTAAAAAAAATTTTAAGGGACTTCCCTGGTGGTCCAATGGTTAAGACTCCGTGCTCCCAATGTATGGAGCCTGGGTTCGATCCCTGGTGGGGGAACTAGATCCCACGTGCTGCAATTCAGACACAGCGCAGCCAAATAATTAATTAATTAATTAATTAAAAATTAAATAAATAATAAATAATTTTAAAGAATCAGTACAAAAGATCCAAGGAGAGAAGGAAAAAAAAATTAAAGCAGAGAAAAAAAAATCAAACAAACACTTTTTAAAATTTCCCAGAACTAATGGACATGAGCTTCTAGACCGAAAGGACCCACTGAGTGTCTAGCACAACAGATGTAAACAGATCTACACCAAGGTACAACATAGTGAAATTTAACAACACTGGGGACATAAAGAAGCTCCTAAAGGTTTCCAGAGAAACAGAGAAAGTAGGCCACATTTAAAGAATCAGACATCACAATTGGCTTCAGTCTTCCTAATAGTGGAACCTAGAAGGCAATGCAACAAATGGCTTTCAGACTTCTAAAGGAAAATGTTTCCAACCCAGAAGTCGAAGTAAGGGTGAAGATTAAAAAAAAAAAAAAGTTTAACCCCCATGCATTCTTCCTCAGAAAGATACTGGAGTGTATGTTCCATGGATATGAGACAATAAACCAAGAAAAAAAAAGATGTGAATCAAGGGAAAGGGCTTCAATTTAAAAAGTTGGAAAAGGAAATCCCTAGGATAACAACTAAACAGCAGACCTTGAGAACAGCCTTCTAGAACAAGTCAAAAAACCAGGAAAGAGCCACACACACCACCCCAACAATGAAATCAATAAAATATCTGATGTGTTTGAACATATCAAAAAACTATTAAGAGGGAATTCCCTGGTGGTGCAGTGGTTAAGAATCCGCCTGCCAATGCAGGGGACACGGGTTCGAGCCCTGGTCTGGGAAGATCCCACATGTCACGGTGCAACTAAGCCCGTGCACCACAACTACTGAGCCTGAGCTCTACAGACTGCGAGCCACAACTACTGAGCCCACGAGCCACAACTACTGAAGCCCGCGCCCCTAGAGCCCGTGCTTCGCAACAAGAAGCCACCGCAATGAGAAGCCCACGCACCACAACAAAGAGTAGACCCTGCTCACCGCAACTAGAGAAAGCCCGCGCACAGCAACGAAGACCCAGCACAGCCAATAAATAAATTAATTAATTAAATAAATCTAAAAAAAAAACCAAACCCAAAAACCATTAAGATTATTAAGTGAGAGTCTGAGGATGAATTCATGTTAATAAGCAATTTATGATACATACCTAGAAAATTAGGCAAACAAAAAAATTTGTTGTTAACTTTAGGGAAAATAAGGTACTGTCAGGCAAGGAAAAGTAACCACAGCATACAACGTATTACTGTAAATACTGAATACTGATCTAACTACACTGTGGATATAACTATACTAGAAAAATGGAGAGACAGGAAATGGGAGTACATGCAGTTGTGGGAGGGTGGTAAAAGAGAGCTAAATCCTTAAATCAAGAAGTAACACCCTATAAATGTTTTTTACCTTCACAGATAACAGCGAAACAGCAAAAGAAAGAGCTAAGAAGCAGGCAAGTAAGCAGGAGACTGCTGTTTTGGGTAATAAGCCTGTAAGATCTATCTGACTCTAACCTATGTGTAAGTATAACTATATGTAAGATATGAAAATAAATAAAAAAAAGATTAAAATGTGATTACAAAATATGTCATGAAAGAGTAATCTCGTATTCATGGGAAACTAACCTTACTGGGGGAGAGGGGAGGTACTCAAACTCCCCTTAGGACAGACTACCTAAACTGAGAGGGGAGCTGGGAAGAAGGGAGCATTCCAGGTAGAGGAAGCAGAGCAACAGGAGACCTCCTGGCCAGAGAAGGTGATGTATTCCACGAAGTGGAACAAGTTCCCCAGGGAAACAACAAATCATGAGAGTCCATCTCCACCCCTTCTCCCAAGTCCTGGTCTCCCCCATCTACCTCTTACCTATCCTTCAAGGCCAGGCTCAAGTTACATCTTCTCAAAGGCTTCCTAAGAAGTCTCTGGAAGTAGGTGATCTCTTCCATCTCCAGATAATGCCTTTTATCTACTATCTTATTTTCTGAATTAATATAATTAATATTGTATCAATACCATAATACATTCTCATGGATTGAAGTCACTCAACAGGTATTTAGTGAATACTTACTATATGCATCAAATTGTGCTGGGTACTAAAAGTAAGGGAGGGCTTCCCTGGTGGCACAGTGGTTGAAAGTCCGCCTGCCGATGCAAGGGACACGGGTTCGAGCCCCGGTCCGGGAAGATCCCACATGCCGTGGAGCGGCTGGGCCCATGAGCCCTGGCCACTGAGCCTGCACATCCAGAGCCTGTGCTCCGCAACAGGAGAGGCCACAACAGTGAGAGGCCCGCGTACCGCAAAAAATAATAATAATAATTTAAAAATAAATAAATAAAAATAAAAGTAAGGGAAAGAAGAAAAGGAAGGGAAGATGCGAAGGAACGAGGACAAACGAAGCAGCAGTCTACAGGCACTTAGTAAACTTTTAATTAGGAAGGCCCGTGGCACATCCTTTTGCATTCCATAATATTTAAACATGCAAGCTGGCACTTCATAAATGCCTTATTACGTAGATTACAAATGGCTCATAAGATGAAAAGTCTTTGATGAATGGAAGCTTGACACTTTAAAAACCAAGATACAAATTTGGGGGGAGAAAAGTATACTCTATACATAAGACAAGCATAAAAGTAACATTTTCATAAGAATAAACAGCACAGAGCGATTTTTAAAAATTCTTTTTTCTAAGATTCCTAGGCTCACAAGGAGAAAACTTGACAAAAATACAGAGAAGAAAATAAAAACCACCACAATCCCATCTTTCAGATATCCTTCCAGCCTTCTGGGGGAATACAAATCATCTTATAACCTTTTTCACTCACTACATAGTAGAATTTACCTTCATCATTAAATATTCTTTTGTAATATCACTGTAGTATTTGTTTTTTTTGTTTGTTTTTCTTTTTTTCTTTTTGCGGTATGTGGACCTCTCACTGTTGTGGCCTCTCCCGTTGCGGAGCACAGGCTCCGGATGCGCAGGCCCAGCGGCCATGGCTCACGGGCCCAGCCGCTCCGCAGCATATGGGATCCTCCCAGACTGGGGCACGAACCCGTATCCCCTGCATCGGCAGGCGGACTCTCAACCACTGCGCCACCAGGGAGGCCCCACTGTAGTATTTGAAAGTCAGTCTATATTTTTCTCATGGGAAAAAAAGTTCACTTCTTAGAAATAACTACAGCATTAACTAGGTACAGCTAAATAACAGTTAGAGCAACCTGCTAAGAGAAATACAAAATCAGTGTTAAAAAGGTATACCCTGGAAATTGTTGAGATCCTTTCAAACACAATTACAGATTCTCACTTAAATATCTTCACTAAAATGTGAAGTCCTAAATATAAAATGGCATTTGGATTACCTTAAACCTGATACATAAAAAATAATATATTTTAACCTTCCAAATAATGGTGAAGCTAATATAATAAGCCAATGATTACCTTTCATGCCCAGCATAATTTGCCTTTTCTCCACCTCGACTCAGCTAGTCATTTTAACCAGAGCTGAATGGTGACAAGATGGCTGTAAAGCTTACAACATCACATAACTGTGATCACCTCAATTAACTCTCTCACCTAAAATGAAATTGGACCAATGTGTTTGACAGCATTAATGCTACCCACCCTCACATGCATGACTGAGTAGAACCGATTTTAAGTATGTACACTCTAAAATACTATTACATCTGAAAATGCAATTCTGCTTCACAAGGACAAGTGTTGAAAAGAATCTCGTATCAATAATCAATCATGTGTAAGATCCCCAAGGCTGCAGATAACCCTCAATTCATACTTCTTATACTATTTCTATAACATGAGATTTTCCAAACTTCTGAAAATGCAACTACTAAAAGCAGTGAATAAGAATACTAGAAATCAAGAGCCAGTTTCTTTTAAAAAAGCTTAAAAAAGTTTTAAATTGGTATTTTCTTCCTTTTTTGATTTTATTGTGAACCTAAAATTGCTCTTAAAAATAGTTTATTTGAAAAAATTTTAAATTACTGATTAACTTTCCTGATTTCTAAAAGCATCATTAACTTTTAAAAAAAATTTATTTATTTACCTATTTTTGGCTGTGTTGGGTCTTCGTTGCTACGCGTGGGCTTTCTCTAGTTGCAGCGAGCGGGGCTACTCTTTGTTTCGGTGTGTGGGCTTCTCATTGTGGTGGCCTCTCTTTGTTGTGGAGCACGGGCTCTAGGTGCGCAGTCTTTGGTAGTTCTGGCACGCGGGCTCAGTAGTTGTGGCTCACGGGCTCTAGAGTGCAGGCTCAGTAGTTGCGGCACATGGGCTTAGTTGCTCTGTGACATGTGGGATCTTTCTGGACCAGGGCTCGAACCCGTGTCCCCTGAATTGGCAGGCAGATTCTTAACCACTGCGCCACCAGGGAAGTCCCGCATCATTAACTTTTTGTCATGATATACCATGTTTGTTTGAAGCTAACCAGAAGGGAAAGACCTACAAACAGAATGTTTTAACTAGTGGGAAATTACAAAACAGTACTCTGTACTCACCAGTGACTTACTCTTTTAAAACATGATATTAAAGAGATTTTTCTATTTTTTTAAACCATGCATAATTTTTAAAAAATCTACTGGGCATATATATTTACTGATATCATTTTCAAAAATAATTATTCATCATGAAAGAAATTTGCTAAATCATCAATAGAATGCTGTCTCTTTGGATCAAAGCCACCAACTTCTACAAACAAAAACAATCAATCATAAAGCTGGAAGGAGACAAAATGATTTAATCTAACTACTACTTCATTTTATGAAAGGAAAAATAAAGCTAGAAAGAGATTGAAGTTCTAGCCCACAGTCATATGACAACTACATACTTCATTGCAGAAGTCAGGCAATATATTACTGATTAATGTTTTGATAAAGTCCTTTTTTGTTCTCCTGAATCAGCCTCTACTTAATGTCCAAATTGAGCCTTCCAGATACTGAAGATACCCTTCTAAAACTGCTTTTTAACACAAAGTTATATGTGTTAAAGTTTGGATGTTATATCATAAAGCTCCTAAAATGAAAGCTTCAAAATACTAAAAACACTATATTCCTGACTACACAGTCCACAAAATTTCACCTAAATTTAACAAGGACAAAACAAATTTTTAAAATTTAATAACAAAGTAAACAGCAAAATAAGCACTGAGTTCCATGGAGAAAGAATTGGTGGTGGCTAAAAGGACTTGAGTTTTACCTGTAGTACTTTCAATTTTTATAGGATTGTAGTCATTGCTAATCAAATCTTAATGTTTATGATGAATCTGGGCAATACATACTATATGGGTATTATTTTACACTATTCCTGCAGCTTTTATTTACTTCCAAATAAAAAAATTTTTTAAGGAATTTTTTAAAAAGAAGCAAAACATGATCATTAGTGGAAAATTTGGAAAATAAGAATGAGAAATCACTCATCATTTTTCTTTAAAAGTACTGTTTGAAAAACAAAAACCAAAAAGGATGCTATACATTTGTCAAAACTTATATTTGTCTAAACCTACGGAACTTTATAACACAAGGGGTGAACTTTAATGTATGTGAAATACAATAAAAAAATTTAATGTATGTGAAATAATGTATGAACTTTAATGTATGTGAAAAAAAAATGTTAGGTGGTTGGTGGTTCCCAGGATGGTATGCAGAATGTGACAAAACAATGTAACTGTATTATAAATTTATGAAACCACCTCATTAAAGAAAAGGTGGTGACATAAGTACCTAAGTAACTTTGGAAATGAGTAGTCTTTATAAGACTAAAGGCAAAAGAAACTGTACATATGCCCTGTCCTCTAGTTGACAAAACTGTTTCCCACAGGGGTGTAAGTTAACAATTCTGATACTGCTACACATGTACATTAGAACTGAAGTTAACTTAAGTAAATGGATGGCAGGTGGGAGGAGCCAGGTCTCTCATTGCTGGAGTAGAAGTTGAAAGATGAGAGGGGAGGAGGCTACAGTGATCCATGTAGTAATGGATTAGAGTCAGTTTATTATAGATAGATGGTTACATATGAAATGTTTATGGATGTACACACACACATATATTTCTTTACTCTGTCAGCTTAGAAGGCCTAGAAGCAATGACACACCAGCAGCAATGAGCACAGATCTTGGTTTCTAACATCATTCTCCAATAAAAGGAACCAGGGTTCCTTGGAGAAATGGCTGATTCCAGGATGGCACAGAAAATATACATTGTGAGCCTGGTGCCAAAAAGTAAGGAAGTGCTTTAAAAAACCACAAAGATGGAGCTCTGTCAAAGGGATACAAGTGCCAACTGAAAGAGATCCCAATGGCCTAAGCTGGAACAATGTGAGCAACAAAATAAAATAGTGTTGGCTTATAACCCAAAGAATAAAATTAATGAGTTCATACTAGTATCACTGAATAAATAAATTAATGGAGAAGAGACAAATGTCCCATGCAGAAAAATTCCAAATAATTTACGTAGATACACTGCCCCCAATGAGGTGGTGGAACTTAACTCCCCAAACCTTAAGTATAGGCTGTGCATAGTGACCACAGTGACTTCCTTCGAAAGAGCACAGTACAAAAGGGGGGAAAGAGTCATTTTACGTAGAGAGATCTGACAAACACTACTTCAGCCAGATGATCAAGGTCAACATCAACAGTGGTAAGTCATGGGGACAGTATACATTCTTGATATGACATGATGTAAAATGGCACTTTACCTCTGTGGTCTTCCTCCCTCCAACCCACAACTCCAGTCTAATCATGAGAAAAGCAACGAACAAATCCCAATTCAGGGACATCCTTCAAATAACTAACTAATACTCCTCAAAACTGTAAAGGTCATCAAAAACATGGAAAACTTGAGAAACTGTCACAGTCAAGAGGAGCCTATGGAGATACGATGACCAAATGTAATGTGGAACAGAAAAAACACATAGATAAAAACTGAAAATCTGAATAAAGTATGGACTTTAGTTAATAACAACATATCAATACTGGTTCATTAATTGTCACAAATGTACCACACTAATATAAGATGTTAAAGGGGAAACTGGGTCTGGGGTATACAGAAACTACTATCTTCAATGTTTCTGAAAATCTAAAAATGTTACAAAAAGTAAAGTTTACTTTTAAATATTTAACACTTTTAACATTTTTTTTTTTAAAGGAAAGGAAGAAAGCCTGAAGAACGCACACCAAACTTAAGAAGCAGTTACACCTCTGGGGAGAGACTAGAAGGGAAGTCAAGTTTTCCTTTACAAGTTACTGTTTGACTCCAGTATATAAAGAATGTATCTGTGTACTATTTTATCACAAGAAATGTTTAACATTTAATGCCACATTTAAACATTGAATGACAAATAAAATGAAATTGTTATTAAACAGAAACCCTCCCTAAACCTTTGTATGTCTATTCATAAATATCCAATCTCCAGAAAGACCTCCAAATCACATTGAAGCCTCTGATTTACTACTAACTGATATTATTGCAATACACAAATTTAAAAGAAAAACTGTCAAAGATTATACTAAATTGCTAGGGGAGAATAAATATATAATACACGTGAAAGAAACTGCTTTAATCAGTAAGAAAATATTTCACTAGAAATGTTCTTAAATTGGATCAATAATTAGAGCTGGTATTTAGAAGTTTTAATATAAATTGTGGTATTCAGAAAAAATGAGACTAACTGTAACAGAAGGATGTGCAAGGTGATGTCTGATAACACTCGCTTTATTACTACACTTGGTGAAAGCAACAACATACACTGTACTTCTTTCTAGACAGCCATGAGAAGCAATTACAACTGGAATGTATAAAATTCAACAGATTCAATACATGATATTCACCAACTGCCTGGCATACTGGCAAAAATGACTTGAGAATAAAGATAAGATCACCAAGTTGATTCTCAGCAGTAATCTCTAATTAAAATGTTAAAAGCTGCTTTAACTAAATGGGCATTATCCACTACTACAAGAATATGATTCCACTAAACAGTTGTACTTGTTCAAAGATAATGTAAGAATAAATGATTAAGAAACCAAAGTAATTATTTTAAAGCCCTAAGAACAAGTAAATCAAAGAATGTCACTTGAATTTCTTCAAGTCTTCCTTTTTTTTTAATTAACAAAATACAAAATTACTCTCATGGTAGGATTTATTTTATAATCTAATTTAATGTAATGTAATGTAATTGGTGTCCAGGATAAAGTAATTTGAAGTTATATGCAGGCAAACCAGTGGGTGGCATCAGTTTAGATGATGCCAGGATTTCCTAGAGCACCTCATAGAGACTGAGTCAAATACAATGGATAGCTGCAGATCTGCAGCTCCTGACACTCACAAATCCTGGTTCCACATTCATAACAAATTACAAAAGTGCTCTCATGACATATTTCCTCATGTGATAATATCTGCTTAAAATATCACACCATTAGAGTTACACACAGAAATATTTATGGACGAAATGATATGATTTCTAGGATTTGCTCCAAAATAATGGTAGAGAGTATAAATGAAAAAGATTAGCCATTTGTTTTGTTTGTTTGTTTGTTTATTTGGCTGTGTCGGTTCTTACTTGGGGCACGTGGGATCTTTGTTGTGGCATGTGAGATCTTTCATTGAGACGCGTGGGCTTCTCTCTAGTTGTGGTGTGTGGGCTTAGTTGCCCCGTGGCATGTGGGACCTTAGCTCCCCAACCAGGGATCGAACCTGCATCACCTGCATTGGAAGGTGGATTCTTTTTTTTTTTTTAACGTCTTTATTGCAGTATAATTGCTTTACAATGTTGTGTTAGTTTCTGCTGTATAACAAAGTAAATCAGCTATATGCATACATATATCCCTATATCCCCTTCCTCTTGCATCTCCCTCCCACCCTCCCTATCCCACCCCTCTAGGTGGACACAAAGCACTGAGCTGATCTCCCTATGCCATGCGGCTGCTTCCCACTAGCTATCTATTTTACATTTGGTAGTATATATATGTCCATGCCACTCTCTCACTTAGTCCCAGCTTACCCTTCCCCCTCCCCGTGTCTTCAAGTCCATTCTCTACGTCTGCATCTTTATTCCTGTCCTGCCCCTAGGTTCTTCAGAACCCTTTTTTTTTTTAGATTCCATATATGTGTTAGCATGCAGTATTTGTTTTTCTCTTTCTGACTTACTTCACTCTGTATGACAGTCTCTAGGTCCATCGACCTCACTGCAAATAACTCAATTTCGTTTCTTTTTTTGGCTGAGTGATACTCCATTGTATATGTGGAAGGCAGATTCTTAACCACTGGACCACCAGGGAAGTCCCAAGATTAGCCATTTGTTGATAATTGTTGAAGCTGAGTGATGGGTATGTAAGATTTATTACACTAAATTTTTGTATATGCTTGAAATTTTCATAGTAAAAAGTTGAAAATGTACATAAAGTAGATGTGAGATACACACACACAAACACACACACCATTATCTTCTTAATATATACATACAATGGAATATTACTCAGCCACAAAAAAGAATGAAATACTGCCATCTGCAGCAAGTGGGTGGACCTAGAGAATATTATGCTTAGTGTAATAAGTCAGAGAAAGACAAATACTGTATGATATCACTTATATGTGGAATCTAAAAAATAATACAAATGAATGTATATGCAAAACAAACAGACTCACAGATATAGAAAACAAATTTGTGGTTACCAAAGGGGAGAGGGAAGGAGGGAAGGACAAACTAGGGGTATGAGATTAATAGATACAAGCTACTACATATAAAATAGATAAGCAACAAGAATATACACATAAAGGGAATTATACCCAGTATCTTGTAATAACCTATAATGGAGTATAATCTGCGAAAATACTGAATCACTATGTTGTACACCTGAAACTAACACAATATTGTAAATCAACTATACTTCAATTAAAAAAAAAGAAATTATGCCTACAACTCAACAACAAAAAGCAAACAATTCAAAAATTTGAATTTTTGAATTTGCCCAATTCAAAAATTGGCAAAGGACTTGAATACACATTTTTCCAACGATATTCAAATGGCCAACAAGCACATAGAAAGATGCTCAATATCACTAATCATTAGGGAAATGCAAACCAAAACCATTATGAGATGCCACTTCACACCCATTAAGATGGCTTTGTCAAAAACAAAACAGAAAATAACAAGTGTTGATGAGGATGTGACAAAATTGGAATACCTATGCACTGCTGGTTGGAATATAAAACAGTGCACTGCTATGGAAAACAGTATGGCAGTTCCTCAAAAAATTAAAAATAACAATACCATATGAACGAACAATTCTACAAATTGTTGGTTCATATGGTAAAACCTACAAATTGTACAAATTCAACAATATATCCAAAAGAATTGAAAGCTGGGACTCTTTTGATACTTGTTCAGCCATATTCACAGCAGCATTATTCACAATGGCCAAAAAGTAGATAAACAAAATATAGTATACACATACAATGGAATATTATTTAGCCTTAAAATGGAAGGAAATTCTGACATATGCCACAACATGGAAGAACCTGGAGGACATTATACTGAGTGAAATAAGCCAGTCAGAAGGAACAAATACTATATGATTCCACTTATATGAGGTACTTAGAGTAATCAAATTCATGGACAAAAAGCAGAATGTTGGCTGTCAGAGGCTTGGGAGGGGGAAACAGAGTTATTGTTTAAGGGGTATGGAGTTTCTGGAAATGGATGGTGGTGAAGACTGCCCAACAATATGAATGTACTTAATAACACTGAACTGGGACTTCCCTCGTAGACAGTGGTTGGTTAAGAATCCGCCTGCCAGGGCTTCCCTGGTGGCACAGTGGTTGACAGTCCGCTTGCCGATGCAGGGGACGCGGGTTCGTGCCCCGGTCCGGGAAGATCCCACGTGCCATGGAGCGGCTGGGCCCGTGAGCCATGGCCGCTGAGCCTGCACGTCCGGAGCCTGTGCTCTCCAACAGGAGAGGCCACAACAGTGAGAGGCCCGCGTACCGCAAAAAAAAAAAAAAAAAAAGAATCCGCCTACCAATACAGGGTACACGGGTTCGATCCCTGGTCCAGGAAGATCTCACATGCCACGGAGCAACTAAGCCCGTGAGCCACAACGACTGAGCCTGCACTCTAGAGCCCACGAGCCACAACTACTGCAGCCCGCCGCCTAGAGCCTGTGCTCTGCAATGAGATGCCACCGCAATTAGAAGCCCGCGCACTGCCACGAACAGTAGTCCCCGCTCGCTGCAACTAAAGAAAGCCCGAGCACAGCAATGAAGACCCAATGCAGCCAAAAAACAAAAAACAAAAACTACTGAACTAACTGTACACTTAAAAACAGTGTACAGTTAAAATGGTAAAACTTCATATATATTTTATATATAAAATATATATTTTACCACAACTAAAAAAATTCTTCTAAGAAATAATTCTACCCATCTTCTCAGTATTTTTATAAAAGTTTTCTTTGATCATTGGCAATACAGGCCACAAATACACCAAATAACCTCAAAATCTTGACATGACATCCTAAGGGGCATTCCATGATATTTCTGTAACTAAAAAAAATAAAAATAAAAAAATAAAAC
The DNA here is from genome assembly GCF_964341445.2 of Mesoplodon mirus. Taxonomy (NCBI): domain Eukaryota; kingdom Metazoa; phylum Chordata; class Mammalia; order Artiodactyla; family Ziphiidae; genus Mesoplodon; species Mesoplodon mirus. Next base: position 65,229,159 of record NC_138980.1, read on the forward strand.
CACATGGGCACCACTCACTCCTTCCTCTAGGATCATAACATCATGTAACACTTGAACATGAAAAAGTTTGGCCTGCCGGAGATGAAATTCTTTCCTTCATCTATCAAAACCTTCCTTCACGATCCTGAAAGAACTTACCCAAAACTGCTTTACAATGTCACCAGACTACAATACAAACTTATTAGTGATGCCCACAAGCGAGCAACTTCTTTAGCAGACAGGGAGTCAGATCTAAAAGTAAACATTCTGCAGTCTTTTTTTTTTTTTTGGCTGCACTGGGTCTTCGTTGCAGCGCACGGGCTTCTTCTAGTTGTGGCAAGTGGGGGCTACTCTTTGTTGCGGTGCACAGGCTTCTCATCGCGGTGGCTTCTCTTGCGGAACATGGGCTCTAGGTGTGCGGGCTTCAGTAGTTGTGGCACGCGGGCTCAGTAGTTGTGGCTCATGGGCTCTAGAGCACAGGCTCAGTCGTTGTGGCGCACGGGCTTAGTTGTTCCCCGGCATGTGGGATCTTCCCAGACCAGGGCTCGAACCCGTGTCCCCTGCACTGGCAGGCGGATTCTTAACCATTGTGCCACCAGGGAAGCCCTCCGCAGTCTATTTTTAAGCCTATATGGCAGTGTCATCACTGCCTACTTTCAATGGATTGAAATCCAAATATCTCAAAACATTTCAGGAAGTATTTGGCAACATGCATGATATAGCCAAAGATCTATTACAGTGAGGCAAAGAAGGCTTGGAATGGATGAACAGGGTAAACATCCTCAGAGAGACGAAAACACAACAGGTTCTCAACACTGGGCCTACCTAGAGCTTCCTGAAACAGTGCTTCAGAATGTTTGGACACACAACCTCAGTTTCAAAATGCAAAAAGGGAAAAATAAAGCGACAGGAAACCTATGAGCCCAGCCTATCTGTATAGTCTGTGGTAATGCTAAGTTGTGCACATATTACTCTACCAATCAAAAGACCATAAAGGCAAAACCACTGTTTGCATTTATGAATGAATCATACAGTTTTCCATTACACTTACTTCACTAGAGGACCAGCTCAATTTGACTAACCAGATCAAACAGAAGTCAGAACGGCCCTTTGTGACAACCAAAGAGTATCATGCTCCTATCAAGTTGCCTGGACAATTCATCAACATTCCATAATTCAAAAGCCTTTTAAATATGTATATTCTCTGACCAAGCATTTACACACCGAGAAATTTATACTAAGGAAATGGTTGAAGATGTATATAAAAGAAACTTCAGTGACAGAAAAAAATTATAAACACCCTTAGAGACCAACAATAGCCAATTGATTAAATTATGGTTTAACTATACAACTGCATGCTCTGCAGACATTAAAATATGAACCCATTTTATTATATAGCTATATTGTGTGCCTTTGTACATATATGTGCACACGTGCAAATTTGTGAATGCACATGTATTTGAGAACATGTGGGTATGTAAACATACATGTGCACATATGCACAAAGTGTGTGCAAGTATAATCAGGGGCCCATGGAACTGCACGTATGTACAAAGATGTGCCTGTATATGTATGTATGGGTACATAAGAGAATACATATGCACATGTATATATCTGCTAATGCGTATGCTTATATTTGGGTCATAAGCCTGTGTTTTAAGTAGATGAGCATGTATTTATCCTTGTAATCACTACTTAGAAGCTGTGACCTTGAGCAAGTTACTGAGCCTCTAGGGAGTCTTGACTTGTCATCTATACAATACCAAACGCTGCCTCGAAGGGGTTTTGTGAGGATTAAGTGAAATAATAGATATAAAGCACTTAGTACCATGACTGGCACATAATAAATGCTCAATCAATATTAACTTTCCTTATCTGTACATGTACACTTATATACACTCATGTATACTTACACAGCTATGAGTCCACAAGAATACGCAAAATATTAACTTTGGTTATCTATATGTGATAGGTTTTTGGTGTGGGGTTTTGGGTTTTTTTGGCTTTCATATTTTGCAATTTTTCTAGGAAGATTAGGTCTTTCATTCTTTTTTTTTTTGAAGATTTCTTCAAAATAATAAGTTTTGAAAAATAAAAAAGATGGCCTGTCCTTAACATACCTCTGTTCTGCATATTAAAAGCTATTAAACACTACGCTGAGAAATACGTAATTTTGTTACTCCATCAAATTTTTTGTATTCTAGCGTTATGTCAGCATTACCTAATAGCTCAAGAAGATGGCAGTACAAAGAAAAGCCACAGCTTTTTGCTTCTTTGCCTTATCCAAGGCAGGATGAAAAGAATGAATTAAATCATACGATGGGGTACATGTGATTTGTGAATACCTTGGTGACAGTTAAGTGATACCTGTCAATCATATTTTACTAAAGCAGGGAGGAACCCAGGGCCTTGCCCAAGGTCATACAAAAAAGCATGTACCCCAGGCTGTGAGAGATCTAAGAACTAGACTGCACTGCCACAATTTGGGCGTGCTTATGAAACCAAAAAGCTAAATTCTTAAAATCAGTCATATCAGGAGTTGGGCTGTAGGAGGGAGGAAATTACAACAGAGGGCTGACGACAGCAGAACAACCCAGTAACTGGCCCCACCAGGATTAATCTACATGTTTTAATCATACTGGTTTTCCTCACTTCTAAATTATAAAACTGTAGATCATCTATGACAGGACATTTAATTTCATAAAAGCACGATTGCCATTTGTATGCAAATTATAGTGAAAGCATCTGAAACAAAATGTAAGCAGTTACCTGCGGTTCCAATCAACATCAGTTACCACCTGGCTCAGTTCCCACAATTACGATGTCTTAGATTGAATACCTCTAAAAACCCTGCAAAATGTCTTCCCGAATTTCCGAGGGAAACCCGGCTACAGACAGGCGAGTAAAACAAGCAGCTGTTTTCCCTAGGGCCTCAATTTAGAAATCGTACCCGAGATAATAATCCAATCATCTCCTATACATTTTCTCCCCAGCTATGCTATTCAATCTCCTTAAACGTCATTTCCAATCTCTGAAAACATACACTCAGGCACACGCCCTGCAGCCTGCAACGTAGCTCGACATTTTAGGGACATCGCCAGTTAATCGCCTTTCCCAAATCTACTGCGAACTGCGGACTTGTTCCTCGTCTCATTTTGACTTTTGTCTTAAAACGCAAGCGAGGGGGATGGGTTTCGACGAGCAGACTAGGCTCTGAAACCCTGAGTAATCGCATCTCGCTGCGGAGAGCCGTCGGCAGCAGTAGCAGCGATTTTAATCTTTCCTCTCCACCCAGTTTCCTTTTCCATCTCACGCTTTTTTTTTCTTTCTTTCCAGTGACATCAAATTCAAGGTGGAAAAAGGAAAACTGAATGTCCCCTGGTCGACGCCTCCGGAGGGTCGCGGGTTCCGACCCGGGGACCCGCCCGCCGTGGGCAATGCGAGAAACACTGCGGGGCGGAGGTTTTTCCACCGCCCAAGTCCCGGCCCGGGTGGCGGAGGGACAGGCCCAGCTCGCGGCCGCCTCGAATTCGAGCCCGGGGCCCGCCCGGCCCGCCCAGGCCCGGCGCGGCCTGCCAAGCCGCGGCATCGAGTTGGCCACAGGCGGGGCCGGAGAGGAGGCCTGAAGCGGCCAGCGGGTAGGGCAGGGCCGGGGAGACACTGGGCGCTGCTTACCTGCTGGTACCGGCTGCCGCAGGCCGGCTCCACCGCCGCCAGCGCCGCCAACGCCAACGCCATGGCGCAGCCGGCCGCAGGGAAGGAGGGCGAGCGAGCGAGCTGAAGGTGCGCGGGCGCTGCGGCCTGGGGGCGCCGGGAGGCCGACGGGGAGGTGCCTCGGGTGGGTCTCGGTGGCCACCGCCGCTGCCAGGCCCGCCGCTCTCCTCGGGCTGTACGCGCCGCGGCTACCGAGGTTCCGACGCGGCCCCTGGGGAGGAGGCGGGGACGACGACGACGACGCTGCGCCGCCGCCCCGCCCCCGACTCGCGCCGCCCGGCCCGCCCGGCCCGGCCTCGCCCCGCGGTGCCGCCGCCCCGGTTGGGCTCCGCCCCTCCTCCCACACCCCGAGTCTGAGGCTTCGGAGTCGGTTCCTCCCGAAACCCGGTTGCTCCCAGGTCACCGCAGAGAGGGCGACGCTGGTAATGGGCCCCTCGTTCCAAGCGCCGAGCTTCCCCTGCGTGTCACTTCTAACCCTCATCACAAACCCCAGACACGGGGGCCACAGCCCCATTGTAGAGGTCGTTGGCGCCCAGGGAGGTTGAGACAGCCTCACGCAGCAGCCATTTGGTCCCTAATATCTGGCTGCAGAATCTCGGTTCTTCTCCACTCCCTTCTTGTCTGCCATCCTCATATAGACTAGGGGTCAGTCCGCTACAGGGCAGAGGCCAAATCCGGTTCAGTGACTGTGGAAAGCAACGTGAAAGTCAAATTTCTGTGTCCATAAATTGTTTTATTTGGAACACAACCGCTCCCATTTGTTTAGTATGGCCTGCAAATCCTAAATGACTTGCTATCTGGCCATTTAGAGAAAAAATTTGCTGACCCTAAATCCCGGAGAACTCCTATCTCAAAGCCTATTTCGGGTGGCTGATAATAATAGCATCCGTATTTTTATGTAGTCCTTTTAGTGTTTTAACAGCCTCATCCGTGGATATAGACACGATATTTTCTGAACTAAAGCTCTCTGACATGAAAGGCAAAACTTCAAAGATGTAGCCATGCTAAGAGCTTTCCAGGTAACAGGAACATATATGCAAAGGGGGTGAGGGAAGTGAAAGCTTGCCTTGTGGAAGAATGGAAAGGAGGCAGTATAACTGCCATATAGGAGATACAAGTATTGATGTTCCACAGATGAGGGAGTAATGCCTGAAGACATTAAGTATTTTACTCAAGAACACAGTGCTGGTAAGGGTTAAAGCTGGACTGTAAACCCATCAAATTGGCTTTCTAAACCATTATCATGCAACTAAATTAGGAACTTTGTGAAGATGAAACTATTTGCCTTTTAAATATTTTTATATCTCCCAAAGCATCTAGCACAGTATAGCTATCTATACTAGAGCAGGCATTTGAGGTCTGCTGTTGCTATCATACCCAGACATCTGGAATTGCTTCTACTCACATGACCAACACAGAAAAACACTTGATCTCTGAAGCCTGTCACCATTCCCATTTCTTCTTGATTGCCTTTCCAAGTTGGTAGTCCAGAATTGCCACTAATCTCATTATTGTTTTATCTTCTAATTTTCAAGTTATTTAACTACATATTTTAAACCTCAGCTGTACGTTTTGAACCAACCCTGAGGTCTCTGTACGTAGGAGCCAACTGTAATCAACAAAAATTCTAGGGGCTTCCCTGGTGGCACAGTGGTTGAGAGTCTGCCTGCCGATGCAGGGGACACCGGTTTGTGTCCTGGTCCAGGAAGATCCCACATGCCGCGGAGCGGCTGGGCCCGTGAGCCATAGCCTCTGAGCCTGTGCGTCCGGAGCCTGTGCTCCGCAACGGGAGAGGCCACAACAGTGAGAGGCCCGTACCGCAAAAAAAAAAAAAAAAAAAAAAATTCTATATATTTCTCTTCCTCACTTTGAGTTCTCTACCAGTATCCAAACTCCAACATGTCTGTCCCTGTTTCCAGGCACTGGCCTCACATATGTCCACTGTGGGACAGTGAACAAATCCAGCAACATGCCAATCCGAGAGTTTCCAAGGGGTCTGCTCCTTAGTCTGTCCCACAATTGTTCTTTTTAATCCGGAAAAACAACCTTCAAATGTAACGATGTACAGTGAGTCATTCCAAACATCATCTCCTACATTGTGGTTTTATATAAGGGAAAAAAAGTCTAATTTGAAATTTGAAGAAATCTCATCCTTGGAAAGTAGAAATCCAGACTTCTTTGGTCAGATTTTCTAAATTTACGGGTAAGAAGAAATAAAAAAAGATGTCTGTGCTGAAACACATGGCTATTGGAGCAACTGCTGCCAGCTTCATGCGTGTCTGCAGCACTTTTGTGGCTTCTGTGGAAAAGAAGTTGCTGTCCTTCTCATCTACTTCTTTCCTAAATTACTTTCTTCCTCAATAGCTATACACTCCCTGCATGTGGACATACATACATCATACATACATATTTATCATAGGCTTTCTCACAGGAATATTTTCTCTCAAAAGAAAAAAAAAGTTTATCTCCAGCTTCCAATCTCCCTTTCCTGCTCCTTTTCTGATGTCCTGAACCAGTATGTTTTCTGTTAACGGTGAGGACTTTTTTTTTCCTCTGGGTTCCCCCAAAGCCTTTGGTAAGTAGATTGGGAGTTCCCTGGTGGTCCAGTGGTTAGGACTCCATGTTCTCACTGCCGAGGACCCAGGTTCGATCCCTGGTTGGAGAACTAAAATCCCATAAGCTGCGCGGAGTGCCCCCCCCAAAAAAAGCCTTTTGTAAGTAAATTGAGGTGATGTGTGTGTTGATTCAATGGCTGTGTGAACTAGGGAATTGAGAAATTGAGTCACTGCTGTATAAGGTCTCCAGTTGGTGAGCAAACTGTACAGTGAAGGGGCAAACTCTGAATTTCTGACTCACGGATCCGTGCCTGCTGCAAGCCAAGCAGACAGAGAAGATAATCCAAGGCTGGAAAAATTGCACTCTTTGGCTTCATCTTGAGATGTTGTCAAGAGAGTTTCCACAGAGAAAGTTATTAATTTCAGATTGCTGTACTTAGAAGCTTATTTCCCCACAGAATAGCAGTAATACTTTCCATGTGCAGTTCTTTTTATGTGAATTGCGGGCTCTGAATCATCCATCCTGAGAGAGAAGAGAAAAATTACGGACAAGTAAGAACATAGCTCATGTCTGTTTCCCCACTCCTACCCCAATTTAAACAAAAATCTCCTCCAGGATGGATGTGGTCTTCTTTCACATCACCTGAGGCCAGTCCAAGGCAGTACTGAGCTCAGTAAGTAACCAAGAAAGGCTTGTTAAATTTTAAACAAAGTCTCATTGGTCTAATATCTCATTTCAGGCCTTGAATGTCTCCAGCTAATCTTTACAGGGCTCCAGCTGAACCATGCAGCTCCATTTCTACTGACTTACTACTTCTTTGAATTCTCACTCCATCACTATGAGTTTCATTAAAGGCAAAGGTAATGTCTTGCTATTGCAAATAAAGAAATTATCCGCTGATAATTCCTACTGTTTGTGGAGCACCTCCTGGGTCTTGGACCCTTTCATAATCATCTCCTTATTCTTCATAACAAAACCCTTCTGCAGATGAAGAGATTCAGGAAATGTACATCACTTGCTCAGCTAGTGAGTGGTGGAACCAAAATGTGAACCTGACTGACAACAAAATTTGGGCACTGCCCTGTGTGTGGAGGGAAATATAGGACATAGAAGAACCTTGGAGTCTTCACAATGAAGTAGAGAAGATAGGAAACACATATTCAAGATGTATTTTTAAATATAAACATTGCAAATTAATTATATTTGTGTTGGCCTATATTAAGTAATGCCAAGAGGTGGTGAAGAGAATTATGTGACCAGGTGTGATAATCAGGTAAGGACTGAGGAGAAAGGGTTTTGAATGAGAGTAAGGGTTTGTCATGATGGAAAGAGGGAAAGGCATAGCAAGTCATGAATATGGTTGTACAAAAGCTTAGAACAGGAGTCCACAAACTTTTACTTAAAGGGATAGATAGTAAATATTTTGGGCTTTGTGGACCACAAAAGCTTTGTGACAAGCTTTCTGTCACAGCTACTTCACTTTGCCATTGTATCATGAACACAGCCATAGAAAATAGGAGACAGATTGGTGTGACTGTGTTCCACTAAAGCTTTATTTATGGACACTGAAATTTGAATTTCCTATCATTTTCATGTCATGAAATATTATTCTTCTTTTGATTTTTTTTAACTATTGAAAAATGTAAAAACTATTCTTAATGCAGGTCATACGAAAACAGGTGGTGGGCTGGATTCGGCCCCCAGGCAGTAAGTAGTTTGCCAATACCTAGCTTCACAGCAGAACAAAAAAAGTTTATGTGCTAAGAGCTTGAGTACGTAGTTTAAACCACAGATTGATGCAGAAGGCCTAATGGAGAAGAAAGGGAAAGAGTTAAGAGGATGGGAATTTATAAAAACTCTTAAAACATAAATGGCTTGTGCAAAAAAGTAAGAGGAAAAGGGTTAGTCAAGTAGGAATTCAACATGAGACTCCTGATTCCTTAGTTTACCTTCTTGCCACTGGAACGCAACTGATTCATTCATTCAACAAATATTAATTTAGCACCAATATGGGCAAGTACTGAGGCTTTCTGCCTAGAACCTGAAACTATAAAAGAATAGTTTCTCATTTATTCTCTGAAATGAAATTAAGTAGTGCTAAGAGTGGTTATCTACTTATTTTAGTTAACAGATAATAAGTTTTGGTATGTTATGGCTTTATTTTCATTCATCTCTAAGGATTTTCTAATTTCCCTTGTGATTTCTTGGATTCATTGATTATGTAGCAGTGTGTGGTTTACTTTCCTTATATTTGTGCATTCCCCAAATTTCTTTCTATTATCGACTGCTAATTTCATTCCATTGTGGTTGAAGAACATACTTTGCATTATTTCAATCCTTTTAAATTTATTGAGGTTTGCCTTTTGCTATAGCATATGGTCTATCCTGGAGAATGTTACATGTTTACTGGAAAAGAATGTATATTCTGCTGCTGTTGGGTAGAGTGTTCTACAGGTGTCTATTAGGTCTAGCTGGCTTATAGTTAACTCAGATCCTCTATTTCCTTGTTAATCTTCAGCCTAGTTGTTCTAGCTATTATTGAAAGTGGATTGTTGAAGTCTCCAACTATTATTGCTGAATTGTCTATTTCTCTTTTCAGTTGTGTCAGTTTTGCTTCATATATTTTAGTGCTTTATTGTTAGGTACATATATATTTACAGCATTTACTTATTTTTTACACTTTCTTGATCCAAAAAGGATATAAGTGCTTACAGTATAGCAAGAAATCATAGATTAGAGTAGATGAGAAAGAAAAAGCAAAACAAGAGTAGCAACATGAAATAGACTTTGCCTTCTTGTTCACTGTTGTCTCTATGTGAACAGAGCCTGACACATAGTAGGCCCCTGTAGGATTGAAATAACATCAGGAATGAGGTTAACACAAAAACGAAGTAATACATATTACAGGCACACCATAAATTTGGCATCCAATCATAGTGAAGACTTCATAGGTTATACAATTGATAGTGAACCTGAGCTAAATAAAACGAGAAGGACTTCCCTGGTGGCGCAGTGGTTGAGAGTCCGCCTGCCGATGCAGGGGACACGGGTTCGTGACCCGGTCCGGGAAGATCCCACATGCCGCGGAGCGGCTGGGCCCATGAGCCATGGCCGCTGAGCCTGCGCGTCCGGAGTCTGTGCTCCGCAACGGGAGAGGCTACAGCAGTGAGAGGCCCGCATACCAAAAAAAAAAAAAAAAAAAAAAAAGAATCTGCCTGCTAATGCAGGGGACACGGGTTCGAGCCCTGGTCCGGAAAGATCCTACATGCCACGGAGCAACTAAGCCTGTGCGCCACAACTACTGAGCCTGTGCTCTAGAGCCCGGGAGCCACAACTAATGAGCCTGCGTGCCACAACTACTGAAGCCCACAGGCCTAGAGCCCGTGCTCCGAAACAAGAGAAGCCACTGCAATGAGAAGCCTGTGCACCGCAACGAAGAGTAGCCCTGCTCGCCACGACTAGAGAAAGCCTGTGAGCAGCAACAAAGACCCAGCGCAGCCAAAAATAAAAAGATAATTAAATAAATAAATTTACTAAAAATAAATAAATAAATAAATAAATAAATAAAACTAGAAGATACCGAAAACAATGGAGAAATTTCTTCCAAGAGTCTTCACTAACATTTAATTATAAAGATGCTAAACTGACCCCTCTGTCCTGAACAGAACATATACTTTAAGTTTTGGGAATCCTCCCTGCCAGGAATGATGCTACAGCTTGTCCACATATTTACTGCCATATATGATTGTGAAAGTTGTGCGTTGCCCCACTGCAGGAATGGTCATCCCATTGTAGTCTACGCAAATGACACCCACCATCCTGAATTTGGGCAATATACAATCTGTGCAACCATAGGAGGTGAACCCACAAAATCTTTGAGTGATCCCTCCCCTGACAAATGGCTCCCAGTTTATTTAGGGGCATTGTGGGTGGCAAAGGAATGAGGAACAGCAAAGCGTCCACAAGGAAATCAAGTGACTGATCCTCATCTTTGGACAAAACATACCGACCAATTGTATTAAATAGTTCTTTGAAAAAAAGAACAAGGTGGTGGGCTTCCCCGGTGGTGCAGTCGTTGAGAGTCCGCCTGCCGATGCAGGGGACACCGGTTCGTGCCCCAGTCTGGGAAGATCCCACGTACCGCGGAGCGGCTGGGCCCGTGAGCCATGGCCACTGAGCCTGCGCGTCCGGAGCCTGTGCTCCGCAGCGGGAGAGGCCACAACAGTGAGAGGCCCGCGTACCGCAAAAAAATAAAAAGAACAAGGTGATTAGGGAAATGCTTAAATCTCCAACCCTCAGGCTGACTGGAAGGGTAAGAAAAGGGTTTGTCACATTTCCCAGGCTAGTAGTTTTCTTACTGTGTTTAGGGAGTATAATAAGTAACACAATTACACAAGGGAAATACTAAAGCTCATATTTATGCCTGTGGTGTGTCAGGGGAGAAACGATGTGCACTAATTATGACCCAAAAGAGAAGCGACCCGCAGGGGGCCCCCGCTGGAAGAAGCTGAGGTTGGCTTAAACTGAGCAGCAGCTTGTGGGAATGCATGCTGGTTCCTACAGGTCTTCAGGGAGCTCTTCCCAGGTGACTTAGAGCAGGCCTCAGGCAAAGTAAAAGAGAGAATCTCGAGTTCTAAATGAGATTACATACGGACCTGGAAATTACACCTTAGTTTTTAAGCAGTGTTGACATCCCGGCCAAATTATTCAGGAACTCCTCTATAACATTATTCCTGTGTGGGTCTCGCCATCCTCACCACATCTTCAGTAACTAAAGCCCGTAGATGGAACAAAGAGAAGCCCCCTTGTATGCCAAATTCCTCTCCTTGAGTCAGCAGTGCTCTACTAGGGTGGTGGTACAAGGTGGGGTGGCACCCTGGGAACGCAGCCTTTCCAGAGTTGATTGTGACAAAACAGGTCACAAAATCTCACATTTCAATTATAAGTGGTATAATTGGCTACCCTCTTGGTGGTGGGAATGGAAGCTGTTAGCTCTTGAAACACCAAACATCCTCTTGCCTTGTCTTTCCTTTACCTGTTAAGCCAGTGTCATTCCAGTGGCAAACATGGTCAGTATACTCATCTGTAGGTCATCCAGAATACCAGCTTAATTCCCACTGATGTTTGTCACGCTTTTCATTGTCCACCGCCCTAACAAAGCTTCCTCTGATGTCACTGGCCACATGAACAGTGCTTTAATAACTCACATGTATTGAGCACTTACTTTACACTGGGGACTGTGCCAAGCAGTTTACATTTATTATCTTTCTACCACTCACAGTAAATACATGGGGTAGAGTCTGTTTCTATCTCTGTTCTATGGATGAGGGAACAAGTTGCATGAAAGTTAATTATCTTGCGTGTGTGTGTGTGTGTGTGTGTGTGTGTGTGTGTGTGTATGTGTCATCGAAGACTGGGGCTAAAAGGACCTTAGAAATCATTTGATTTGATCCTTCACTTTACAGATGAGGAAAGTGAGCTCAGAGAGGTTAAGTCACATGCCCATGATCACACAGCCAGGAAGTGGCAGAGCTGATCCCCAACACAAGGTTCCTTCCACCTCGGAACTATACTATCTACCATTTTAGGTTAACACACATCACCCTGGCCTCCTCTCTGTGAGTCTGAGGCCCAATCTTTTATGATTTGAGAATTTGTGCCATCCCCAAGTGTGCTGTCATCATGCAACCAAATGTGATTCAAAACAAGGCCGGGCGGGGTGCGTGGGGGGCGTTTTGTGCTCTCTCTGCATCAGATTGATGATGAAGTCAAACTTCATGACTCAGAATACGCAGAAGCTCTCCAGCCCTTAACAACTTTCCCCACAGGAAACCTTGTGCCAGGTGCTTGGTTACCTTTTGAGGTCTTCGTGGGTGGCAGAGAATGCTTCCAAAAATAGATCTGTCCTCAGCGCTGTCAGAAGAGGCTTGCAGCCTAAAAATGTCACTCCCTTCTCCCTTCCAAAACACAGACATCACTGCCCAGGGCGTAGCCCTTTCTTACTAACCCAGCAGGTGCCTAAAGATAAGCCTTCCTCCCACCTGGAGTCTAGACTTCTTTTATTGGGGAAGGTAGAAAAGTGTCTCTTGCCAGCAGGAAAAAAACACCTTTCATATGAATTTTGGCAAAAATTGCTCTTCTAAAGCAGATAGATTTCAAGGAAAAAGATGAGGGTCTCTGACTTAGTCTTTTACCTCCTGAAGAGCAACTAAAATGGATAATGTATGTAAAAGTACTTTGTAAACTGCAAATACCAGGAACTATCACATGTTTCTGCCTGTGGTCCCTGCATCTCCAAAACTGCAGTGAGTGGAAGGGATGACTTCTCTAGCGATACCTCTGGTGACACAGATTTTCCAGCCACAGAGACCCAGGGAGTTTTTGTGGCCTGGGCTTTCTGTGGGTAACTCCTTACTTGCTGAGATGAGATTAGGACCACTGCAAAAAGCAGTCCTGAGGCTGGACTGATGCCGGCTAAAACGGGGTGCAGGGTGCTAGAATGAGCAGAAGTGAATTCAACCAGACAGCAGAATTGAGGAGACTGGGAGAGAGCATTGTTCAGCCGTGGGCAGACCTTCCAATTGAGTCTCTTCTGCTGTGTTAACCTGGAGTTGGTCTTAATACAGAGACCAGTTTGCTAGCTTCTTGCCAGGGGCATGCGATGCTTGAGCTCCGTGGAACACCTTGTCATGTCAGAGCTGTTTTCAGTTCTTTTATTTTATTCATGTATTCATTCATTCAGTAAATAGATTGTTAATTCTTACTCCATGGGCAGCTTTCTCTGTTTCAACAAACCCTTCCATTTTCTGCCCACATACAAAGCCCACATGCAGTGAGTATACTTTGAAGGTAAACAGGTTTTGTTTGAATAAAAAAGTAAAGATGTGCCTCCTTCTAGTGCGCCCAGTCCCTGCCACCCTCTTGCCTCCACACCATAAACTAGAGGTCACTTTGGGGATATTTTCTGGGTTTGGGAACCATTCGGCTCCTGGAAAGCACTAGTTTCAGAATGCCAGGTACTCTTTTCAGAGTATTTTTTATAGCATTATTACAGTATTTATTGGGCACTCTTGTACATAGCTCCATGAGAGATTCTGAGGGAATATAAAAAGCAATAACAACAGTAGCGACACAAAGATATATCATTAAGAACAAGAAGTGTAAGATGTGGTCCCTGGGCTTTAGGTACTTAGAATGCGATGCCCAAAGGCAGAGGAAACGCATGTGACTCGTGCCACCTATCCCAGGCCCCAGATAGATACCAATAATTGATCACAACACTCCCACCGAGGTCAATGCAGCTCAGAATCCTTCTCAACACAGTGCTCTGAATCACCACTGCCAGTTGTCTGGAGTTGGCAGGTAAAATACAATCCATCCACCTCCTCTTTCCATCCCTGTATTTTTGACCAAGGTCAACAGAAGTTCAGGAAAGGAAGAAATGATCATATGTGCTACAGTGGCTGGGAAAGATGCCACAGGGGAGGGCAATTTTAGCTCTACCCTGAAGGACCGATCAAATTTGAGTAGAGTGAGTAACTAGAAAAGAGGAGAGAGGAAGGCTATTTGCGGTACTGAAGTTTCTTGCATTTTTTAAAAAAGGAGTCAAATCTATGTCTCCTTTTTTTTTTAACTTCTTGCTTTAATTTAGGAAGATCTTTCTCATCCCCAAGATCATGAAAACATTCACCTATATTTTCTTCCAATACTTTTACGGTTTTCTTTTTCACATGGACATGTTTGATCCAGTTCAATTTATTTGGGGACAAGGAATATGATAGGAATCCTTTTTTTTTTTAATGGCTAGCTAGATCTCATACCATTTGTTGAACAATCATTTAAAAAGTCTCCTTTATCATATACAAAATATCCTTACATACATGTGCTTATTTCTGAACCCGATTCTTTTTTTTTTTTTTTTTTTTTTTGCGGTACGTGGGCCTCTCACTGTTGTGGCCTCTCCCGTTGCAGAGCACAGGCTCCAGACGCGCAGGCTCAGTGGCCATGGCTCACAGGCCCAGCCGCTCCGCGGCATGTGGGATCTTCCTGGACCGGGGCACGAACCCGTGTCCCCTGCATTGGCAGGCGGACTCTCAACCACTGCGCCACCAGGGAAGCCCTGAACCCCTGATTCTTTTTTCAGTCATCTGTTCATAAGTTTATTGTGAGTTCTGAATTTTAGAAAACTCAATTCACAAACTCAACATACAAATTAGATAAACTAAGGAGATAGGATTCTTCAGGCTGCAGGTAGTAAGCTATGCTAACCACCCCTGAAATGATTCAACTTTTCAAAAGCTTAAATGTATACATCTGTTTTATTATGTAACAGCTTTATTGACATACAACTCTCATACCATACACTTCTTCCATTTAATATGTACAATTCAATGGTTTTAAGGGTATTTGCAGTGTGGAACAATTTTAGAACATTCCCATTCCCCCCAGATCCCCAGTCCTGTGCAGCCATTATATATTTTCTGTCTCTATGGATTTGCCTATTCTGGATATTTCATTACCAATGGAATCATATAATATGTGGCCCTTTGTGTCTGGCATCGTTCACTTAGCACGATGTTTTCAAAGTTCATCCATATTTTAGCATGTATCTGTACTTAATTTCTTTTTTTTAATTGAGATATGATTTATATAACATGAAATTAACTCTTTTAAAATGTACATCTAGTACACTCATTATGTTGTGCAACCATCACCTCTATCTAGTTCCAAAACATTTTCATGACCCCAAAAGGAAATCCTGCACTCATTAATCAGTCATTCCTCACTTGTCCCCCTCCCCCGACAGCCTCTGGCAACCACTGATCAACTTTCTGTCTCTATGGATTTGCCTAGTCTGGACATTTCATATAAATAGAATCATACAACATGTGACATTTTGTGACTGGCTTCTTTCACTTAGCATAATGTTTTTAAAGTTCATCCATATTATAGCATGTGTATCCATACTTCTTTTATTGTTATTGTTGAATATACCACACTTGGTTTATCTATTCATCAGTTGATGGACATTTTTGTCATCTCCACTTTTTGGCTATTATGCCTAATTTTGCTATGAACATTTGTGTACGTGTTTTTGGGTGAACTCTGCACTTCCTTTAAAAGGGGCGTTATCTTTTGCATAAAGTCATGTAATTCCTTGTAATACCAATCCTGTGAGTCATCTTTTCAGGATATCAAAAAGTTTATTTCGGGACTTCCCTGGTGGTCCAGTGGGTAAGACTCCGTGCTCCCACTGCAGGGGGCCCAGCTTCGATCCCTGGTCGGGGAACTAGATCCCACATGCATGCCACAACTAAGAGTCCGTGTGCTGCAAGCAACGAAGATCCCGCATGCCACAACTAAGACCTGGCACAACCTAAATAAATAAATAGATATTTTAAAAAATTTATTTGCTCCTAGCTTTCTTTTCTTTTTCTTTCTTTCTCTTTTTTTTTTTGGCTGAGTGGCTTACAGGATCTTAGTTCCCTGATCAGGGACTGAACGCGGCCCCCTCCCCCCCCCCCCCCCCCCCCCCCGCAGTGGTAGCGCAGAGTCCTAACCACTAGACCGCCAGGGAATTCCCTAGTCTTATTTCTTTAAAGCCAAATGTAATTTCATTTGCAGAGGTCTTGATCCTGTCACTCTATGCTAATTTGAACCACCACTAAGTAAAGTAAATTAAGAAATTAATTAAGAAAACTGCAGTCTGGTGAAGGACACGGCTAGGTGGGTGTACAAAAAGATCTGGTGATAAAGATGAGGGTGACACTGAAGTATAGTGTCCAGACTCACTAACCCTACCCCTTTTAAGTCCTTTTCTTTGCAGGAACAGGATCCAGGTAACTTCATTCATTTATTTATGTACCAGAGGTTCAAATTTTAAACTAGCTTAAACATTTAATAGGTTTTGCCCGTTAATCCTGCCGTGAACAGGATTGCCGCAGAAAGGTTCAGTGAAATAAACTGAAGAAGCAAAACAAAGTCAGACTCAGTTTTTTTACAGACCCAACTCCTCCACCAGACTCTAAGCTCTTGAAAACAAGGCCTGCATCTTTGTGGTGGGAGCACCATAAAACTACTCTATTTGTTAAATGAGAGAATGAGGGAAGGCGTGTCTAGAATCAGATTTCTAGCCTTTGCCCCACCCACCTACTCCCACCCTGTTGTTTATTCTCCCCTGGAGACCCCGGTTTCACCCAATTCTAAGGGACAAATCATGGTCTATCTGAGGCAGGGGAGCTGGAAGACTGTCTTTAGCATTTTGCGGAAAGGAGGGGGCATCCACAGTAGAAAACCAAACAAACCTGTTCGGTCATAATCCTTCATCTGCCAATTTTGAGAGGAGAGTGATTTTTTTTTTTAGCCTTTGCAGTTTGTACTGAGAAACAAAAATGAAAACAAAAGCAAACGAAAAAGTCTTTAAATACTTAATCAAAGCGACTTGACCAAACCCCAAGGGTGCCTGTGGAGGTGAACAGACCTAGCATTGTAAGCCCCCAATCCTCCTTCCAGGGCTCCCTGACCCCTCAGTGCTGGCTAATTGCAGCTCTGGGAGAAACAGAACAAACAGATGGTTCAATGCTGCTATTTTAAGCAGCACCAAGTCCAGTTAGTCAATGCTGGCAACAGACAGTGCAAGAAGCACCTTCATGGCCTGGACGGCCATGTACTCTGCAATACATACTGAAGACAAGTTGCAGGGAAGCCCAAAAAGTCCCTTTCAGGAAAACACCTCTTTGCCCTTTGTTAGTGAAACCTTGGCAGACATGCCAGGCCAGAGGTGACATGTCTATCTGGAAGCGCCTGAAAAATCCCACAGTGCCTTGACTTGAAGCAGCAGTCTCCATGTGCCAGTGGCTGGCTCCTTTGTATTACTTGGCCATCAGTTCAGATGCCACCTCCTCGGGGGGGCTACCCTGGTGCCTCACACAGCCCTTGAGACCGTAGAGATGAAATCGCTTGTCTCAGCCCGCACAGTGCCCTAGTTCTGTCTCCTTGGCCACAGGAGCTCACTAACGGTGAGGGGTGGCAGGACCACCATCTGAAAGGGGGGTGGCGGCCCTTTTGATTAGTGGGTACTCAGTTTTTCTCTGGCTTTAGCTTCTATTCAGATGAAATAATGGTGATTTTCCCCCCTGTCCCAGAACAAACAGAGCTGTGACTTATGCTTGTTTCCCAGTGTTCACTGCTAATTTCCTGCACCATCAGGTTTCCTGTTCTCTCGCATTTCCATTAGACCTAGACTCCCCCACCCTGGGATGTTGGCACATTGTGGGGAGCACATTGTGATGGGCTGGCTTGCTGGGGGTTGGGAAGAGGCTGGAAATAACTTCAGGAGAACTTGTCCCTCGGCGACACCCACCCATGGGAGACTTGTTCTTCTGACTCTCACCCTCAACCCCCAAGGGCAGCCACAGCTCACCAATCACAGCCAAGCCTGGAAACAGCCTCTGGTTCTTCCGCATAGCACTCCAGGCAGCCATCACCACTGAACTTAACTGGCAGTATTTGGCTTGATTTATTACAATAATTGGAAAAGAAAAAATAAATCTGTCCCCCAAACTGGATTCAGTTACACTGTTGCTCAGATCGTGTTCTCTTGCACTGTTTCATGAATTTTCCCATCACCAAAGTCCGTAAGGTGAGAGGGCCCCTTGCTCTTTTAAGGAGGAAGGAAAATCTCTCTGAAAACTTCTTTTAAAAATAAGTTTGAATATTTTTTAAGCATGGAGAAGTACAGAGGAGAAAACATTTAATGGCCCCTGTTCTCACTGCCCAGATCACTCCTGTTGATATTAGATAATTATTATAATGTTAGAATAGTAATGCATGTATAAGTTTTGAAATTTTAAGCATTAAAGTATAAAAGAATATAAAAGTATGAAAATATAAAATAAAGTATAGAATAACAAGTGATAACTTCTGTTCCTGTCCTTCTTATGGTAACAACTATTATTTATTAATTATTTTTTATGAATCCTTCCAGAAAAAGTATATGTATATATATACACATTTAAAAAAAAATTACCAAAAACAGGAGAGAGATAATGCTCTACATTATGTTCTGCACCTTGTTCTTTTTTTCCTTCTTATTAAATAATACATCTTGGCATTCTTTCCTGATTCACCTCATTCATTTGATCAGCATATGGTTTTCCAACATATGGATGTGTCATAATTTAATCAGTACCCTATTAATGGCAAAACATCTTTTAAAGACTTCATTGGGCCCCTTGGCAGTTGATACACTATTCATCAAAAAGAGAGGAGGGGGCTTCCCTGGTGGCGCAGTTGTTGGGAGTCCGCCTGCCGATGCAGGGGACACGGGTTCGTGCCCCGGTCCGGGAGGATCCCACGTGCCGCCGAGCGGCTGGGCCCGTGAGCCGTGGCCGCTGGGCCTGCGCGTCCGGAGCCTGTGCTCCGCAGCGGGAGAGGCCGCAGCAGTGAGAGGCCCGCGTACCGCAAAAAAAAAAAAAAAAGAGAGAGAGAGGAGGGACCCCTATTTCATTCATTTACTCAAACTCCTATAGCTCCAAAGATTATTCAGCTTGGTCCAGAACATCTGGCAAATACAACTACAAAGCAAAGCATCAGCAGAACTGGGGTGGGGGTGTTGTATGAAAAAAGCTGTTTGTAATGCACCAGAGTGAAGATCACTTGCAAAGATCATAAGCAGTAAACGTTGACAGTCCTAGAAGACTCAGTCACGTGATGGGGTCAGGTGGTATTGCTCTGGGTGACATCAATGCAGCGTTGCTTCACACAGACTTTGGATTAACAATGTCTCAGAAGCCTCCCGGCACTGAAAATGCTTTATTTTATTCATAATGGGTTATTTACTACAGCTGCTGAGTCCACTGAGCCAGCTGTGCTTTCCTATCACCAAGGTGCCTTGAGATCGATCGATCGATCAATCGATCGATCTGTTTATCTATCTATCTATCTTTATTTCTTTATTTTATTTTATTTTATTTTATTTTATTTTATTTTATTTTATTTTATTTTATTTTATTTTATTTTGTGGTATGCGGGCCCCTCACTGCTGCGGCCCCTCCCGTTGCGGAGCACAGGCTCCGGACGCGCAGGCTCAGTGGCCACGGACGCGCAGGCTCAGCGGCCACAGCTCACGGGCCCAGCCGCTCCGCAGCATGTGGGATCCTCCCGGACCGGGGCACGAACCCGCATCCCCCGCATCGGCAGGCGGACTCCCAACCACTGCGCCACCAGGGAAGCCCTATCTTTATTTTTTTTAATTCTCCAGGGAAGAGACCTTTCCTTTGTAATTCTAATTCTGCCAAGGATTTGGGGTGATCAGTTCAGGTAAAATTGAAACTAGCCTCACTTTACCACTTGTTAACTGTGTGCCCTGGGGCACGTCACCTAACTATCCTAAGCCTATAAAATGGAGATGATAATACCTACCCCATAGGGTTGTTGGGATGATCAGCTGGGACAATTTATGTCTATAGGAAAACACATGGTATGCTCCCACTCGTGTATTTAAACACATATCTAATATGTGAATCTGCAAAGAGAGATGTCTAGGAAGATGTTTACCAAAATGCTAACCTTGGTTTTCTCTGGGGGTGGGATTTCTTAAGATATCTTTCCTTCATTTTTTCCCATACTGCTTGGGCTTCTTTGTTTTGGGGATTTAAGTTTTGGGGTTTTTTTTGTGTGTGTGTGTTTTTTTTTTTACAACGATTAGGAATGATATTTATAAAAACCATAAAGCCATTTTCAAAATGAGATAATGCATTTAAAAGATCACATACAGTAAGTGCTTAATCAATGGTAGATTTTGTTTTGTTTTGTTTATTTATTCATTTTATTTAGGCTGAGCGGGGTCTTAGTTGTGGCATGCGAACTCTTAGTTGCAGCATACAGGATCTAGTTCCCCAACCAGTGATCAAACCTGGGCTCCCTGCATTGGGAGCGTGGAGTCTTACCCACTGGACCACCAGGGAAGTCCCAATGGTAGATGATATTACTGTGAAAAGCTATCTTGAAAAGATGGCTCGTTCAATTCCAGAAAATCACAATTTAACTGTATTTAAGTCTCAGAAAGCCCAATTTTTAAGAAATTAGGCTTTGGAATCAGACAGTCCTGGGTTTAAATCTCAGTTCTATATCTCTTTTTTTCCCTCTCAATCTTTTTAGATGCTACGTCTTAAGCAAAATACTTCACCACGTATAGCCTTGATATCTCCATCTGTAAAATAAAATGCTTTTCCCCTTATCCAATCACCCAAAATCCTACATAACCTTCAGACCACTTGGTGTTTCCAGTTACCTTGAACACACAAAATACCTAGAATACTTGTGACTTTGTAGTGGGTCCTGGATACAATAATAGAACCTAGTCATGCCAACACAATTAATTTCCTACACAATATCTACTTCCTTTTCTCTCTACCAACAGAACCTGGATTTTATGCAGGGCAGCAATGTGCCCAATTAAAAATGCTTACCTCCCAGACTTCCTTGCAGTTAGGGGTAGCCATGTGACCCAGTTTGACCAATGAGATATAAGCAGTACTCATATGTTTCTTATATATCACAAGGAGCTTACAAGAAAATTGGCGTATACCTGATCGAAAGGGAGATACTCATCTGATATATATTCTCTGCCCTTAAGTCTCCCCCCTGTTCCTGCCTGAAGCAAGAAAATGACATTTAGAGGAGCAGTAGCCATCTTTGCAACTATAGAAGCCACACACTAAGAATGACAGAGCAGGAAAGCAGAAAAAACCAGGTGCTTGATGAATTCATGAAAATGCTGTCCAAATCCTGGACGACATACTCTAGATTTCATGTTGCATAAGAAAAACAAACATTTAGTGGGTTAAGCCGCTGCTGTCAGGATTCAGTTACATGCAACCAAATGTAGTTTCAAGCGAATACACTACATTATAGGGTTTCTATGAGGAGTCAAATAAGATAGTGTTTGTCAAGTACTTAGCCCAGTGCCTGAAACATGGGCATAACTTAATAAATATTTGTTGATGAGTTCCAATTTTGTCCTGGTAAGAGGAAATTAGGAATTGGAAATCTTTTACAGAACATGATTTCCTAATAGAAAGTTAGGAACTTTATTTGTTCATTTGTAAAGTTCTTAGAATGATGCCTGGCACACAAGAAGCACTTTATAAATATTCGATAAATAAATACAATCCTAACAAATGCTTATTAAATGCCTACAATGTGCCAGGCACTGTTCTAGATGCTTGCAAATACAGAAATGAAGAAGACAGACAGTGTTCCTGCTCTTATGGTACCATCATTTTAGAAGGAGCAGCAGGAGATGAACAGTAAGCAAATAAACAAATAAACAAGAAACTTTCATGAAAATAAAAGGATGGTGTGATAGAGATACGAGATCTCCTCCGGTCGGGTTGGGTACACAGGGAAGGCCTCTTGCAGGTGGTGACCTTGAAAGTAAAACCTGATCTGTAAGAAGGAGCCAACTCTGTAAAGACCTGGGGTAAAAACATTGTAGGCAGAGAAAGGCTTGTCAAAAGCCTTAATGTAGCTATGAGTCTGGAGAGTTTGCATTTGCAACCACAAAGAGGAATGCAAATGCAGGGCAAATCCACATTTTATGCAGTCTGAAACTTACAACTTGGGGGGCCCCTCTTAAAGAAAAAGAATGCAAAAGTACAGATACAAAATAGGGCTTTGGAAGGGGCCTTTGCAAGTGAGTGGCTCTAAAGCTTAAGCTTTCATGAGCTTCCTGGAAAATCTATTTCTGTTTAGACCTGAGGTGATAAAGAAAAGTAGATTTTCGTACAACTGTTTTCTTAGGTCAGTTTCCTAAGGCAATAGAAATAAAAGCAAATATAAACAAATGGGACTTAAACAAACTTACAAGCTTTTGCACAGCAAAGGAAACCATAAACAAAATGAAAAGACAACCTACTGGGCTGGGAGAAAATATTTGCAAATTATGTGACCGACAAGGGCTTAATTTCCAAAATATATAAATAGCTCAGACAACTCAATAACAAAAAAACAAACAACCCAATTGAAAAATGGGCAGAAGATCTAAATAAACAGACATTTCTCCAAAGAAGACATACAGATGACCAACAGGCACATGAGAAGATGCTCATGATTGCTAATTATTAGAGAAATGCAAATCAAAACTACAATGAGGTACCACCACCTCACACCAGTCAGAATGGTCATCATTAAAAAGTCTACAAAGAGAATTCCCTGGCAGTCCAGTGGTTAGGACTTGGCGCTTCCACTGCCATGGCCAGGTTTCGATCCCTAGTTGGGGAACTAAGATCCTGTAAGCAGCACAGTGCAACCAAAAAAAGAAAAAAAAAAAAAGCCTACAAATAATAAATGCTGGAGAGGGTGTGGAGAAAAGGAAACCCTCCTACACTGTTGGTGTGAATGTAAGTTGGTGCAGCCACTATGGAAAGCAGTATGGAGGTTCCTCAGAAAACTAAAAATAGAGTTGCCAGATGATCCAGCAATCCCACTCCTGGGCAAATACCCAGACAAAACTCTAATTAGAAAAGATACATGCACCCCTATATTCATAGCAGCACTATTCACAATAGCCAAGACATGGAAACAACCTAAATGTCTATCAACAGATGAACAGATAAAGATGTGGCACATATATACAATGGAATATTACTCAGCCATAAAAAAGAATGAAATAATGCCATTTGCAGCAACATGGATGGAACTAGAGATTATCATACTAAGTGAAGTAAGTCAGACAGAGAAAGACAAATACCATATATCACTTATATATGGAATCTAAAATATGACACAAATGAACTTATCTATGAAGCAGAGATGGACGCACACAGAGAACAGACCTGTGGTTGCCAAGTAAGGGGGCGGGGAGGGATGGAGTTGGAGGTTGGTATTAGCAGATACAAACTATTATATATAGAATGGAGAGACAAGAAGGTCCTACTGTATAGCACACACAACTATATTCACTATCCAGCAATAAACCATAATGGAAAAGAATTTGAAAGAAAAGAACGTGTCTGTATGTATAACTGGATCACTCTGCTGCAGAGCAAGAACATGGTAAATCAACTATATTTCAATAAAAAATAATAAAATTAAATTAAATTTTAAGAAATAGTAGATTTGAAGTACAACTTATTCAGACTCTTTTGGTACTCAGAAGCCCACTGAGTTTGATGGAGTGAAAAAAGTTGACATTTATGATAAGGATCCAGGATGACAGGACCCAAGAATGAGCATCTAGCTGGGCCAAATTTGTACTGCAACCAGACACTCAAACACCAGCAGGACTCCTCGTGCTTCATCCACCTCCCTAACCTATACATGTATATATCTTCCTCTTGCAAGATCAGCTCCACCTGCTTTTCTGACCCATGGGACAGAAAACCACGACCACTCATGTTACATGGTACAGCTCCAACCACTAGCTCCTGGCCCACCTTCCCAGGGAAGCTCTCTGACAGACTTGAGTCAGGTGTCCATCCTTGGTCAAAAAATGGCACCAGGGCTCCTGGAGGCCACTCAACCCTGAGATCAAGACAAAGGTAGTCACCTGAAAAAGGGGGATGATTGTGAGCCAGGGGACAAACCCAAGAGGTGTCTGCCTCATCTGTAGAGTAGCATTGTCCAAGAGAATTATAATGCCAGACACAAATGTAAACCACATATGTTATTTAAAATTTTCTAGCAGGGACTTCCCTGGTGGTGCAGTGGTTAAGAATCTGCCTGCCAATGCAGGGGACATGGGTTCGAGCCCTGGTCTGGTAAGATCCCACATGCTGTGGAGCAACTAAGCCCGTGTGCCACAACTACTGAGCCTGTGCTCTAGAGCCCGCAAGCCACAACTGCTGAGTCCGCGTGCCACAACTATGGAAGCCCGGGCACCTAGAGCCCATGCCCTGCAATGAGAAGCCTGCACACTGCAACAAAGAGTAGCCCTTGCTCGACGCAACTAGAGAAAGCCCATGCACAGCAACGAACACCCAACGCAGCCAAAAATAAATTTTAAAAAATAAAATTAGGGCTTCCCTGGTGGCGCAGTGGTTGGGAGTCCGCCTGCCGATGCAGGGGACACGGGTTCGTGCCCCGATCCCGGAAGATCCCACATGCCGCGGAGCGGCTGGGCCCGCGAGCCATGGCCGCGGAGCCTGTGTGTCCGGAGCCTGTGCTCCGCAGCGGGAGAGGCCGCAGCAGTGAGAGGCCCGCGTACAGCAAAAAAAAAAAAAAAAAAAAAAAAAATTAAAAAAAAAAATAAAATTAAAAAATAAAAATAAAAACTTCTAGCGGGCACATTAAAGAAGTACAAAGAAGCAGATGAGATTAATTTTAATAATAAATTTGATATAACCCAAATATGATTACTTTAACATAGACAATACAAAGATATTTACATTCCTTTTTACATACTAAGTCTTCGAAATCCAATGCCTTTTTTACACTTCTGGCACAACTCAATTCAGATCAGCCACATTTCAAGTGCTCAATAGCCACACCTGGCTGATGGCTACCAAGGTGGACATACAGGTCTAGATTTCTTGGCTGAGATCTGGTGGATGCTGCTACTTCTGTCCATCACAGCAGGCCCAAGGCTGTAGTGATCAAGCCAACCTACTCTTGCCTTCTGCGGATGTCATGATTGCATGTCTGCTCTCGGGCTCAGATAAATGTGCAGGATTAATCATCACGGGCTTTCAGAGTACACACAGCACAAGCACATTTGCTGCCAAATTGCAATTACAGAGTTCTTTCTTTGCTGGACTCAGAGTTAATGTCTTTGCACTTCCTTTATTCCAGAAATGAAATTAAAGCCACTCAAACACACACACATAAAAGGCCCACAGCAACCTGCAGCTCCATCAGCAAATTGTTCAGCCTTGGTAGGAAGGTCATTAGACTGGTTTTAGATAGAGCCCATAAAGCATCAGGAAAACAGATAAATTTCAAAGTACTGATTGCTCAGCTGTACTTCAGCTCAGCCTCCCAAATGTAATAAATGCATCTCTCCAAAGTGTGTCTGCTTTCTCTTCAATTTGCAACATCCAGGTACTATAAGATATACTCCTTTTTCATTACATACAGATTTGCCCCAAGTTTTAGCCAATACATATGTATATAGGTCAGACCTGTTCCATGTCACTTTGGCAGGTTGGCTTCTCTTCTGTCTATAGATTTTTCAGGTGCATTTTGTTGAAAAGACCAGATGCGACTAATTTAGAAGTCTTATTTCTCCGTCTGGAAGCAATTTGTATCAGTGGCCTAATAATTTGATAGCTACTATACATCAAGCACTTATTATACACCAGGCAATGTGCTAAGTGCTTACAGACACGATGTCATTTTATTTTTGCAACGTCACCATACGTACGTACTATTGTTAACACACCCCCACTTTACAGAGGAGGAAAGTGAGGTTTGCGAAAGGTTAAGCACCTTGTCTGAAGTCATCTGCCTACAAAGCAACAAAGCCAAGATTTGAACCCCAGTTGCCTGACTCCAAAGCTTTAGCTGTTGATGTCTGCACAGCAATTCGGCATGATTTTTGAAACAGAAAGCCATCAAGTCTCGCTTTCAAGGGCCAGTGCTTTCACCAAAAGGCATCTTTGAGGCAGGGTGTCTGAGAAGAGAGGACACTCGGAATGAGGTTACCAATTGGCAGGGCTGGAAGGTAGCAAAATGAAGCTCCTCATCCGTGGGAAAAATAAAGACAGATGTGCAAATGCCTGGGGAGAGGTCAGTTGACCAATCCTGGCAAAGAAGGGCTGGACTCCAGTCCTCCACTGTTGTAAACCAGCTCTGACCTTACTCTGTGTGGCCTAGAGCAAAGCCACCTGGCTCCCAGAGGTGTAAAGATGATGGTTCTGCCAGGCCTCCCTGAGGGCCGATTTGGATTAACTAGTTAATGGTTATACACTAGTTTGAATAGGCGAAGGGCCCAATAAAATCTCTACTCAGGTCTTTTTAGCACAGTACTGAGCCCCTGTTGATGACAAATATTAAAGGAAGATTAATCTCTCTTTAGTTTTATGGCTTGAATTGAACCATTTGGCAGTACTAGGCCAGACAAGCCAAAAACAGCATGCCGATGTTAATTAGCTAACTCGGCTCTAAGAGACAGCACCAGTAATGTTCTCAGAACCTGAATTTAATGTTGGTAACTTCAGGTGGAGGGCAGGCACTGGGGCAACATTTGTCAAAAGACTGAATGCATAGATTTGATGCTTACTCAGGCACCTACTATGTGCCGGACAGTGGATTACAAATATCAGGCTCTAAAAAGCCACCCCTATGACGTCAAGATTTTGCCTGGCGATTGGGAATGTTACTACATCGGTCTGAATGTGGATTTCTCCATCAGTACGTGCACAACCAGCAGTAAAGCAAACCAGCTATAACTACTGAACAAGCTTGCTTGACAGCAATCGAACGATTTCTCAGAGCAAAGAGAAACCGAAAATCCAACAGTAGCTCTCTTGGAAGGATGACCCTAGAAGACGGAAATCTTCATTTGCCAAACACAGGGTAAATAACAGGATTTTTAGGAGCTATTTTGATAACAAATATAAATTGAAAAATATACAGAATATTTTCATCCTTTAAAGGTCCACATCTACTCACATTTCCACATGGCAAGAGTAAATAAATTCCCAGTTAGAGGTAGAAGTCACATGTCAGTCACATAACACCTCTCCCGCCCACAACTCTTTTTTTTTAAGTGAAAGCAAGTTCATTTAGAGAGAGACACATTCCATAGGCAGATGCAGTCTGTCTCAGAAGATGGGAGCAGCCCCCCAACTCTTAACTGTTTGAAAAAATGTGAAATGTGCAAGTTTCCATACAAATAACCAGGCAATTGCCCAGCTGGTCTCAAAAGTGGCTAGATCCTGTTAATCATTTAACACCCTACCTAATGTGAGATAAACACAAGAGATGTCATTGCCAGGCTACAGTATTTTCTGGAACCATTATTTATGTATTCACTCGTTCATTCCTTTATTCATTCAACTAAAATAAATTGAGGGCCTACTATATGCCAGGTGCTGTTCTAGACATCAGTGAAGCATGAACAAAACAAAGATCACCTGTCTTCCTGGAATTTACATTTTTGCGACTACGTTCAATTCACCAGCAGAGCCCAAGGACCCTTCAGCTTGTAGTTTAACAAAACGAAATAGCCTTTTGGGCTAGTATTCAGATTTTCTTACGTTGATTCGTTCTTTCAGCAAATATTTACTGAGTAACTACTGGGCTACTCTGGAGCAATACAAACGTGCATGAAGACGGAGCTCACTGTCTAGATGGAAACATAAAGCATTTACAGAAAAAACCAATACAACAAGGAATTAAATGCCATGAACCAAGCAGACAGAATGCTGTGGAATAGTCAGAGAAGAAAATTCAGCTTCATGGAGGAGTAACTAGGTGGCATTTGAATTAGGATTTAAAGGACGAGTATGGGGACTTCCCTGGTGGTCCAGTGGCTAAGACTCCTTGCTCCCAATGCAGTGGGCTCGGGTTCAATCCCAGGTCAGGGAACTAGATCCCACATGCTGCAACTAAGACTTCGCATGCCGCAGCTAAAAATTCTGCATGCCGCAACGAAGTTGCCACGTGCCACAACTGAGACCCAGCGCAGCCAAATAAATAAATAAATATTACAAAAAAAAAATGATGGGTATGATTTGCATATGTAAAACGAGATGAGGGTGGGACATACTAGGATGAAGGGCAGTCTGTAACCGACCAAAAATAACTGATCTTGTTTTCTAATATACATGTTGGTAAAACAAGGTCTGAATGCTGCCACAGACTGAATGTTCGTGTCCCCCCCAAATTCATGTTGAAGCTCTAATCCCCAGTGGGATAGTATTTGGAGGTGGGAACTTTGGGAAGTAATTAGGTCATGTGGGTGGAGCCCTCATGACGGGATTAGTGCCCCTAGAAGAAGAATCATGAGAGAGAGATCATTCTCTGCCATATGAGAATATAGCAAGAAGGCATCATCTGTAAACCAAGACGAGAGCCCTCACCAGAACCAAACCATTCTGGCACCCTGGTCTCAGACTTGTAGCCTCCAGTACTGTGAGAAATCTGTGTTGTTTTAAGCCACCCAGCCTATGGTCTCTTGGTCAGTTTGACTAAGCAGCTATATAGCAGCCCAAAGTACCTAAGACAAAAGCAAAGATTTCAAAGAAGTTTTAAACTTCTTTATCCAAATGAAGTTTTAGAGCAGCTGTTGTCCTCTGTTCAACTGAACACTCAAGGTCTACCTACAATGAAGTCACAAGAATGGAAAATTGATTTCATCTCATATGCCCACAGTGGAACTGGCTGCTACAAGTATTATGTTACAAATAATTCTGAGGCTTTATTAAGGTTCTGCAGGAAAGGGCCTGTGATTGATTAGTGATGCCTGCCACAGGCACAGGATTCAGATATGGTAGTTGATTCATTTGCCATCCCTGGGTTCAGGTCACATACCTGAATTACCCAGTGAGGAAAGCTCTGTAATAGAGGTTTTGAAACTGTTTTAGCAGCACAACGTTTTGTGCAAATGAAATCTTACTCAACATTCCAATATTTTAAAGAGTGGGGCTGCCCTCCTCGAAACAGGGAAGGGAGAGGTCTAGAGCCCCACCCACTCACCCTCCTCCTCACCCATCAGAGGGGCACCTGGAGCACAGCCTGAACCATCACCACTTTATGAGACTGTGGCTTTCTGTGTCACAAGAACAGCATTTAGTAATTTGTTCATATTAAATTCCACAAGAGGGATGATAATCACCATTTTACAGATGCAGAAACTGAGGTTCAAAGAGGTTAAGTGCTAAGCCGCAGGCTCCTCCCTCTTACTCAGGCTGGTCTCACATGTCTCTAGCTCTGCAGCTTCATCAGAGCTTGTCTTCCAGAGAAGAGAGCTGAGTTGAATAGAAATAAATGCAAGGAAAAGGGGGATGCTCCTGCCCCTCTGTGTGAAATTCTGTCTCCCTCTGCCTTTGCCTGCATAGCACTTCCACAAGCCCCTCTGTCAGTGACACATTAGAGGTCTGCAATCCTGAGCCACTCAGGGCTCCAGCAGGACTGAAGTTTCCCCCTCATTTCATGAGCTGAGGCAACCTGAGCATGCCCTTCCTCCTCTCTTCTCGGTTGTTCCTAAGGAGAGCCTGTCATCTCTGCTTGGACTGGAGCGTGGGATGGAGCTGCAAAGGGCGGCACAGGGTGGTCACGGTGAGTCCCCACGTAAGGCGTTTACAAATGACAAAGCACGTTTGTTATCTCACCATGCTCACCCCGCTCATCATCACCACCATCCCTTCCAGCCTGGACCACAGCAGCATCCTCCCATCCCACCTCTTCTCCCCTCACCCACTCGGGTCTCACCGCAACCCCTTCCATTTTCTGCACTGCAGGCAGAGATTTTTTAATAATGCAAATCTGATTGGGTCACTCCTTTGCTCAAAACCCTTTAACAGCTTCCCGTTGTCCTTGGTACCCTGTGGGAAGAGCACTTGCTTGTGAGTGTGTGTGCACGTGTGTGTGTGTGCGTGTACGCACGTACACTCTTGCAAGGAAGGGTGGTTTATGATACTGGGATATTACAGTAGTATAGGTTCCATTTGATACACAGCAGGGTATGTGTACTTATTCATGTACATTTATGTAGGTCCTGCCTCAGTCCACAGAGGTATTGGAGTGGCTGCGTATACAATACGCTTCCTGGGCAGGCAACAACAGGATGCATTTCCAGCTATGTTTTGGAAACTTCATTCATGTGGTATAAACCAACTGCAATGTAAAATAATAATAAATGAGTGTTTTATCATTCTAAACACTCTGATAGGAAACTAAGAAACAACATAGCTGCGGAGGTGCTATCACAGCCCCACGTGATTTGTGGATCAACAAAAGGGCATTCCGAGGTGCACTAGGAGAAACTGAGTCATTACCTAAGACAGTCGGTGCCAGCCCTCCTCTGCATGTCACTCAGGGACACCTGTTTATTTTTAGAGATTTTCCTCATTTTTAATTACACAGGAATTACACTGCTGGGGAGGGGGAAATTCCTCTTCTACTGCCCTTGAGTTCTTGTGGCCGGACTAATCATAAAATTGACACAAGACAGGAGAATGAGAAACAAATTTCAATTCATGTGCATGGAGGTCCCATAGAAATGGGACCTAAGAAGTGGCCAAAGCAGGCACCTTTAACCTTTTTAGACAAGCAGCAATAAATTTGTGAGGAATTGACTGGATAAAGAAACATAGGTTTGGGGTGATGGATTAGTGAAGACGCTAAACAGAGTTTGGGCTTGGGGCAGTACATTAAAGAAGGAACAAGGTTTGTTTATATAGGCTTCTTGGCCTGACTTCCTATCTTTGTTGATAAGGGCATCTTTCTACCTCCAGATGCAGGGAGTGCATCTGTCACATGAGAGACTGATTTCCTGCTTTCAGGGAGACAGAGAGTCAGGGTGTCCCTCTTGCTCTGGCTGCTTCTTTTAATGATTTTATTTATTTATTTATTTATTTATTTTTGGCTGCATCGGGTCTTCATTGCTGTGTGCGAGCTTTCTCTAGTTGCGGAGAACGGGGGCTACTCTTGGTTGGGGTGCGCGGGCTTCTCACCGCGGTGGCTTCTCTTGTTGCAGAGCACGGGCTCTAGGTGTGCAGGCTTCAGTAGTTGTGGCTCATGGGCTCAGTAGTTGTGGCTCGTGGGCTCAGTAGTTGTGGCTCACAGGCTTTAGAGCGCAGGCTCAGTAGTTGTGGCGCATGGGCTTAGTTGCTCCATGGCATGTGGGATCTTCCCGGACCAGGGCTCAAACCCATGTCCCCTGCACTGGCAGGCGGATTCTTAACCACTGCACCACCAGGGAAGCCCACCCAGGGAAGTCACTTTAATTCAAAAGAATCAATATACCATTGAGGCACATTTAGGGGTGGCCGACTCTGGGCCCCACAACATGAATATATTTCTGCTGGAAAAATGTCAAACAATATCCACTCTCTACTCAGGAGTATCCACTGAAGCTAACTTGGTGTTTTGTGTATTTTGAGCCTTTTGTTTTGTGGGGAAGGTTGTTTTTGTTGTTTTCCTACACAGGATCATATTCTATGTATTACTCTATAACATGCTTTTCTCTTTTAACATTTTGTCTTGGCCTTATTTCCCTTTCCGAGTATGCAGATCTACTTTGTTCTCTGTAACCACCACATTCTAATTCCACTGTATGGGCGTATCATAGTTTATGGAAGGATTTTCCTCTGAATGAACATGTAGGTTGTTTCTGACTTTTTGTTATTACACCCAATGCTATATGTGAAAACTATGCACAGGTAAAAAATAATTTCTCTAAAATAAAGAAGAGGAATTTTTGAGGTAAAGCATATACACATTTAAAATTTTAAGAGATACTCCCGAATTACCCTCCATAAAGAAAGTTCAGGGATCTCCACTAAGCAGTGACATGGTTGTACAGGACTGCTATGTATGTAACTTTAGAGATTGCGGCCTAAAACTGATATAGTGTTCACAAGCAAAAAGAGGCATGCAAATCCATAGGATAATACACACTCTAAAAAACAAATAAAGCACCATTTGCACTGTCATCGGGGATTGGGGGTAGAGAGAGAATGGTGAGCATAGAGGACTTCTCAGGAGAGCAGCCCCCTCCTCACCCTTCCCTCCTCCAGGCCCCGCCCCTCTTCCTTCCCATCCTCTGGTTGAATAAAGCAACACTGAAGGGAGAGAGAGAGGACTTTAGATGGAGCAATGCAGAAGAAAAATTGGTATGTGCTCTAACACAGACTTCAGGAGGCTGCCATCACCAGACCCCGTGAACAAAGTGCCGATGGCTAATTGTACTGACCCCAGTGGAAGTTTGCATTCCACCGGGCTTCTCTCTGGATATGCTCTGTTCCTCAGCTTGTGATGTAATGAAATCATGAGCAGCCTCTTTCCCCAAGTCTTCCAGCCTTCAGACAGTACCCTTCCCTTCAATAACAAAATAAAATGGCTGTTTTTCCTATTTCACAACCTATGGCAAGACCATCTCCCTCCCCAGGATTACTGTGGATTCCAGGGTTGCTTATGTGTCCCTGGTCACTTCCTGTCCCTGTCCTGTTCTTGAATCTGCTACTGGCCTCTCTGTTCTCACACCTCTCTCCACACTCATCATCGCTGCTAGTCCTTCTTTAGTTCTCCCAAACATCAATGTTTTTCTGCGGTTTGTGGGTAAAGGAGAGGGGTCACAACACAGTGCTGATCAGGAAGCATTACAACGAATACTAGGCATCACTCTTCTGAACAACTCCTTGACTACAGTACCCTGGGAGGAGCCACTGGCTGAACTTCTCAGGCCCTGGACTCATGGCAACTTGCCAGGTCACCTCCTCTCTCCCAGGGGCCCTTTGCCATCTCCCCAGATTTCTTCCAAGTTCACTGTGCAGGGAACAGCTCCTCAATTCCCATTGCTTTCTTCTTATTCAGCCCAGCAGTTGACCTCTCTTGGTCTTGTGGAGTGGTTGATAGGCTCCATCTGTCCACATCGGGGCTCTGCTACTGCTGCCTGCATGGCCTTCGGCATGGTACTCATCCTCTCTCAGCTCCAGTGTCTTAATATGTGACAGGGGTAACACCAGAATGTATTTAAAGGGGTTAGCACCGTCCCTCGTACATTTGTGCTAGGCATCCGTGACAATACCACCTCTCATGCCAGGAAATGACCCATCAAGTCCCTTACCGCTCAAAAGGGCTGTTATGGCCCTAAGTTTTGCCACCACCCTAGGACATTTGGCGGTTGGCTTTTTAAATATGACTTTCTTCCCTGTTAGTGTGTTGTAGGAAAGCTTCCTTTCAGCTTAGCTCCTTAGAGATGTTTGTGAAATGTACTAGTTCTCAGGGGTTTCATGGTGAATATGGGAAAAGAGGTGCTTGGGCAACTTAAACTCCATTCCTCCAGGCCACAAGGCAGAGGTTCAGTGCAACCCCTCCCCTTGGCTCTCTGCTACCCCTCCCTTTACGGATGGCACCTGCACCCACCCAGGGGCTCAAGGCAGATACTTGGGAGTCATCGTGAAGCTGCCTTTCCCTTATCTCCGCCTGTCAGTCCCCCAGCAAGCCCTTGTTGGGGTTATCTACAAATTCTCTATACACCGCCCCCTGCCCCAAGCCAGGCCCATGCACCTGGGCCACTGCAGCCATCTCCCTGCTGGAACCCCTGCTTCCACTCTTGCCTTCCTACAGGCCATCATCCAGCAGGAGAGCAGAGCCATTTAAAAACATGGCAGGGACTTCCCTGGTGGTGCAGTGGATAAGAACTTGCCAATGCAGGGGACACGGGTTCGATCCCTGGTCTGGGAAGATCCCACATGCCGCGGAGTAACTAAGCCCATGCACCACAGCTACTGAAGCCTGTGTGCCACGACTACTGAAGCTCGTGCACCCTAGAACCCGTGCTCTGCAACAAGAGAAGCCACCGCAATGAAGCCTGTGCACCACAACAAAGAGTAGCCCCTGCTGGCCGCATCTAGAGAAAGCCCACGCACAGCAACAAAGACCCAACACGGCCAAAAATAAATAAATAAATAAATAAAAATTTTTAAGTAAAAAATAATAACATAAGTCAGATCACTTCCCTCTCTTGCTTAAAACCCATCAGCGCTTCCTGTTGCCTTCAGAGCAAAATCCAGGCTCCTCAGCGAGGCCCAAGGCCGTGATCCTACTGCTGCCTCTCCAGCTCCACCCCCCGCTGCCCTCACAACTTGCTTCCTTCCTCTTCCTCTACATCCACATCCCTGGAACACTCCTCACACCCAGGCAACTCCATGGCTCCTTCTCAGCTTGCCAATTTCGGTACAGGAAGACCTATACTGACCACCCACTCTAGATCGGCCCACCCACTCCAATTTCTCTGTATCATCCTGCCCTGTGTACCGCCCTCCGAGTCCCCCTCTACTCAGTTGTTACTGTTTTCTCCCCACAAAACTGCAAGCTCCCTGAGGGCAGGTGCTCTGTCTGTCTTGTTCGCTGTTTTGCCCCCAGCCCCTGGCACAGCAGGCACACAGTATGCACTTATTGAATGAATGAGCAAACAGATGAATGAATACATCAACCAGGAAAATGAAGGAGGAAACCTCCAGGAGAACGTGTAGTGTGAGGAGACACTCCAAGGGAGGGGTTCCCAGGGAGCTCTCTCTCCACACGGGAGCCTGCTTCCTCACTGGGACACAGGTGTAGATCGGAGCCAGGAGCGACAGCCCTGAAGTCTCAGGGGCCTCCTGAGCCTTCCTGAGATGGGAGAGGGAACGGCTCTCCATCACTCAGAAACACCTTGACTGCCGCAGCCAGCGAAAGGGCAGAGCTGCTGCCTCCAACGCTGATTTCCACACAGCGGCTGCCTTCCTCCATCCACCAGGGAGCCCACTGAGTTGCCGTAGCAACAGAGGACGGCGCCAGAGTCCAAATAGGGATGACTGCATCTCCCAGCACATCTTCTGGGGAGGGCGAGAAGGAGGGGGGCCGGTCCACAGTCGTGCCCTGGCTCTGTCTGTCTCTGGTCTGTCCTGGTGTCTAAGCAAAGCACCTCCTCTGCCCCTCACCCCCACATCCCTTGAACATCGGAGGAAGACCTCGCTTCAGAGCCTTCTCCTCTGTGTTCTCTCTCCTGCTGTGGAAGGCAAGGGGAGGGATGGCCTCATCTTTGTATCCTGTTCAGGCCCGCAAATTGGCCAGAAGAACAAAGGACAAGGGCTCTCTGATGGCTCACGGCTCTCAAGACGGCCTTAAGAATGTTTTCTTTTTAGGGCTTCCCTGGTGGCACAGTGGTTGAGAATCCACCTGCCAGTGCAGGGGACAGGGGCTCGAGCCCTGGTCCGGGAAGGTTCCACATGCCGCGGAGCGGCTAGGCCCGTGCACCACAACTACTGAGCCCACGAGCCACAACTACTGAAGCCCACACGCCTAGAGCCCATGCTCTGCAACATGAGAAGGCACCGCAACGAAGAGTAACCCCCACTCGCCACAACTAGAGAAAGCCCGTGCGCAGCAACGAAGACCCAACGCAGACAAAAATTAAATAAATAAAAAATTAAATTAATAAAAAAAGAATGTTTTCTTTTTAAATACCACATTGTTAGTCTAACTGGTCACGTCCTGGAGTTTTTGAGGCTCTGTTGGCTGCCTTTTTGGTATCCGTAAAGAAGCAAAACCTGGCTTTTACTCCCCAGAAACTAAATGCCCTTTGGGGAAGCTGCTGAGAAGCAGTTTGTGTCATTTGTCAGAAGAATGACAATAGTATCTACCACTCACTGAGTGTGTGACATGCATCACTTCTCTCAATCCTCACAACTGCCCTGGAGAAAAGGTATTATAGTCCCTCTTTACATGTAAGGAAACTGAGGCTCCCTCGTTCCTGGGGTCACACAGCTGCTAAGGGGCCAAACTGCGATCCAAACACTGCACTTTCAGATGCTGAAACCCAAGCCATTGGCCACTGCTCTATACTGGGAAGTACCAGCAGCTACAAAACATGACTACAGTGAGCTTCCCCAGCCCCAGCCAGCCCTCTTGGGTCCTCACGTGGCCCCATCCTGACCACAGTGGCCAGCACTTGTTGGCTCAGGCCCCAAGCGGCATCACCCCCACAGGGATCTGACAGCAACTCGCTCAGAGTGGGAACAAAGGCAGCTTTTTCAGCCCCTTCTTTAGAAACCTTCTCTCCACGCCGCAGAAGCAGCTTCTCGGATTGGCTGTTACCATGGCAACTGGCTGCTGATCTCTGTCCAAATATGTCAGCCCAGAACTGCAGTGCCTCCGTGTCCATTTCCTGCCCAAGCTTCCCAGCCTGCCAGCCCAGCCCCTCTGACCTCCAGGCAGCTTTGAATGCCTAGGCTTTCTAATTACAGCTGCCTTTCAGTTCCCTAGTCTTGTTGGAAAACCTTTGTAATCTGCATTGAACTTCTCTTCCCAAGAGCCCATTTATCATACCCAGCCTCCGGCTCTTTATCTGGGGTTTATGAAGCACTGATTGTGTTATCCAGCCTTGCCCCCATCATATGTACTCAACCGACTTGCAGAGAGCTTGGACACACAAATTTCAAACATCTGGCACTTAGTGTCTGGCACCAAGATCTTTCCGCTGCAACCGTGACTTTGTATGCGGTCTACAGTGGCCTGATTTCAAGCCTGATTTCTTCATTCATTCATTCATTTATTCTTTCAATGACTCATGAGCACCTACTACATTCCAAGCACTAGGGACACCATGTTAAACAAGACAGAATGGAAAGTTACATTTCCCCAGGGAAGAGGGGTGATAAAGTAAACAGGTAAACAAACAAATAAATATAATTTGCGTTATCTGTAAGTATGGTGCAGATAAAGGAGCTGAGGGGCTCCGATCCTAGGCTGGACATTTTCCTCTGTCCTCATCTAAGTTCCCCACTTGCACAGGGAGGGGCAAACCAGATGAGGGGTGAGTAGATGGTGCTTGGTGTCCAGTGGGCACTTTTGGATGCAAGTGGCAAAGACCAAACTTAGGGAGAAGTGTTCTTTAGGCAGTGATGCAGCTGGGGATCTGAGGTCTGAAAGCCATCAGGACTCCATCCCCATCTCTTGTCCCTCTCAGGACATCAGCAACCTTCCTTCCCCTTGCAGTGGCTTTTCCCACAAGACGGGAAGTGTGGCTGCTGACAGATCCTATGAGTTTTACTTTTCACAGCCTCAGTCATGGAAGACAGCCTGACCTCAAGCAGTCTCCCATTCCCAGACCAAAACACCAAGGGGAGAGACTCATCACCCCAGGTTGGAGGATCCCAGGCCTGGGCTAACCAGTCAAGGCCAAGGATGGGATCAGGGTACTAATAAGGAGACTCCCAAGTTCCCAGTTAGTGCTCTGTGCTCTGGGGGAAGGCAGACCATCCCAGGGTCTAGACCACCCCTACAAAGTGAGACCCATCGTGGTGTGTGCCCCCTGCCACACCCCCACCCTCACCTCACCCCACCCCTACTCCTGCTTTCATACCTTAATGGTCTAACTTCTGTTTCAGAGAGGCAGCTTTGTGGCCTGTGCCCCAGTTCAGTCCCAGTTCTTAAGGTCACCCTATGCTCTGGGGTCTTCTCTGCCCACCTCACCTGTGTCACCCTCATGTGGAATCCTAACCACTCCATGCATAAGTCCAGGTCACCATCAACACTGGGCAGGTACAGCAGGTTTTACTGAAGGTCTGGAGGTGACAGAGGGCAAACACCCCATAGCTCAGAACAAGACCAACTTGTGGTCCAATTCTCACCATCTTCTATCCTTAGAGCTGAGACCCGAGGGTCTTATCTGGTTTCCCTCCATCCTGACCTCACACCCCACCCCCAACTCACAGCAGGCGCCAGGAAATTCCTTATTACGTTCTACTGCAGAGGTATTCACCTGTCTGTCTCCACTCAAATCAGGTTCCCGTGCCAACACTGGCATATCCTAAAAACACATTAAGGTGCTTTGCTCAACTAAAGAATCTTCATGCTGAGCCAACAAAGGACAGGAGAAACTTTGGAACTATAGTCACTGGTTTAACTTATCCACTCGCAAATGCTTAGGGCTCCCATTCCCAAGGACCAGAACCAGGACAGGAGGTGGGGGCAGAGGGGTTCATGCACAGACTCTGATTTGGGCCCAGGATAAAGTGGAGTCTTCCTCGATGCGGAACTCTTGTAAGGCTGACCGGGAAAACTTACACACAGTGTATTCCACCACGCCTACTTTGAGGTTAGATGGGGTTGTGTGTTTGGATCCCTGAGACTTCCTCCGAGGGAGGGGCTAGCATGTCACACACTACCCAACACCCAGAAGGGGACACAGAGGAAGAACAAGTGGCTCCCAGACTGCAGAGGTCAGGGATGCTTCAGCAAGGGATACAAGATCCCATTCAGGGAAGAGAAATAGTAATATGGCTCTGTTACCGAGCCTAATGCCCCAGAATCTTACTTCTGTCCCTCCCTCGAACAGAAACCAATTACTCTTATCTAAGTTTCAGGAGGAAGCTACAAACAGAAAAAAACAACTGGTTAGAACCAACTAGGCCCAAGATGGTGGAAGATTTGACTTCCAATAGACCTTGAGCCTCATTATAGTCTCATTGTAATACATTAGCATGCTAAATGACACACCCACCAGCGCCATGACAGTCGACAATTGCCATGATAACAACTGGAAAAGCCCATACAAGGACCAAAAAGGAGAGTTGGATTTCTGGGTCCAAACCACACCCCCGTTCTTGGATAACTCACGAATATTCCCCCCATTCTTTCCAATTTCCTCCCTTTTACCTCGAGCCTCCTATATATTTGATGTCTCCACCCGAACTGGGTTGAGAAGTTGATTTGCGAACTAGGTTCCTGCTTCTCCATTCTTTGGCTGTTGAATAAAGCTTGTGCTTTTCCAGTCTCAGCATCAGTTTTGTATTGGCTGTGCAAATCTGATTGGAAAAAGAACCTCCCTGGCAGAGACAGGGGTCTTGGTCTGGGCTAGGACCCCAGCACGACTGCAGTCAACCAATTCAGTAACAGATCCTCTCTCCCATGGTCAGTTACATTACTTTCCAGCTGAAAAAGTTTAAGTCCGTGCCTGCATTTCCAGTGCCTGCTCTTTTCACTCAGTGCCATGGGGCTCAGCAAATGCTAGACTCCTAATGGGGTGCCTCCTCCACAGCTCCCTATTGGATTTGTGAAGATTCAAAGATGACAGTCATCTGGGAAGCTGTGCCCTGACATGTTTCCAGCTGCCTGAAGCTATCTCTGTGAACAATCAGAGCCCTCCCTGAGACCTCAGAAAAACCTGTGCAGAGGTAGACTGCCCACAAAGAGGACTCATGCCTTCTAGTGCCTTGACTTAGAGGCTATTTTTAATCTTCTGGAAGGATGAGGGACAGGGATGGGGAAACCAGCTGCTCGTTCTACTTCTGTCCTCTTCTCCCCCGGAGAGTTCATATGAGGAGAGCTACCAAGATCTTGGTGCTCCTTCTTTAGAAGGCTGGTTCCTTCTCATTAACTCAGATTTCCTGAAGCCTGGTCCTATTATGGACTCCTCCTGACTTCGTGGTCTGAGCAAACTGCAGGTGGTTTTTGCAAATGCATTTGACTTTGAATCTAGGGGCTACGCTACATGGCCTTGAGATCACTTTCCCTCCTTACAGGAGGGAAGAGCACGTTAGTGACATGGCCAGGAACCAGGTAACTTGGGTGATCTGGTCTTGGCTCTGAGGAAGACTGACTGTGAGCAGGACACTTGCATCTTGGCACCTTGGTTTGCTCACGTCAAATGCATGGCTTGATAGTTTTCTGAACCATAGTCACTCATCTCCACTTTCATATTTTTGTCACTCCTGTGTATTACCTGTCTTATTACATACTTAATCTTTTTTTGAAAATTCATTAATCTTTATAACTTGGCTCCATGCTAAGCAATACATCCATGAAATCACATATTTACGGTGCTAGTTTTATTTTTTCGACTATGTGCTAAAACAAATATTTATTTTTAACCACACTCATCTGTATAATCCCTGAAACCATCCTGACTACCATACATGTGGACCACCCTTTGGAAACACTGGATTAGAGCATCACTTCAGCTCCCAATGTTTTCACACCTACTGTGAAATTCCAATAATCCCAAAAAGGAGAAGCAATTTCAGAAAAAAAAAATTAATCCCCAGCCAACAGCCAGCATGACCCTTGAAACAAAATTGCTGTGTTTTGACAGCTTTTCCTCTCCCATCACAGTTTACAGCACCCAACACTGACTCCAATTTCCTGAGCTTGAGGAGTCTACTGGGCCCTAGCCGCTGCACTTCTCTTGGAGTTCCATGTGGTCACTGAAGGCCTCAGTCCCAAACTGCCCCAGACGTGGCCCTGTGTCAGGTGGTGGGATTGCTGTGGCCCAGGGGGAAATGGCCTTCCCTTCCCACCTCAAGTGACTGCAGGGTTGGCCTTTCATCCTAAGCAAGCAATCCCAAGGTTAGAGCAAGTCTTTGTTGGGTTGGCATCCTCATGTGATGCCCTTCACACCCTCAGTGTTTCCTGGAACTCTTTGGATGACACATCGAGAGATTCACGGGGATCCTTGGCTTGGAACTCTCTTCTCTGGTAAGAAATTGGCAAGCGGGGGAAAGAAGAGCTGGGTAGCCAAGAGAGGGGCAACACAAGATGTTTCCCTGGCGAAAGAAGTCGTTCCTGACACATGCACAGCGAGACAAAAGCTGAACAAATCATCAGCCGAATCATCAAGGTTGATCTTTCTCTTCCTTAGGGGTTCCCAAATCTGGCTGGTCATCAGAATCATTTGAAGGGCTTTAAAAAATAAAGTAAAAATAGGGCTTCCCTGGTGGCGCAGTGGTTGACAGTCCGCCTGCCGATGCAGGGGACGCGGGTTCGTGCCCCGGTCCAGGAAGATCCCACATGCCGGGGAGTGGCTGGGCCCATGAGCCATGGCTGCTGAGCCTGCGTGTCCGGAGCCTGTGCTCCGCAACGGGAGAGGCCACAGCAGTGAGAGGCCTGCGTACCGCAAAAAAATAAAAATAAAAGTTAAACGCTCTTACACAGCAATTATCCTCCTAGGTATTTACCTATGATAAATGAAAACATATTTATAGCAGCTTTATACATAATAGCCAAAAACAATCCTAAAAGTCCTCTCAGTAGGTGAAGAGAGAACATATGGTGGATACTACTCAGCAATAAAAAGGAATGAACTGTTGATGTGATCCATACAACAACATGGATGGATCTGGAAAACACTATGAGAAGCAAAAGAAACCAGATCCAAAAAAGTGAATCCTGTATGATTCTGCTGATATTCAAGAATGGGCAAAACTCACCTATGGTGACAGAAATCAGGACACTGGTGGTCTATGCAGGGTGGGGATTGATTTAACTTTCTGGGGCCATGGAAATGTTCTATATACATTTGTCAAAACTCATCCAATTGGGCTTCCCTGGTGGCGCAGTGGTAGAGAGTCCGCCTGCTGATGCAGGGGACACGGGTTCGTGCCCCAGTCCGGGAAGATCCCCCATGCCGCGGAGCGGCTGGGCCTGTGAGCCATGGCCGCTGAGCCTGCGTGTCCGGAGCCTGTGCTCCGCAACGGGAGAGGCCACAACAGTGAGAGGCCCGCGTACAGCAAAACAAAACAAAACAAAACAAAACAAAACAAAAAAACCCTCATCCAATTATACTCTGAAAATCTGTGTAATTCGCTGTAGATAAATTTTACCTGAATTTCAAAACAAAACTAAAAAATATATCCTCTGATCCCATCCCATTCCTACTGAATCAGAATCTCCAGAGGCAGAATCTGGAAATTTATATGTTAAAAAACTCCCCAGGTGATTCTGCTACACAGCCAGATTTGGGAACCTGCGGCTCTAGGAGCTTTGGCTGACTCTCTCATTGTTTACCAGATCTGAGGAAGTTCTAGGGCTGTTACTAGAAAGAAAGACTAGCTATGATAATAGCATATTGCTTACTGAGCACTTATTATGTTCTCAAATTCTTCCAATAACCCAGCAAAGCAGGTATCATTTTACAGATTAAAAACAACTGAGAGCAAGAAACTTGCTCAAATCACACAGCTGATAAGTAGCAAAACCACTTAGCCCAAAGTCTTCTTTACTACAGGTACCTCATTCTCCCCACCATTCATTCATTCATTCAAACAATCAAAAACAAGTAAGTATTGTGTACCTTCCCAGAGCCAGCCCATCTGCTGGGCATGATGTTGTACCAACCTCCCTGAGAAGTCTCTAAGGAGGAGTAATGGGTGAGCGACATGGAGTCTGTAAGGCAGCATTTCCCTTTGCTTTGAAGAACTTGAGGAGGAAAAGGGATCCCAGGCCTCTTTTGATTTTAATTATTCAGGTGGTTTGGGGAAAGGCAGGAGGTTTATGGTTATATAAGCATTGCTAAAGGAAGCCTCTCTGTTGCTTACTTTGGGAACTCTCCAGAAGCTAACACCAATAGCAGGTCATGATAAAAATGGGTTAAAACCATTATCGGATTATGAATAATTCACGAGGTACCCCCTGTTACCCATTACATTTTGTTCTACATAATTGCCTTCTGGAAGTCTGCTCCCAGTGAAGGGAATTGGGAGTATGCATGAAATTGAATATTTCTGCCTTTGACAAATAAATTTAAACAAAATTGTGAATTAGTTTCAGTCCACTGCTGCCTATCCCCTTTGAGTTGATAAGACTGGCCTTGTACCCCAGCAAAATAACTGAGCAAGGAGGAAAGGGTCTAGCTTCTTTGAAGGGGAAGTCAGCCCCAGCTCCTATTCATGGCAGGCAGTGTCCCAAGGGTTCTAAGTATTGTGGAGGATTCAGGGTGGGATGGGGAGCTCTAGGTCTGGGGAGAATCAGAGCCAAACCACAAAATGAACTCTGGATGGTATGATGCAAAGATGGGAATGACCAGAAAAATAAGAGTAATCTTTTTTTAAAAATTGAGATGTAATTCATCCTTTTAAAGTACACAAGTCACTGTACACCAGCCTCTGGCAACCATTAACCTACTTTCTATCTCTGTAGATTTGCCTGTTCCAGACATTTCATATAGATGGAATCACGTGACATGTGGCCTTTAGTGACAAGTTCCTTTAACTTAGCATAATATTTTCAAAGTTCATCCATGTTGTAGCATGTATCAGTACTTCATTCCTTTTTATTGCTGAATAATATTCCATTGTACAGATATGCTATATTTTGCTTATCCACTCATCAATTAATGGAAATTGGTTTGTTTCTCCTTTTTGGCTATTATGAATAATGCTACTATGAACATTCACGTACAGGATTTTGTGCAAACGTATGTTTTCAATTCTCTTCATTACATACATAGGAGTAGAATTGCTGGGTCATAAGGTAACATATGTTCAATTTTTTGAGGAAGTGTCAAACTGTTTTCCACTGTGGCTGCACCATTTTACGTTATTCCCCCCAGCAGCGTACAAGGGTTCTGCCCTTTTCTAGCACTACCTTTCTTTCTCTAGCAATACCCTTACTTTATCTTCCTGGTCAAAATGTTATCTATTCTATGTACCAGTCACAGCTTATCTGAAAACCTAATCTACATTACTGGCTTCATGTGTCATCCCTCTGAACAACACATTTACAGTTTAAGAAAAGCTTCCCGGAGATACAATAATACATTATTCAGGACACGTCCAAATTCAAAACATCTGAAGCAGAAAGAGGATTTATTTGTTTATGTAGCTGGGAAGATAGCAGAGCAGCTTTCAGACTCTAAGGGGGAGTTACAGGAACCAAAGCTTCAGCTTCATGGTGAATCAGTAAATCTCTCTCTCTCTCTCTCTGTTTCATCACCCCCACCTTTCTGAGCCTCCCTTTTGTTTCTTTGGTTCCCTCCTTCCGTGATACTCTCTCCATATCTCATCTCTGTAGCCTCAGCTTGGCCTCATTCCACATCAGGTTCTTTCCATGTACAAGAATGATGGCTGCCAGCAGTTCAGACTTACAGCCTCCCAGCTTAGTGGCCCCCAGGGATAGTTTTAGATCTGGGGACAGGGACCCTCTCTCTCCCATCATCATGTGTCATGCCCATCTGGATCAATCACGTGTGTAGGAAAATGAAGGTTAATGTTTGGTCTACACTAGCGACCACACCTACATCTGTGGCCAGATCAGAAGAAGGGGTATAAGCGGACTAGGGTAGGTGGTGAGAGGGACATGCTGAGCAGCCAAAAATAATCACTGCCAAAGACCTTAATTCAAAGGGGAGGAGCTAGTGTTAGAAATTTCTGACATCATGGACATTCCAAAATCATAGGCAAATAGAAGGCCATTGTGGGGCAGAACAACAACCCCAGAGCTTATTCTGTCTGTGTCTGGAGCCAGCCCTGGTCTGGACAGTCTCCTGGGGTAACAGAGGACACCGAGTCCCTGGAAAGCCAACAGGCACTTTTCAAATTATAGGGTAACACACATCACCGCAGCACACGTGGGGACTGGAGCAGACCCACCACCTAACTTGATTACTGCCTCCTTAGTTATTTAATTCTGTTGCATTTTTCCAAATGAGTGGAACGGAATCTTTTTTAGAAAATGGAGGAACAACTTCAGTAATTGAAAGCATTTTCTATTTTACTCTCGGTGGGTTCCAAAATCTGAAAAGGACTCTCAA
The DNA here is from genome assembly GCF_964341445.2 of Mesoplodon mirus. NCBI lineage: Eukaryota > Metazoa > Chordata > Mammalia > Artiodactyla > Ziphiidae > Mesoplodon > Mesoplodon mirus. The sequence goes on from NC_138980.1 coordinate 65,273,587, forward strand.
GGGACTTCCAAAACTTCTCAAATAAGGTTAAATGGCTATTAGGACCCACACATTCAAGAGACAAAATGAGCTGAATCCTTAGATGTTAGAACTGGAAGACCCTGTGGGGACCACCTAGTACCCCCACTCATTTTACACAGGGAGCAATTGAGCCCCAGGGATGGAAGAGGCCTATCTGGTCACGCAGATAAGAAGTGGCAGAGCTACTAAATCCAGATCTCCCAGTGCACGCCCGTTCTTCTTGACCAGGCCTCTTCTTGTCTGTACTCTCCCCTATGAGCACAAACTTAAATTAAAAAAAAAAAAGTAAATACAGCTCCAGATACATAGTAAGGGCATAAGAAAGAGGTGCTGAATGGTTGCAAAGACTTTCCAGTTTAATTCACTCTTTGGGCATTGCAGGAACCCAACCTATGCCTGGGGGAGGATTTCTTGCTGAAATCAGCACTGCGGGCACCCTAATCCAGCTGTGAGTCACAAACTGCACAGAAAGCATTTTAACGAGATTTTTCTGAGTGAGAGAGGAGAGTCTTTAAGTGTGAGGAAGGGAAAGAGGTGCAGACATTTTTGAAACTGCAATAAACAGCTGAAATCAACAGACTCCAGCTGGGTACTTACCCTGTATAATGTCCTGTGGGCAGAACAAAGATATTTCAGACACAATTCTCTCCTTGCACATTTAGAGTCCAGTCTCCCAGGAGAGAAGACATGCTTCTGGGACATGTTTTGGAGTGTGTGTGTGTGTGCGTGTATGCTCACACACATGAATTTGTAAGAGCTCTTAGTTCCTGTCTGTCCCAGAAGCTGCAAATATTTCTCTTCTGCTTTCATTTGTCTTTTAACTTGCTTTTCTCTTCTGAAGTATTTCATTTTCATACATGATCATATCCATCAGTCATTTCTTTTGTGTTGCCTAAGCTTTTGTGTCATAACTCAGTATCCTTCTCTACTTCAGTTTTCTTCTAATTTTTTTATAAATTTATTTATTTATTTTTAATTTTGGCTGTGTTGGGTCTTCGTGGCTGCACACAGGCTTCCTCTAGTTGAGGCGAATGGGGGCTACTCTTCTTCTCCCTTCACAGAGCAAACATCCCACATACATGGATGGAGACGAATGCGGGGTGACTGGGGATGTGGATTATCACCATTAACAGCAGCTAAGCACAATGCTCTGCTAGCCCCAACTCTTTTTCTAGACCTAACCTGAGAGCATGTCTGGTCTCTCTAATTCACCTAGTTAGCACCTGCCTTCTCACAGATATAGCTTTCCCATCCTTGTTCCAAATATCTCCTCCTTGGGAACCCAACAGCTCTCCCTCTGTCCCAGAGGAACGAGACCTGCCTGTGCTTTTTTTTTTTTTTTTTTTTTTGCGGTACGTGGGCCTCTCACTCTTGTGGCCTCTCCCGTTGCGGAGCACAGGCTCCGGGTGCGCAGGCTCAGCGGCCATGGCTCACGGGCCCAGCCGCTCCGCGGCATGTGGGATCTTCCTGGACCGGGGCACGAACTCGCGTCCCCTACATAGGCAAGCGGACTCTCAACCACTGCGCCACCAGGGAAGCCCTTTTTTTTTTTTTTTTTTTTAATGAGGCTATTGAATGTTTTCTGAGGGGTGAGGTCTCCTGATTTAAATATTTCCCTCAGGGCTTTTTAAAAATTATTTATTTATTTATTTATTTACTTGGTCGTGCCGGGTCTTAGCTGCCGCAGTCAGGCTCCTTATTTACGGCTCACTGTCTTCTTAGTTGCGGTGTGTGGGCTCCTTAGTTGCAGCAGGCAAACTCATAGTTGCAGCACGCATGTGGGATTTAGTTCCCAGACCAGGGATTGAACCCGGGCCCCCTGCATTGGGAGCGCAGAGTCCTAACCACTGCACCACCAGGGAAGTCCCAACCTGCCTATGCTTTTGCATTATAGATGACCTAGTATTCTTAGGGAAGCAGTGCCTTCTGCACTTTAGATCAAGGAAGGAGTGAGTCTGTGTTCTCGAGAGGATTCTTTTCCCTCTAACCTTCAAACTGGAATTCACCAGTAAGAGGTTTTTGTTGTCAAGGGTGGGGAGGGGGACAATATGGCAGCCTTCAAATCACGCATCTCAGTCTTTTAACAAGCAACTCCATGGTTAGAAAAATTTTAAGGACATAGCAAAGATTTAATGGCAAGGGTGTGCATTATATTTCTTTAATTGAAATACAGTTGATTTACAATATTGTGTTAGTTTCAGGTCTACAGCATAGTGATTCATTTTTGCTGTTGTATTTGTTTTGCAGATTATATTGCATTACAGGTTATTACAAGATAGTGGGTATAATTCCCTGTGCTATACAGCAGGGGTCCCCAACTCCTAGACCACCGAGCGGTAGCAGTTTGTGGTCTGTTAGGAACTGGGCTGCACAACAGGAGGTGAGTGGCGGGAAGCTTCATCTGCCGCTCCCCGTCGCTCACATTACCACCTGAACCATCCCCCCACCCCATCCATGGAAAAATTGTCTTCCACGAAACCCATCCCTGGTGCCAAAAAGGTTGGGGACTGCTGCTATACAGTAAATCCTTGCTGCTTATCTATTTTATGTATAGTAGTTTTTATCTGTTAATCCCATACTAATAATTTGTCCCACCCCAACCCCCCTCTTCCCTTCGGTAACTATAAGTTTGCTTTCTATGTCTGTGAGTCTGTTTCTGTTTTGTATATAGATTCATTTGGACATAGATCTATTTTTTAGGTTCCACATATAAGTGATATTATATAGTATTTGTCTTTCTCTGTCTGACTTATTTCACCAAGCATAGTATTCTCTAGGTCAAGGATGCCCGTTATAACATAGTTTATAATAGTGAAAAATTGGCAAGAGCCTAAAGGCTCAAGAGTAAGGGGATTCACACACCTATGGTCAATTAATCTTCAACAAAGGAGGCAAGAATATACAATGGGGAAAATACAGTCTTCTCAGCAAGTGGTGTTGGGAAAGCTGAACAGCTGCGTGCAAATCAATGAAGTGAGAACAAACCCTCACACCGTACACAAAAATAAACTCAAAATGGCTTAAAGACTTAACTATAAGACATAACAACATAAAACTCCTAGAAGAGAACATATGCAAAACATTCTCTGACATAAATCGTACCAATGTTTTCTTAGGTCAGTCTCCCAAGGCAATAGAAATAAAAGCAAAAATAAACAAATGGGACCTAATAAAACTTTATAAGCTTTTGCATAGCAAAGGAAACCATAAATAAAGCGAAAAGACAACCCATAGAATGGGAGAATATACTTGCAAATGATGCGACCGACAAGGGTTTAATTTCCAAAATATACAAACAGCTCACACACTCAATGACAAAAAAACAAACAACCCAATCAAAAAATGGGCAGAAGACATTTCTGCCCTAAATAAACATTTCTGCAAAGAAGACATACAGATGGCCAATAGACATATGAAAAGATGCTCATCATTGCTAATTATTAGAGAAATGCAAATTAAAACTACAATGAGTTACCCTCACACTGGTCAGAACAGCCATCATTAGAAAGTCTGCAAATAACAAATGCTGGAGAGGGTGTGGAGAAAAGGGAACCCTCCTACCCTGTTGGTGGGAATGTAAGTTGGTGCAGTCACTATGGAAAACAGTATGGTGGTTCCTCAAAAAACTAAAAACAGAGATGCCATATGATCCAGCAATCCCATTCCTGGACATACATCCAGAGAAAATATACATGCACCCCTGTGTTCATAGCAGCACTATTTACAATAGCCAAGACAAGGAAACAACCTAAATGTCCATCACCAGAGGAATGGATAAAGAAGATGTGGCACATATATACAATGGAATATTACTCAGCCATAAAAAGAACAAAGTAATGCCATTTGCAGCAACATAGATGAAACTAGAGATTATCATACTAAGTGAAGTAAGTCAGAAAGAGAAAGACAAATCCATAGGATATTACTTATATGTGGAATCTAAAATACAACACAAAAGAACATATCTATGAAACAGAAACAGACTCACAGACATCGAGAACAGACTTGTGGTTGCCAAGGTGGTGGTGGAGGGGGAGCCTGGGGAAGGGAAGGATTGGGAGTTTGGGATTAGCAGATGCAAACTATTATATATAGGATGGATAAACGATAAAGTCCTACTGTATAGCACAGGGGACTATATTCAATATCCTGTGATAAACCATAATGGAAAAGAATATGAAATAGAATACATATATATGTATAACTGAAGCACTTTGCTGTACAGCAGAAATGAACACAACATTGTAAATCAGCTATACCTCAATTAAAAAAAAAGAATATGGGGATTTATTAAATTATGGCACATCCATAAAATAGAACATTATTTATCTTGTAAAACTATGCTGTAGATGAATACTCATAGACATAGACAGATGGGCACAGTACAATAAACTGTTAGAAAAAAATATAATTGTAGTATGATGCCATTTTTGCCAGTATACATACAGATAAATATACAGATAGATATATGTATTTCAGGTGTTAACAGCAGTTGACTTGAAATGGTGGGTATGTTTATTATCTTCATTTTGCCTAAGTGTAGGTTCCACATATCTTCTAGGGGTTACCTTTAGGGATGGTATTGAAGAAAAAGGAACATGAGGAAGATTTCTGGCGTGCTGGGAATGTTCTAAATCAGTGCTGTCCAAAAGAAATATAATGTAAGCTGCATATGTAAATTAAAATTTACAGGTGAAATTAATTTTAAGGATATATTTGTATTTAATATACTATAATATATCCAAAATGTTGTCATTTGGGTATTTAATCACTATAAACAAACTACCAATGACATATGTTCCCTTTTATTGTACTAAGTTGTTGGAAGTGTATTTTACACTCACAGCACATCTCAATTCCAACTAGCCAGACTTGAACTGCTTAGTAGACAGAGTGGCTAGTAGTTACTGTATTGAATAGTGCAAGACTGTATCTTGATTTGAGTGGTGGCTTCATGGATATTTATATAAAAATTCATCATGCTGTACATTTAAGATATAAGCATTGGAGACTTCCCTGGTGGTGCAGTGGTTAAGAATCCGCCTGCCAATGCAGGGGAGCCGGATTCCAGCCCTGGTCCGGGAAGATCCCACATGCAGCGGAGCAACTAAGCCCGTGCGCCACAACTACTGAGCCTGCGCTCTAGAGCCCACGAACCACGACTACTGAAGCCCGCACGCCTAGAGCCCGTGCTCCGCAACAAGAGAAGCCACCGCTGGGGCCTCCCTGGTGGCGCAGTGGTTGAGAGTCCGCCTGCCGATGCAGGGGATGCGGGTTCGTGCCCCGGTCTGGGAGGATCCCATATGCCGCGGAGCGGCTGGGCCCGTGAGCCATGGCCGCTGGGCCTGCGCGTCCGGAGCCTGTGCTCCGCAACGGGAGAGGCCACAACAGTGAGAGGCCCGCATACCGCAAAAAAAAAAAAAAAAAAAAGAGAAGCCACCGCAATGAGAAGCCTGCACACCACAACGAAGAGTAGCCCCCCTCGGCAACTAGAGAAAGCCTGCGTGCAGCAACAAAGACCCAACACAGCCAAAAATAAATAAAATAAATAAAAGACTTGACCTTTAAAAAAAATCTTAAAAAAAAAGGTATAGGACTTCCCTGGTGGCGCAGTGGTTGAGAATCTGCCTGCCAATGCAGGGGACACGGGTTCGAGCCCTGATCTGGGAAGATCCCACATGCTGCGGAGCAGCTGGGCCCGTGAGCCACAACTGCTGTGCCTGCGCGTCTGGAGCCTGTGCTCTGGAACGAGAGGCCGCGACAGTGAGAGGCCTGCGCACCGCGATGAAGAGTGGCCCCCGCTGGCCGCAACTAGAGAAAGCCCTTGCACAGAAACGAAGACCCAACACAGCCAAAAATAAATAAATAAATAAATAAATAAAGGTATAAGCGTTGTATCAATACTTCAATAAAATAAATTTTAAAAAGTTTAAATGAACCTTTAAAAAAGAGGGTTAGGAGACATATCAAGCAAAGAAAAGCATCCTCTGGAGACTCAGCAAAGCTGAGCATCCCTCTCTGGGACCGAGGACACCATTCAGAGTTCCAGGGGCAACCCCCTCAAGTCAGCTGATTTGCCTACACAACAGAGGCTCAGCCCAGGGCCAGGCAGAGCAGGGCGAATCAGCTCCACTAAGAGAAGGAAGAACAGAAACTTGGGGAGAAGGCCCTAATGCTAGTAGGAGTGTGGAGTGAGTCTAAAGGTTTACACACAGTACCTTCTAGCTGTGTTTGCCCCCAGAGATGAAGAGAATGTTCTGGGACTCATGTAGAGAAGAGGCGGGTGAGATCCCAACCCACTGGCCAGGAAGGCTCCCACAGCCACAGCTGACCCGTGCTCCACGCAAGCCTGAGAGAATCTACCTCCATTCTGCTCTGAGCACCACAGGTTAGGCCAGTGTTCCTGAGGTAGGGTACATGCACCCGATAATTTTAGTGGTACGTCAGAAAATTTTTTTAATAGTTATGTATTTATTTAAAATTGTGTGTGTGTGTAAGTACATGCGTGTATAATGGAACATAAAATCCATAACTTCATAGATAACAATTGGTTAGGGTAATGCTAAAGTTTAAAAAATGACCATAGGGAGTCCCCTGGTGGTCCAGCGGTTAGGACTCTGCGCTTCCACTGCAGCGGGGCCCGGGTTCGATCCCTGGTCAGGGAACTGAGATCCCACAAGCTGCATGGAGCAGCCAAGAAATAAAAAAATAAAATAAAATAAAATAAAATAAATGAATAAAATAAAAGGTGACTATAAATAAAAATATTAAGTATGTAACAACACAGATGGTACATGGATATAGCAGCAACAGCAACAAATTATAAAGTGGTAGGCAAATCTTTGAATTTTTGATAAACCACTGTCCCTCCATGAAATGATCCTGGAGACCCAGGCTTTTTGGGGTGGGGCAGGGGGAGGTACTTAAGGGACTGGTCCATGCAGGTGAATCAGGAGGAAAAGAAGAGCAACAGTTAGTTCAGAATCTCTTCAAGAGGCATCAGAAATTGGTTGGTTGGAAGTCAAGAGACCATTTGCTAGAAAAAGCAAGACCTTGAAGGAAACACAGTGCAGCTTTCTCCAAAGGGACTTATATTGTGGTCACAGTAGAGATTCTTCTTCTTTGTTCCCCTGGGGCAAAGGGGAAAGGCCCCCACTCCTCACCCAGGTGGCATCCCAGAGCCATGCACTCCTGGGTCAGCAGATCTCCCAAGGGGGCACTTCTTGTCTGTGGGGTTCACAGGCAAGTGGCTGCCTGCAGGGCTGACCAAGGGCCGGGACAGCTGCCAGGATGAAGGACTGACAGAGAGGAAAGCCGTGGGGAAGTGCACATCTGTGAGTATTGAATTTGTTGAACAAAAAAAGATAATGGACCAGTTCCCTAATTCTGGGTGGCGCTCTCTTTCTTAGGTCTATGAGTAGATCTGTTTTGGGAATTTGTCTTTCCTATCAATATCCTCAAAGTCCTTTCTTTCTTTTCTTTTTACCTGTTTCTGACCAGAATGCTTCCCAACTTGGGTAGAACTACCTTTGGACGCCAGAGCTAAGGGTCAGGGTCCTGCCAGCAGAGCAGGAAGTAAGGGCTTTGTCTGCCCTTGAGTTCCTGGGGGCCACAGGGCCCACGGAAGAGAAGCTGCACACACAGCCATTCAGCAAGCATGTGGTTTTCCCACTATTTCTTTTGGGTCCTTTGAGCCTAAAGCCTTGTGTGTGGCACCTGTGGAGCAGACACAAAGATGTCACCACCTTGTTCTTAATGTACTCAGGCCCTCTGGGAGTAGAGAGGAGCAAAAGCATTAAAAAGGTAGAAGGAAGCCAAGAAGGAGGGATGCCTAGGAGTGCACTGAGGAAGAAACAAGCCAGGCTCACAGAACGGGGCGGGGGTGTGTGAATTATAACCCTCCTCAGAGCTCCCAGCCATATGGATGGGCCCATGATGGTAATAATTGTTTCTATTTATGGACAGCTGACAACGTGCCAGGACTGCGCTGAGCTCTCTCCATGTGTTACCCCACTTAGCAGAGTGGCTGAGAACACATTCTCTGGAGTTATTCAGTCAGCACATTTTATTAAGAGCCTACTACGTGCCACGTGCTGTTCTAGGTATTGGAGAAACAGCAGTGCCAAGTCCAAGTCCCTACTCTAAGAAGTTACCTAAGCCAGAGGCTTCACTTGGACCAGATTTAGGTTTTAAACCTACCCTTCATTAGATGATCGACCAGTAGCCCCTGTGGGCCTTAGTTTCTCCAGCTACGAAATTTAAAAAGAATTTACCTTAAAGGTTTGTGTGAGGATTAAATGAAACAAAACGTGTCAAGTTCTTAGAGCAGTGCACAGGACCCAGTAAAGGCTCAATAAATACTGGCCGTTATTTGTAATGCTTCAGGTAGGTACCCTTATTGTCCCCATTCTTTTTTTTTTTTTTTTTTTGCTGTGGTAGTAAAATATACATAACATAAAATTTATCATTTTTACCATTTTAGAGTATATAGTTCAATGGCATTAAGTACATTCACGTTGGTGGGCAACCATCACCACCATCCATATCCAGAATTTTTTCCACCTTCCCAAACTGAAATTCCATACCCATTAAAAATAACTCTCCATTTCTCCCTTCCTCTGGTCCCTGGCAACCACCATACTACTTTCTATGAATTTAACTACTGTTAAGCACCTAATATAAATGGAATCATACAATATTTATCCTTTTGTGACTGGCTTATTTCACTTAGCATAATATCCTCAAGGATCATCCATGATGTAGCATGTGTCAGAATTTCCTTCCCTTTTTTTTTCTATTTTTTTACACATCTTTATTGGAGTATAATTGCTTTACATTGTTGTGTTAGTTTCTGCTGTATAACAAAGTGAATCACCTATACATATACATATATCCCCATATCCTCTCCCTCTTGCCTCTCCCTCCACCCTCCCTATCCCACCCCTCTAGGTGGACACAAAGCACTGAGCTGATCTCCCTGTGCTATGCGGCTGCTTCCCACTAGCTATCTATTTTACATTTGGTAGTGTATATATGTCCATGCCACTCTCTCACTTCGTCCCAGCTTACCCTTGCCCCTCCCCGTGTCAAGTCCATTCTCTACGTCTGCGTCTTTATTCCTGTCCTGCCCCCAGGTTCTTCATGACCTTTTTTTTTTTTTTTTTTTTAGAATCCATATATATGTGTTAGCCTAGGGTATTTGTTTTGCTCTTTCTGACTTACTTCACTCTATATGACAGACCTTAGGTCCATCCACCTCACTTACAAATAACTCAATTTCATTTCCTTTTATGGCTGAGTAATATTCCATTGTATATATGTGCCACATCTTCTTTATCCATTCATATGCCAGTGGACACTTAGGTTGCTTCCATGTCCTGGTTATTGTAAATAGTGCTGCAATGAACATTGTGCTACATGACTCTTTTTGAATTATGGTTTTCTCAGGGTATATGCCCAGTAGTGGGATTGCTGGGTCATATGGTAGTTCTATTTGTAGTGTTTTAAGGAACCTCCATACTGTTCTCCATAGTGGTTGTATCAATTTACATTCCCACCAACAGTGCAAGAGGGTTCCCTTTTCTCTACACCCTCTCCAGCATTTATTGTTTCCAGATTTTTTGATGATGGCCATTCTGACTGGTGTGAGGTGATACCTCATCGTATTTTTGATTTGCATTTCTCTAATGATTAGTGATGTTGAGCATCCTTTCATGTGTTTGTTGGCAACCTGTATATCTTCTTTGGAGAAATGTATATTTAGGTCTTCTGCCCATTTTTGGATTGAGTTGTTTGTTTTTTGATATTGAGCTGCATGGGCTGCTTATATATTTTGGAGATTAATCTTTTGTCAGTTGCTTCATTTGCAAATATTTTCTCCCATTCTGAGGGCTGTCTTTTCGTCTTGCTTATGGTTTCCTTTGCTGTGCAAAAGCTTTTAAGTTTCATTATGTCCCATTTATTTATTTTTGTTATTTCCATTTCTCTAGGAGGTTGGTCAAAAAAGATCTTGCTGTGATTTATGTCAGAGTGTTCTGCATATATTTTCCTCTAAGACTTTTATGGTGTCTGGTCTTACATTTAGGTCTTTAATCCATTTTGAGTTTATTTTGGTGTATGGTGTTAGGGAGTGTTCTAATTTCATTCTTTTACATGTAGCTGTCCAGTTTTCCCAGCACCACTTATTGAAGAGGCTGTCTTTTCTCCATTGTATACTCTTGCCTCCTTTATCAAAGATAAGGTGACCATATGTGCATGGGTTTATGGCTTTCTACCCTGTCCCATTGATCTATATTTCTGGTTTTGTGCCAGTACCATACTGTCTTGATTACTGTAGCTTTGTAGTATAAAGTCAGGGAGCCTGATTCCTCCAGCTCCGTTTTTCGTTCTCAAGATTGCTTTGGCTATTCGGGGTCTTTTGTGTTTCTATACAAACTGTGAAATTTTTTTGTTCTAGTTCTGTGAAGAATACCATTGGTAGCTTGATAGGGATTGCGCTGACTGCTTTGGGTAGTACAGTCATTTTCACAATGCTGATTCTTCCAATCCAAGAATATGGTATATCTCTCCATCTGTTTGTATTATCTTTAATTTCTTTCATCAGTGTCCTATAGTTTTATGCATACAGGTCTTTTTCTTCTTAGGTAGGTTTATTCCTAGCTGTTTTATTCTTCTTGTTGCAATGGTAAATGGGAGTGTTTCCTTAATTTCTTTTTCAGATTTTTCATCATTAGTGTATAGAAATGCAGGAGATTTCTGTGCATTAATTTTGTATCCTGCTACTTTACCAAATTCATTGATTAGCTCTAGTAGTTTTCTGGTAGCATCTTTAGGATTTTCTATGTATAGCATCATGTCATCTGCAAACACTGACAATTTTACTTCTTCTTTTCCAATTTGGATTCCTTTAATTTCTTTTTTGTCTCTGATTGCTGTGGCTAAAACTTGCAAAACTATGTTGATTAATAGTGGTGAGAGTGGGCAACCTTGTCTTGTTCCTGCTCTTAGTGGAAATGGTTTCAGTTTTTCACCATTGAGAATGATGTTGGCTGTGGGTTTGTCATATATGGCCTTTATTATGTTGAGGTAAGTTCCCTCTATGCACACTTTCTGGAGGGTTTTTATCATAAATCGGTGTTGAATTTTGTCAAAAGCTTTTTCTGAATCTATTGAAATGATCATATGGTTTTTCTCCTTCAGTTTGTTAATATGGTGCATCACGTTGATTCATTTGCATATATTGAAGAGTCCTTGCATTCCTGGGATAAACATCACTTGATCATGGTGTATGATCCTTTTAATGTGCTGTTGGATTCTGTTTGATAGTATTTTGTTGAGGATTTTTGCATCTGTGTTCATCAGTGATATTGGCCTGTAGTTTTTTTTTTGTAACATCTTTGTCTGGTTTTGTTATCAGGGTGATGGTGGCCTCGTAGAATGAGTTTGGGAGTGTTCCTCCCTCTGCTATATTTTGGAAGAGTTTGAGAAGCATAGGTGTTAGCTCTTCTCTAAATGTTTGATAGAATTTGCCTGTGAAGCCATTTGGGCCTGGGCTTTTGTTTGTTGGAAGATTTTTAATCACAGTTTCAATTTCAGTGCTTGTGATTGGTCTGTTCATATTTTCTGTTTCTTCCTGGTTCAGTCTTGGAAGGTTGTGCTTTTCTAAGCATTTGTCCATTTCTTCCAGGTTGTCCATTTTATCAGCATATAGTTGCTTGTAGTAATCTCTCATGATCCTTTGTATTTCTGCAGTGTCATTTGTTACTTCTCCTTTTTTATTTCTAATTCTGTTGATGTGAGTCTTCTCCCTTTTTTTCTTGATGAGTCTGGCTAATGGTTTATCAATTTTGTTTATCTTCTCAAAGAACCAGCTTTTAGTTTTACTGATCTTTGCTATTGTTTCTTTCATTTCTTTTTCATTTATTTCTGATATGATCTTTATGAGTTATTTCCTTCTGCTAACTTTGGGGTTTTTTTGTTCTTCTTTCTCTAATTGCTTTAGGTGTAAGGTTAGGTTGTTTATTTGAAATTTTTCTTGTTTCTTGAGGTAGGATTGTATTGCTATAAACTTCCCTCTTAGAACTGCTTTTGCTGCAACCCATAGGTTTTGGGTTGTTGTGTTTTCATTGTCATTTGTTTCCAGGTATTTTTTGATTTCCTCTTTGATTTCTTCCGTGATCTCTTGGTTATTTAGTAGTGTACTGTTTAGCCTCCATGTGTTGGTATTTTTTAAAGTTTTTTTCCTGTAATTGATATCTAGTCTCATAGCGTTGGGGTAGGAGAAGATACTTGATACGATTTCAATTTTCTTAAATTTACCAAGGCTTGTTTTGTGACCCAAGGTATGATCTATCCTGGAGAATGTTCCATGAGCACTTGAGAAGAAAGTGTATTCTGTTGTTTTTGGATGGAATGTCCTATAAATATCAATCAAGTCCATCTTGTTTAAATGTGTCATTTCCTTATTTATTTTCATTTTGGTTGATCTGTCCATTGGTGAAAGTGTGGTGTTAAAGTCCCCTACTATTATTGTGCTACTGTCGATTTCCCCTTTTATGGCTGTTAGCATTTGCCTTATGTATTGAGGTGCTCCTATGTTGGGGTCATAAATGTTTACAATTGTTATATCTTCTTCTTGGATTGATCCCTTGATCATTATGTAGTGTCCTTCTTTGTCTCTTGTAATAGTGTTTATTTTAAAATCTATTTTGTCTGATATGAGAATTGCTACTCCAGCTTTCTTTTGATTTCCATTTGCATGGAATATCTTTTTCTATCCCCTCACTTCCAGTCTGTATGTGTCCCTAGGTCTGAAATGCGTCTCTTGTAGACAGCATATGTACAGGTCTTGTTTTTGTATCCATTCAGCCAGTCTATGTCTTTTGGTTGGAGCACTTAATCCATTTACATTTAAAGTAATTATTGATATGTATGTTCCTGTTATCATTTTCTTAATTGTTTTGGGTTTGTTATTGTAGGTCTTTTCCTTCTCTTGTGTTTCTTACCTAGAGAAGTTCCTTTAGCATTTGCTGTAAAGCTGGTTTGGTGGTGATGAATTCTCTTAGCTTTTGCTTGTCTGTAAAGGTTTTAATTTCTCTGTCGAACCTGAATGAAATCCTTGCTGGGTAGAGTAATCTTGGTTGTAAGTTTTTCCCTTTCATCACTTTAAATATGTCCTGCCACTCCCTTCTGGCTTGCAGAGTTTCTGCTGAAAGATCAGCTGTTAATCTTATGAGGATTCCCTTGTTGTTGTTGTGTTTTTTACCTTGTATGTTATTTGTTGCTTTTCCCTTGCTGCTTTTAATATTTTTTCTTTATATTTAATTTTTGATTGTTTGATTAATATGTTTTAGTGTGTTTCTCCTTGGATTTATCCTGTATGGGACTCTCTGAGCTTCCTGGACTTGATTGACTATTTCCTTTCCCATATTAGGGAGTTTTCAACTACAATCTCTTCAAATATTTTCTCAGTCCCTTTTTTTTTTTCCCTCTTCTTCTTCTGGGATCCCTATCATTTGAATGTTGTTGTGCTTAATGTTGTCCCAGAGGTCTCTGAGACTGTCCTCAATTCTTTTCATTCTTTTTTCTTTATTCTGCTCTGCAGTAGTTATTTCCACTATTTTATCTTCCAGGTCACTTATCCGTTCTTCTGCCTCAGTTATTCTGCTATTGATTCCGTCTAGAGAATTTTAAATTTCATTTATTGTGTTGTTCACCATTGTTTGTTTGCTCTTTAGTTCTTCGAGGTCCTTGTTAAGCGTTTCTTGTATTTTCTCCATTCTATTTCCAAGATTTTGGATCATCTTTACTATCATTACTCTGAATTCTTTTTCAGGTAGACTGTCTTTTTCCTCTTCATTTGTTAGGTCTGGTGGGTTTTTACCTTGCTCCTTCATCTGCTGCGTATTTCTCTGTCTTCTCATTTTGCTTAACTTACTGTGTTTCGGGTCTCCTTTTTGCAGGCTGCAGGTTCATAGTTCCCATTGTTTTTGGTGTCTGCCCCCAGTGGGTAAGGTTGGTTCAGTGGGTCGTGTAGGCTTCCTGGTGGAGGGGACTGGTGCCTGTGTTCTGGTGGATGAGGCTGGATCTTGTCTTTCTGGTGGGCAGGACTGTGTCCAGTGGTGTGTTTTGGGATGTCTGTGAACTTATTTTGATTTTAGGCAGCCTCTCTGCTAATAGGTGGGGTTGTGTTCCTGTCTTGCTAGTTGTTTGGCATGGGGTGTCCAGCACTGGAGCTTGCTGGGTATTGAGTGCAGCTGGGTCTTAGCGTTGAGACGGAGATCTCTGGGAGAGCTCTCACCGACTGACATTACGTTGGGCCAGGAGGTCTCTGGTGGTCCAATGTCCTGAACTCGGCTCTCCCACCTCAGAGGCTCAGGCCTGACACCTGGCCGGAGCACCAAGACCCTGCCAGCCACACAGCCAGGTACGTGGGGAGTTTCTTGCCTATTGGGAAGTCTGAGGTCTTCTGCCAGTGTTCAGTAAGTGTTCTGTAGGAGCTGTTCCACATGTAGATGTATTTTTGATGTATTTGTGGGGAGGAAGGTGATCTCCACATCTTACTCCTCTGCCATCTTGAATGTCCTCTTCCTCCTTCCTTTTTAAGGTTGAATAATATGCCATTATATGTATATACCATATTTTATCCATGGACACTTGGGTAGTTTCTACCTTTTGACCATTGTGAATAATGCTGCTATGAACATGGGTGAACAACTATCATTTCGAGTCCTTGCATTTGGATATACATCCAGAAGTGGAATTGCTAGTTCATACAGTAATTCCATTTTTAATTTTGTGAGGAACTGCCATACTGCATTTCCACAGCAATGCACCATTTTACATTCCCACCACAAGAGTTCTAATTTCTCCACATCCTCACCAACACTTATTATCAGTTTTCTTTTTTTTTTTTTTGCGGTACGTGGGCCTCTCACTGTTGTGGCCTCTCCGGTTGCGGAGCACAGGCTCCGGACGTGCAGGCTCAGCGGCCATGGCTCACGGGCCCAGCCGCTCCGCGGTATGTGGGATCCTCCTGAACCGGGGCATGAACCCGTGTTCCCTGCATCGGCAGGCGGACTCTCAACCACTGCGCCACCAGGGAAGCCCAGTTTTCTTTTTTTTTATAATAGCCATCCTAATGGGTGTGAGGTGGTATCTCATTGTAGTATTTATTTATTTATTTACGTACTTATTTATTTAGCTGCACTGGGTCTTAGTTGCAGCACGTGGGATCTTCGTTGTGGCATTTGAGCTCTTTAGTTGTGGCATGCGGGCTCTTAGTTGTGGCACACAGGATCTAGTTTCCTGACCAGGGATTGAAGCCAGGGTCCCTGCATTGGGAGCACAGAGTCTTAACCACTGGACCACCAGGGAAGTCCCTTCATTGTGGTTTTTTTTTTTTTTTTTCAGTACGCGGGCCTCTCACCGCTGTGGCCTCTCCCACTGTGGAGCACAGGCTCCGGACGCACAGGCCCAGTGGCCATGGCTCACGAGCCCAGCCACTCCGCAGCACGTGGGATCTTCCCAGCCTGGGGCACGAACCCGCGTCCCCTGCATTGGCAGGCGGATTCTCAACCACTGCGCCACCAGGGAAGCCCATCTCATTGTGATTTTGATTTGCATTTTCCTACTGGTCAGTGATGTTGAACATCTTTTCAGGTACTTCTTGGCTATTTCCATACCTTCCTTGGAGAAACGTTTATCTAAGTCATTTTTGAATTTGAGCTGTTTGTGTTGTTGTTCAGTACAGCAAGGTGTTTTACATGAGTTTAGTCCTTTCTTCCCACAATGCTCCCAGAGCCTCTTCTTAATGCCCCTGCCAGGCACAGACTCAGGCCCCGCCTCCTCTGCTGGCATCCCAAGGCACCTCAGACTGATAAATGAAACCTGCAACAGTAGCTAGACAAGAAATAACCAAATGCAGAAAGGAGGGAGGGGAAGGCCAAGTAAGAGGATAAACAAATAGCCTCCAATTCTCTCAATCTGGTCCTTACTAAATTGGGCACAAAATATCAGTGCCTCAAATCCAAATGTGAAGTGATTCATATGAATTTCACAAAGGGAATGTGTCTTTGCACATTCTAGGAGCATCCTCCCTGCATCCCCTCACAATGGAACAGCAGCAGCAAGGACCAGAAGACATAAGAAAAAGAGGGGCCTGGAAGGATGGTAGGTCCTGTGCAAGCAGTCTTTGGGGAGCAGAAACGTGTCTGGGGGAAGAAGCAGGAAGAGTGATTGCTCCCCCAGCATATTCTCCAGAGGTGGAATTTTAGAACAATAGTGTAATAAGTAAGTTGATGTTAATAAGGCAATTGCAGCCATGATGAAAAATTGTGTAGGGAAGACACGTGAGAGCAAAATCAGGAGACCTCCTAAAATGGCAGCCATCCATGAGCCACTTTTTAAGCATACTTGCTCCTCTGACAGTGACCCCATCGCCATCCCAGGTTCCTTCCCCTAGACATTAGAATAAGACTATAGCTCTTCACCAGGAAACACTACATGCAGGTTCCCAGGCACCATCTCTGGAGATGTACCCTCAGTGGGTCTGGGGCAGGGCCTGGGAACCTGAATTTTGGCCCCGCTGCCTACGATGATGGCAATGCTAATGGCTAGAGCCCATACCTTGAACCCCGCTGGCTACTCTCAGTGGCAGAGACTCCCCTGGGCTATCCCCAGTCTGTGAGACAGCCACCATAGTCTTTATTCCCCCTTTCCCTTCCCCAATACTAGGAATGATTCCTGAGATGATGAACAGAAAAATTAGGGGTCAATGACTTATTACCCCAAGACAACAGGATTCTTCCCTCCCCAAAAGAATTTGCTAAGGGATGCTTTCACTTTTCAGGTGCTTGCTCTTAGGTGTTTGTTTGCCAGATTAAGAGTGTGAGAAGTTTGGGAGATGGCATTCAGGGGAGAGGTGGAGAGCATTTAAGATCCATGGCAAACTGAACATCACTGAGCAACGAAGATAAAATGAGAATCACAAGCTAAAGTTACAGAGAGATAGGATTTGGTTTTTATACTTGTCAAGAACATACCCATTTGTAACCATAATAATAATGGCTCATGAGCCAGGCCCTGTACTAAGTGTTTTATTCATTAATTCATTTAAAAATATATTTACAAAAGTAAATGCGTACAAAAATATAAACAGAGGCTGTATTTACAGATGGTTGCAAGTCAGTCAAGCAGTGTAGCCTTCTGTTTTAGCACTTGAGTTCTAGACAGCCTCAGGTTCAAGTCCTGGCTCTGACATTCATTAACTGTGTGACCTAAGCAAGAAGGATATCCAGACCTCAGTGTGCTCATCTGAGAAATAAGGCAGCACGTACCTTACAGGACTGTTCATCTGATTAAAGGAGATGATACATGAAAAGCTCTTAGCACAGTCCCCAGCATGTGGTAAAACAGCTTATGAGTGTTTCTAATGGTCGTTATTATCGTTGTTGCTGCCAGAGTAGAGTTTGAGTCCCCCATCCTAAAGCAGGGCAAGAGTTGGGTCTAAAGCCACTTCTGACTTCACACATTCCCACCCAGATACAGAGGAAATCCAGGGGATGCTTTCAGGCTAGTGCAGTTGCCGAGGTGGTACCAGAGCCAGAAACAACCTGCCACCAGCATTCATGCTGGATAACTCCTCCTGCACAGACAGTATGTCCTAGAAACTGCAGAGATCTATAAGACAGATGGGAGGCCACTCTAAGAATTAAATGAGGTAGTAGAGAACCTAGCACACAGCAAATATTTCATCATTATTAGGCATTGTTATTATCTATCATTTTGTAAGATATCTGCTATAGTGTCTCTAAAAACATGACTTCATTAATAATAATTCACATTAATTGAGCACTACTCCAAGAGCCATCTCTTGGGTCTGCATGCCCAATGCCTTCACCTTTTCCTGATGACAGCATCCCATTTACCTCTGGGGACCTTCCTCCCTCCATCACAGTCCTCTATTCCTGACAGTCAGTAATAAATTGTTCCAGCCTAACCAGCCAGAGGTGACCAAGAACAAGCCTGTGGTCTGCTGGAATCAGATTTCTTGGCTCCAAGCAGTGAGGTGGGGCACTCCAGAGGACTCACAGAAGGATGGCAGCTCTTTTGTAAGTTTTGGGTTCCAGCTCAAGGATTCCAAGGAGGGTCAAAGAGAAGTGGGAATCAGTTCTGGACTGGATGCTGTTTTGGACTCAGGATTGAGGAAAGCAGAGATTAACTAGGGATGGAGTGCTGTCATGAGATGAGGCCACAGAGCAGTTGGTTATCCGCAGTAAGAGATGAGAATAGCAAACCAGCCTTTTGCTTTTGTCTTTTGTCAAAAGTCAGAAAGCAGCAGTCACCCAAAGAGAGGTCCTTGTGGCATTTCACAGCTGCTGCCTGACTGTGGAAGAAACACAAAGCTGTGGCTTTGCAGATGGCTTTATCTCCTCTGTCCTCCCAGCCGGCTTTTTTTCTTTTTCAGTCCAAGCTGATTTTCACTTTCAGCCCCAACTGTGACTTTATACAAAGATACCCTTCCTCAAGACACTTGACTGTCATTTGCTAGAAAATTGGCCTAATGAGAATTCAATCCTCTGACGACTGTGACATGAAGGAACCCCCTAGAGTGTGCAAAGCCCAACCTGCAGTGATAGGCAGAACCCTGCCACACCAGCAGAGGTTGGAGCTGGGTCATCCAAGACAGAGCTCCAGGGGAGGCCGAGCTACAAGCCTCTGGTGCTGAGACGCCCATCACTTCCTGGCCTCTTTCCAGCCTCCCAGAGGACTGATTGTTTAGCTATTCCTTCCATTCTGGGAGCTATCCCAATCTTTATCCAGTAATCCTTGTTAAACCAAGCCACTGAGTTTCTATTGCTTGCCACTCCAGAATCCTAAATGACCTATCTCTTTAAGCCCTGTGTTGGCTGCTGGGGATAGAGGAATAAGATGCAGGCCCACCTGGATGTGCTCACTGACTACTTGTGACTAAAGGGAGTGATTATTCTCATGACAAGAAGATTCTTCCTTTTGTAAAATAATTCACCCCTGGGTCCTCCCTTCCTCCCCCCCACCCCTCATTTTGTAAACTTCACGATGGCTTACTCTATCCCCAGTGCCAGACCTGCAACAAGCCCTTAGCGGATTCATTGAATGAATGAATGAATGGATGGTGTGAGCATCTCCATTTCTACAGATAAGGAAAAAGACAGTGGATGGTGTGATCATCTCCATTTCTGCCGATAACTTATTAGCAGATGCTTTCAATAAGTGGTAGAGCAGAGATTCAAAACCAGTTCAGCTTGTGTCTTCCCTGCACTACACCACACTGTGTTTCTCTTATTCACCTGAAAAATGAGCTCTCCTTTTCTTGGATAGGAGAAAGCCAAGGTACCAAGGAGAGATTCTAATATCAAAACATCACATTCTGATTTGGCAGGTGCTCTAAAAGTTAAACAGAATTCCCATATGACCCAGCAATCCATTCCTAGGTATACACCCAAAAAACTGAAAACAGGTACTCAAACAAGCACACATACACATATGTTCACAGCTGTACTACAGCCACAAGGTGGAAACAGCCCAAAAGTCCATCAGTGAACGGATGGATAAACAAATTGTGGCAGATGCATACAATGGAATGTTATTCAGCCATAACAAGAAACGAAGCACTGATGCATGTTATAATGTAGATAAACCTCAAACACATATGCTATGGGAAAGAAGCCACACACGAAAGGTCACATATAGTATGATTCAATTTATATGAAATATCCAGAATACATAAATCCACAGAGACAGAACACATATTTGGTGGTTATCAGAGGTTGGGGGGAGGGGGAAATGGAGAGAAACTGCTTAACGGGTAGAGGGTTTCCTTTTGGGGTGATGAAAATGTTTTGGAACTAAATAGAGGTGATGATTATAAAACACTGTGAGTGCACTAAATGCCACTGAATTGTTCACTTTAACATGGTTAATTTTATGTTAGGTGAATTTCACCTCAATTTTTTTTTTTTTTTTTTTGCTGCCCCATACGGCATGAGGGATCTCAGTTCCCCGACCAGGGATTGAACCCATGCCCCCTACAGTGGAAGTGTGGAGTCTTAATTACTGGATGGCCAGGGAAGTCCCTCACCTCAACTTTTAAAAAACCACATTCCAGGAGCTGTGCTGGCACTCAGGAACACCAAATGTTTCCCATGGCACCTATGCTTAATGCTGTTAATTGGTTTTTAGGTTGTGCCAGAGAAGCCCTCTTTTGGAGGCAGTATGGTCAAATGGCTGGAGTACAGACAGCCTTGGTTCAAACCCCAGATCAACTACATATGTGACCTTGGGTGAATTTCTAAACCTCTGGTTACCAGTTTTCTCATCAGTGAAACTGGAATAAGGGTATCTACCTCATAGGGTTGTTTTAAGGACTAAGTGAGAATATAATGCATGCAAAGCACTTGGAACAGTCCCTAGGACACGATAAATGCTCAGTTAATATTAGCTGCTATAATTATGATGATGATCCCCCATAGTGGGTTCACTGTTTCCAACTCCTCCATTTTCAAAAGTTTTTGTCATACTCTCTCTGTTATACATTTTATGCTGCAGAGATCAGTTTCTGCCAGGAAAGGAGCTGTTCTCCTTAAAGCAGACTGACTCCCCAATGAGGAGACCTCCAGCGATGAAATTCCAAGGATGTTCCGGAGGGACCCTTCCTGGTTTTTATCTCCATCAGCAGTGGAGAGCTCCCAGGAAGTGAACTTGACACAGGATCATTAGAGCGATCCCTGTTCCCTTTGGCTGCCTGTGCAATTTAGTGCACTTATTGTGAACTCTGTTTCTTGGTCATTTGCTACGTGGGATGGCATTGTTCCCCTCCCAGCCCCAGGCTAGTTCCTGTGCTCTGTGGTGTGGAGACTTGGAGATGTGGGAAACATCCCACACAGCTGGTTAGCCAGCCTCAGAGGTCCACCCTTGTGCAGACGGGTCACTAGGCTCAAAAAACATCCTGTCCACACCCTTAGCCTATCAAACCTGTGCCTCTCACCCATGCCCAGGTCACACATTCGATTTTTTTTAAATCATTGTTTTAAAAATAATTAAAAGTGTTCCGTTTGCAAAAGGATATGCCCTGAAAAGGAAGCCTCTTCTGCTCCCTGCCCTTCAGCCTCCCAGCCTTTCCGTTCCCCTGCCCCAAGATCATCATGACTGTTTCTTGAATATCCTTCCAGAGACAGTCGACACATATAGGAACATATATTTATTCCTCTCTCCATGACCCCCACGCATATTCTAGCACAAATGATACATACATGGAATTTGCATCTTTTTTTTTAAATTAACTATCTATCATGGTAGTATTCATATTAGTTCACAGAACTCCATCTCATTTTTAATGGATGCACTGCATTCCATTTTACAGGTACCCAAAGCTTTATCCAACCAGTTCCCGACTGATGGACGTTTAGGTTGTTTCCAGTATCTGCCTTTAACAAGCAGGCTACAATAAATACCCTTCTAGAAGGAAATGAGAATTCAATTTCCTTCTGTTGAGGTGAGGCTTCCTTCTCTTCCCTTAGCACTTTGCTCATAGAGTTGCCTGTACGTACAGGACATGTCCTGTATTTTGTCCTGCGTCCTGTATTGACTGTCAGGACACCCTGAATGTCTTGTATTCAGCTTTTTTCAATAAATTACTAAAATGCGTCAGAGGTATTTTTCCTCCACGGCAACTGGTGCTTAAATCACTTAAATGGCAACACCAGCTGAAAAACGTATCTCCACAAATAAAAATTCAACCTCTTATGAGCTCCTGCAGGTTTAGCTGAGAGAAATAAAAGGGGAGACTGAGAATTAAAGGTACTTATTTTCATATTCAGGAAAGGAGAACACTGTTCTTTGGCCAAAGTCCCAAGCTGTGACCAGTAACCGCGATGATGAGAAATCACTTACGATTTTTGTTCTGAAAATCAGCCAATCAGCGATACTCTCACTTCAGTAACTATGCTTCTGGATGTGAACAAATCCACGACCAAGCCTCTGAAAGCTAGCCAGTCAGTGACAGTCCCCACGCTCCTAGACGACAGCCAATCAGCAAGCGTCTCACTCCCAGGACCATGCTCGAAAGCCAGCCAGTCAAAGGCAACTTTGCTCCAGGGAGCAGCTGAAAGTCCTTGCATCCTTAAATCCTTTCTCTTCTGAAAGTCCATCAGCCCCTGCGCCCAGGCTTCCCAAAACCTTCCATAAAATCAGCTCTGGCTTTGCTGGGGAGACTTTGCCTTAAAAGTGCAGTCTCACTTTCAGGCAAACAGGAAGTTCACCTTTTTTTTTTTTTTAATCAGATGTTAAATTCAATTTATGTTAGCTTGCAGTTTTGCAGCCCTTTCAACAGTTGGACCCAGTTTATAGTAAGTCAAGAGTTTGAACCTGTAAATGACAAATGCACTCTCACAGCTGTGAGATTATCAAATTCAATCTCTTTGATTCTTGAAGTGGTTTCTATTACTTTTTTTTCAACCTTCCTGCAATATTTTTTTTTATTGAGGTGTAACAGACATAACACTGTATTAGTTTCAGGTAAACAAAATATTTGATATTTATAAATATTGCAAAATGATCACCACAATAAGCCTAGTTAACATGTCACCATACAGTTACAAAAATATTTTTTTTGTGATGAGGACTTTTCAGATCTGCTCTCTTAGCAGCTTTAAAATCTGCAGTAAAGTTGAACAGTAGTCACCATTACATTATACCATTACATGTCACATTACATCCCATGATTTATTTACTTTATTGCTGGAAGCTTGTACCTTTTGGTCCTCTTCACCAATTTCTCCCACTCCTTACCCCCCCACCTGTGGCAACCACCAGTCTGTTCTCTGTATCTGTGAGCTTGGTTTTTTGATGTTGTTTTACATTTCACATATAAGTGTAATCATAGGCTATTCTGTCTTTGTCTTATTTTGCTTAGCATAATGCCCTTGACGCCCATCCATTTTGTTGCCAATGGCAAGATTTCATTCTTTTTGATGGCTGAATAGTATTCCATTGTGTAATATATACTGCATCTTCTTTTTTTTTTTTAAATAGTTATTTATTTATTTACTTACTTGGCTGCACCTCATCTTAGTTGTGGCAGGTGGACTCCTTAGTTGTGGCATGCAAACTCTTAGTTGTGGCATGCATGTGGGATCTAGTTCCCTGATCAGGGATCGAACCCAGGCCCCCTGCATTGGGAACATGGGGTCCTATCCACTGTGCCACCAGGGAAGTCCCTATACTGCATCTTCTTTATCTATTCATCCATTGATGGACACATGGGTTGTTTCCATATCTTGGCTGTTGTAAGTAATGCTGCAGTGAACACAGGGTTGCATATATCTTTTTAAAAAAATATTTCTTTATTTATTTGGCTGCTCCGGGTCTTAGTTGCAGCACATGGGATCTTCGTTGCGGCATGCGGGAATCTTTTAGTTGCAGCATGTGAACTCTTAGTTGCAGCATGCATGTGGGATCTAGTTCCTTGACCAGGGATCGAACCCGGGGCCCCTGCTTTGGGAGCTCAGAGCCTTAGCCACTGGACCACCAGGGAAGTCCTAACATATATCTTTTCGAATTAGTGTTTCATTTTCTTCGGGTAAATACCTAGGAGTGGAATTGCTGGATCGTATGGTAGTTCTATTTTTAATTTTTTAGGAACTTCCATACTGTTTTCCATAGTGGCTGCACCAATTTACATTCCCACCAACAGTGCACGAGGGTTCCCTTTTCTCCACATTCTCGCCAACATTTGTTATTTGTTATCTTTTTGGTAACAGCCATCCTGACAAGTGTGAGATGATACCTCATTGTGGTTTGGTTTTGATCTGCATTTCCTCATGATTAGTGATGTTGAGTATCTGTTCATGTACCTATTGGCCATCTGTATATCTTCCTTGGAAAATGTCTATTCAGATCCTCTACCTATTTTTAATTGGGATTGTTTGTTTTTTGCTATTCAGTTGTGTGAGTTCCTTATGTATTTTGGATATTAACACTTTATCAGAAATCTACTTTTCTGTATATACGAACCCCCAAATATAAAAGAGCAAGCATAACTTGTGCTGAACTTTCTCAGCAGTGAACATTTATTAAACAAGACAGAAATCCCTTTTGAAAGTTTCTGCAGTATGCAGTTGTTCATTTAATATAAAAAAAAATGAAAAAACAGACAAAAGCCAGCATATATTAACAACTAACCATAAGAGATGTATGATTTCCTTAACTAACACTAAGGAAAGTGCTAAACAATTTTTTATTAGGAAAAATTCAGATTAAGCAGATAATACAATCACAGCAGAAATGTAATGGACTTCCACACCTGTATATCATCATCAGTCTTTCAACTCAAGTAAGTGTTTGGACGTACTACCACCAGAAAGAAGTGTTTTCAGGTTCCAAAATTGCAAACAAATTTTCAAATGCTAGGATGAAATCTACTGCTATAATAACAATATAATAGCTCCATTTATTACTACAGAGATTATCAAAGATCTAAATGTCTCACCCTTTTATGGCATAGCCAAAATGCAAATAATCACAGTGCAGAAACAAATTTTCCTTTGTGCAATATTTTTCTTGTGAAAAAGGCTTGCATATAAGGCTATTGCAAGTAGAATGCCTTTCAGATGAGACTTCAGAAACAGTAAAAATTTTTGCAGACACTCTCTTATTGAGTTAAGAGTTAATCACACACACACACACACAAACCAAACACAAAGGGACACGGGAAACTTTTGGAGGTGATGGATAAATCTATTACCTTGATTATGGCGATTGCTCCCCAAGGAATGCATATGCCCATACTCATCAAATTATACACATTAAATATATGTAGTATTTTGTATATATTTTAGAAAGTTAGTACTGCAAATCAAAACCACAATGAGGGACTTCCCTGGTGGTCCAGTGGTTAAGAATCCACCTTCCAATGCAGGGGACACAGGTTCGATCCCTGATCAGGGAACTAAGATCCCACAAGCCATGGGGCAACTAAGCTCATGCGCCACAACTACTGAGCCCGCACACTCTGGAGCCTGCGCCGCAACTGGAGAGAAGACCACGCACCACAACAAAGAGCCTGAGTGCTTCTATGAAAGATCCCGTGTGCCGCAACTAAGACCCAACCCAGCCAAATAAATAAATTAATTTAAAAAAACCCACCACAATGAGATATCACTTCACACCTGTCAGAATGGCTATTACTAAAAAGACAACAAATAACAAGTGTTGGCGAGAATGTGGAGAAAAGGGAACCCTTGTGCACTGCTGGTGGGAATGTAAATATTGGTGCAGCCACTATGGAAAATAGTGGCTCAAAAAATTAAAAACAGAACTACCATACGATCCAGGAATTCCACTCCTAAGTATTTATCTGAAGAAAAGAAAAACACGAATTCAAAAAGATGCACCCCGGGCTTCCCTGGTGGGGCAGTAGTTAAGAATCTGCCTGCCAATGCAGGGGACATGGGTTCGAGGCCTGGTCCGGGAAAATCCCACATGCTATGGACCAACTAAGCCCGTGCACCACAACTACTGAGCCTGTGCACCTAGAGCCCGTGAGCCACGACTACTGAGCCTGTGCACCTAGAGCCCATGCTCCACAAGAGAAGCCACCGCAGTGAGAAGCCCATGCACTGCAATGAAGAGTAGCCCCCGCTCGCCACAGCTAGAGAAAGCCTGCACACAGCAACGAAGACCCAACACAGCCAAAAATAAATAAATACATAAATAATAAAAAATAAGATGCACCCCTATGTTCACTGCAGTATTATTTCCAAGATATGAAGCAACCTAAGTGCCCACTGATAGATGAATGGATAAAGAAGATGTGGTACATATAATGGAATATTATTCAGCCATAAGAAAAGAATGAAATCTTGCCATTGGTGACAACATGGATGGACCTGGAGGGCATTATGCTAAGTCAGATGGACAAAGACAAATACTGTATGATTTCACTTATATGTGGAATCTAAAAGCAAAACAAATGAACAAACATAACAAAACAAACACAGAGAACAACAGGTGGTTGCCAGAGGGGAGAGGGGTGGGGGAATGAAATAAATAGGTGAGAGAGATTAAGAGGTATAAACTTCCAGTTACAAAATAAGAGTCATGGGTATGAAATGTATAGCGTGAGGAATATAGTAAATAATAATGTAATATTTTTATATGGTGGCAGACGGTAACTAGATTTATTGTGGTGATCATTTTGTAACGTATAGAAATATCGAATCACTATGTTGTATACCAGGAGCTAACACAGTGTTGTAGGTCAATTATACTTCAAAACCAGACAAACTCAACATATACACACTACAATTTATAAAATAGATAATCAACAAGGACCTACTGTATAGCACAGCGAACTCTACTCAATATTCTGTAATAACCTACATGGGAAAAGAATCTGAAAAAGAATAAATATATGTAGGGACTTCCCTGGTAGTCCAGTAGTTAAGACCCGCACTTCTACTGCAGGGGTGTGTGTTTGGTCCCTGGTCGGGGAACTAAGATCCCACATGCAGCGCAGGCTCAGCGGCCATGGCTCATGGGCCCAGCCGCTCCGCGGCATGTGGGATCTTCGCAGACCGGGGCACGAATCTGTGTCCCCTGCATCAGCAGGCAGACTCTCAACCACTACGCCACCAGGGAAGCCTGAGGCAAGGAGAATTTTAAGAGGTGCTCTGAGTTCTGATTTGGATTGTCTTTAACATTCTTCTAGAGACATTACCAACAACTGTAATTGTTTTGGGTTGCCGGACTGTTTCTTTGAATATAACTCTGGTGAAAGGATAAAAATAATAATATGAGATTAAGCTATGTGAAATTGCCGATATTTAGTTTTTTGACCCAGAAAAATGACAATTTTTGTATGATTCAATCTAATAAGTGATATTTATGGAGCAGCTGCCACGTGTCAGGCATAGTTCTAAATGCTTTCCACGTGACAATGTATTATTATTATTTTTTTTGCGGTACGCGGGCCTCTCACTGTTGTGGCCTCTCCTGTTGCGGAGCACAGGCTCCGGACACGCAGGCTCAGCGGCCATGGCTCACGGGCCCAGCCGCTCCGCGGCATGTGGGATCTTCCTGGACCGGGGCACGAACCCGTGTCCCCTGCATCGGCAGGCGGACTCTCAACCACTGCGCCACCAGGGAAGCCCCGTGACAATGTATTTTAATGCTCAAAACAACCCTATGAAGTAGCTACCATTACTCTCCCTATTTTACAGTTGAGGAAACTGAGGCACAGAGATTAAGAAAGTGCCCCAGCTAATAAGTGGTTGATCTAGCATCTGAACCCAATGGGCTCCAGAGCCAATGCTCTGAAACATGTGGGGCTTTGGCTTTTATGTGCAAGGTAGTGAGCTAGGTGGTATGGGAAATGCAAAGATCAGTGAGAAACAGCTACAGGGAATGAAGGTAATACATGGCCTCAGATAATTAGAAAACAGCAAGTAACAGGAAGAAAGGCTCAGCAGAAGCCTTGGCAGGGGATTCCACAAACATGGCGGAGGGCAGCACAACGTGGGAATGTGTGGTCTGAGGAATGGAGTCTCTGGTGGGTCAGATGACGCACCTCCATGCACAGGGGAGAGAAACAGGGGTTGAATCCCCTGCTTAACACCTACCCCACCTATGGAATTTTCCTGAGTGTGTTATCTATTGCAGCATAACAAATGACTTTATAATTTAGCAGCTTAAAACAACAAATGTTTATTATCTCACAGCTTCTGTAGGCCAGGAATTCAGGACTGACTTAGCTGAGTGATTCTGGGTCAGGGTCTCTCATGAGATTTCACTCAATATACTGATCAGAGTGGCACACTTGTTACAAGTGACAAGCCTACACATTATAATCACCCAAAGTCCATAGTTTACATCAGAGTTCACTCTTGTACATTCCAGGGTTCAGACAAAAGTATAACCACATGTATCCACCATTACAGTGTCATACAGGATAGTTTCACTGCCCTATAACCTCTTTGCTCTACCTATTCATCCCACCCTCCCTGCTAACTCCTGGCAACCATCTTTTTATTGTCTCCATAGTTTTGCCTTTTCCAGAATGTCATAGGGTTGGAATATTACAATATGTAGCCTTTTCAGTAACACACATTTATGTTTCCTCCAGGTCTTTTCATGGCTTGACAGCACATTTCTTTTCAGCCCTTATTGTAATTATTGCTTTCAGCCATTAAGTTTTGGGGTAATCTGTTATGCAGCAATAGATAAGTCAATATTCTTCCAGAGTTTCCCCTAACTAGCCTCAGGGAAGAAAAGATATTATTTTTATACTCCCTCATTCATTCACCCAACTTAAACCCAACAGAGTATATTTGGCTTTGGACATAGCTAGATCTAGGCAGCTCAAATGATGTCACGGGGCTTTGTATCTCTTTTCTATTGTTTCTACTTTCCTCACTGGCAGCTCTAAGCTTTCCTGGATTTCACAGCTCAAAATTCCTTTAGAAGAAAGGTATCTCCCCACAATACCAACATAAACCCCAAGGAAGACCTGAGTCATCTGCTGTAACAGTGAGTCATGTTTTTAATCTCAAGACACAGAAAACTCTACCAGCAGTGGCTTAAATAAATACCACACGGATATTTGTTATTTCCTTAGAGGAAGTCCAGAAGTAGAGGCCTAGCACTTGTCAAACATCAAGGACTTAAGTTCCTTCTATCCTCCACTCTACCCTCATGCTTATTGCCTCATAGTTATAATATGGCTCCCCCAGCTCCAGGCATCACATCTGCCTTCATCACAGGAAGGAAGGAAAAGGAACAGAGACTGCATAGACAAACTCACAAGCAAAAAACCTGGGGTGGGGAGGGACTCACAATTCTTTTAGTTAGCCAACTTAAGTTCCAAAACAAGAGGATGGAAGGATGGGTCTGGGTAACAGTTTAAACCCAGGCATGGAGTGGGAGGAGCCTGAGGAGGGCAGAGGTTTAGGGTAGAGAGTATTTCAGGGTTAGAGAGAGAGAGCTGTAAGGAGGGTAGGAGGAAATAAGGGGTATCAGTAACATGGCTAGCCATGCTATGCTATGCTAACACAGTCAGCCATCAGTTTCCCCAGGAAATTGGTTCCAGGACCCCCACAAATACCAAAATCCATGCATGCTCAAATCTCTCACATAAAATGACACAGTATTTGCATATAACCTACATACATCTTCCCATATACTTTAAATCACCTCTAGACTACTTATAACACCTAATACAACATAAATGCTATGTAAACAGTTGCCAGGCACAGAGCAAATTCAAGTTTTGCTTTTTGAGAACTTTCAGGAATTATTTTTTGAATATTTTCCATCTGAGGTTGGTTGAATCTGTGCACTTGGAACCACAGATATGGAGGGCCCACTGGTTTTCATTTAATGCTTAGAACAGCTACATGAGGTCACTATTACATAATTTCCACTCAATTCCCAAGTTCCAGATAAGAAAATGAAGAGTTGGAGAAGCAGAGTCATTGGCTTGAGTCACTCACTCAAGTGGATATTGGCAAGACCAGAATTTAAACCCAGGCCTTCCTTATTAGTCCGCATGCAGAATCAAGAGCCTCCAGACTTAACAGACACCTGCACTGGTTCCCTACAGAAAGGGTAACTCTGGGGAACCAGGCCCAATTAAGGTCCCATGAAGTCACTTCCTGCACCATCTGAGGGCAACTGCTGCAGACCTGGAGGTATCATCTGAAGTGTTTGGAGACTGGGGTGGGAACCTCACTGTGAAACATCTGCAATCCTCAGGCTGAGATGAGATTTCTAACTGAATTAAACAAAAAAGACACCTACACCAACACTGAGGCCAAAGAACAAGTCCCTCAAACTGTGTTAGCTCCACCGCCCGGACTCATCAGGGCCTCACCATTAGAAGCCCACTCTCTCAAGCTGCTCCGGAGCCGCAGCGAGGCCCAAGGAAGAGGCGAGCAGAGTCACGGGAACTGCAGGATGTGGTCGCCCAGCTGACTGTGGACCACACGTGTGGTGTATTCTCATTTCTGTAAAATACAATGTAAGGATATTCACGAAAAATCACTGAGGATGTAGTCTAACCTGTTAGCAATGATTACCTTAGGGTGGGGAGTAGAGAAGACCAGGGACCTACATTTTTCTTTAGTTCATACTGCTGCAAAGATGGATCTTTTTTTAAGGTAGAAAAAATCCAATTATATTTAAAACAAAAAAGCAGTAATATCTAGGTAAATAAATGATATCTAAAAAAAATAAACTGAAGGCGGAATCAAGCCCAGCCCTAGAGGAAGCGATTCTGCTCTTCCTCCCGCGCCCCAGCCCCAGCACTGAAAAACCCTGCCCCAGCCCCCGGCCTTGGGGATTGCATCCCTGGGAGCGACCTGAGACCCCCCCAAGTCTCCCCTCCACCAAACCAGTCTCCAAGCCCCGCCCCCCACGGCTTTTCCGGGGGCCTGCACAGCCCCTGAGCTAAGAAAGTGGGAGCCCCTGGCCCGCCGGGCAGAGTCCTCCCTGGAGCCGCGGACCCTAGAAGTCAGCCCCGCGGGCGGAGCGCGGCACCGCGTGACTTGCAGCCACATGACCCACGCGGGGCGGGGCCGCCAGCGCAGTTGCTGCATCAGCCGCGGGAGGCGTCCGCGTAAGTGGGGAGCGGGGTCCGCGGGGACCCTCCTCGGCGGGGTTCCGGGCGCTGCCCAGCCTCCGACAACCTGGGGCCGGGACCCCCAGCGATCCGCTCGGGTCCCCTCCCCGGGAGGGGCGATGGGATCGCCATTGGGGTGGGGGAAAAACTCCTGTACCCCACGGACCGCGGATCCGGCCACCTCAGCCTTGGCCTTCCCACTCTGATTTGACCGCAGTGCGGCGGGGAGGACTAAACGCCCTCCTTCC
This sequence comes from Mesoplodon mirus, assembly GCF_964341445.2. NCBI lineage: Eukaryota > Metazoa > Chordata > Mammalia > Artiodactyla > Ziphiidae > Mesoplodon > Mesoplodon mirus. Next base: position 65,304,508 of record NC_138980.1, read on the forward strand.
AGAGCGATTACCTTTGCCGCGAGTTCTTTGGGGGAAACAGGATCTGCAAAGCAAGGCAGGCCGGTGGGAGCGCCCCTCTCTGGTACTGAAAGAACACACCTCTCCAGGCTTCCACCTGCTCTAGTGATCCAAGATGATCCCATGACCTCTCTGTTTATTGAGGAGGAGTTCAACAGTAGAGTATCTAGCCAGGTGGGGGTTGTCGAGGGGAGGCGAAGGGGGGCCTAGGTCGAGCTGCAAGATAATAGCCAACATGTTATATTGAATACTATGTGGTTTACATGCATCTTCTCATTTCATATTCACCATCATGAAATTTGTCAGGTAGGTGCTGTTGTCCCCATTTTCCCGTAAGAGAAAACAGGCTCAAAGAACTTGGGTCCTTAACCAAGGTCCTGCAGTTGATCAGTGGAGGAACCGAGATTAGAACCCAGGTCTGTCCCACAGCAGCGCCTCCCGGTGGGTAGTGGAGGCACTTGGCCCAGCCTGTCAGTGCTCTGTGAACTTCCCCTTCTGGGCTCAGATAGCATGGAGAGAAGGGCTTCTCCCCTCCACCCCTTTCTCCTTACCCCTTACCACTGATTCCTTTTGTCATCTACCCCTGCAGGACAAGATGAAGCTCATCATCCTGGACCACTATTCTCAGGCCAGTGAGTGGGCAGCCAAATACATCAGGAACCGCATCATCCAGTTTAACCCAGGGCCAGACAAGTACTTCACCCTGGGGCTCCCTACTGGTGCGTTGTGAGATGGGGAGGGTGGGTGAGGGCATTATGGGCTTTTAAGGGGCCAGGTAGGTAGGCCCATTCAGCCAAGGGACTGCAAGGAGGGCTCTGAGGTACTGGCCCTATGAGTGAACAACTCCCCTGTCCCTGGACATACGAAACAGAGGACCCAGCTTCCTCTGGGTTGGTTTGTTGCTGCCTGCTCCTGAAGAGTCCTAGAGTAGAAGCGATCTTGGTTAGGCAGGAAAAACTTTGATTTTTATGCTATATCCTAAGCCAGCTCTTGTCAGTCAAATTTCCTTAACAGAATTAAGTCCTAATACCTTAAGGCATACGTTTTATGTAATGAATTAATTTCTCTTCTCTGCATCTAGAGTGCTACTAACTAAGCGCCATCCTTGGGAGAATTGAGAAGATAGTCACTCAATGCATTTTCTGTAAGGCTTAATTAAACACAGGACCTAAGTGAAAAACAGTCCTAGTTTCTTTGGGGAAAAAAATCAGAATTTTGCCTTTATGGGAGGATATTTTGAACCCAGTTTTTCAAGGCAAATGTTCTGATTATTTCTTTCAGAAGTGGGGTGGATTTGCCTCAGTGACCAATCCACTATTGCAGGAGTCTTCAAGCTTTTTCTGTATATGGCCAAATAATAAATATTTTACATTTCACTGGCCATACAGTTTCTGTTGCAGCTACTTAACTCTGCCCCTGTAGCTCAAAAGGAGCCATAGACAATCCAGAAATGAGCATGGATGTCTGCCAGCACTGACGTTTGAGTTTATACAATTTTCATATATCACAATATTCTTTTGGTTTTTAAAAACTTTTAAAGTGTAAAAACTACTCTTAATTTATGAGCTCTACAAAAACAGGCAGCAGGCCAGATCTGGCCTGTGGGCTGAAGTTTTCCGACCTCTGCTCTAGAGGTTTGTGGGAACAGTATATTCAGGTAGGTATCTGTGAAACCACCAGCGTCTCAGGCTGTGCTAACATCCTGTTTTCTAACCGTGGAGCCACCCTGGGTCAGAGTCTGGGCTTCTGCTGAAACCCCTCCCCATTTCCCCATCGTCTGCAAAATTAGATCCAAGCCCCTCAGAGTAGTGTTCAGGGACCTCCACGACCTGGCCCCTTCCTGACTGTCACACTTGAACCAGCACAGCATTTCCATATGGGTTCCTTGGAACATTCCTGCTGTTAGTTGAAGCACCCTCAGGGTTCTGGGTGGAAGCCACAGAAGCCGACTCTGGCTAACTTAAGCAGAAAAGGAATTTAATGGCTAGATATTAGAAGCTCACAGAATTGATGGGAAGGCACAAGTTTGGAAAACGGACATGATGAAGCTCAGGGGGAGGACAGGGAAGCTGTGTGGCTCAGCCATGGCTAAGACCATGTCACAGGGATAGGCTGATTATTTTGTGTGGATGGGGCTGCCACTGTCATTCATTCAGCAGATACTTATTGAATACCTGCTGTATGCCAAGCTGTTCTAGGTGCCAGGGATACAGCAGTGAACAAAAAGAACACAAATTCCTGCCTTCCTGAAGCTTGAATTATGGTGGGAGAGACAGATAATAAACAAGTGAATTAGCAAAATACAGAGTATGTTAGATGGTGATAAGAGGGAAGGAGAAAAATGAAGCAGGGAAAGGGGCTAGAGAGTATTTAGGCAGAGGTGGGAGTTACAGTGTTGGATATGGGGGCAGGGAAGGTCTCTCTGAGAAAGTGACATTTGAGTAAAGGCCTAAAGAGGTGAGTTAGCTATGCAGATACCTGAAGGAGAGCATTGCTGGCAAAGGGAACAAACACCATGTGCAAAGGCCCTGAGGTAGAATTGCTTGAAGCAGGATTCCTAGCTGGGGAGAGAGTTAGCCAGGAGCCAGGTTATATAGAGCCTTTGTTAGGACTGATTATAACTCAGAGTGAAATGAAAAGCCATTAGTGGGTTATGAAAAGAATGATCTGATTTGGGTGGGGCTTTTTTCTTTCCATCTTCTTTTTTTTTTTTTTAAATATACTTTATTTTTTTTTGGCCTCATTGGGTCTTTGTTGCTGCATATGGGCTTTCTCTAGTTGCAGCTCTTCATTGCGGTGCTCAGGCTTCTCTTTGTGGTGGCTTCTCTCGTTGCAGAGCACAGTCTCTAGGCACGTGGGCTTCAGTAGTTGTGGCTCGCAGGCTCTAGAGTGCAGGCTTAGTAGTTGTTGCGCATGGGCTTTGTTGTTCCGCTGCATGTGGGATCTTCCAGGACCAGGGTTCGAACCCGTGTCCCCTGCATTGGCAGGCAGACTCCCAACCACTGTGCCACCAGGGAAGCCCTCTTTCCATCTTCTTATTTTTAAAAGTTTCATGCATTCAGAAAAGCTGAAAGAATAGTACAGTACCATCTACCTAGATTCACCAATTGTTAACCTTTTGCCACATTTGCTTTCATCTCTTGTGGCTCATGTTCTGTCTGTACACACACACATACACACACACATTTCTTATGAGCCACTGGAAAGTAAGGTCCAGAGATCCTGACACTTTACCTCTAAATCCTTTAGTACATATCTCCTCAGAATAAGGGCATTCTCTTATGTAACCACAATACTATTATAACACCTAAGAAAATTAAAAATCATTTCATAATATCATCTAATATATAGACTATATTGAATTTTTCCCCTAATTGCCCACATTTATTTTTTATAGTTTTTTTAAAAAAATTAATCCCAGTGTCCAGTCAGGCTTCATGCATATTTAGTTTCTTAATCGACAGCAGTCCTCTTGCCTTTTTATGGGTTTTATGACTGACTTTTTAATGAGACTCAACTCGGGTTTGCTGCTCCGAGGGTAAGTCTTTCCCAAACCCACAGGCTAGCCTGTACCACAGCCTAGCCTGTACCACAGCCGACATTACTGCTTCGTGTCCCCACTCCTAAACAGTGAGCTCTTCCAGGCTGGCTGCTGTGTCTCTCACTTCTCTGCATCCCCATCATGTACCTCTCACGTACTGGTTGCTCAGGGAATGTCATGTCAGTAATTAAGTCTGACATTCACTCAGGTGCTAATCATAGTCATTTCAATCATCAGTGTGCTGAATGCTAGGGATTCAGCCGTGAACAAGACAGACACAGCCCTTCCCTCCTGGAGCTTACAGTCTAGGGGGGAAATAGGCATTAAACCAGCACTTAATGGATGGCAGTTGGGATTGAGCATTGGGTAGGACTTCAGATCTGATTTGTTTCTGTCAGATCTGACAGGTTCTCCTGGTGGAGCATCCCTGATTCATTCCCGGGCGCCCTCTGGGCTTCCAGGAGCTGGGGGCTGAAGGGGGTTCATGGCTGTGGCCTCTCTTGCAGGGAGCACCCCACTTGGCTGCTACAAGAAGCTGATTGAATACTACAAGAATGGAGACCTGTCCTTCAAATATGTGAAGACTTTCAACATGGACGAGTATGTGGGTGAGTCTTGGGAGAATCGTACTCCTCCCCTCACAGGATTGGCCCAGGAGAGGACGGGGGAGGTCTCAGGGAACCAGTGGCATTTGGGGGTAGGCTCAATTGGTGATACTGTATCTTCCAGGCCTTGGTTCACTCAGCTATGACATGAGGCTAATAAAGCTGACCTCATAGGCTGTAAGCATTAAGTGATATAACAGGTGTGGAAGCTTCTTGATCAGAGCAAGCACTTAATGAATTCCAGCGTATCTCCTCCCCTGCCTCCACCCCAACCCCATGCCATTTCTTTCTGGAACAAATGGCTGCAAATGGGATCTGGGGTCCCATGGCTGAGGTGTGTGCCCCCCACACACACCAGTGTCTGTGTCTGGACTTTCTCTCTACTGTTCATCTTCCAGTCCCCTTCCTGCCAAGTATACTGGGAAGGGAGCTGAGACTGGTGTCCTTTCCACTGATGCAAAGTGGCACCTTGGACTTCTGTCACCCTCTCCACCTCCACCATCATTTTGTAATGGTTTCGCCTTAAAGATTCTTTTTTTTTTAATTGTGGTAAACTACACGTAACATAGTATTTACCATTTTAACCATTTTTATGTGTACAGTTCAGTGTTAAGTAGATTCACACTGTTGTGCAACCAATCTCCAGAACTCTTTTCATCTTGCAAAACTGAAACTATCCACTAAAAATCAACTGCCCATTTCCCCGCTCCTCAGGCCCCTGAAACATGCACTTTAAACATTGTTTTTCTTGACTGAAAAAAAATCTTTTTTTGGAAGCTCTGAGATAATTCTCTCCAACCACTTGGTGTTCCAGTTGGGGTTCAGGCTGAGCAGGGTGTAACGGGGGGTGGGGTGAATGGTGAGGTGGGAGGCACAGGGTAAGGGGTGTTCTTGCTTCCTTTCCTGATGGGCCCAGCCCTACCCCCCAGAGGCTAGCCCACCTCCAGAGGTCCAGACTGATCCTGGCCTCCAGCCATTCTCTTGTGAAAAGGAGATCAGAATGAGGGCCCAGGCCCATGGTCATGGGCACGACACCAGCTCAGCTTACTCCGAGTGGCTGAGGATGAGAGGGCTAGTGCCCAAGGCTCCCTGATGGGCTCTTCCCTGAAAGTGTCTCTGGGGGTCTGGGGGTATCCTGGCATCCTTGGGAGGGTGCTCTTGCTCAGCCTGGCATGACTGAGTGCAGCCATGGCCCCACAGGCCTTCCTCGAGACCACCCGGAGAGCTACCACTCCTTCATGTGGAACAACTTCTTCAAGCACATTGACATCCACCCAGAAAACACCCACATTCTGGATGGGAATGCAGCTGACCTGCAGGCTGAGTGTGATGCCTTTGAAGAGAAGATCAAGGCTGCGGGTGGGATTGAGCTGTTTGTCGGAGGTGAGCTCGACGCCACAGCAGGTGTCCAGGGCAAACCCAGGGTGGCTGGAACACATGAGAAGGAGACAAGACCCATGCCTGTCTGCAAACAGCTCCCTCTCTCTGCACCAGTGACAGTGGGGTCACTTACTAGCCTGAGGCAGCAGGGAAGGCACAGAGTGGGAGCCCTGGTGCCCTGCCCTGCCTCTGCCGCTCAGAAACTTTGTGATCTGGGGCATCTCCTCTTTCTGCAATTTGATGCCTTGTCTGTAAATGGAGGTATTTGGATTTGGACTCCGAGATTCTCTCTATTCCCCAGACAAGGTTTTATGGATCAGTCATGGGACTTAGTTAAACATAATCAGAGACTCATGTAGTTCCAGAAGATTCCACCATCAGCCCCTGCATGCTAAAAATAGTAATTGAACCCCAGAGAAGTTTTGTGACTTGCCCAAGGTCAGCCAGCCAGAGCAGTGGAGAGAGGGTGGGGACCTAGGGTATCCCGCTCTCAGGTTTATGCGTGTTCCTGCCCTGAGTTGCCCTCTTACACTTCTGTCTGTCATGGCCTCTGGAGTCCCCCATGGGGGGTGGGGGTGAGAGGCTGAAGTTGAACAGTCTTTGACTGCTCCAGATTTAACCCTTCTTTACTTCAAGGTGGGGAGGACATGGCTAGGAGTGCTCATGTTCTGAGATTTTATAAACTTGGCAGCCCCTTTCCAGGCCCTGTGTATGTTTTCTTCGGTGTGACTCCATCCCAGCAGGGATAGAGAAGTGGCAGGAGAGAGAGAAGTTACACTTGGATGATCTGGGGGGCAGAGGCTTTTGGGATTGCTCCCTACTTAGCTTTCTGAGGGTGGCAGCAAGTTAACAATGTCTGTGTGTGCCTCAGCTAGAAATGAGAGGGGAAGATCATATGCTTAAAGTGTACCTTTAAATGAATGAGGTGAGAGACACGGTTTTCAGGGGTTTTTTTCAGACCCCAGGTGGGGAAGGAGAGATTGTCCATTCTTGAAATCATGGCTCCCTGGGACTGACAGGGCTGCCCTGTCTCTTCTGGGCAGGCATCGGCCCTGACGGACACATTGCCTTCAACGAGCCAGGGTCCAGTCTGGTGTCCAGGACCCGTGTGAAGACGCTGGCCATGGACACCATCCTGGCCAATGCTAGGTTCTTCGACGGAGATCTCGCCAAGGTGCCCACCATGGCCCTGACAGTGGGTGTGGGCACTGTCATGGATGCTAGAGAGGTAAGGGCACAAGAGATCCACAGGCCTTCACTGGGGGGCTGGACTTGGCTTTTTGCTGTTAATTTCAACTATACAGGTACCACCTGAATCCATTTTATTAAAAATGAAGACATTGTAAATAAGGCTAAAATCCCAACTGACCCTATCACTGCTGTCCTTCCTCTCTGGAAGTAACCATTCTTCCCAGTGTGAGGTGAAACCTTTTCAGCACTGACTGCCCAGGAGGCCACAGGCTCCTGGTCTCTGCCTACCCAGCACCACTAATATCAGAATATGAATTTGTACCTGTCCAGGTACTGAGAGGGGCCCTCTGGTTCCCTGCAGTTGGTGGAGGCCACTGCTTGAAGGGAGGTCCCCCTGCAACCGCAGGATGCTTGTGGTTATAGCCCTGTGCTCAGGGATTCATAAATGTGGAGAAGTGTGATTGAAATAGTGTCTTGAACTGAATTGAGTCTTTCTATAGAAATTTGGGTATCATTTGAATTTTTTGTAGTTCCAATTTCCTTACCTTCATTAGAAGCATTTTCTCTTCCTTTCTGATATATTCAGTGGGAAGCAGCTACAGACATTTTAGCTTTAAGTTTCTTTGCCCAAGTCTGTAAACAAACATGTAAATCATTGAAAGAGTTTCCCTGTCTAAAGTGAATTTTTGTGAAATGAGCGATGGCGGCAGACTTCTGTTGGGTAAACCTTGAATCAGTGCCTCGGGAGGTCATTCTGCTGGTTTTGGCCTTTCAGCTTATAAACACTACAGTTTGAGGGCTCTTCCTGTGGTGTGCAGAAAGGACCTGGGGCTGGAAATCTGGAAATTCTCTTTTAAAATGAGTTCTGGGGTCCTGAATAAAGAGTCACCTTCTCTCTATGCCTCTGTTTTCTCATTTCAAGAAAGGAACAGTAAATCCTGCTCACAACTCCATGGCACAAGTGAATTACAATGAAAGGATATCTGGAATGCTGAGTTCTTTATAATCACTTTCTGGCACTTAACATTCTTTTTAATTAAAAAAATTATTTTATTTATTTATTTTTGGCCGTGCCTCACGGCTTGCAGGATCTTAGTACCCTGACCAGGGATTGAACCTGGGCCCTTGGCAGTGAAAGCAAGGAGTCCTAACCACTAGACTTCCAGGGAATTCCCACACTTAACATTCTCGATATTTTAAGTGTTGAGGGGAGTCTGTGCCTGTTTTACTTAAACAAAAAGCATTACTCCAAGTCACATGAGTAGGTCTAATACTCTGAACTGAAAGTGACCAGATTAAGAGGCAGCTTTATTGGGATTCAACCTTGGCAGCCACACAGATAACTCTCACCATTGCTTCCAAGGCCTCCCTAGAGGTACAAATCAGGACCCCCCTTTTTCCAGTTTGTCACTGTGAAAACTCACCCAACCTAGGGGCCCCAGGACCCAGTGTCAGAACTGTTGGGATAAGGTGTGGGCCTCTATGTATGGCACATCTGTTCACAGGGCACTTTCATGGTCATTATCAAAGGTGCCAGGAGGCACTATCATGTGGTGGTCAAGAGCATGGACTCTGGGTTAGAAATGACCCGGGGTAAGTTACTGAAACCCCCATCACAGAGTCCACTTCCTTATCCTAGAATGTAGGGATAACAGTGCTCCCCATCTCAGGCTACTTGTGTGATAAAGCACACAGAGCGTGGAGCAGTGTGCCATGTGCTAATGACTTACAATGACACATAACAACAATAGTCCTTACGATTGTTCTGGGTGTGGCCACGAGAATTCAGGTGTCTAGACTCCCAGTTCCGCTGCTCCTTCTCCATCACAGGCTTGTTTTCTGATCCGCAGGTGATGATCCTCATCACGGGTGCTCACAAGGCGTTTGCTCTATACAAGGCCATCGAGGAGGGAGTGAACCACATGTGGACCGTGTCTGCCTTCCAGCAGCATCCCCGCACGGTGTTTGTGTGCGACGAGGATGCCACCCTGGAGTTGAAAGTGAAGACCGTCAAGTATTTCAAAGGTGAGGGTGGGGTGGGTCAGGGAGTAGGTTGCCAAGTTCAGGTGTGCCAGGAGTGAGGAATGGATCTAGCTTGCATGCTCTGGCCACTTTGACAACTGTGATTTTAATAAAATCAAACCCTCCTCTCAGAATACAGTTTTCTCTTCCATCCATGACTATTTAAGGGTCCATTTCTAGAGACCTGTTTGCTCTGAGGAGGAGGAAAGAAAATGAAATGAAAGTTGTAGTTCAAGGGCAGTTTGGTAATCTCCTTGCAGTGATATTGAGCCTCAGGTTTTTTATCTTTCCAGATCTTGTATAGGCCATTTCCTTGTAGTCAAGGCACTGAACTGTCATGCACATCTTTTTTTCTTCTACTTAAAGCAGACACTCACTGCTTTAAATAAACTTATGTGAAAATCCTCATTTACTGAGCAGGCAAATTAGGAATTTGTTCTTTGATGAAAAGATTAACCTTTTAATGGCCAACTCTCCTACAGACTGAATTTATAACAGTCCCATGGATTCTAGCATTCATTAGGAATAACAAATTATTTTTTTTTTTTTGCGGTACGCAGGCCTCTCACTGTTGTGGCCTCTCCCGTTGCGGAGCACAGGCTCCGGACGTGCACACTCAGCGGCCATGGCTCACGGGCCCAGCCGCTCCGCAGCATGTGGAATCTTCTGGGACCGGGGCACAAACCCACGTCCCCTGCATCGGCAGGCGGACTCTCAGCCACTGCGCCACCAGGGAAGCCCCGGAATAACAAATTCTTTTCCTATTCTTAGGGTGTTTATTATTTGGGCCCACAGAGAAAAGATGATGAGTATCAGTTCTAGGACAAAATTTGAGAGCTCCTGGATGTTACTGTTGATGATCATGGAACTCTGCCTCTACCTGCATTAATGACTTTTGTTTTTAATTTTTTGTAGGTTTAATGCTTGTTCATAACAAGTTGGTGGACCCCTTGTACAGTATCAAAGAGAAAGAAACAGAGAAAAGCCAGTCTTCTAAGAAACCATACAGTGATTAGCCTGTGCTAATCCTAGTGTCAGGTACCTCATTGGGACAGGCAGGTCTTTCTGGAAATTGTCTTTAGGAGGACAGAATTATATTTCTTTAATCTAGTACGGTTACTCCAGATAAGTGGGTGAACTTACTATTCTTGGCTATGCAGCGTGGAGTCTAGTCATGGAGTTTAGCTACTTGGTTGTAACTTACTGTTAATCAGAAAAACAATCACTCCATAATTTTGATGTCAGCTCGACTAGGGGGTTTTAGCTTTTTGTTCTGTCTCTGATACTGTTCACATGTACAATACACTCCTGCCACTAAGTTCTATCATTATGTGCACTGATTCTCAATTGGGAGGGAGTTAGGGGCTTATGTATATGGGACAAAACCTCTTTGGAGAGTCCTGAGAGCCCCTCTTGAGCAGGCCTGCCCCTTATTTGGGAATCACTGTTTTAGATTAAGGAACAAACACTCTCAATGTCTAAAATCAGTATAAGGAAGCGGTCCCTCTGGTCAGTAACAAGTGCCATGGGAAGGAAACTATCCCTTACTTTCTTTCCCCAGTTTTTACTGCTCTTTCAGTTGGCCTTTCCGTGAACTCAGAGGACTCCTTGCAGGAGGATTTGGGTGGGTAGGACTAAGAAGGAGGCTTGTGCTGATAAACTCAGAGCCTCAAGGGGCCCAGCCACGTCAAACTCCCCTCCATCAGGGACCTTCCAGCACCAGGAGGAAGGCGGAAACGCTTTTCCCACCAGAGCCCTGTGTTTTGTTCCAAGGTCTCACTGTGGCACCTCTCATACATGCTCTTTCATAAGTCCGCAAGGCCAGCAGATACTGTCAAGTTCAGCATTGTGTTCAGTCAAGGTGATGAAGCCAGGGCAAGCAGCTTAGTTGAGTTAGAAACAACACACGAGTGACATGTTCTACATCCCTAAGAGCTGAGTGCCAAGAAACATACCGTTTCTAAAGTTGCCTCATGTCCTTTCCCCACTGAAAATACCCTGCCCTTCTAACCCTCCCAGGTTCGTGTGCCATGGTCTGATGTTCCCAGAACATCAGGAGATACAATGCTGTTGCTCCTTTATCCTCCACCCCTTGTTCACAAGCTGTCCACTGCTCTGTCTTCTTTTACTCCTCTGCCTTGACGGTTTGGATGCTGCCTCCTCCTCCCTATTTCTGTGCCCATTTGAAGCTGCTGCTGCCTCTGTTTCTGGGAAAGACCTTTCAGAGCCTGGCTCGGGCCTCTCTTTAAGTGCTGTGTTTGGTACCAGCATTTCATCTTTAGCTTTTAAACGTGATTGTGCTGTCATTCTGTTTTAAGCTAATGGATCAATGGACTTGTTTACAATATTTTCTATTAAATCCAGTATTTTCAAGTAAAATGTGTTGTTTGTGGACTTCCACCCCCAAAAGTCAGAAGCTGGTTTGGGTTGATATTTATATATTTTGAGAATAGCTAGCGAGCAAAGCTTCATACTCACTCCTCACAGCAGCTCGGCAGGAAGTCACAATCATAGCAACTGTTGATCTTCTTCAATCACCAGAGGGGAAAATAATCAAAATATTTCATAAAAATGAAGTGCCTGTGTGAAAAAATGGTAGGAATGAACAGATGAGCAATAAATTATCCAATTCTGGCTCTACTTGGCATCCAAATGAAGATATGACTGTTAAATAGAATAAGGCAGATTTGTGACCAGGAGGGATGTATCAACTGCAAGGTATGGAAAACAGGTTTAAGTTTTTTTTTTTAGTTAAAAAAGTCAATATAATGGAACATCTTGGGTCAACATAACCAACTGAGGTACAAGTAGAAGTTGAAAGAAGGGTTTACTTTTTTAAGAACTGTATTAAGATAATTTACATTCCCATAGAATTCACCTGTTTTAAATATAAATTCAATGATTTTTATTAAGTTTATGGAGTTGTACAATTCCTCACCACAGTCCCTCTCTATCATCCCCTACTCCTACCCTACTCCTACCCCAGCCCAGGTGCCCACTCATCTACTTTGTCTCTATAGATTTACCTTTGCTGGACATTTCATATATAAATGGAATCATACAGCAGACATCTTTTGGATCTGGCTTCTTTCACTAAGCATAATGTTTTTGAGGCTTACCCATATGACATGTAGCAAGTAGTCCATTCCTTCTTATTGCTGAAGAATATTCCACTGTATGGATATACCACATTTTGTTTATCCAGTAAAGAAGGGATTACATTTTAAGTACATATGTTAATAGGAAAAAAATCATGTTAGAATGAAATGAGAAAGGATTTAGTGATGACAGCTAAACTGGAGATGTCTGTATGAACTCAGGACCTTAAAAAGATATGTCATGGGAAAAGAATCTTAAAAAGAGTGGATATATGTATATAACTGGTTCACTTCACTGTACAGCAGAAAGTAACAACATTAAATCACCTATACGCCAATAAAAATTCAAATAATAATAATTAAAAAAAAAAAGATCTGTCTTTCCCAGGCCAGTTTCCCTGGCGGCCCAACAGCCGTGTTGTCCTGCTACAACCAGCTCTTATGCAGATCAAGTGGGATGTATACTCCTGGGCCAGACTGGGCCTCTGATACCACTCAGGGCTTCTTGGAGAGGAGAAATTATATGTTTTGGGGCAGGGATCACAGTGGGCCTGGAATATCTTGTTCCCAGAAAACAAGGATGCTTTAAAAAATGTCTGAGGCAGTACTGAGAGGACAAAGCAGCCCGTTTAATGAGACTCCTATTGGCCAGGTTGTGACAGTTTGATCAATAAAGAAGTATTAAATACAGCTAAGTGGAAGAAGACATACAGATGACCAAAAAGCACATGTAAAGGTGCTCACCACCACTATTTATCAGAGAAATGCAAATCAAAACTACAATATCACCTCACACCAGTCAGAATGGTCATCATCAAAAAGTCTACAAACAGGACTTTCCTGGTGGCACAGTGGTTACGAATCTGCCTGCCAGTGCAGGGGACACGGGTTTGAGCTCTGGTCTGGGAAGATCCCACATGCCGCGGAGCAACTAAGCCCGTGTGCCACAACTACTGAGCCTGAGCTCTAGAGCCTGTGAGCCACAACTACTGAGCCCACGAGCCACAACTACTGAAGCCCGCGCCCCTAGAGCCCGTGCTCTGCAACAAGAGAAGCCGCTGCGATGAGAAGCCTGCGCACCACACGAAGAGTAGCCCCCGCTCACCGCAACTAGAGAAAGCCCACGCGCAGCAATGAAGACCCAACGCAGCCAAAAATAAATAAAACATTTTAAAAAAAGGTACAAACAATAAATGCTGGAGATGGTGTGGAGAAAAGAGAACCCTCCTACACTGTTGGTGGGAATGTCAATTGGTACAACCACTACAAAGAACAGTATGGAGGTTCCTTAAACTAAAAATAGAACTACCATATGATCCAGCAGTCCCACTCCTGGGCATAATATCTGGAGAAAACCATAATTCGAAAAGATACATGCTCCCCAGTGTTCATTGCAGCACTATTTACAATGGCCAAGACATGGAAGCAACCTAAATGTCCATCGACAGGAATGGATAAAGAAGATGTGTTACAAATATACAATGGAATATTACTCAGCCGTAAAAAAGAACAAAATAATGCCATTTTGCAGCAACATGGATGGACCTAGAGATTATCATACTAAGTGAAGTCAGACAGAGAAAGACAAATATCAGGATATCACTCATATGTGGAATCTAATTTTTAAAAATGATATAAATGAACTTATTTACAAAACAGAAACAGACTCACAGATTTCAAAACCAAACATTATTATCAAAGGAGAAATGTTGGGGGGAGGGATAAGTTAGGAGCTTGGGATTAACATACACACACTACTATATATAAAATAGATAACTAACAAGGACCTACTACATAGCACAGGGAACTCTACTCAATTTTCTATAATAACCTATATGGGAAAAGAATCTGAAGAAGAACAAATACATGTATATGTATTGATAAAACTGAATCACTTCGCTACACACCTGAAACTAACACAACATTGTAAATAAATCAACTATACTCCAACAAAATTTTTAAAAAAATAAATAAATACAGCTAAGTGGAACAAGTTGAATCTATCTGTAAAACCCCAAGTGTGACACTCAAAAAGGAAATGGTAATATTAAGTATACATGGAGTTGTATTTCAGGAAGGGTGGATGGAATGTGCTTAAATTTTCATTACATTTAGTAAAAACAAGCAGCATGTTGACATAAATGGGTGTCACCTCTCCTATTAAATACGTCTGTTTATAAAGAACAGATGGATACAAGAGTCTAGCCCACTATCTACCCGCCCCTATCTGTGGCTTACTCCCTTACTTCTTCAGGTCTTTGCTCAAATGTCATTTATCAGAGAGATCTTCCCTGACCCTCCAATATAAAGTAGCAATCCTGATTCTCTAGCCCTCTCTGGGATAGTTTCTGATGCCTCCTTCCTGGGAACTAAAATCCCTACTGTGATGAGATGCTAGTGAAGCATGCATAAGTTTCCATTAAGACATATTGTGATAGAATCCTGGGTTATGAAATAATGGGTAAATAAAACAACATAGTAATTTGGATCTCAAGGGTGCCCTTAACACCAACTATTTTCCCCTAGTCCATTCGGTCTACCTAGAGAGACCTAATTCATAATGTCTCAAGACTCTAATCCCTTTTCCTCCAGTTCTTCTCTGAGCTGATGACCTTGAAAATAGAAGCAATCAGGAAAGAAGTTCCACAAGTTCCCACCATCACATACACCCGCCTGCCAGCCCTGCCCTCACTGTTTGCCCTTTTCCTGTCACTTGTTCCTTGGCCAGTCCCTCTGTGCACTAGATCCCATCTTCTCTTGCCTCCTTGAGGGCATTGCTCCAGCAAGACTCTTCTCTCGCACCTACAGCATCAAATTCCTTCTTTCCTGGATCACCCCATCAGAACACAAAGCAAGCTTTAAAATCAAAACTCTTTACCCTGTTTGTCCCCTCCTAGAATAGCTTCATTCTCTGATACCCTTTTCAATAAGCAAAATTTCTGGAATTACCTATACTCCGGCTCCAATCTCTCTCCCCCAGTTCTCTTTATTCTGGTATTCCCATTATGCACGTTACACACCTTTTGCAATTCTCACAGTTCTTAGATATTCTGTACCTATTTTTCTTTCATTCCTTTTTCTCTTTAAATTTCAGTTTGGGACATTTCAAGATATTGACATATCTTCAAGTGCAAGATTCTTTTCTCAGCTGTGTTCAGTCTACTGATGAGCCCATCAAAAGCATTCGTTACAATGTTTTTATTTCTAGCATTTCTTCCTATTCTTAGAGTTTCTTTAGCTTACTCATCTGTTCTTGCATGTTGTCCACTTTTTCTGAGACCTTAGCATATTAATCTGGGTTATTTTAAATTCCCATTATTATAACTCGAAAATCTCTGCCATGTCTGAGTTTGGTTCTGATGCTTGCTTTATCGCCTCAGATTATTTTTTTCCGCCTCTTAGCATCCTTGTAATTTTTTATTGAAAGTTGGACACGAGGTACTGGGTAATAGGAACTGACATAAATAGGCCATTAATGTGAGGTTTTATGTTTATCTGGCTAGCAGTTAGGCTGTGTTTTAATGTCTCCTGTAGGTGTCAGATGCTTCAATTTTCTTCAGTGTCTTTTGTTTTTGTCTCCCCTGTTGTCTTTGGGTTTCCCTAGAAACTCCTTAAAATAGAGGCTGTGTCTTGCAACTCTTCCAAGAGCTGTAATACATTGTTATAAAACTGGAGCCCTATAGATGGTATAGCATTAGGGAGAAGCATTCTATAATCTTATGGTTAAATCTGCTTTATTTTACTGGGCTAGAATCTCTGGGCTGAGACCTACAGAAGTTCCTTAGCCTTTTTTTCTCCCCACTTAACGTGAGCAAGGAAGGCTAGAGAGGGCTCAAACCATCCAAATGCCCTTCCCCTAGATCACAGAAGATTCCAGCAAAGTAATTTTCCTTGAGGGCAGGCTTCTGCTGTGGAAGCAAAGCTCTGGGTATATTTCCAAATGGTTACTCCTCCCACCCACCCCCCCTCCCCGGGCCGCCCGTTCCCCCAACAAGGAGGGATTCCTCTGCCATCTTCAGAGTGGGAACATGATCCAGCTCCTGGAGGTAAAACCCACAGAAGTGTGGGGGCCGCCTAAGGAAAGCTCCCAGGAGTTGTTGTTCTTGTTTTAAGTTGTAACAATTTATTTGATACTTGTTACAAATTGCTCCCGAGTTTTAAACTCTCAAATGAATCCACACTCAGCCCCCTAGCAATTCATTTAAATCCTAATTATTGCCTCAAGCAACTTCGACTTTGGGTGAGCTGATCTATATTTTCTGCATTTTCCTGTCTTTCTAGTTTTTGTGGAAGTTTGCCCTGTGACCTCAGTTCTCTGATGGATCGAAGAAAATTTGATTTTCAGTTTGTTCAGCTTTTTTTTATTGTGAAGATACCCCATTCTTTCTCAAACACACTCCAGATTTTCACCGCCCCTCCAGTGAAACAGCACTTGTCAAGGCCACCAATGACTTCTACATTGATTGCCAAGTCAGTGCTTAGAGCTCATATTACTTGATCCATTTGCAGTACCTGACAAAGCCGACCACTCCTTCCTTCAAATTTGACATGGCTGCCAGGACATCACACTGTGCTGGTTTTCTTAACCTTACTGGCCACTCTCAGTCTCCTTTGCTGCTTCCTCCTCATCACCCTGAACTCTTAGCATTTGCAGTGTCCCAAGACTCAGTCTTTGGACCTCTTCTCTTTTAAAACTCACTCTCTTGGTAATTTCATCCAGTCTCACGGCTTTAAATACAATCTATACATTGACTCCCATATTTATATCTCCAGCCCGAATCTCCCTTGAACCCTGGACTAGAATATCCAACTGCCTACCAAACATCTCCACTGAAATAACTATCAGACATCTCAAACTCATCTGTCCATGACTCAACTCCTGATCTTCACTGGCAAACCTCTGCTACCTATAGGTTTCTCCAACTCAACTATTCAAAAAGACCTAGAAATCGACTCTGATGCCTCACCTTCTCACATTGTATATCCAATCTATCAGCAAATCCTATTAGTTTTACCTTCAAGGAAGTACAGAATCTGAACATTTGTCAACTCCAAGTGCTGGTACACTTGTCCAAGCCATCTGTACTTCTCACCTGAGTCACTGCAGTAGTCTCCTAATTGGTCTGTTTCTGTCCCTGCTTACCCTGCTCCCCTAAAACGTAAGTCAGACCCTATCACACTTTGTTCAAAGTCCTCCAAAGGCTCCCATCACAGAGTAGAAGCCAAAGTTCACCCAAGGCCCTGTGTGGTCTGTAGCACCACCCACTCCCATCCCACCTCTTAAAATTCTCCCTTCCTCAGTCTGCTTAAGTCCTTACTGGCTACCACACTATTCCTGGAGCCCTCTAACATGCTCCTATCCCAAGGGCCTTTGCCCCTGCTGTTCCCTCTGCCTCGACTCTCTTCTCACAGGTGTCCACAAGGCTCACTGCCACACTGCCAAGCCTTGGTTCAAGTGCTATGTTGGTGAACTCCTCTCCACTCTTTAAGATTCCAACATCACTCTGCTTCCCCTAACACCCTATTCCTTCTCCCGACTTCTCTCTGTGGTGCTTATTTTCTGATAAACCATATGATTTGCTTAGCGTCTGTCTCCTTCCACGAGAATTTAAGTTCCACAAGGGCAGGGAGATTTATACCTGCTTTAATCACTGTTACATTCTCAGCACCTAGAAAAATAGTAAGGCCCATTGTGAGGTGTTCAATAAATATTCGTTAAATGAGTGAATGAATACTAGGAAACACAATAGGTTACAAGAAGTGGAACGGGATCGAAAATAAGATACACAATCACTTTTTAAATTTATATGCATTTAGGTTATATTAATATTAGTTTAGTTTGTTGATTCAATGAAAAAAATAAAAAAGAGCCAAGGAAAAGAAATAACTGTGCTGACTTTGTACTTACCAACTGTGGCATCAGAATCTCACTAAATTTTCAATGTGCACAATATTCTCCAAAGCAACCCCTGGCTCTGAGAAATATGGGACTCCTTGGAGTGGTAAATCTTTGGGCTACCTGAATAATTGTGCAAAGACTAGACTACGGGTGCTGAAAGTTGATATTGCCATAAACAGCTTTCTGATCACAAACTCTCAACCTGGTCTGCAGGCCGATGTTTTTTTTAATGAGCCAAAGTTCAGGGAACAGACTATTTGGCTACTCTTACCAGTATCAGAGGGCATCACAGTGTTACAATCCCTTGTCTTACTTAGCCGCTTCAGCTATAACTTAATTTCTTTACTTCAGTGGTTGCAGGCAAGTGTTACTATCAGGAGTGACACTTTAATGTCACATCACAATTGGATGTCAACTATGGTTCAAATAGTTTTAAGTGGCCTTACAGTTTTTGGTAATACTGCTATTCCTGCCTTGCTTGTCTCATTAGATGCTATTCTAGCTACCAAGGTGTGTAGCAGACTATAATGAAACACAATGAGGAAAATTAAAATCCCAGAAATAAACCTGCTTCTATAACCAAGTACTACTCCTGTCATAACCAGTTATTGCATTTATAACATGGGAACTGTTGCCACCTGCTGGTGATGCTTATGATAAAATTAATACTTGGTGGGCTCTCCAAAATTCCAGTCAAAATTTTAAAGTTGGGGCTTCCCTGGTGGCGCAGTGGTTGAGAGTCCGCCTGCCGATAGAGGGGACGCAGGTTCGTGCCCCGGTCCGGGAAGATCCCACATGCCGCGGAGCGGCTGGGCCCGTGAGCCATGGCCGCTGAGCCTGCACGTCCGGATCCTGTGCTCCGCAGCGCGAGAGGCCACAACAGTGAGAGGCCCGCGTACCGCAAAAAAAAAAAAAAAAAAATTTTAAAGTTCCCTTCTAAAGCAGGCAACCACATGAATGGCTTTGTGATTATCATATTTGATTAACTCTAATTTTTTTTCTCTGAACAAAAAAGTAGTAAGTATATTAATAAAATTCTAATGTAAACGAGAACCCTCTACTACTAAAAAATGACTTTGCTGACAATGCTATAGGTCTGGGAGTACGGCTGCCAAGTGTTTTCTCCCTTACCCATCTCCTCAACAGGAAGGGATGTAGCCACTAGATGCTCACTCGCTGGATTCAGTATTTAGCTGAGGTGGCAGGCTAATCCTCTCACACTAGTGCAGAGCCTCCGTGAGTCCAGATGACCCACAAGTCTGATCAACTTGTCCAGTGTTTAATGATTTCCTCATGAAGCTGAGCAGAAAAATGACCATAACAGGCACACAGCCTAAAACTCCAGAGACAGCCAGTGTTCTCAAAAAAACCTGATTCAAAGCTACCAAAAGACCTCAATCAAAAAAGAATTTCAGGGACTTCCCTGGTGGCACAGTGGTTAAGAATCCAACTGCCAATGCAGGGGACACGGGTTCAAGCCCTGGTGCAGGAAGGTCCCACATGCCGCATAGCAGCTAAGCCTGTGTGCCACAACTACTGAGCCTGCACTCTCGAGCCCGCAAGTCACAACTACTGAGCCTATGTGCCACAACTACTGAAGCCCGCGCGCCTAGAGCCTGTGCTCCGCAACAAGAGAAGCCACTGCAATGAGAAGCCCACACAATGCAACGAAGAGTAGCCCCCGCTCGCCACAACTAGAGAAAGCCCACACGCAGCAATGAAGACCCAACACAGCCAAAAATAAATAAATAAATAAATAACTTAAAAATAAATCAAATTAACAGCAATTCATAGAATGAAATTTCAAATTTCCAAAAATTATACTCATTAGTAATTAATGTGTGCAAAAAATTTTTTAATTGTGTGCCATTTTGCCCTATCAGATTGGCAAAAATAAGTTAATTTTAAAATAAAACAATAATTTTAAATGCTGGGGAAAAAAAGGCCTTTATGAAATGAAGCTAGATACACAAAACTCTTTGTTCTCTCATATAGTTTCTTGATATACCAACATTCCACAAACCTATTTATTTCACAGGTCATATGAGGGGTTACCTCAATCTTCCATTTTACTCAGAGACAGAAGTACTCTGTCTATAACTATACCATCTGTCCAAAACTATACCATCTTAAAATGAGCTTGTAACTCATGCCTCAAAAATAAGCCCTATTGTCTTTGTGAAAATTAAGGGGTGAAGATTTTGTACCTAAGGAAGAAACACTCAGTTGAACAAACAAATCTTTGAGACTAACGACCTGTTGTGTTATTTATTTATTTATTTATTTATGGCTGCGTTGGGTCTTCGTTGCTGTGCGCAGTCTTTCTCTAGTTGCGGCGAGTGGGGGCTACTCTTTGTTGCGGTGCGCGGGCTTCTCATTGTGGTGGCTTCTCTTGTTGCAGAGCATGGGCTCTAGGTGCACGGGCTCCAGTAGTTGTGATGCGCGGGCTCAGTAGTTGTGGTTCGCGGGCTCTAGGCCGCAGGCTCAGTAGTTGTGGCTCATGGGCTTAGTTGCTCCGTGGCATGTGGGATCTTCCCAGACCAAGGCTCAAACCCATGTCCCCTGCACTGGCAGGCGGATTCTTAACCACTGCGCCACCAGGGAAGCCCACGTGTTTTTTAAAATCATGGAGAAAAACCATGCCATTTGTTTCACGAAACTAAGGCTTCTTTCCTACGTCTAATACATCATCAACATAATGTACAACAGCCTAAAATAAAATAATCTCTAGCAACATCAAGTAGCCCATGAACTAAAGAGCTTCTGAGTGGCTAGTAGTGAAAGATGAACTGAACTCCTATCCAGTCACTGAGAAGAAGCACTCTTCTCAAGTATGTACTGTATAATTAGTTGTTTTAATTTCCATTTCTTATCTTCAACTTATCCTTTAAGTTAACTTTCGTTCTTATATTAAATGTGCTGAATCGAAGTCCATGTAGTTCAAACAAAATATGGGTCCTAAAATCTAAGTTCAGTCACAAGTGGAGGCGCTGTACTATGACTTTCTTCTGCTCATTTTAAGAATATGTGTTATATACCATATAGTTTTTAAATGTGATCAGTTGCCTTGGTGACAGAACACAGAGCAGCAACTCTGCTTTAATTATAAGACAATTTTTAAATAATTTTTATTTTTAAGATTAAGCATCCTCATTGACAATCCAGAAACAGTCCGTGCTCTTTGGATACACACACTTAAAATGGTTAAAAGTGATTCCCCAATTTTCAATGACAAGATATGAAAAAAGAACATGTTCACAAATGCAGATGAACTCCTCTGTCCTTTTTTTCCAAAAGTCTTATTTTGCAATCAAGCCACTCACCAAACCACAAGGAAAGACAATTTTTCAAGAAGCCAGCAAAACCCAGAAACAACGATCTAGATATCAAGCCAAAATTATCCCCTGAAACAGCGCTGTTGCAAAAAAAAAAAAAAAAAAGGATAGGAAGACAAATTTCCATAGCTCATTAGAGAAGCCCTTTAAAAAGAATTCAGAAAGTTAGGACTGGAACTATGGTGGTACAGTGTTCAAAGCGCAGATAATTAAAGGTCAGCTTGCGGGCTTCCCTGGTGGTGCAATGGTTGAGAGTCCGCCTGCCGATGCAGGGGACACGGGTTCGTGCCCCGGTCTGGGAAGATCCCACATGCTGGGGAGCGGCTGGGCCCATGAGCCATGGCCGCTAAGCCTGCACGTCCGGAGCCTGTGCTCCGCAATGGGACAGGCCACAACAGTGAGAGGCCCGCGTATCGCAAAAAAAAAAAAAAGTTCAGCTTGTTCGGCTTGGGAACATATTAGGCTTTCTCCTATCCCAGCAGAGGAAATAGAAATATGAGCTGCTGGAGCTAATATTAAAATTGTCCTTACCAATGAAAAGCAGGGCAAGAGTCAACAGAAAGAATGCAGAACAGAAGACAAGTCGTTCTGAATCTAGGCTCTACTGCCTAGAAGAAACTGGAAAGTTGAATAGGGCTGAAATTCTTCTGAGCCAGTATCAATAAATTCTAGACTTGGCTCAAACCAGTGGACTATAGACCACTAATAATATATCAGGTGACCCACAGTGTTTGTGGTATCAAAAAATATTTTAGAAATTATCTATAAATTTCTATTCTGAAAATCAGATCAAAATGACACTGGGCCATCCAATCAGTTATAGAGTAAAGGGCTTCCTCCAAAGAAGATTAATTTAGCAGAAATTCAGGTTGGAAAGAATGTAACATTGAGTAAATAACATCAGGCTCTCGGTACAATTTTAATAAGGCTTCTACCCACCCCAGTTGTAAGCAGTACTACTGAGGGAGCTCCCACAGAATGTCTTAGAGGGATGTTTCTCAGAGATAAAAAGGACTATAAGTTTAACTCTTGACCCCTCTCTCCTTACCTAAAGCTTGGAGAAGAAAATAAATATTTAATTTTTAACTACTCAAAGCTTTGGGCACATTGTAATACTAATATTTTCTAGTTTTCATTTTCAGAACCTTTGGCTTAATATTTCCTCAATCATGTTGCAATGAAAAATGTCTGAATATGCCTTAATCAGTAGTACCACATGAAAATATCAAACTTGTTCTTCCATATCTTCTACATAGGAAGAGGGAATCAATGGTACCCTAAATATCCTGCAAAGTTACTCTGTATACTTGACAAAAGATTAGGGCAAACCATTCCACTTCCATATCTTGAGCAGCAGCAGTTAACTAGTCTTCAACCTCATCTTCCCAAATATCTCCATTAACATCCACAGCATGGAACAACCTGGAAGCATAAAATAAGGTACATTTTAATATACCCGATAGAAACTGAATATAATTTCTTTCCTTTTCTCAAATATACTTTCTGTACTCTTCTGATAACATCTTTGTATATCTTTTCCTCTCCTTTAATCATTCCACTGGGGAGGGCTGAAATATGGGTCCCTTAAAGTTTATAGGAACAGCCCTTTTAAGGATCCAGACAACTCTCTAGGACCAAGAATAAACAATAATGGGAGATGGGTATCACAAAACTGATACTAAATGTGTACAATATGTGGAATAAGCCAAGACTGGAAAATTCAGGTAGTCTAGAAGCTAACTCCTTCAAAACACTGTAACTTTATTACACGCTAATCACTCCATCCTCTCCATCTTCACTGTTCTTGCACTCTCCATCAATAGAATATTTTTCAGTTGCCAATTTGTTTTCCTCCCCTTATGTTACTTAAAATTTATGCAATTTTCAACACTATATTTCCAATGGTTCATGGGAAGAGCCTGCTTCTTCAACTTATCTTACAGTTTCATAACACCAATGATTGATTGTAGGTACTCCACAGATGTCTATTAACAAAGATTATCAGCTGATGCTGAAATTGGAGCTGGTGGAGAACTAGATATTCACATTGTGCCAAGGAATCACCCCACAGATCACTTACTAATAACAAAAAGAGAAACCTTACCTTTACAATGGAACAAATGGTAGAACTGAGCATCATACTAACAGTGAGACAGCCTGACATTATTGATCTGATGTGGTACAACATGAAGTACGTCACCCCTTATTAAGTATTCTTATCAAAAATGTTACTCTAAATCTAGTCAAACTCCAGTCTAGAGCTAACTTCCACTTTACAGGAAATAGAGAGGATAGAGAAACAAACTCAAAGGTACCATGGAGAAACAAAACTCGAGAAGGTAAGAAGTTATACAGGACAACAGCCTGGACTCTTCAAAAAGTCAATGTTCCCCTCAACACAAACAAACAAACAAAAGAAAGGTGGGCAAAACTTTTCTCCATTAAGAAACTAAAGAGACAGAACCAAATAAAGTGATTGAACTTGATTAGATCCTGGTATAATAAAACAGCTTCAAGAGATATTTTTAGGGATAGTTGATAAGTCTTAAATATTTTATTAGATGATAGTATGCCATTGTTGTTAAATTTTTTGCAGTACTGTTGTTATATAGAAGACTTTTCTTATCTTAGGAAAGACGTGTGAAAGCATATAGAGGGACTTCCCTGGTGGCACAGTGGTTAAGAATCCACCTGCCGATGCAGGGGACACGGGTTTGAGCCTTGGTCCAGGAAGATCCCACATGCCGCGGAGCAACTAAACCTGTGTGCCACATCTACTGGGCCTGAGCTCTAGAGCCCGTGACCCACAACTACTGAGCCCACGTGCCACAACTACTGAAACATATGCGCCTAGAGCCTGTACTCCGCAACAAGAGAAGCCACCGCAATGAGAAGCCCGCGCACCGCAACCAAGAGTAGTCCCCGCTCACTGCAACTACAGTAAGCCTGTGCGCAGAAACGAAGACCCAAAGCAGCCAAAAATAAATAAATAAATAAATTAAAGAAAAAAAAAGCATATAGACATGAAGCATCATATTTCCAACTTAGGGTCAAGTAGTTCAGCAATAAATTTAGAAAACAAATATGGCAAAATATGACCAATTGTTCATTTTGGTGGAAGGTATCCTATTAATCATAGTCCTATCCTTTCTGTATGTTTGAAAATTTTCACTAAAAAAATTGAGGAGGATAATAAATAAAAGAAAATCCCCAGATAGTATATTTTCATCATAAAACTCATTTTCAAGAAAATTCATACATGGGGGAAAATATATGAGAATTCTCTAAATAAGCAAAGTACTGAAGTAAAACTTTCTGGGCTTATGGTCCGCAAACCAAGTACCCAAAACTGCTGAGACTAGGAGCTCTGTGTGTACGTACCGGTTAAAACATGGGGAAGCAGTATCAGTGAAATGCCTATAAGGGTTTGCTCTGGAGAGAGAACCCATGCAAATCCAGCAGAAATATTGCATACAGCCGGTACATGTCATCTTGTTACATCCATCTAATTTCTGGTGGGAAAGACAGAGAAAAATATCAAGGCTACAAAAGCAAAAGAGAAATGCACAATGCCAAAATGATTTGGTACAACATTCTCCTTGTCTTCTCCCCTTTCTAATGCAGGGTGGAGATATACAGGTAACACACAATGATAACTATGAATGCTTAACTCTTTTGCATTACAGGTAAAATACAGAAAATACTTAGCAGGTGTTCCTACAATTAGATACTTAGCAAAACCTCTTCTGATAAACAGTAAATACAAACCAAACATGTATAAGTGAAACGTATAGTTAGATTAATATTAAAATGTTTGGATTTAATATGTGGGATTTAAACTTTTTACATAAATCTAAGTAAACATTTGGTACCAAGTCCCCCATTCTATAAGAGCTGAGGCATGTCAGAAGTGGTTAAATAGAAGGCCAGTTTCCTTAATGGAGTAACTGGGGCATCACCACAAGGGTCAGCTCAGATATGATGGACTGGAACAACAGAATCAAATGCAAAGACGTATTTCAATTTTGAAACATATTAAGATTTTGTCAAGAAGCAGTAGATGTATCTATCTATCTTGACTCAGATGTCTCCATTTCATAAGCAGGCACTTGTAAAACAGCTATTAAATTCCAGGGTATATAGTTCGGAGGAGAAGTCAGGCTTGATTCTTTTTTAGTCACGTAGATGAGTTAAGAGTTGACTGTAGCTCGAGTATGGCCTCTTTATAACCCACTCAATTTTGAGGTGGATATAATGGGAGAACAACTGTCACCATATGAAAGCACTTTGAAATGGGAAGTCTACATACATTTTAGGTCAATAACAATATTTAGTAGTAAATTTACATCTTCCAAGTTAAGAAAGTTTAATAAATACCAAAATGTGTTTTCTTAATTAGTCACAAAATTAAAAGGCTTCTTGAGGAAATCGTAACATGCTTGCAGTTAGGTTTGCCTCCATGTCTGTCCCCAAACCTTTACCTCGATGGGAGTCCCACAACATGGGCAGCTCTTTGAGTTCTTTTCTAGCCACTCCTTACTTTCCATCTCTTCCAGTGCCTTCTGAATCACCCTCTTACCATACCTCTGTTCCAAAAATCTTTTATTGGCCTCATCTGCTTGCAGGTACTCATTTCGTAAGTCCATTAATTTCTCTAGAAAGTGAAATGGAAAACTAACTTTTATACAACTTGTAATGCTGATTAAAAACCATTAAAATTGGCCATAACCTTTGACTACTCAATAATGCTATTCCTGGGATTTTATCATAAGGAATTAATCCAAAGTAAAGTTACATATAGAAATGGCAAACAAATTAAATGTCCAAGGGAATAATTATGTGTGGGGCCACTTAAGATGTAATATTTAGTTATTAAAACTTATAATTAGGATGGCTACAACTCAGTTAAAATACTCATTATGGAATTCAGAAAAAAGCGTATTTAGGTTGTAACTAGGTAAAAATTACACACGCATGAAAGACCAAGAACAGACAGCAATCCTCCAAGCAGAAAAGCTGGGCTTGTTAAAGGTGACAGAGTAACAGCTTATCTTTTTCCTTTGATTTTAACGTATTAATGTTGATATTTTTGTGCAACTAGTACAACTAGTAGTACAGTTTAAGACTGACTTTATCTAAATGACACAAAGGTTGAAACAGGCGCTGATTTTCTACTAAATCAGCATCATTCACCATTTGATTAACAACAGGTCGACCAAATTAAACAAAAGCACCTAAGGGCAAAGACCAGCTGTTCAATTCTGTATATAGAAAGAAGCCAGTGAATAAAGTTTACCACCCACAGGAAATGAAAAGTCCCTCCCGTCAACTTTTCCCCTTAATACTCTTCAGTCTGGTTTCTACTGCTTTATCACTTAACTCAAATGGAATGGGCAGCCATTCCCAAAGGCTTTAGTTGTAGACAAGGCTTTTGCTCACAATTCTATTACCTTAATCTTTCAACACAATTAATTAAAGACCTCTCTCAACAGTGTTCTAGCTATTTTATTAATTTACTTTCCTCACATTATTTAGAGGTGGACATCTTCCCTCTAAATGCAGTGGACATCTTCAGGGGCAGAATTCGATCTGCACTTTTGCTTCACCTGTGAATCCTTTCTCTGTGTTGTTCATTCCCATGACTCCATCACTTCTACTTAGATGTAGCAGACATGTATTTTTTTATCCTGTCACTTTTATCTCCTCTACTAATTCAAAGCGTTTTTGTGTTCCTAGACATCTTACGGACAAAGGTTACTGCTCTAATGTTCTCAAAATAATAAAATTGTTAGTATATCATATATTTTGTATGGTAATATCGAATATATAGATATAGAGACTGAGAAAGAGATTCCTAATTTTGCTGAAGCCCCCAAGCCTATCTTTGATTTCTTCCCCAAACACTGTGAAACACCTGAAGTGTACTTCAGCCTCTCAGTGATAAGGATACAGAAGTCTAAAGTAAAGGCTATCATTATATTCTGGTAAGTTCTCCATCCCATCTGCCTATAACCACTACAACACTCTGCAATAGGCAACTGGAAGTACTGTATTTACTCATTCTCCTCTCAGGGTCCTTTCTTAGAGATAATGACACTCTGCTAACAATTAATAACTATAGTAACACTGGCATTACTAGTTACCATTTTGTGGTTTAAGACTTAGATATAAGACATAACACCATAAAACCTCTAGAAGAGAACATAGGCAAAACATTTCCTGACCAAGGCAATAGAAATAAAAGCAAAAATAAACAAATGTGACCTAATCTAACTTACAAGCTTCTGTACAGCAAAGAAAACCGTAAACAAAATGAAAAGACAACCTACAGGCTGGGAGAAAACATTTGCAAATATGTAACCGACAAGGTCTAAATTTCCAAAGTATACAAACAGTTCATACAACTCAACAAAAAACAAACAAACAACTCAATAGAAAAATGGGCAAAACAACTAAATAGACATTTCTCCAAAGAAGACATCCAGATATCCAAAAGACATATAAAAAGAGGCTCATCACTGCTAACTATTAGAGAAATGCAAATCAAAACTATGATGAGGTACCACCTCACACCAGCCAGAATGGCCATCACTAAAAAGTCTACAGGGGAGGACTTCCCTGGTGGCACAGTGGTTAAGAATCCGCCTGCCAATGCAGGGGACACAGGTTCGAGCCCTGGTCTGGGAAGATCCCACATGACGCAGAGCAACTAAGCTCATGTGCCACAACTACTGAGCCTTCGCTCTAGAGTCCGTGAGCCACAACTACTGAAGCCCGCGCGCCCTAGAGCCCCTGCTCTGCAACAAGAGAAGCCACCGCAATGAGAAGCCCGTGTACTGCGACGAAGAGTAGCCCCCGCTCGCCACAACTAGAGAAGCCCACGTGCAGCAACAAAGACCCAACACAGCCAAAAATAAATAATAAATAAATTTATAAAAATAAATAAATAAATAAATGAATGAAAAAAAATAAAAACTAAACTTTAAAAGAAAAAAAAGAGTCTACAGGGGACTTCCCTGGCAGTCCAGTGGTTAAGGCTCCACACTCCCAATGCAGGGGGCACGGGATCAATCCCTGGCCAGGGAACCAAGATCCCACATGCCACACATCAAGGCCAAAAAAACCCCACAAAATAACAAACAAGTCTACAAATAACAAATGCTGGAGGGGGTGTGGAGAAAAGGGAACCTTCCTACATTGTTGGTGGGAATGTAAATTGGTGTAGCCACTATGGAAAACTGTATGGAGATTCCTCAAAAAACTAAAAATAAGAGTAGCCATATGATCTAGCAATCCCACTCCTGGGCATGTATCCAGACAAAACTATAATTCAAAAAGATACCTATGTTCATAGCAGCACTATTTACAATAGCCAAGACATGGAAACAACCAAAATGTCCATCGCCAGAGGAATGGATAAAGAAGATGTGGTACGTATATAGATACAACAGAACATTATTCAGCCATAAAAAAGAATGAAATAAGGCCATCTGCAGCATCATGGATGGACTTAGAGATTATCATACTAAGTGAACTAAGTCATAAAGACAAATACCATATAATATCACTTATACGTGGAATCTAAAATATGACACAAATGAACCTATCTACAAAACAAAAACAGACTCACAGACATACAAAACAGACTTGTGGTTGCCAAGCGGGAGGGGGCCTGGGGGAGGGATGGATTGGGAGGCTGGGGTTAGCAGATGCAAACTATTATATTTATACAGAATGGATAAACGACAAGGTCCTACTGTATAGCACAGGGAACTATATTCAATATCCTGTGATAAACCATACTGGAAAAGAATATAAAAAAGAATGTATACATATGTATAACTTAATCACTTTGCTGTACAGCAGAAATTAATACATTTTAAATCAACTATATTTCAATAATGTAAATAAATAAATAAATACACAAACTAAAAAAAAATAGTTACCATTTTGCATTTTACATACATTAGCCCATTCTCAAACTATGGTTAAGTACCAGTTTTTTTCCCTCACTCTGTCAAGGACCAGTACTTTTGCAAAATATAATCAAATGAATTATTAGAAAAATGAGGGTAAAAAGACAAAAAATATAAGCCTAAATTTTTATTAGACTTGACTGCCATAAAATTTAGTCAGTGAATAGCGATAGCAAAATCGTTATTAAAGTTTCAAACACTGACTCTCAGTTTCTGTATTTACCTTGTCACAGACCAGTATAACAACTATAACAACTTTAAGTAGCACCACAATAGGTCATTTCAAACTTACAATAACCTTATGAAGTAGCTATTATCATCAGCCCTTTTGAGAAAGACTAAGTCACCAAAGTCTAGTCAAATTGATGTCCAGGGCCTGATTCCTCAAACCTTAATCTAGATCAGAAATGGCTAACAGGTTTTACCTCCTGCGACTACCTCAATAGAGGGTGGCCTTCTGAAGCACTGTGTTGAGGAAGATTCTGAGGCCTCCCTGGGCTCACTGAGAAAGCACTTGATGACTGATCAAACGTGTACCGTGGAAACAAGAGTGATAGCTTAGACGCTCTGCATTTGCCGACCAGGATCTACATTATTCCATATTCATAGACAGAAATTACTCTGTCATTCCTTCCCTGGAATGCTCCCCCCGATATCTGCGTGGCTTGTTTCCTTACTTCCTTCAAGTCTTTATTCAAACCACTTTGCCAGCGAGGCCTCCCCTGGTTTTTCTAAATAAAATCCAAAGCCCCTTCCCCTTCAGAACACTTCATAGCCTGTCCCTGCTTTATTTTTTCCCTCTTCAGCATTTACCACCATCGAATATTCTTATTTGTTTGCCTATCTCCCCCATTAGAATGTAAGTTCCATGAGGGAATTTGGTCACTGCTATATCCCCAGAACCTAAGACAGTAACTGACTCAAAAGTATGTGTTGAACAAACACAGAAGAACACAATTCTTCCAAACTGAAGAATTTAAGTGATGTCCCTTTTTATTTGGGGGGGTGGGGCAGGGCGGGTGGAGCGCTGGGAGACTGAGTTCACACAGTTACAACCTACCTGCAGTCACCTTACATGGAGAAACCCCATGGTAGGTCAATCTGCATAAAGTACAGAAGGCAAAATTGCAGCTGGAACAGATGCCCATTGTGCACCCAGGCTCCTGCATCACAGGCAGCTGGCAGGATGGGCGGGGGCAGTACACCACATCTGCCATCAGGTCCAAGGTAGACTGGAGGAGAAGCCGGTCATAACGGGCAAATAACTCTGCTTCCACTAGCTCTTTGACCTGGAGGGAAATATAAAACATCATAGGTTTGATGATTTCCCAACCAGTTCTGATCCTGAGGAGATCCTTAGGAAGCTAGTGTAAACCAGAGGCACATAAACTAAAACTCTATCTCCCTTCAAAATCAAACCAAGTATGGGAGGTCTACATCTTGACTGAGATGGTGGTTACATGGGTCTACACATGTGCCAAACTAAGCAGACGGTACACTTTAAATGAGTACATTTATGCCTTAATGGAGTTGACTGAAAAAAAAGAAGACCAAGCAGGCTGTCTTTAAAGTCTGTAAAACATTTGGTTAACTATTCTAAGAGATAACCCCTCAAGATCCCAACGTCACATAAAGACAGGGTAGTAGTTCCCCCACCTAGCAGATATACAGAGTAAATCACCAGAATTACTTTACTTTTTAAACTACTCATCCCTGCGGAGGACCACCCATTCCAAAGCCAGCAAAGGAAGCATTTACATTTGCTTAAACTAAGATCATGGCATTCTTGATGGATACAATGAAACAACTTGTGGGCTGGCTCCCAGGCCTCAGACTGCCCTGATGAGCCCTATCAAGAAGTTCCTGAGAAAATGTCTCCCTTTGTGAGAGAGAATTAGGGGGCAGCTGTCAGCAGAGTCAAAGAGTTACCTGACCAGGAGTGGCCACTGAAGGGCACTTGGGTTCTGGGCAGTTGAGGCACTGAACTTGGCCATCTCTGATCTGGATTTCAAAGTAGTCCTTGAGACAGGCTCTGCAGTACACATGCCTGCACTCCAAGAAGTACATGCACTCACTACCCAGCTTCTCACAGAAGCAGATATTGCACAGGAACAATTTACTATTAAAGCATTTTATCTGTTGAGCCTGATCGAAGTCCAAGATTTCCTGGATCAGACTGGACAACGATTCCACATCCTGCACGGCTCTCTCGTCCACAACTTCCGCTTGGTCTACATCAGATCCAGCAGCTCCTCCAAAATCTAGCTCTGTGTTGGAAGAAGCTTGAGCCATCCTCCTCTGAACTTTTTTCTGAGAACCCATCTTGAGTTCAAAAGGAGAGACAATATTCAGGTATGCTAAGGTCTCTTCTTTAAGAAACTGCATCCAGGCAAATAGGACCACGCTGCCGCGGTGTTCTTCCCACAGGTTGTCTAAGTGCTTGCAGAGAGCAGACAGCTAGGGGAAAACACATGAGGATGCTGGTAAGTTTGGAAAGATGACGATGCTGTCAACTCCTGATTTCCCTTGAAATCTTTTTAAGTCAGGCTTTTCCACTTCCTAACATGATTTTTCACTTCTGTGATAAACTGTGCTGCACAACAGCATCAGTGTTCTTATCGAAGCACTTCTTAAACTATTCAGCAACACGAGCCACAGCAGAACACAAGGTCAGAAGCTAAAAGAAGTATCATTAAGACAAGAGAAACAGCAAGGCTCTACCAGATGCAGAACTAGGTTTACATACGAGCCACTGCAATGGGGGACTTTTTCTGTTCTTTATTTTTCTTCACGTTAGTATTGCTACCTCATGTAGGAGAAGAGATCTAGTTCTAAAATGAACTATTTCTATTACTTGGAGTCCTAGCCCTGTAGGTACCCTACAATAATGATTAGGAAAAGAACAGTTTAAAAATACTATCCAGGGCTTCCCTGGTGGCGCAGTGGTTGAGAGTCCGCCTGCCGATGCAGGGGATACGGGTTCGTGCTCCGGTCCGGGAGGATCCCACATGCCGCAGAGCGGCTGGGCCCGTGAGCCATGGCCGCTGGGCCTGCATGTCCGGAGCCTATGCTCCGCAACGGGAGAGGCCACAACAGTGAGAGGCCCGCGTACCGCAAAAACAAACAAACAAACAAACAAAACCATCCAAACCTTAAAATTAATTCTTTCAGTCGTATCAAGAAGCCACCTCGTGCGAAAGAATCACTAACAGAATCTAACCTCAGAGTCCTTGGTATTCAGATTTACAAGCTGATTTTAACTAAGCAATCTGGGCTTACACCAGATCCTGGCTAATAGAGGAAGGCAGGCTGATATTGAACCCAGACATGATTATAAGCCCTTAACATGGTTTGGCTGCCATAGGCAAAGCTCACATTTCCTAACCTAAGCAACCAAAGTTTAAACTATTTTGACTTTTCCTCCTTAAAACTGGTCTGTTCAATTTGAAAGGCAAATATAAGAAGATTTTCCATTAGAAATGTAAAATATTTTTAAGTAGAGCTCAGGAATCATAAGCAGCTTTTCTTTTTAAGGTAAACATCAAAAAATAAGCCTTCCAGATGTAAACAAATTTTGTAAATTTGAATACCAAGTGAAAAAGGACCACATTCTCTCTTCCTTATGCTGCGTAGCGCTATTCACTAAACCCTATACAGGCACAAAATTAAACACTTACTGACTACTTCAAGATTGGACAACTAATGCTTTTATACATTTGCATGAATATGCTTATATGATCAACCAGAAACCTGATGAAATCTTTAAAAATGTAATAAATACTAAAAGGGAAGCCCTGTTCGTGAGTATTGTTTGAGCTACCAAGTCCAGTGAAGAAGCCATTCTCCTCCATCCTCTTTTCTTCTCTAGTCCCTTCTCAAAAGAGGCATCTGGGATGTACATAAATGTGAGGAATAAGGGAGTAAGAAAGAGAAGAGCATGAGAGAGACTGTGTATATATATTGGAAGAGGAATAATGGAAAATACTAGAAAACTAAACCCACTTCTATCTACCAACCAAATTCAGTGAGGGACAGGTCCATGAATCAACTTCACTATCAACAGGTGAAATTCATAATGCCAAGGAATCAGGGGCCAGTAACAAACAAGAATTGAAGAAAGAAGGAACATAGAACAATTAAAATGCCAATTATATGGACAAAAATTTATTTGATAGAGAATCCTACTGTAATTTTAGCTGTGTAACATAAAATAATGAATAACCCTCTTCTCCTCACACCCTAAAAGCCAGCATTAAGTAGATGTTATTTGGCTAGAATCTGAAACTGTGTATGTGCAAACATGCATGGACATAAAGTATCAAGAGCTCTCTGGAGAAATGGGACTATAAATATCTAGATAATTCAGTCAACTCTCAGTGATCTAAATGTCAAACACCTTTGATATTCTTGGGCAAATCATCCACTGTCTTGCATGTGCTGCCTCTGACACAGATATTAAAATGTAAGGTAGGGCTTCCCTGGTGGCGCAGTGGTTGAGAGTCCGCCTGCCGATGCAGGGGACACGGGTTCGTGCCCTGGTCTGGGATCGTGCCCTGGTCTGGGATCGTGCCCCGGTCCGGGAGGATCCCACATGCCGCGGAGCCGCTGGGCCCATGAGCCACGGCCGCTGAGCCTGCACGTCCGGAGCCTGTGCTCCGCAACGGGAGA
The DNA here is from genome assembly GCF_964341445.2 of Mesoplodon mirus. Classification (NCBI taxonomy): domain Eukaryota; kingdom Metazoa; phylum Chordata; class Mammalia; order Artiodactyla; family Ziphiidae; genus Mesoplodon; species Mesoplodon mirus. The sequence goes on from NC_138980.1 coordinate 65,338,241, forward strand.
GGCCACAACAGTGAGAGGCCCGCGTACCGGAAAAAAAAAAAAAAAAAAAAAAAAGGTAAAATTCCTTTTTATTCTACATGTATTATTCTTTTTTAAAGTTTAATTTTATTTTTAAACTGTAAGTTCAATTTTACAAAAGCACTCTCATCTAAAGATTAGACTGGTGATGAGCAGGGGTGGGAATGAAAATTACATGATCAAAAAGGAAAAACTGACAGCTGTTCTTTGAGGTCAAGTAACTCTGACAGCTTTTGTCTTAATACATCAGCCTATCAATCTTCATCATGACTTCTAGAAAAATAACTGCTACTGATCCATTATCTATCCCAGAATACATTATATTAGCTTCAAGTCATATTTATGTCTCAATCAAGAGCTGAGGTTGTTACTAGAAAAAGATATACAACCCAGAGGAAATGAAAATCATAATATAAGATCTCAAGCCTTAGTGAGATATCTACAGGAATCATACACATTTCTATTTGTGTGCATTCACACCTATGTGAGAGTAGTCAACAACTCTGTTATTAATATACAGACTTTAAAAAATAAAAGCACTCTTATGTTTTCTTAGGAAATATTTATTATAACTCCATTAGCTCAATTTTGGTCCTCCTAACTACAATTAAATCTTTCATTTAAGGAATGGATAAGAAACTAAAAAAAATAAAAAAGCAATACCAACATCTAAGGAAAATGAGGAGGACCTTATAGTATCCATTACAATACAGATTAAATAGGAAAATAGCAGACAAAGAGAGAAACAATGTACTTGATTAAAAATTACTCCTACTGCAATTCAACATGATTAATCGTTCTAATTACACCATTCTTTTCTAAAACACCAAACATTTTCAATTTATTAACATTACAATTCATGAAGGCAAGGGAAAAAAAATTACAAAATCAAACCCATTTGTTCTTCATGCACTAAATTCAAGATCATCAAGGTAGTGTTCAATTAAAGATGATTTTTAAGTTTCTAAAAATGGATAGGAGAAATTAAGTTTCGGGTCTAACCTGAGTTGGTGACAGCCATTTGCCACTAAGTGTGAATGAAGGTGGGGCGGAGGATGGATAATCTGGTGGCAGTTCAAAGTTCAGCACAAGTGGAGGCAGAAAGCAAATGGTGTATTCAAAGCCACTATTCTGGAGACACTCATTTGAATTGCCTGAACCAAAAACAAAGATTAGAAAGGATCAGTTGGTCAACACTTGAGTGTCCGTTACTGCTGAGCAGTGCTCAAGAAAAACGTAATGCTTTAGTTGAGGGGATAAAAACCCTCCCCCAAAGCACCTTCTATTCCCTAATGTTACTTCGTAGCCGCCACCTTAAAAAAAAAAATCTTGTAAGCCCTTAAAAAAATCTACTAAGCATCATGAAATTTAAAATGAAGATACACAACTTATTCTTGTATACACTTTTGAGTATAATTCCTAACACTAATGACAAGTAATACACAATGTTTTCTTTTGTTGTTGTTTTCCAGTAGATGATTAAAGACACAATCTAGAGAACAGGACGTTTATTTCTATCAAAGAGCCCTGACCTACTTAGACCAGCATGTGCCAACTACCCATGAATCATAGTTGGGTGAACTTGTGCCAACACAAGGATCTCTTGAGGGCAAGATACAACACACAACACTCTCACAATTAAAGTTTCATTTTCAGTTATCAGGCTTACTTTGTTTACTCAAAGCCTTTAGAGTAGAAACATTTTGAGAAAGTGTTCACAGATGACATCTGGTACATTGGTATCAAAAGTACCAGTTTTCAACTTTTTTCTGAAGCAGAAGGTCACAGAGTAGCAGCAAGTGCCATGTGCTTATGGTGGTTGAAAAGATTCTGGAAACCAAATAGTATTAACAACCACCATGGTACTTTAAATCTTTCCAAGTGTTTTCACATATATTATTTCATTTTCTCTTTTATTATCCCTATTTAACAGCCAATGACTCATGGCTAATGAACTGCTAGTTAAGACAATTAGGATGCATGAAATATGCAGGATAATATCCTAATTCAGTGATCAAAAAGGCAGAATCAAATTGAAAATTGTTCACCCCCAGCTCAATTTTCAATTAAAAGAGAAACAGGCATTAAATCTATAATACTACCATATGTCACTAATGCCTATAAACACAAGATGATAAATAATTTAGGGTACACTAAGAAACTGAGAATAACCTTTATTTAGAAAAATCTGTTTAAGAGAATATTAACTAACCGCTCACAAATATCTTGAAATTTTGTGGTAAGTCCAAATAGATCCTGGTTTCTCCACCCTGGACAGACTCTGCTTTTCTAAATTCATCTCCATCATAAATACTCGCCAGGGCCAGCAATTCATCCTCCTGAGCTTCTCGGTCTTCTGACGACATTTAATTTTCTGAGGAGCTGAAGACAATCATTCAAGTCAGTTAAGAACAGAAAAGGCACAGAGTTTGGAAAAGTCTAGCGGCACTGTCCACGGCCCCCCCGCACACCCCGCAAAAAGAAAGTTCCTCAAAAACGACTGCAAAGAATTAATCAATATTCTCACTTTTCTGTCAAACTAAAAATGACAGGCATATCTAATATCCCAGTAGCTCTGCAACAGTAACAGCCTTTTCCAAAAAGGACAGTTGTGGTTCTTTTAATTGCTGACTTTATCAGTTAGGTATGATTTAAGAAAAAAAGCACAGTCAAAAAAATCACAAATTAGTTTGACTTGCCCACTGAACTTCGGAAAACGCCTTGCTCATAATAAAAGTAGTCAAAGTATACTTGATATGCTTCTTAAAAATAAATGAATTTTTTAGGGACTTCCCTGGTGGCGCAGTGGTTGGGAGTCCGCCTGCCAATGCAGGGGACACAGGTTCGATCCCTGGTCTGGGAGGATCCCACATGCCACGGAGCAACTAAGCCCGTGCGCCACAACTACTGAGCATGCATGCCACGACTACTGAAGCCTGTGCTCTGAGAGCCTGTGCTCTGCAACAAGAGAAGCCACCGCAATGAGAAGCCAGAGCACCACAATGAAGAGTAACCCCCGCTCGCTGCAACTAGAGAAAGCCCGCGCGCAGCAATGAAGACCCAATGCAGCCAAAAATAAATAAATAAATAAATAAATTTATAAAAAATAAATGAAAATTTTAAATCCACAGCAATCTCTAGGACAGGTTTTCTCAATCTCAGCGCTACTGACATTTTGGAACAAACAATTGTTGTGGGAGGTTATCCTGTGCATTAGAGGATGTGTATCAGCATCCCTGGCTTCAACCTACTAGATACCAATAGCATCCCTTTTCCTCAAGAGTTGTGACAGTCACAAACATCGCCAGTCACAGCCAAATATCCCCCCTTGCACAGGGGAGGCAGAAGAAAATTGCTCCCAGTTGAGATCACCCTACTCTAGAGAATGTTACAGGGACAGATACTATGTAAGAGAGATAACTGAGGAAGTAGCAAAATAACATTAAATTTTTGAAACAAAATGAATTTTGTCAAATCAATTGTAAAATTTATCATTTTTTAAGGTAACACCAACAGTGAAAATATGCTACAATTAAACTGTACAATGCTTTTTAATCGCAGCAGCTGAAAGATGCACCACACTATCAAATAATTTAAATGTGCAAAAAATATGTAGTGAGAATCTATGAAAATTACTTTAATAAAACAACCACCCAAAATTACCATTCTATCAATTAAAATATTGTACTATAATTGCATTTGCAAATATGCTCCCTCTTGGCTGAAATATTTTTCTAAACTGAAATGCACAGAATTGAAAAGTTAGGACATGGTTTTTCACATTATAAAAGGTGATACTACAAAACTTAGAAAAATTCATTTAAAATGATTCCATTTTCAAAAAGTACGTTTTTCCAGCAGATGATAACAGTTCTGCTTAAGCTGTGTCCCTAAGACACAGTGACATATTCTATTCGAGGTCAGTTAGTACCTGTTAGTAACAACCAGAAGAAAAGGATATTAGCACTGCAGTCCGTATTTCAGCTCAGTTTGGAACTCATGCAAATCTCATTTATTCTCCAGATGATGGAGATGAGACTGCTGAAGCTGGATTAAGAGGCCAAGATCTGGAACTCATACTAGGTATACTACAGAAATCCTGCCAACTGCAGGAAAAAAATACAAAAGATGGTGTTAGGACCCTCTCCAAATTTAAGTTCTGAATTTCCGTTACCATCACTTAAATCAAACATCCTAACACACAGTCAATCCTAATCTACAGCTGCATATTACTCTCCTAGGTCAGCCTAACTGAGGCACGTGGTTGAACGGACATGTGCATGTCCCCAGTAATAAGAGCGCCCTTCTTATCTGACTACCTTCAGCCCCAGGAGGAGCTGAGGAGAAACACCGAGGTCATATGAGAGGACAGTACAGCATGCTCCCATAACAACGACTTCCTGCGGTTTTCTTGATTTTGTTTTTCCTTTCCTCTTCTGCTTCCTCTATTCCTTCACTTCCTATTCCCCTCCAGTTTGTCCTCTTGCCTGCTAATGAATTAATCCTGCCAGGGACACTCAACATTAGGTTAATTTAAGCAAGACAGCAGGATATTTAAAAACAAAACAATAAAAGCGCACACGCACGCACGCATGCACACACACACGCACGCACACACACACTTTTAAGTCCTATTCTAAATGCTTTACCAGGCTTCTTAACTGGGAATGAAGGAGAAGGGGAGAGTGGTCCATAGACGGGTTTTAGAGAATCCTATGAACATCCTAATATTATATGCAAAAAATATGATATAAAAACATAATTTTAAAACCAAATTCTCAGATGTGTGACTCCCAAATAAGCTAAGAATGAAATTCAGGATTAATTTACATTTACTGAGTAGTATTACTATGTACTATACTGTTTTTTCACATTACTTAATTGTAAACAATTTTACCAGGTATAGTACATGGTGATAATGTAATTAAGCTTTTTGTTTCTTCCTTTTCAAACATTATAAATGGGGTGAGATGAATTTATAGTTTCTGGTTTTAGATTAGTGTTCTCTACCTTCTCTGCATGGTAGAATCACCTGAGAAGCTACTTTTAAAATCCTAGTACCCAGGCTATACCCCAGAGCAATTCAATCAGGCATCAGTAGCTATCCAAGCTCTCCACGTGATTCTCATGAGCAGCCAGGATTAAGCTCTACTCCAAGCTGTTTCCCATCGGCAGCTCCTCATGACCTACCCCACCAGACCCCAGCTTCTGAAGCTGCCACTGGGTCCCAGTCCCTTAATTCAGATTGCTGACCTAGATTTCCTTCTGATTCTATCCATTCAGCTTTCAAGACCCATATCCAAAGCCCCTATTCCACGTAAAAATTTCCAATTAGATATCATGTCTTTCTTTAAAAATCCAGCAAACTTTTCTACTGTAACTTTCCTATGACATTGTCACAACCCACCTTGCGTAACAGTTCTTCCTCTGAACTTGCACTTGCTCTCCTACCAGACCGCATTAGCTCCTTAAGGGTGAGGATCAAGTCTTTTGCATCTGTGTATATTGTTCTCAGCATCTAGCAGTGCCTTACATTAGACACTGGAAAAAGTGAGAACTGAATTGGGGTGAGATGCAGTGTGCTCTTATGGGGGACTAGAATCAAGGTTTAGTGACAGCGTTGCCACATCCCACTAGGAGCAGGTTGGGTCGGTCTTCACAATAACGGTAAAAACCGTCACTTAGGGAGCTCTTACCGTGTGTCAGGCATTGTGCTAAGCCCTTTAAATGCATTAGCTCGTTACACTCCCACAGCCCCATGGAGCAAGTCCTGGCCCTACTTCCATTATGCAGAGAAAAATGACATTTTAAGTCCTTGCTGGCCCAAAGTCACACAGCTAATACATAACTAAACCTGGATTCAGACCACCCTGTTTCCTCAGCCGTAACACGGTAACGAGAATAAACCCGGGTGCCACGACACAAGAGAGAATTCAAGTTTAATATTACTTTTGGCAAACCGGAAACCGCTACACCAGTGAGGAAAGGCCCTTCCTCCTCCGGGTTTCCCTTGGGCCTGGCAAAATCCTACTCATACTCCCAGGCCACACCGTGCGGGCTCCAGCCCTGAGGTCTGCCCTGGCTCCGGGGTCAGCACGCCGCTGCCGGTGTCTCCACCGCTCACCGCGGGGTGTGGAGTCCTTGTTTGTGAGACTCACCTACAACTTGGGGGCAGGCCCGAGCCCTGCTACCTGCCCCGGCGCTTGGACACGGAGGGCGCTGCACGGGTGTGGGCCGGCCCGGGGCGTCCCAAAGGAGCAGGGCCTGGACCTTCCCCTTCCTCCTCTAAGCGCCCCGGGGGTCTTAGCCGGGCCGGGCTGTGGGCGCCCCGTCCCGGGTCTGGGGAGCTGAAGCCCGCTGAGCAGTCCCGGCCCGGCCGCCCTTCTCTGCCTTGCGCGCCCGGAGCGCAGTCCCCACCGTACCTTCCGGCTGTCCCGCCGTGCCGGGCCCGACAGTTCCGCCCTCCACCCTAGCTCCGGGTCCCCTCACCTCCACTCGCCGGCTCCGCCTGGAGACGCCCGGCTCACCAGCGTACCGCCTCTTCAGTCTTCGGAGCTTCAGTCAGCTGAGCGGCGCGGATCTGGCTGGGAGGCCCCAGCGTGAGAAGGGTTTTGCGCAGCCGCCTTGACCGCCCCGGCCCCTCGGCCGCCCCCCGCAGGTCAAAGGCGGCGCTGCAGGAGCGACCACCGTCACCCGTACCTCAGCCCTGCACACTTAAGTATGCCTCTGGAGAAGCTGACACAAATGCAGATTCTGGGGCCCCCTACCCAGGGCGGTCCTTTCAGTACTTCTGTGACAGTGTCCGGGAATTAGAATTTTTACCAATCCCTACAGGTGATCATGAGGCAGCGATCTACCGGGGGCAGACATCCCTGTAACAATCCCAGACCTGCTCCCCCAAATAGACAAAGCAAGCCTCTTCTCCCTCCTCGGATCCTGGTCTCAGAAATGCTGCCCATCTTTCTGGCACCTCCACTATGAAGACATTCATTCACTGTTCATAACAGTAATAACTACCATGTTTATTAAGCATAGGATGCTTCAGACCCTGTGCTACGTGCTTTATGTAAATTTTCTCTTTATCTTCACTATAACCTTATGATTTCGGTACCATCTGTTATTCCCACTTTACGAGTGAGAAAACTGAAACTTAGAGAGGTTCAAGAATTTACCAAAGGGTACACGATTATTAACAGGCTGAATGGGAGTTAAAATTACATGTCCCCTACCTCATGCCATATGCAAAAATTAACTCAAAATGGATCAAAGACCTAAATGTAAAAGGTAAAACTAAAAAACTCTTAAAAGAAAATGTTGGAGTAAATCATGAACTTGGATTATGCAGTAGGTTCTTAGATATGAAAAAAAGCACAAGAAACGAAAGAAAAAGTAGATAAATTGGGTTCATCAAAATTAAAAACTTTTTTGGCTTCCCTGGTGGCACAGTGGTTGAGAATCTGCCTGCCAATGCAGGGGACACGGGTTCGAGTCCCGGTATGGGAAGATCCCACATGCCACGGAGCAACTGGGCCCGTGAGCCACAACTACTGAGCCTGCGTGTCTGGAGCCTGTGCTCCGCAACAAGAGAGGCCACGACAGTGAGAGGCCCGCACACCACAATGAAGAGTGGCCCCCGCTCGCCGCAACTAGAGAACGCCCTCACACAGAAACGAAGACCCAACATAGCCAAAAATATAAATTAATTAATTAATTAATTTTTTAAAAAGAACAGTTTAAAAAAAATTAAAAACTTTTGTGCTTCAAAGGACATTATCAAGAAAGTGAAAAGACAACCCACAGAATAGGAGAACATATCTGAAAATCATATATCTGATAAAGGTTTAATAACCAGAACATATAAAAAACTCCTACAACTCAACAACAGAAAGACCAGTAACTCAATTTAAAAATGGGCAAAGACAGGTCATGGGAGCAACCTAAATGCCCATTGACAGATGAATGAGTAAAGAAGATGTGGCACATATATACAGTGGAATATTACTCAGCCATGAAAAGGAACGAAATTGGGTCATTTGTAGAGACATGGATGGATCTAGAGACTCTCATACAGAGTGAAGTAAGTCAGAAAGAGAAAAACAAATATCGTATATTAATGTATATATGTGGAACCTAGAAAATGGTACCGGTTTACAGAGCAGAAATTGAGACACAGATGTAGAGAACAGATGTATGGACACCAAGGAGGGAAAGCAGTGGGGGGGGGGTGGTGGTGTGATGAATTGGGTGATTGGGATTGACATGTATACACTGATGTGTATAAAATGGATGACTAATAAAAAAAAATAAAGTTGTACCTAATATAAAAAAAAAATGGGCAAAGGATCTGAATAGACATTTCTCAAAAGAAATGGTCAGCAAGCATGTGAAAAATACTCAACATCATTAGTCATCAGGGAAATCAAAACCCCAATGAGAAGTTACTTCATACTCACTAGGACTGATATAATAAAAAGAAAAATTAAAAAAAAAACAAGCTCATAGATACAGAGAACCATTTGGTGGTTGCCAGAGGTAGGGGGTGGGCAAATTGGGTGAAGATACAGCTTCCAATTATAAAATAAATAGGTCATTGGGATGTTATGTACACCGTGGTGACTATAGTACATAATACTGTATTGTACACAGTATTTGAAAGTTGCTAAGAGAATAAATCTTAAAAGTTTTCCTCACAAGAAAAAAAATCTGTATGTATGGTGACGGATGTTAACTAGACTTACTGTGGAAATCATTTCTCAATACACACACATATTGAATCATTGTTATATACCTGAAACTAACACAATGTTTTATGTAAATTACACCTCAATAACAATTTAAAAAAAGAAGACAGATAATAACAAGTGTTGGTGGGAATGTGGAGAAATTGGAACCCTCATATATTGCTTTTGGGAATGTAAAATGGTGTAGCCACTCTGGAAAACAGAGAGTCTGCATTTTCATTTTGTGCTGGGCTTCACAAATTACGATGCTGTTCCTGCACCCAAGAGAAAGGAAAAGCCAAGTGGGAAAAAAAATCTGGGCACTGGAAGGGCTTACCTGACTGTCACAGAAGGGAACTTTTTTTTTTTTTTTTTTTGCGGTACGTGGGCCTCTCAGTGTTGTGGCCTCTCTCGTTGCGGAGCACAGGCTCCGGACACGCAGGCTCAGTGGCCATGGCTCACGGGCCCAGCCACTCTGCGGCATGTGGGATCTTCCCTGACCGGGGCATGAACCTGTGTCCCCTGCATCAGCAGGTGGACTCTCAACCACTACGCCACCAGGGAAGCCCACAGAAGGGAACTTTTTGAAATGCAAATAATCAGCCCTAATTTTCTCTACTGTAAATCTTGACCGTTATAGAACAAAAACCTAACTACCCCTGTAATGGACACCAAAACCAGAAATATACTCCTTAAAAACGTAAAGGAAGGAAGAAGACTCTCTGAAGCCATTCACTAATATCATTGTTCATGTTTAGCCAAAGGAAATAAAATCAAGAGAGAAATGCATGGCAACCGTACCACAGAGTGCTTGAAGGTGAGACCACAAACACAGACAGAGACCTCCCAGATGCAAAAAGTGAGGGAGCCGAAGAACCAGGTCGGGAAATTTTCACAAAGTCGGAGTAGGAGGTGAATTGTGACATCACATCATGAGTTCATGTCAGAGGTCACAGGATGGAGGGAATAGAAGGGAGAATTTCAAAGCAGTGTTAATAATTTGGATGAATGTTTGAAGTGGACTAAGCATTCAGAGTCCAGTTTGGAGGTCAGGATTGGATAAAGAGAGTTTTCTACTTAATTTTCTTTTTAGACTCCATAAAAATAACATTTCTGTATCTTTGGTTTTAAGTGACTGGCTTTATGTCATTTGGTTTTAAATTGAGCTATCCCCATGTGCCCAGCCCTTCACTGTGCTAAGCATTTTACACACATTGTCCCATTTAAATACCCAGGACCCCATGACCAAGGTAATTTTATCTCCCCATTTCACAAATCAGGAACTTGAGGTGCTAAGGGGTGAAATGATTTTACCCGTGTCATTCAGTGGTGACATATAGTATCAGGACCAATTCTGCATCAGTCTGACCCTCTCTTATAGCCTGTGAAAGAACTAGGGTTTGTTGAAACAGAAATACAGAATAAAATCATTCTGGCTTGAAGAATTAAAAGGGAAGGCCCTAGGAAAGTCAGGATTGTAGTTTATGACATCATGATAGGTGAGAATGAAGATACAAAGAGAGAGAGAAAGAGACCCAACTCCATCCCCCATCCCCAGGGACACTAGATGATGATGGAGTCTAGGGCTAGGAGAGGATGGGGTGTGTGACCTAGGCCAGAGGTCAAGACCCAGGCCATTGGGTAGAGATGCAGGAGTAAGTCACAAAATATGTCTGGTCTTGTAGGGACCAGCAGGGCTTCCATCAGGACCTGCACTGGTTCCCGTCCATCACTGGCATCCAAATGGTGTCCAGAGACTTTGCTGAGCTCATCTCACCTGCCCAGAGGGGACAGCCTCCTTTTCAATGGCCACCACTCACAAGCACCCCTGAAACAAGCCTTGATGTGTAGAGGGGCAGCAGTGTGGAAGGGAAAGCCCTGCCCCAACTCTGGGACAGGACTGGACAGAGGTGAGCCCCACCCCATTACAGAAGTATCACTGCTGGTCTCCTGTCGTTATGTATTTGCTCACTTTGTAGATCTCAAAAAATTTACCATTATCACCTGGGAATCTGAAAAATTGGTGTTTTTTTTAAACGGGGGCTTCATCCTCAAAAGAAAAATTGAGGGCTACTACACTAAGAGCAATTATAAATAATTAACAACTAGAGCGCTACTCATGTCCCATGCCCCACTCTAAATGTTCTGTATTGACTAACCTAAACCTGACAGTAACCCTGTAACATATTACCATCATCGTCATCCCTATTTTAAGGCTAAAGAGACTGATCACAGAGAAGTTAAGTGGCTTGCCACTGTCACACAGATAGGAAATTACAAAGCCAGGCTTTGAGCCCAGGCAATTGGAATCCTGAGCCCACATTACTAACCCTAATGCTATGCTTAGATCAAGTTTACACTTTACTCATGCAAAGTGCTCAGGTCTGTAAGGAGAAAAAACCAGACTACCTGTGTGGCCAGCTTCCCTGGTCAGCGTAGCTCAAACAATACCTCAGGTCATCCCAGGGTTATATAAAAACAGACTCCTAGAAAGGCTTGCATTGGCTAACAGTATAAAAATGTTTTCTGTGCTTCTGATGCAAAAGGTAAAATTTGATTTACAATAATAGGCACAGAATGATCATGTTTATACTTGCAAACTGGGACTTTATTATTATTCCCCTGAATAACAGTGAAAAGAGTTTTGTAACCCCAAGGTAACATGGCACTGTAAGAAGGAAAGAGGGGTGAGATTTAGCAGCAGCTGCCATCATAAATCAGTGTATGGCTGTTTCTCTCGGAGCTCCAGGCTCAACTCCTGGCTGTCATAAACTTATAAAGGGGAGCCCCATGAGAATTTATGTAATGATGGCAGGACTCATTTTCCTTCCTGCAGGAATCTTTCTGAAGCAAGGTGAGAATTAGGCTGATTAGATTCTATGTGAAGAAAGAAAACCAAACCAATGGAAAGGAAAAATGTGGGTCAGCTTTAGCTACTTACTACTTCCCTTGCCAAAAAAACCCTGACCTTGTATGTATGGAGAAGAACATGCTGAATTCCACCAAATAAATGAATGGCTGGGGGCTTCCCTGGTGGCGCAGTGGTTTAGAGTCCGCCTGCCGATGCAGGGGACACGGGTTCGTGCCCAGGTCCGGGAAGATCCCGCATGCCGCGGAGTGGCTAGGCCCGTGAGCCATGGCCGCTGAGCCTGCGCCTCCGGAGCCTGTGCTCCGCAACGGGAGAGGCCGCAACAGTGAGAGGCCCGTGTACCGCAAAAAAAAAAAAAAAAAATGAGTGGCTGGATGACCGAATAAATTAATGAATGAGTGTGATCCAGGCTTTCTCTGGGGTGGTTCTTTCAGTGTGAGAACAGTTCCATCCTAGAGTCACCGAGAAATGCTGAATACATAACAAGGCCAATCAACAGAGTCAGCCTCTGAATATTCATGCACAGATGATGCTCCCAGTCAATATGTTTGATTTTTGTGTTTACTGATAGATTTTCAAATTCACCGTGTAAACCAAAGTTCTAAAAATAAAAAGAAGAAGAGGAAAAATGAAAACAGAAAAGAACTTGTGGTAAGATCATACATTACTTCTGGATAGGATTGCCAGATAAAAATACTTACACTAAAAATTTTTCATTGTTTATCTGAAATTCAAATTTAACGGGACACAGTATATTTTTATTTGTTAAATCTGGCAAACTATTTCTGGGCTAATAACCCTATGTAGAAGAGAGGGCTGAAGAGACTTATCTGGTGGACATGCCCACACCTGGGAGTCAGAAGGAAGGCAAACCAAAGGAGGAATCAGAGAAGCAGACAGAAGAACCTGCAGAAATGCGGAAGAACCAGCTGTGCACAGAGCTTCTGCTGAGCATTGATACAAGCACAGGGGAGAGGTGGGGACCAGGAGGATGCTCAGTGAAAAATGCCTGATGGCTGTAGAGTTTGGCCCTTACAAGGTTGTTGGTGCTTCTAAGAAGTTCTATGTCAGTGGTTCTCAGTGAGGTTGGGGTGGAGAAGGGGTGGAGAAGGGGTGCGTGGCAGAATGACCTACAGTATATCAGAACTGAAATCTACATGCTGGAAGTAGCCCTCTCCCCCTCTGAGGACTGGGGAGAGAAACATAAGTGTAACCCTTATCAACTCAGAATTTATGTGGTCTGTTTGGGGGGGCCGTGTTGTGGTTACTAAAGCACAAAATAAATTATAAATCTTTTCTTGCATTTATCTTGAAAACCACGAAGGTGATCCATAGTTTACAACTATCTGTTGGAAAGTCCTTATCTTCAATCTACTTCCTTCACAGCCTCTGCTGTTCTGTAGGGTACCTCCCTCCACAATATCCTCAAGCTTCAGCAATCCCCCACCCCCTCATCTATTTTTCCTTTTATTATGTAGATTAATTAGGCCTCTCTTGCCAGCAAAAAAGGTCCAATCAACTTTCTCAATCCAGTCCCAAATGATCTGAAAGATGAAGCATTTTCAGAGAGGGGGTAATAGAGCTGGCAATTATAAAATTCTCTTTGGCAGGCTGCGAAAGAAAAAAGTATGAATTTTCTTGCCCTGTTCCTGGTATTTTGAAAAGCTTTTCAAGTGATCGTGATATGTGGACGCTTTCGAGAGATACCACTCTTAATCAAGACAAAAAGCCTTTTCATTTCTTGAAAAGTCTTATTTCTTGGCAAATTTCTCCCTGCAAAGTGCATTCTTCTCTCTGCTCTTTGCCCAGAAAGAGGTGCCATTGTGTGGGAGTGGACATCTGTGGTCTGTCCCAACAGAGATCACCAAGTGTGGGCCAGGACCAGGTGACCCAGAACAGCTACTTGAGTCTCCCAGTCAATGGCCCTGGCTAGATTGCCTCCAATTTCAACAAGGTCTTGCTGAAAAACAGAGGCAGACCTTAGGTGGTCCAGTCACCTCTCCAACCAGAATGATCCTGAGGATGAAGCTTCCCAGCTTCATCAACACTGCCTTGGTGGGTGGTGATGACTATGGCCAGCAACTGGGCAGATTCACAGGGAGCCCTGGGGGTGAGCAGCCAACCCCACAGGACATTCATAGGTGGGGCATGATCTTAGCCTTCCTCTAACTGGCCTAAAGTCCCCCAAGGGTCAGAGTCCCGCCCTGCTGGTCTGACCCCTCAAGGTTCCTCAAGACACCAGGGATCCTCTGACCCCCTACCCTTCTCACTTCACTCCCAGACCCCTCCCAAACAATGGACCCAAGTGTGAACAACCCCAAGGCTGGTGGTGAACAAGGCCTCCAAGCACCAAGCCCAAGCCTGCCCTCCTTTCAAAAATATTTCAGACTTAGGGAGGCTGTCCTCAGCTATTTCAGACCTATTTCAGAGGACTTCTGCTCCTTCAAACTTATTTTCAAAACTCAGGATGATGAAGGCTCTCCAGATAAACTCCAGTTTCACCCCCTGATATGTGGCGGCTAGAGATCAACTGACCCTGTAGCCAGAAAGGAGGAGGAAATATTAGTAAAAGGGGACCTCGTTCCCAGAGGTAATAGCCTTTAAAAGGTCTGGTTTGCCAACTTTGGATTCTTAAAGGGTTGTCTTAGCTTCCTGCCCCCAACGTGAGTAAAACAGAGAACAAAAATAAAACCACCTACGAAATCCAAATTCAAAGTTTTTCTTGACCTGTGAGTCCATTTTTTACATCTACGAATCCCAGTCAAGGCAACACACACACATACACACCCACACATCAATGCCCTTTCCAGAATATAAATGTTAACACATGTAAAATCATGAATTCCATAATTCCTCCTGTGGGCGTTGGGTCACATTAGGTTTCCCACTAAGTGAAATGATTGTCACCTGGGTATAGCTCCTTCCATTGTGTTGTACGCACAGGAACACGGGTCTGCAGCTGTGGACATTTGAGAACTCCAGCCACCCACCTCCCTACCTCTGTGGATTTCCTGCCTTTGGCCACAAGATGGCACTCTGGAAACGTTCTCAGCACCAGTTTCCTGCACCAAAGCTCCCCGGCATTACTCCCAGCTGGCCGCCTTCCTTCCCTCTTCTCTTCCCTTTCAATCCACGTCCCAGAGTACAGTTGAAGGGGCTTTGTGGAGGGCAAATGTGCGTGATCTTGGGCAAGTTACCCAACCCTCCATGCTCGGCTTCTTCACCCCGATGGCCTGGTTGTGAGGGTGGCATGGGACGATGCAGGTAAAACACTCAGGACAAGGCTTGGCAGGTAGCTGTTGTTCTCATCAGTCTGCTCAGACCCCTTCCAAAGCTCTCCATGGCCTTCAGGACAAGGTCCAAATCCTGAGCACGGCGTCCCAGGCCCTCCATCATCTGGCGGCCCCTGCTGACACCCCCAGCCCACCGTCCTCCTCCCCACTCACACAGGCCCTCATGTGGGACTGCGAGAAGCAAGCTCGCCCACCTCCAGCCTCTTCCATTCTGTTCCCTCCACCTGCTCGCACCTGCCCCCCTCTGGCTCACTCCTCCCCGTCTTTCAGGGTGTGTCGGAGGGTCCTACAGGAGGAGCCTCCCCTGATCCCTAAGCCTGACTCTGGAGCCATCCACTGGACCCACTTCTTTCATTTTCCCCACCCTGGCTTGAGACTGCAAGCCCCTTGGGGGTCACTTTGTCTTGCTCACTGCCTTGCACATAGTAGGATGAGTGAGGGCCAGACAGTGAGGCCGCCATGCAGGCTGACTGTCACCAGAGGGCCTGGGGCCCACGCTGGTTCCCCTTGCAGGGCAGGTAGCACTGGGCCCCCGCCGGAGCTGAGGAAGCCCTGGGAAATGAGCCTTACTGGCCAAGAAGGCAGAGGAAAAAAAGTGAAGGGACAAATGCAAGACCATTTTTACCATTTGCATTCGAGGTACAAAGCCTGGCAAATAGCACAAGGTAAGCTAATCCCATGTAATGAGTGCTTTCTCTGTACCAGGCATTGCATCAAGCCCTCACTTGTATTATCTCATCAAATCCTTACCACAAACTCGGGAGATGGGTGACAGCCATGCTCTACAGAGAAGCAAACTGAGGCCCAAAGAGGTTATGTGACTTGTGCCATGTCTCTGAGCTGCTGAGTGTTCTGTCTGTCTTCAGAGCCAGACTGTAGGAAACACCCCATTGGATTCAGGCCCCTTGCTATTGGGAAGCCTCCAGGAGTAGAATATGAAAGGATAGGGTGTGGAAAAGAGAATACAGAGGGGAAGGGGGGTGCAAGGTGAGGCTTAGGCTAGGGAGGTCCTCAGTCGCCCCATCCTAATGGCCACAAGCCCCCTGGCCAATGGGCCTGATTGGAGTCACTTGTGTCCCAACAGGCACCTCCAGCCCCAATGACTGAGCTGCCAACACCCATCGAGGGGAAGCTGGCCCTTAACTCCCATCACTTCAAAAGCTTTACAAACCTCTGGACTCAACCTCAAGGTAAAGTGCGAGACTGGACAATGGTGGGGGCAGTGGATGGAGGAGGAAATGAGAAGGAGCAAGCCACCTCAAGGCCACCCAAGCCAGCTGCCCACTCGCCCCCCTCCTGGCCTCACCTCTGTGACGGGACTCTTGGACATGAACAGCAGTGGGAAGAGAAGAATTGGAGGAAGGGAGGGAAAGGGAGAGGAAGGTGTGGGAGAGGGAAAGGTATAAAAACCTCCAAGACCAAGGAGCAGGAGGCTGGGGGATTCCCCGGGACAGGGGCTCAGGCTGGACCAGATGTGGAGAACAATGGGCCGGGAGGCTGGGGAGCCGGAAGGGAAGGGGGAGGGAGGCCACACTGTCGGGTCAGAGAGTTCACTGTACTTCAGGAGCCAAGGACACGGGCACCTTTATGGGTCCATGTAGGCAGGGACTGACCCAGGGCCAGTGCAAGAGCCAGAGGCAGCCACAAGGTAGGCCAAGCCGGCAGATCACGCCATCCACCACTAATAACAACGTCATTGCCTATGACTCCAGGCCAGGCTCTCCATGCACGTTTCATTTCATCCCCACGATTTCCTGCTGAGAGGGCTACTGTTGTTATTCCCATCTGCACTCTTAAGATGAGGCCCAGAGAGGCTGAGTGACTTGTCCTACATGACCCAGCTGGGAAGTTGTGGAGTCAGGATTTGAACCCAGGCAGTTTGGCTCTGATGGCCACTCTCTTAATCAGCGCTGCTTCCCATGAGACAAAAACGGGTGATGAGGGCAAAGTCAAGACTGAGAGGTAGACAAGCGTGGGAAAAAGGGGAATGGGAGAAGAATAATGGGAGATGACGGAAACAAAGAGAGACAAGGAAGGGAAGAGAGGCCAGGGTGTGACTTGCCCAGGAGGGGCTCAGGCTCTCTGCTCACTTGGCCACAGCAGGGGCTCCCCACCCCTCAGTGGCTGCCTCGCCGCATGGATGGCACCTTCCCATCCGGCCTGTCCCCAGCCGCATCCTCCTCAGCGGCGGGCCACTCAGCTTCACGGAAACTCTCTTTCTCTAATTGGCATAGAAACTCATAGCCCTCCCTTTTCCTGTAGGTGGGGTTTCCATAGGAAAAAGCTGCTTCTCTGTTTCCCCAGCCTAGCAACTGTTTGGAAGTCAGATCCCCACATCCTGCTCTCCTGGGTCAAGTCCCTCCTGGACCGGCTCTTGTCCATCATTTGCTAACGGGGACCAACAGTGCCCCTGAACAATTTTACTTCATTGGTCCTTGGACCCCTCAAATCTCTTCTGATGAAGATGGCCTTGCCTGGGAATTCTGCTGGCTCCATCAACTAATTATGGGACGAGGCTGTGCCAGCAGGTCTGGGGGCAGGAGAACAGGGCTAATCAAGCCCCCCAGGAAACACTGGAGGACTTGCCCAGCCTTTGAAGAACTCTAGCGGTTTCTGGATCTAGCCCACTCTGGCGGTAAGCATGATGCGACTTCTGCCACTTCTGCTGGGACTTTTGGGGCCAGGTGGCTACTTGTTCCTTTCAGGGGATTGTCAGGAGGTCGCCACTCTCACTGTGAAATATCAAGTGTCAGAGGAAGTACCGTCCGGCACAGTGATAGGGAAGCTGTCTCAGGAACTGGGCCGGGAGGAGAGGTCTGGGCGAGCAGGGGCCGCCTTCCAGGTCTTGCAGCTGCCTCAGGCGCTCCCCATCCAGGTGGACTCCAAGGACGGCCTGCTCAGCACAGGGAGGCGGCTGGACCGGGAGCAGCTTTGCCGGCAGCAGGATCCCTGCCTGGTTTCCTTTGACGTGCTTGCCACAGGGGATTTGGCTCTCATCCACGTGGAGATCCAGGTGCTGGACATCAATGACCACCAGCCACAGTTTCCCAAAGGTGAGCAGGAGCTGGAAATCTCTGAGAGTGCCTCCCTGCGCACCCGGATCCCCCTGGACAGAGCTCTGGACCCAGACACTGGCCCCAACACCCTGCACTCCTACAGCCTGTCTCCCAGCGAGCATTTTGCCCTGGATGTCATTGTGGGGCCCGATGAGACCAAACACGCGGAACTCGTGGTGGTGAAGGAGCTGGACCGGGAAATCCACTCATTTTTTGATCTGGTGTTAACTGCCTATGACAGTGGGAACCCCCCCAAGTCAGGCACCAGCTTGGTCAAGGTCAATGTCCTGGACTCCAATGACAATAGCCCTGTGTTTGCTGAGAGCTCGCTGGCACTAGAAATCCAAGAAGATGCTGCCCCTGGTACTCTCCTCATAAACTTGACTGCCACAGACCCTGATCAAGGCCCCAACGGGGAGGTGGAATACTTCCTCAGTAAGCATGTGCCTCCAGAGGTGCTGGACACCTTCAGTATTGATGCCAAGACAGGCCAGGTGATTCTGCGTCAACCCCTAGACTATGAGAAGAATCCTGCCTATGAGGTGGATGTCCAGGCAAGGGACCTGGGTCCCAATCCCATCCCAGCCCACTGCAAAATTCTCATTAAGGTTCTGGATGTCAATGACAACACCCCAAACATCCACATCACATGGGCCTCCCAACCATCACTGGTGTCTGAAGCTCTTCCCAAGGACAGTTTCATTGCTCTCATCATGGCAAATGACCTAGACTCAGGAAACAATGGTCTGGTCCACTGTTGGCTGAGCCAAGAGCTGGGCCACTTCAGGCTGAAAAGGACCAATGGCAACACATACATGCTGCTAACCAATGCCACGCTGGACAGAGAGCAGTGGCCGCAATATACCCTCACTCTTTTGGCCCAAGACCAAGGACCCCAGCCCTTATCAGTCAAGAAACAGCTCAGCATTCAGATCAGTGATGCCAACGACAATGCACCTGTGTTTGAGAAAAGCAGGTACCAGGTCTCCACTCGGGAAAACAACCTACCCTCTCTTCACCTCATTACCATCAAGGCCCATGATGCAGATCTGGGCGTTAATGGGAAAATCTCATACCACATCCAGGACTCCCCAGTTTCTCACTTGGTAGCTATTGACTCAGACACAGGCGAGGTCACCGCTCAGAGGTCACTGGACTATGAACAGATGGCCGGCTTTGAGTTCCTGGTGATCGCAGAGGACAGGGGGCAGCCCCAGCTTGCATCCAGTGTCTCTGTGTGGGTCAGCCTGCTGGACACCAATGATAATGCCCCAGAGGTGATTCACCCCATACTCAGCGATGGGAAAGCCAGTCTCTCGGTGCTTGTAAATGCCTCCACAGGTCACCTGCTGGTGCCCATTGAAACTCCCAATGGCGTGGGTCCAGCAGGCACTGACATGCCACCACAGGCCACCCCCAGCTCCCGGCCATTCCTTTTGGTGACCATTGTAGCAAGAGATGCAGACTCGGGGGCAAATGGAGAGCTCCTCTACAGCATTCAGAGTGGGAACGAAGCCGGTCTCTTTGTCCTCAGCCCCCACCTGGGGCAGCTGTTCATCAATGTCACCAATGCCAGCAGCCTCACTGGGAGTGAGTGGGAGCTGGAGATCGTGGTGGAAGACCGAGGCAGCCCCTCCTTACAGACCCGAGCCCTGTTGAGGGTCTTCTTCGTCACCAGTGTGGACCACTTGAGGGACTCAGCCCGTGAGCCTGGGGCTCTGAGCACATCGGTGCTCACGGTGATTTGCCTGGTCGTACTGCTGGCCATCTCCGGGTTGATCCTGGCTCTGATTATGTCCATTTGCCGGACGGAGAAGAAGGACAACAGGGCCTACAACTGTCGGGAGGCCGAGTCCACCTACCGTCAGCAGCCCAAGAGGCCCCAGAAACACATCCAGAAGGCGGACATCCACCTCGTGCCTGTGCTCAGGGGCCAGGTGGATGAGCCTGGCGAAGCTGGGCAGCCCCCCAAGCATGTGGGCAAGGAAGCAATGATGGAAGCAGGCTGGGACCCCTGCCTGCAGGCCCCCTTTCATCTCACACCGACCCTGTACAGGACTCTGCGTAACCAAGGTAACCAGGGAACACTGGCCGAGAGCCGAGAGGTGCTGCAGGACACTGTCAACCTCCTTTTCAACCATCCCAGGCAGAGGAATGCCTCCCGGGAGAATCTGAACCTTCCCGAGCCCCAACCTGCGACGGGCCAGCCCCACTCAAGGCCCCTGAAGGTTGCGGGCAGCCCCACAGGGAAGGTGCCTGGGGACCAGGGCAGTAAGGAGGCCCCGCTGAGCCCGCCAGCCTCCTCTGCAACCCTGAGGCGGCAGCGGAATCTCCATGGCAAAGTAGCCCCTGAGAAAGAGTCAGGCCCCCGTCAGATCCTGCGGAGCCTGGTCCGGCTGTCTGTGGCTGCCTTTGCGGAGCGGAACCCCGTAGAGGAGCTCACTGTGGATTCGCCTCCTGTTCAGGTACTTCGGGTGTGGGCAGCTCCCTCTCTTGTCAGCCCCTCTCACCCGCCCGCAACAGCATCAGACCCCATTACCCTCACATTCTTCACATTCATTCCTCAGGCTCACCACGCACTTTAGGATGCATTGGGTGCAGTGGTTCAGGGCACAGCTCTGGGGTCAACAGAATTTAGCTGTGTGATCCTGGACAAATGACTTACTGTTTCTGAGCCTTAGTTTCCTTATCTATAAAACAGGGATGACAGTAAGAGCATCTGCCTTGCGGAATTATCCTAAGGATTTGGTCAGTTAATTCCTATATGAGCACTTACTTAGAGTGCCTTGTGCAAATAGACACATAGCAAAGGTAGTGATTAAGAGTACAAGCTTTGGGGCTTCCCTGGTGGTGCAGTGGTTGAGAGTCCGCCTGCCAATGCAGGGGACACAGGTTCGTGCCCTGGTCCGGGAAGATCCCCCATGCTGCGGAGCGGCTAGGCCCGTGAGCCATAGCCGCTGAGCCTGCGCGTCCAGAGCCTGTGCTCCGCAACGGGAGAGGCCACAACAGTGAGAGGCCTGCGTACCGCAAAAAAAAAAAAAAAAAGAGTACAGGCTTTGGAGCAAGGCTGCCCAGGTTCAAATTCTGGCTCCACCTCTTCCAAGCTGTGAACCACAGGGAAGTCACTCAGCTTCTCTGTTGACGTTGCCCAAGTTAACAGCACCCATCTCCCAAGTTTGCTTGAAGATAATAAAGTGAATGTGCTTAAAGCCTCTAGAATAGCGTCTGGCGTGTAGTCAGCACTCAGAAAATGATTAGGATGATTTCTGCAAAGCTCTTCTCCATTTCACCTGCCCTCATCTCGTCTGGGCAACCTCCGGGTGAAGCAAGCCAGCATAGGCATCATTGCCCCCAGGCTCAGGGGCTGCATTTGACCTGCCTGAGACCCCAGAGCTTGCCAGCTAGGCCTATGGGATAGGACAGTGGAAACAACCTTGGAACTTGGGAGTTAGGCAGATCTAGGTTCCAGTTTCAGCACAGCCACTTTAGGAGCCGGGCAACATTAACATCTGAGCCTTATTTTCTTCATCTATAAAGTGGGGATTGTGATGCCAAACTTAGCTGTGTCTACCTCCCAGGGGGTTGAGAATTAAATGGGATGATGAATGGCTGTGTCCAGTGACCTAGGATTTACTGGACACACCTGGGAAAGCTTTTCCTGGGATGGTGCCTGATCTCACACCTGTATCAACTCCTCTGAACCCCAGATCATTTTCCCTGTGCCAGGCTGCCCGCCCAAGGCACACTTCTGTCATGAGCCAGGCTATCAGCTCATGTTTCCTGTGGAGCAAGGACACAGCTTCCTTCCCCCACCCCTTCCCCAGGAAGCCACCTCGAGAGGGCCCAGCTGCTCTCTCAGGAGTCCTGCCCTGGGCTCTGTGCAGCCCCAGAAGTTGCCCAGAGCCATTCATTCATTCATTTGTTCATTCATTCATTCATCCACCCATTCATTCATCAAATGCTTATTGAATGAGCTCTTTGTGTCAAACACTGTGCTGCTGCTTGGCAAACAGAGACAGCAGATAGCAAGCCCTGTGGGTGACCCCATTGGGGTGAAAGAGAGAAGGGTACCAAGTTGGGATCAAGTTGAGGGTAAGAGGCAGCTTGCCTAATGCTTGCTTTCCAGAAGCACAGTGCTTGCGGGCAGCCCCACAGGGAGGGTGCCTGGGGACCAGGGCAGTAAGGAGGCCCTGCTGAGCCCGCCAGCCTCCTCTGCAACCCTGAGGCGGCAGCGGAATCTCCGTGGCAAAGTAGCCCCTGAGAAAGAGTCAGGCCCCCGTCAGATCCTGCGGAGCCTGGTCCGGCTGTCTGTGGCTGCCTTTGCGGAGCAGAACCCCGTAGAGGAGCTCACTGTGGATTCACCTCCTGTTCAGGTACCTCGGTGTGGGCAGGTACCTGTGGAGTCAGATCCCGGTTCAAAGTCCAGCCCTGCCTCTAATTGCTGTGTAGTCCCTGTGAGCCTCAGGTGCCACATCTGTAAAGTGGGTATAATGGTATCTCTTTCCTTGGGTTACTGAAGAATGACATGAGATTATATATCACTGGACAGTTATTAAGTGCTTATCATAAGATCTATTACTAAGTAATTTATAGACTTTCACTCATTTAATCCTCAGAGCTACAACCAACACATGACCTGAGTCTCAATATTATTCCCTTTTTCTTTTTACTGCTGAGGAAACTGAAGCTCAGAATGCTTAAGTAATTCCTCAAGGCCACACAGATGGGAAGTGGAACAGGGGCAGATTTAGGACTTGAACCCAAGTCTGACTCCAGAGTCTGGACTCTAACTGTGAAATGACAGCATATAACTTAGGGTTTGGCACTCAGGGAGTTTCCCTGAAGTATCAGCTGTCACTCGAAAAAAAGGGTGGCAGGTGCTTGTAGGAGGGTTTCTGGGCCTGAGCCAGGAGGCGGGAACTGCCCTGAGGCAGGCAATGGGACCCTGACCCTCCCACATCACAGTGAAACCCCAGTCCTGGCCACCTCCCCTTCCAACTATCCTCTGAGGTTGGCATTTTCTGTCTTGAGCTGCCCAGAGGGCAGAGGGACCCTCTCAGGGAAGAGGGGGACTGGGCCCAGGAGGGAGGCAGAGGCAGCATTTCTAGGAGGAACAACCCAAACCCCTCGACTCTGCAGAGCATTTCAAACTTTCAAACCATCTAATTAATCCTGACAACCCTGTAAAGAAGTCTGGGTGGTATTTTTTTTTTTTTTTTTTTTTTTTTTTTTTTGCGGTACGCGGGCCTCTCACTGTTGTGGCCTCTCCCATTGCGGAGCACAGGCTCCGGACGCGCAGGCTCAGCGGCCATGGCTCACGGGCCCAGCCGCTCCGCGGCATGTGGGATCTTCCTGGACCGGGGCACGAACCCGTGTCCCCTGCATCGGCAGGTGGACTCTCAACCACTGCGCCACCAGGGAAGCCCCTGGGCGGTATTTTTAGATCTACCTTAGAGGTGAGGAAACTGAGGTCTGAGTATGTCTAAAAACCTGCCTGACATCACACAACAAGCTAGAAACGACCTTGACTTGGTCTGTTGCCTTCTCCCTCACAAGGGCCTGTGGGGCCTCGCCCTGACATCTCACCCACCCCTGCCCCATTCACCAGCCTTTCTGAAACGCCACCGTTTCCTCTGGCCTTTCAGCTTGAGAACCTTCTGACCGAAACTCCCTTCCTCCCTCACCCTGGCCCTCACCCTCTCTCCACTTGCCAAGCCCCTGTGGAACCTGCGGGTCTCAGCAGAGGCACCTGGCGTGTAGTATGAACTCAGAAAACATTTGTTGAAATAAGTGAATTACTTCCCCCTGTATCCACAGCCCCACCCCGTAACTCCCTCCTTGCTGCAAGCTGGGTGAGGGGCCTTCCTCTGCTCCACTTGACCTCCATCCTTTCTCATCCCTGGTGCAACCCCCCATAGCAGCTGCTGTGTCGTGCCTCCCCTGACTGTCCTCCCTGGCAGACTGGGAACTCCCTGAGGGCAGAGACTGGGCCTTGTTCTCATTCTTACCCACCCCCAGCAAGCATTTGGCCTGGAACAAACAAGCTCTCATTAAATACTTGTCCAGCGAATGAAAGGATGAATAAACGAATGATTCAAAGACACCCTTCTGCCTTCTGTACAACATAGTCTTACATCTGGCCCGCCAACAATGGCTCAGTCTTTGAACATCACTGAAGCGGGGGAAATAACACTTTACAATAATCCTTATCGAGGTTGTAATACATTTATAGTCAGGACATGCCCTTTTCACCCCCGTCCCACAGCTTCCACTGGGAGCAGGTCTCCTGGGGGAATGAGAGTTGGGGGACAGGCCCAGAGGGTTCTCATTCTCTCTGTCAGACTCCCAGGTCCCGGGAATTTGTAGTTGACACATGGCCAAGCAGGGAACCTGTCTGCACACATCCCTGCCTCCGTCACCATCACCGTTCACCATCCCCCATCCGATCCACAAACATCTGAAGCTGGAGGAAAGACTATAAAAAGAAAGCGCCAGCATTGAGGGAAACATCCGGTGGGGAAGTGTGCTGGGTCGGAATTGTGTGGAGTCAACAGATTTTTCCTGTCTTGTAGCAAATCTCCCAGCTGCTGTCCTTGCTGCATCAGGGCCAATTCCAGCCCAAACCAAACCACCGGGGAAATAAGTACTTGGCCAAGCCCGGCGGCAGCAGGTAAGCTGCACGTAGCCCCCACTGGCTTCTCAAGCCCCCCACCAGCCTTCCCTCACCCTTGCAGCCTCTGTGCCTTGAGGAAGGCTGAGCACATCCCAGACGCTGCTCCCCTGGGAGACCGCAGCGAACAGCATCCATTCCCCCACCCAGGCATCCTGGTCCGGGAGCAACTGTATTAACAGTATTTACAGGACCCGAGCCACTAAGGAAGTGACTTCATCCCTGAGGCTCTGATTATCTGTTCCCTGATTGCAGAGGTGCTGGGCTATGAACTTTAAATCTGTAACGTTTAGCTCTTTCTCTTGACCCTTAAACATAATATGAAGGCTCCTGGCTAAGGATGTGGGTGTGTGGGTGTGTTCCTTTGGGCGGTCCTAGAATTAAAGAGACCTCAAGAGGACATCTAATTTAACTCCCTCTTGCTACAGATGGAGAAACTGAGGCTCTAAGTAGTTTGATCCAACCCAGCTATGTAAACTTGAGCAAGTCAGATCAAGCCTCAGGGATGCAGTTTCTCATCCATGAAACAGAGGTCACCGCACTTCCTTGTAGTGATGGGGTAAGGATTTAATGATCACATGCATTCTAAGCCCATGGCCCAGTGCCTGGCACATAGGAGTTACACAAACAATGCTAAGGCCTTTCCCCTTAAAGTGACTTTGCTCAAGGTCAAATAGCCAGTGAGTGGCAAAGCTGGGACCAGCTCTCAGGACACTGACTTCCAGTTCAGTGCTCTTGCTGTGACAACTTACAGTCTTTTTGTTGTTTTTTTTTTTGCAAAGATAGCTAGAAATAGTGTAGAGTAGGGATGAGCACACACATTCCAGAGTCATATCAGCCTGGATTTGAATTCTTACTTAATTTGTGGGGACCTTGGACAAGCTACCTAATCTTTACAAATCTTGGTTTTCTCATTTGTAAAATGAGGACAACAAGAGAACCCCTTACAGA
This sequence comes from Mesoplodon mirus, assembly GCF_964341445.2. NCBI lineage: Eukaryota > Metazoa > Chordata > Mammalia > Artiodactyla > Ziphiidae > Mesoplodon > Mesoplodon mirus. Next base: position 65,363,818 of record NC_138980.1, read on the forward strand.
CGTGAAAGGTTTGATGAGAAGGTAAATATACCTTGCAAAGCATATGTCTGACTCAGAGTAATTGCTCAATAAACATTAATTGTTGCCATTACTTGCAAACTTGCTACCCCTGCATAGGAGCAGAAATGGCCACAGAAAAAAAGCAGCAAGGACCCCCAGGCCTTAAAGGGCGCCTTTCCAGATGCTAGGATGAGGGGCCAGGCCTGTCCCCACCATGCTAAGGTAGTCCCAGGAACTGGCTTCCCCCAGGTGATAGAGAGGGTCTTTGGGAGGGAGGGGTCAGGGAGACAGCAAGAGACACCATAGTAGATTCTGAGTAGCTTTTGGATGCCTCACCTCAGCTGCATCCTCTGTTGACCTGCTCTTCTGGTCTGGGATTTAGCCTCAAATAGGGAGGAAGGAGCATTCAGTTACTCAGTCCACAAAGTATTTATTAAGCACCTACTATGTGCCAAGTCCTATTCTGAGCACTGGTGAGAGAGCAGGGGATGAGACAGACAAATATCCCTGCCCTCACTGGAGCTCATACTCAGATAGAGGGATGGAGGGGTGGAAGGATGACTGCATTAGATCACCCAAAGTTTACTAAACTCCTATTCCATGCCAGGTAATGAGGGACAATGGTGAGTAATATCAGGGCATTCATAGTCACTTCTGTTTGCTGACTGCTTACAACACTGTGCTAAGCTCTTTACATGCAACACCTCATTTTACCCCCATAATGCCCCATGAGGTGGGTGTTATTTATTACTCCCATTTTACAGAAGAGGAAGCAGACTCAGAGTAGGCAGGAGGGCTGGGATCAAGTAACCCAGATTGGTCTGACTCTGAAGGCTGGGCTGTGGACCCATTTCCCTCTGTGGTTGAATGAATGCTGGCATGAATAGAAGACTATTCATGAGCAGGAATGAATGAATCTATGTGTGAATTTCCTCACTCGTGGACTGTGTTGGCTTCCTTTGCAGGAGTGCAATCCCAGACACAGATGGCCCAGGTGCCAGGGCTGGTGGCCAGGCAGAACCGGATCAGGAGGAAGGCCCCTTGGACCCTGAGGAGGACCTCTCTGTGAAGCAGCTGCTAGAAGAAGAGCTGTCGAACCTGCTGGACCCCTACACAGGTAGGGACTCCCCAGAGTCACCCTGACCCCGCTTCTGCCCCCATGGTACCCCTCTGTGCCCAGGCTTCAGAGTTCTGCTCCAATCCACTGCAGGAAAACAGCCATTCTATTTCTGGAGAAGACTATCAGCAACATTTTTTTACTTCCCCTGGAGCTTCAGATCTTCATTTGTTTAAAGATCAGATTCTACTTTGATCATTCATTTAAAAAAATCATCATAAGAATAGTGAACAGTTACTGAGCTCTTGGTGTGTGCCAGGTACCAAGGAAGCATCTTATATACATTATCTCAGTTAAGCTTCCAAACAGTCTTTTCAGGTAGATATTATGAGCTCCAATTTAGAGATCAGCAAACTGAGGCTCAGAGAGGTAATACAGCCTGCCCTGAGTCACTTCAATGATTGAAGGGAAGCCATCCTGAGCCCACCTACCATCAGGGGACCTCTCTTTACCTCCTAAACCACTCATCTGCATTTCTTTGATGTCTTTAAATACACTTTTACCCTGAGAATTCAAGAATCTGCCAGCTCCCTCCGCCCCCGCACCAGTCAGCCCCCTTCAGGTAACACACAGTAAGTCCAACCTACGCTGTGATTTTGTTTCTGTAGTTAATACTCTGCTCCTCATCTGGACATATTCTGTGCGCTGAAGGCATGACAGGGACTTCCCTTTCATTGGTTAAAAAAATATATAGCTAACTTTTATTGAGTGCTTTCTATGTGCTAGTCCCTGTTCTAATTGCCTCATGAGAAAATCTTCTGAGATAGGGACTATTCGTTATCCCCATTTCATAAAGGAAAAAAACGGAGGGGCCAGGGTGTTTAATAATTTTCCCAAGGTTGTGCAGCCAATGGTTATTAACCCCAGGCAGTGTGGCTCTAAATTAAAATTAAGTAAAATGAAATCTAATTAAAATCAAGTAAAATGAAAAATTCAGTTCCTCAGTCATATCAGCCACACTTCCGGAGCTCAGTAGCTACGTGTGGCTAATGGATATTGCTTGGAACAGCACACATCTACAGAGTTTTATAGGACAGCATTGTCTAGAATGCAGAGCTGTGAGGTCCAATAGAGTAGCCACTGGCCACATGTGAAAATGGCTAGTACCAATTGAGATGTGATAGAAGTATAAAACACACTCCAGATTTTGAAGACTTAGTATGAAAAAAGAATGTAAAACATCTCATTAATAATTTTAAAAATATTGATTATGTGATAAAATGATGATATTAAATATAAAAAACGTTTACAAATTAATTTCACCTTCTCTTTTCTTTTCTACTTTTTAAATGTGGCTACTAGAAAATTTCAGACGACCTCAATGCCTTGCATTATATCTCTGTGCACCAGCTCTGCACTGGAACCTGTGGGCTCAGTTCCCATGTGGTCCTGCTTCCCCATAGCACAGAGGGCAAAGAACACAGGGAGATGGTAACAAGTGGTGTGACGAAGAGCGCAGCAGGGGTAGAAGTGCCTGCGCTGCTCACAGGGCTGGACTGTGATGAGGCTACTGGTGAATGTGCCTGACACTGGGGTTTTGGCTGCATCAGATAAAAGCCCCACCTGACGATGTGATGATGACCATATTTTACCGCTGCATGAGCTCACTGAATGCTTACAGCCACCTGACAAGATAAGTGCTACTATTTCACCACTTTATGAGCAAAAAAGGAGGCTCAGAGAGGTTAAGCACGTTTTTCAAGGTCACAATGCTCATAAGCTGCAAAGTTAGGAAATCAAATCCAGGTCTGCCCAGTGCCCACCTGCCGCGGAGTGAATTCATCATCACATTTCAGCCATTCTCCTACACTCCACTGATTTTCTCATTCCAAGCTTCATTCCTTCCAAAGCACTCTGACCCCTGTGCAAGGAAAAGCCTGATTCTGTAACACCAAAAGAGTTCTAACCTTATTACCCTGGAGTCTCAGGGAACTTAGGTTTACATTTCCCAAATGTCCAGGGTTAATATTTATGTCCATTCAATCATTCAATAAACGTTCACTAAGCCCCAGGAGCGGGCTGGACCTGTCGGGGAGGGGCCTGACCCTGCCTCACAGCCTGCACAGCCCCACACTGTGAAGGCAAGACCGAGACTCATTTATCAATAAAAACAGCATTTACTGTATTTTGCAATAACTTTTCAAAATCACAAGAGTAGTATTTGGTTAATATAGACAAATGTAGATAAACGAAAAGAGAATGAATCATTTCTGCCCAGGGGTAATTTCAGTTAACACTATGACGCATCCCCTTCCAGTCTTTCATTCTACGCACAGATTTTAAAGCTGGTTACCTTAAGCAAATATTAAAGTAGATGTTGTGCTTTTTTTTTTTTTTTTTTTAAAGACACATTCTTAACCACAAGGCCTATAATTTCTTCCCTCTGGCTTGGCCTCTATCATTGGGCTTGGGACTAATTTTCTGAGACAGGATTTTCTGTTGAGGAGATGGGAAAAGGAGAAGTGTGATGGTGGGATTTGGGGCCTGGGGGACACTTTTTCACTGCCTTGGCCCTTTCCTGGGACAGCTCTTAGGCAGCCAGCCCCTTCACACGGTGTCCTGCAGCTTGAGAGGGGAAAGTCAAAGAGTTGAGAGCATGGGGCCAGGAGGCAACAGTAGAGACCTTAGTGGGCCTGGGAAACCAGAGCCACCTAGCATCCAGGGGGAGGAAGGCACAGCTCTTCAGAGAATGGGTGCGGTGGTGCAGTGACAGGGGGCTTCCAAGTCATCAGACCTGGGGGTCAAATCTGGGCTTGGTTGCCTAGTAGCTATGTGACAACTTCTTGGAACTTCAGTTTCCTCATCCATAAAATACTCTTGACTTCAAAGGTTTGTGCGGAGGTTAAATGAGATAATTATGTAAATTGCCTAGCACAGAAGTACTTAATAAGTGGTCACTGTTATTATGAATAGGAACCGAAGGCATCACCAAGCCAGGAACTCCAGCAATGGCTAAAAACGGGGATCCGCCGCGTCCCCCCCATCCTCAGCTAGTGGTGTCCTGAGGGAGTGAAAATCCTGGCTGTACAGGATGAAGGACACCTAAACCTGAAACAGCCCCATGGACCGGGAGATGCTTTAGAAACGGGCCATTTCTAATTCTAGGCCTTCCTCCTCCCCCTGCCGCGTCCTCACTCAGCTCACGCGCGGACATCAGTCGCTGCCTTCCTGCCCGGCGCGCTTCCCTGTCAGGGCCTCTTCCTTCCCGCCCACCTCCGGCCGCCCCATCGGTCCCCTCCATTTCCCTTCCCTCCTTTGTCCGGCGCCCCGCCCTGCCCACGACCCCACCCCCGCCCGCCATGGGCTCCGCCCTCACCGCGTCCCTTCCGACCCTTGCAGGCCTGGCTCTGGACCGGCTGAGCGTCCCCGACCCGGCCTGGATGGCAAGACTCTCTTTGCCCCTCGCCACCAACTACCGTGACAACGTGTTCTCCCCGGACGCTGCGACCTCGGAGGAGCCCAGGACCTTCCAGACGTTCGGCAAGGCGCCGGGGCCCGAGCTGAGCCCGACGGGCACGCGGCTGGCCAGCACCTTCCTGTCGGAGATGAGCTCACTGCTGGAGATGCTGCTGGAGCAGCGCCCCGCCGTGCCGGTGGAGGCCGCCTCCGAGGTGCTGCGGCGGCTCTCAGTCTGCGGAAGGACCCTGAGTCTAGACCTAGCCACCAGCGGGGCCTCGGGCTCGGAAGGCCCTGGGGGCCGAGCTGGAAAGAAGGGGGCGGAGGGCAGGACCAGCAGCGGCAGCAGCAGCAGGGGCCTGTGGATCCAGGAACCAGGGGCACCGGGAGAGGTTAGGAAGCCCAGGCCCTGAGGATTCTGGGACAGGAGATGGTTTCTCTAATCTTTGAACTCACTGACCAGAGGTGGCCTGAGAACTTAAGGTGACCAGTGCTGCCCCACAGAGGAGGCAGGAGCCCCAGGACAAACAGCGGGCTGACCAAAGCAACCCCTTGTTAGGGGCTGGCTCTGCCTGTGGATTTTTTGGAGGAGGAAGACAGTTGGCCTCTGAGATAAGTGTTTGCTGGCAAAACACATGTAAGAGCACAGAGGGTTCATCCTCCTGCAGAGCAGATGCCAGGGAGTGTCACAAGCAGGAAAGGACGGCCTGGGTGCACACTGGAGGGTGTGGGGGGCTGGATCCTGGGGCACCAGGCAAAGCTCTCTGACCTACTAATAAAGGAAAAGCAGTGGCTCATTATCCTGTTTGCACCTGTCGAGAGGGAGGACGGAAGAATAAGAGTGAAGGTTCTTTGTCATCCAGTCCCTGGCCAGAGGGTCATGTGGGGCCTGGACAGGAGGGTGCACAGTGTCAGGTAGGCAATGATGGACATGGGTACTCCTGACCCCTGCTCCTCTGCTGCTGCTACAGTATCAAATAATCCGATTCTCAGCTGGAAAATTAAGGCTAAGAAAAGCATGACTATAGAGTATTAACACGAGCCAGGCACAAGTCTTTACGATAGGATTTAATTTCATTTCTCCACAGCCCTAGGAGGGGGGGTGTTATTATCCCTGTTTCACAGACAAGGCCATGAGACTTGGAGAGGCTGAGTGTCTTGCCCAAGATCAAGCAGAGAGAGCAGGCAGAGCCAGAGTCCAACACCAAAACCCATGCCCTCGACCTTGACACTAGACTGCCAGCCAAGGAAAGGAAAGGAAGAGCCCCCATAGGTGAGCTTTTGCCAGTAGCAGACTCGCCTGAGATCCCCTCAAGAAACACTGTTGAAAAGAACATTTCCAAAGCCACTCAGGCCTTCACATCTCTGCTCTTCCAAGCACATAGTGAGAGGGACTTGGAACTGACCTGATGAAGGGTGGGCGTCTGCAGACTCCTGTCCTTTCCCAGCAAGCAGCCCTTCAGGTACAGAAGTCATCTTTCCAGACCCACCAAACGTGAGTGAATCTTCCTCTGTCACAGCAGTGAATTCAGGCCCTAGAGGACAGTGTGTGAACCGGGTCTATGAAATTGACACTGACAGCAGCAAACCTTCCAGGAGAGGAAGGAGTGAAAAAAAACAGCAAATATTTTCCCAAGGCTCAGCCTTATAATTTCCCTGGAAATTTCCAAGCAGTCTCTTCAGCTTCTCAGTAATGTGGGGCTTTCTTGGATACTAAAGGGGAAAATTCCTTTCTGTGCCTCTCCTTTTGCCCTTTTTCTGGAGCTCAGAATACATGTTCACTGTCCACAGAAATGGGCCAGTCATACTCCCAACTAGGGATAATGAAAACCATCCACACTTGGAATGCAGTGAGGCATCATTATTCCATTATCCCGTTTTACAGATGAGGAAAATGAGGCCCTCATAGTGCTTCAGGAGCTCCAGGAATGCTTCTGGAGCAGGGTCTCTGATCATCTCACTCTGAGGCAGAGTAAACTCTTTACAAGGTCTGTGATTTGCAAGCTGTTGAGTTCCCCAAGTCAATGAAAGAGGCTGGGGGACACCAAGCAGGTAGGGTCTCCAACCTGACCAGCCAGGTACCTGGCACAAGGCAACACTTGATGAATACTTGTTGAATGGAAGAATAAATGAATAAATGGGTAAATAAATGCTACAGGAGTCCCTTTTCTCTATATTGGAGCTCCAGGTAAGACTTCCTTAGAAAAGAGAAAAAAAAAAGTTCCATTATGTGAAGACAAAGTCTGAAAACCACAGCACTGGAGTAGACAGTGCTGACCCCCAATTACTAGTGGATTTTCAGTGCAGAGCTGATGTTGGGAGGTGGAGAGAAGAGATGGGGAGAGGAGGTGACCTAGGGAAACTGGAACCAGGGCTCGCAACTGGATCACTGCCTCACTCTAGTTCAAAAGTCCTAAATCTTGGACCCCCTGAATGCCAGGCAAGACTTTGTGTACAGGCATTTTTCTATGCAGAAGATACGGAGTTATCAGATTTTCAAAGGAACATGTGACCTATAAAAAATAAGCAGCACTGCTCTCAGTCACTATCTAAACCTCCACAGACATGGGCAATTGTAGTCACAAGGAGTCTGAACATTTTATAGCCAAGGAAATGGCAAGACAGAAAGGGCTGACTGGCCCAGAGCCACACGGCAGGCTTGTGACAGGGCTAGCATCTGCATCTGAGATTCAGGATGATGTTCTTTCTAATATATCAAGGGTTCTTAACCTGGGGTTCTTGGTTGGGCTTTAGGATCTAAGAAACTGCTGAACTGCATGCAAAATTGGGAAGATGTGCATTTTTCTATGGGAAGGAGTCAGTGCTTTCATCTGATTCTCAAAGGGGTCTGTGACCTAAATAAGATAAGGCCCACTGTGATCCTCTATTCCCCGCAGAACCTGGAGAACTCATGGGTAGAGCTGTTCCTGTTCTGAGGCAACAGACCTTTGATCAGGGCGGGGTTGTATGTACGTGAGGGTTCGTGCTCTCACCCGGACGCTGCAACCCCTCCAAGTAGGCTGATGCCAGCCCTTATCCCCGATAACCGACTGAGAGTGAGACAGTGTGTATGCTGACAGAACTGAGTGTGCTGAACAGAAAGGTTACAGAAACTTCTTGACATCAGCCGAGATGTCAGATTTGAGACCTCGGACGTTCTCAAAACTGTTTCCACCAAGATGGGCTCTGTCCCCCGGGAGACTGAAGGAGCTGGCGAGCCAGCGAGCTCTCAGTTAAATGCTGTCTTAATTTGGAAGGCACAGAGGGACATGTTTTATCAACAGTCAGCCGTTCTCCAGCACCAGGAGGGCAATGCAATGCTCACTCGGGGCCTGGGGGCCGTTCTGAGATTGACAGGAAGCCTCCTTGTCTGTTACCCAACTTCAGCTTGGCAGCTCACTGATCCCCACCTCTCCGCTGACTGAAATGAGTGAGATGGCAACTACCACCCTTGGGACTCTGGAGAGAACCAAATCTCCAACACGAGAAGAGAGGACAGGGGAGGGGAGGGAGGAGTTTTAGCACAGGCTCAGCCTGGCACATAGTGTGTACCTAGAAAATAGGTCAGTGTTTTCCAGTCCCTACTGAGTACTGGGCACAATATAGTGGGTCTGGGGTGGGGGGCACGATCAGAAACGCTCGTTCAACAGACATTTTATATTTGCTGAGCAACTACTACAGGTCAGAAGTAGCACTAGGAATGGCAGTCAGGGGAGGGGTATACAGAATCATTCATTCAACAGATATTTTAAAGCATCTCCTATGTTGCTGGGTAGGCTTGGTGCTGGTGTCCGGTGGAGAAAAGACAATGCATAGAATCCCTCATCCACTGAATGAATATTTACTGAACATTTACTAAGTGCCCTGCCCTGTATTAGCACTGAAGATACAATGAACCAAACAGCCTCATTCCCTCCACGGTGTCAGGGCTCCCTGAAAACAGCATCTCCGGATGAGGAAACTGAGGCAGCAGAGCCTTGTGCAAAGGGCTCATTGCTGAGGGCATCAGGGCTCGAGCCTCGGGTCATCCTGACGCAGGCTGGCCCTGCTAACAAAGGCCACCTCCCTAGCCTCCCCTCACATTTCCTTTCAGGGCACTAACAATGAGTCATTAATAACGGAATTTTAATGGCAAAAGCACAGCAGTTCCAGGGTCTGTGAGGAAGCCCATCCCCTGGGGCTGTACAGAGACCGTAGGGACTGAACAGGGAGGATTCTTGGCCCCTTGACAGCATTTCTCTCACGACTCTTCCATCCTTCCTGCTCCACAAGGAGCTTAAAAATATCCTCCCTCCACATTTGGTACCCTAAATTGGATCAGCACTTGACTTATAACGACGGAGAGGGAGGGAGAGGCCTATTTGGCCATCAACACAGAAGGCCCTGGGTCCCCGGACTGTGTGAACTGCCCCTCTGCCCCAGGCATGGCCAGAGAAGCCCATAATCAGAGAACCCCAAGTGACAACAGGAGGGGAAGAGGCTGGCAAGTGGAGCTCCACGGGAAGGCAGGAAGTGACACTTTACTTTACACAGAGGGTGCCCGGGAAGGTTCAACGGCGATCTGCAGGGAGCTGGGCTCTGCGCCCGACTCTGTGAGGGAAGCACTGGGTTAACCAAGTTCTTTACTGCAGGACTTCTTGGAACCTTGAATATGCTGATGTGCATCGTGCATCTATAAAAAGGGGACGTCTAGTGCAGTGTTTCCCAAACTTATTTGACCACAGAAATCTTTTTTTTTTTTTGCAGAGATTAGTGCACTGCACAGCTTAAAAACTGGAGCTTTAACCAATGTGTGTATTGAGCCCTTACCTGGACGACGGGGCCTTGTGCTAAGTGCTGAGGATACTGGAATCCAAAGACAAAGTCCCTGCTTCCAAGGAGCCATCTGTGGGAGAAAGCCACATGAGGGGACCAGTGGGGGTGAGGCCAGTGTGCAGGGCAGCCCTGGAAAGGGAGCAGAGGGCAGGAGAGGCGCTCGAGCTGGAGGAAGCTTAGGGCTCCAGCAGTGAGAGGAAGTTGCTGGGAAAAGTGTGATGAGACCACTAGAGGCTGGGGAGGGGGGCGGGCAGCAGAGAGGGAAATGTGGACAACTCCCCTCCTCAAATCCTCCCCGCTTTGAGCTGGCCATGCTGGGTGGTCTTTCGCATTTGGACAGTTCCTAGGGGGTTTGGGCCTCAGTCCCCCCACCCCCGTCCTCAACCACATCTCTGCTATTGAACTTGGGCTAACATCCAGAAGCCGGGGAACAGCTATATACAAATTCAGTAATTGGAGTCATTAGCGTTGACTCAGAAATCATTTTTTGCTATGTCTCTCTCTTGGAGAAGCTTTTAAGACCCTTTAAATTGGTTAATGGAGAGTTTAGAGATGAGGATGGAGCCTCGGCTTTCTGCTTCCCCTGCCCGTCTCCCTGGCTTTCCCCAACATACTCAAGGGCAAGAGTGATGAGATAATCCAGTATCTGTTTTATTAAACTCCCATCCATTTCTGGCACAAACCTTTCACAAAAGAGGATCTCAAAATCTACTCTCCTGCTTCAAGACTCCAAGGGCCCAATTGCCATTTACCCCCTCGTATCTGCAGGACGATAATAACGCTTTCACCTAAAATCACAGTGAGAACTGTGCAAAAGAGCCCTGGGCCAGGAGTCAGGAGGCTGGGGTCCTTGTCCCGGGCTGGTGACTCATAAAGCCATGTAACCATGGGCATCACTCTGCCTCCTCAGGCCTAAGTGAGCACCAACGTCCTTTCCGCAGTGAAATGCCCTACATGAGCCCTGGAGGGTAGGAGGGCAGACACCGCTGCCCTTGGTCTACAATTGAGGAAACAACACAGCAAGTAAGGCCACTGCTTCAAGGTGACATGGCCAGAACCTGGATCTTTACACACTTTCTTCTTCTGTACTGTGCTGGGCAGGTATTTAAGGTTCTTTGGGAAGGCGGGTGAATATCTGGCCTCTTCTCTGGGATTCAAGTTGTGGTATCTCTCTGAGAACTCGCAGGCTCCATCTTTAGGGCTGAGTGAAGTGTGAAGGTCTGAAAAAGTCAAACAGTTACATCAGGCATTTAGACACTGAACTCCTTCCTTCCAAATCAAAGGTGAAATGGAGACAGTCGGGAATCCATTGGGGATGAACAAAAGCGGACGTCATTCAGCGTTTCCTGAGTTTTAGGCATTCATGAAACCACCCCATGACTTTTGCCACCTCTCTGGATCTGTGCTCCCCTTTACGCAATGTCACAAGGTTTTTTCTCTACTTGATTCATTATTTTTAGTATCTGTGACTCTATGATATGCTAATCACATTTTTATAATATCTATTAATATACAAACACTAAAATTAAAAAATATTAGTTTGAATACTACCTAAAATCCTCTGGTGAAGCACTGGAGGCACACACATCAGATGCTGGCAAAAAATGATGTGGTCTAAGCCTGAGGAAGTCGAAGACTGGCAAGGGGGAAGGGAAGGGAAGGGATTTGCTCCAAGGCAAAGGCTAACGTGAAGACCAGGGTCTCTGGACCCTTCAGTAAAGTTTTTCACAGGTCACTGAACGAATCTTTTTTATGCACAGAACAGAAATGACTGTGAATGGGGAATTCCCAGGCAGTCCAGTGGTTAGGACTCGGCGCTTTCACTACTGAGGCCGCGGGTTCAATCCCTGGTTGGGGAACTAAGATCCTCACAAGCCGTGTGGCGTGGCCAAAAAATGAATGTGTCCACTGCCCATTTGTGAGGCTACCAACTAGGGGAAATGGTCAAAGTCATTTATTAGCCATGCATTTGAAATTGCTTGGGAACCTGAGCCCCCATGGAATTTCTACCCTGTAAAGGGATACTGACACCCTGTTTTTGCTGCCATCCCATCTCCTCCCTGCCCGCCCCTCCCCCCCAGCTCCAGTGAGAGGTACCAGTGACTGCATTTTATCTCACCTTAGCCAAAACCCAGTCTGACGAGACTCCTTTCCAAGGGGTAAGGGTGTGGGAGAACAGCCCTGCTGGGGGCTCCGGGGCTGGCTCTGAGACGAGCGCTTCTATAGCGGAGGCCAAGGTTCCCTGTGCTCAAGGCACGCGGCAGGTGCGAGGCTCCTGCCAGCAAGGTGTTCAGGCTGCAGAGGGAGGGGCTGGAAAACGACTTCAATCCTCTCACTGCCAGTTCGCTGGGCCCCGGGGCTGCGAGGAGAGGCGAGAGCAACTCTTACTCAGGCTGTGTTCTTAGACTCCTACTTTGGAGCAGGGGCTTCTTAAAGGACTTGGTTCCCCTGGCACTACTAACCCAGGTCAGCCCGAGTGAGTCAGGAGTGAGCAGGGCTCCCAGAGCCCTAGATGGTAAGTCAGGGCACGGAGGCAGCCTTGGGATAGCGTCTCTCCTGACAAGTCATTGGAGTGACTACCACTTATTCAACACCTACCGTGCGCCAGGCTGTGCTAAGCCCTTTGCTGTCATCTCATTTAATCTTTTTTAAAAAAATTTGTTTACTTATTTATTTTTGGCTGCACTGGGTCTTCGTTGCTGCACGCAGGCTTTCTCTAGTTGTGGTGAGCGGGGGCTACCCTTCGTTGTGGTGCGTAGGCTTCTCAGTGCGGTGGCTTCTCTTGTTGTGGAGCACGGGCTCTAGGCTCGTGGGCTCTAGAGCTCAGGCTCAGTAGTTGTGGCGCACGGGCTTAGTTGCTCCGTGGCATGTGGGATCTTCCCGGACCAGGGCTCAAACCCGTGTCCCCTGCATTGGCAGGCAGATTCTTAACCACTGCGCCACCACGGAAGTCCCATCTCATTTAATCTTTGCAATCTAATGAGTTTTCAGAGGTGAAGAAACAGAGGTGCAAAGACATACAGGCCAAGTTCAGGAATAGAGCAGGGGTTAAAACTCAGGTCTGACTCAAAAAGCTTTGCTCGTTCCCACCAATGGAGCAGAAGTAACAAAGAGGCCAAAGGCTACTGCCACCCCTTCTCTGTCACAGGGCACTGAGCTCGGGGAGGCACCTGCTGGCTTTGACTCTCATCTGTACCTGCTGCCTCCACGGAAAAGAGGGTCCGCAGCCTCTCCTGGGCGGGCGCATTCCCCAGAGCTGCTGACTGCTGGTAGCATCTCACAGCCTCTCCCAGATTCCTCTGCACACCAAGGCCCTTCTCATAGCAAATTCCCAAGTGGTACCTGCTCTGTGAATCCTAAAGAAGACGGACAGACACACAGATGCCCACGTATGCAGGACTGAAGAACTGAAACGCTGGGGCAGGAGGAAGGTACAGCAGTCAGCAGGCTGCTGCTTCACCCCTGCAGGGTCAGGCCCAGCCACAACCCTCCCTGGACCAAGGGATCTCAACCGTGAAGAGCCAGAGGCCCAGAACAGAGGACAGGGATCCCTCCACCCAGGGAGCTTCCGGCCAGAGCAGCGTGGAGGCTTCTCGTGCTGAGGATGGTGCTGAAAGTATGCAGAAGTGAAGGCTGTGGGAAGCACTTGGCCCTGCTCTGGGAGCCCAGGGAGTCGGGCTCCTACGTTATCCTGAAAGAGCCAGGAGCAAGGGTGGAGGCTGAGCTTCTGAAGGCCCTGAATGCCTTCCTGATTTCTACCCAGAGAGCTACAAAGCATACATTACAGAGAACATGTTTCTCCTCCTTTGAAACGTTAAAAGGCTAATCCCTTTGTCCCTGGCTCTGGATCCTCTCTCCCCTCTCACTGAGAATGAGGCTCCTGGGAGAGGCAGTATCAGGTAGGGAGTAGGAGCCCAATCTTTACAGCCAGACGCCTGGGTTCCAATCTTGGCTCCACCACTTACCAGCTGTGTAACCTCGGGCATCATATTCTGTGTCTCTGTGCCTCAGTTTCCTCATCTGTAAAGTAGGCATAATAATAGCACCTATCTTATTACCCTGTCATGAGGATTAAATGTGTCAATATGTGGAAAGTGCTTAGATTAGTGTTATTATTTTCACGCCTTTAGTTGCCCACATCATTCATCTCTCCTTCTCTGTAATGAATATTATTTTCATTATATTCAATCTCCCAACCATGGTTCTATTTCTCTTCTACCTTCTAAAGAGTTTCTGTAACATGTAGGTCAAAGTCTATGTAATAAATATGGTGGACTCATGGCTACAGGCCAACTTAGGACACAGTTAGGCCAAAACACCCATGCTGTTATGTATGTGTTACACAACATCCCTTTGTGCACTTCTCCTGGCGCACTGGGTGACTAATGCCAGCCAGGGTGCCCCCAGGCTTGTCCCACACATGGTCACACAACCCACTGAGCCCAAGGAAGACTCTGGGGCTCTTTCATAGAAAGACAGGCACAGAGGCAGGTACTGTTTGATGACATTGGTCCCCTTTTGACGGCTACTGCAGATACTTTGGACAACACAGAGTGAAAAACGAGAAGTATTCTGATGCCCAAGAGTTCAATAACGCTATCACTGTGTTGCCAGGAAGTAAAGAGAAGCAGCAGCCCCTATGCAGGGAAATTCTAGTACATGGCCACTGCTGGCTTTAACCCAGGGCTCCTGGTCCTTTAAGATACAACTCAAAAAATATACTGGTCAAAGACACTTGAGGATACAGCAAACCCACAGATGCCTTTTCAGTAATTCACAGTGACATAAAGCTCTGAGATTTCCTGCATTAAAGAGACCTGTTTAACAAAGTATTTCCCAAACCCATCTGACCATTTTTCCCTCGTATTATTTATAAACGTTCCATGGAACTAATGCTCTGTGGAACAAACTCCATGCTGCCTGGATGCCAACCCCTAGGTGATAGACAACCAGACACCCTCTACACCCCCAAACTGCTCAATGTCTTCACATCACGTGTCTCCTGACTTCCCTGGACTATGCACCTTCCACGTGTACACTTTACAAAGCACTTTCACACTTATTATCTCAGATTTTGATCCTCACAACAACCCTGTGAAGTGGTAGACAGGTCAGGCAGGCATTATTATCCCAATCTTAGAGATGAGGAAAACAAGAAGTGACCAGCCCAGTAGTGTGCTGGTAAATGTTTAACAACCAGCTCTCCAGGGGAAAAAGCCCTGTTTTGTAGCATTTGGCAATTCTGTGGTGCTAATGCTCTCCCCATAGCTGATTTCAAGCTAACAACAATTCTTGCAGGCTGGTACAAGCTAGTGCCAGCACACCACTGGACCTGTCCAAGGGACACACAGTAAGTCAGCAAGAGTTAAGGCTTGAAGCCAGCCCAATGCTCTTATCAACCGTCTCCTAGGCACGGTACCAGTTCCAAAATCCCTTCCTTTATCAGACTTGATCCCCATCATGCCTGGATATGGACACCTCATACCCCATTGTTGGCTGCAAGCCAAAGATATTTCACGGCTTTCTGCTCATCCAGGTACGCCTCCTTGGTGAAGAGCACCCCGAGGAAAGCTTGGGCCTGTGGTCAAGGAGGAAGGAAAAAGGTATCTTGGTCACTGCCAGGCCCCACCTGCCCCAAGTGCCCAGGAGTGACCCCACCAATAGCACTCACCTCTCTCAAGCCTGAGTCTGCAGCATGCTTCAGCATGGACACTGCCCTCTGCTGCTCAGGGTCCCATGAGGAGGCTGGATCTTGCAGCAGACACCTGGCATAGCGGTACTGAGCCAGGTTGTGGCCCTGGCTGGCAGCCAGCTGGTAATAAAAGGCTGCCTGGGGCAAAGGGAAAAATATCCAGTCAACTGATAACTCCGTAAGCTGCCTTTTTTTGGAGTGAAGTTTTAAAAAATTATTTTAATTAAATAACACATAATCATTATAGATTAGTCAGAAAATACAGATAAGCCAAAAATAGAAACAAAATCCCAAGAAATCCTGCCTCCTAAAGATCATTCTCTGTTAACATTTTAGTGTACAATCTTGTAAATTTCTTCCCCCCTGTACTGTATGTATTAACATATATACACAAATATGTTAATATACACTCACACACATATATAAATGTGTGTGTGTGTGTGTATGTGTGTGTGTAGGAAGAAAGGGAGAGAAAACTACACTATTTTTGTAACCTATTTTGTAACCTATTTTCTTTCATTTAACAATACACCATGAATATCTTGCCCTGCAAATAAATATAGATCTAGCATATCATTTTTAAGGCCCACAAAGATGTTATTAACCAATTCTCTGTTGAAGGAACTTCAAGTTTCTTCCCTTTTTTTGGCCATCGTATACAATTCTAAGAAACTGTTATATATAAATTCTTATATATAACATCTATGCATACTTATCCTACTTTTTAGAATTAATTGATCCATTCACCAAGGTAACGTTCTATGTCGTGAGGATACAGCTGCAAAGAAGATAGACAAGGTCCCCGGCCTTCCTGTGTTTTGAGTCTAAATTCCTAGAAGCTGGGGACTTCTTTCTTAGTTTTCCCTCTGGGCTGGAAGACAGAAGCTGGACTTTCCCAAGCCCTGCCCACTGCTCATTCCTGGAGGTCACTCTGGGCAGTGCAGCATAGGCCACGGGCCTGGGGGCAGGGAGGAAGTGTAGTACCTTGCCTAGGTCCCTGGGGGTACCTCTGCCGTGCTCGTGACACAAGCCCACATTGTACTGCGCTTTGCTGTAGCCACGGTCTGCTGCTTTCTGGAAGTAAGAAAAGCCTGCCATGTAGTCTCCATCCCTCATGTTCTCTGTCCCTGTAAGAAAGCACTAGGTGTAAACATAGCTTCCTCTGTGAACTTCTCCACATTCTTAGTCAGATACCCACATGCTCCTTTCTTTCTTTTTTGTGCTAGACACTTTGCATGCACTTCCATCCTCTGAATATTTCACTGGTTTGCCATAGGCATCAGTGGGTTCTGCCCTCCTGTACACCATCCTCCTCTTGGTAACAACATCCTCATTTCCCTTTGGGAACAGCCCTCCCCCCAGTGCTGTCAATCAATGTGCCTGCCCTCTTCCCAACCAATGAGACCCTCTCTCAGGAATCTGAATCTTGATCTGGCTGCAACAGGAAAGAAAACAGCTTCTGCAGGTTTATTCTGATGGCAGCACTCTGAAGACGCTGTTTCTCAGTTACTGCCGCATGCATCCCTGGAGCCTCTGATCCTTTCCTTTCTGAGGCTTGGCAAGTCAATAGATCCCAATAGATTCCTTTTGTGCTTAGGTTAGCCAAAGTGGTTTTAGGCTGCTTGTAACCAACATAATGTAACTGATTCAGCTGACACTGTCAATCTTGCTTTATGAGGAAACTGTGAGAGAATATAAGAAAGAGAGCCCAGCTCCAAAGCCCATGTTCTCTTTATCATCCAAACGAAAAGGAAAACAGGGAAGGGGCTGAGCACAGCCTACTCTCAACTCTAAGCCTTTGCTCAAGCTGTTTCTCCTGCCTGGGATATCTTTTTCTGCCTCTATCATCAGGCCTTCCCAACCTGTTTCTGCTCTGGAATCTTCAGACCACACTCAGGCTTTAAACACTCTTTCGGCACTTACTTCATACACAAGCCTTTTTCTAGGAACTAAACTGTTTCAAGAGTACAAGCCCTGTCTCCTCAATTAGACTGTAAAATCCTGGAGGCAGAAGCAGAAAAAGAATGTAGAAGAAATAACTTTGCATAGGGTGAAAGCTCTATACAAATGCAAAATATGATTATGGCTTATGCTCCCTTTGTGTTCTGCCACAGTGCTTAGCACTTGCTGAATAAACGAATATGCATATGAAGGAAGGAATGGGCAAGAAAATTCTCAGAAGACTGTCTGCCCATGAAAAATCACAAAAAGCTAATGAGGCAGAAGCCGGGTTCCATTCGGCCAGCAGTGAATGAGTCACCTCCTGGCTGCCTGAAAACTCACTGTCAAGGGTTCACAGAGCCCTCTGTCCTTGAGGAGAAGACTCGAGAGGGCACAGGATCCCATCCTGTCCCCATCCCCCACACCAGATCCTCTGCCTCTAACCTAAACCAAGTCACCATCATGTTTTGCTTAGCCATCAGTAACAGCTCCAATCTAGTCTCCTGTTTCCCCTCTGGCATTGCTATGACCCGCGTCTGTCTACACAGCAGGCAGAGAGATCTGTGGAAAAGTAAATCAGATCACATGACTACCCCCACTTCCTGCTCCAGCGTAAAACACTCCAATGGCTTCCTGTCTCACTTAGAAGCACCATACGCCACCATGGCTCAGAAGGCCTGATCTGATCTGGCCCCTGCCTGCTTCTCTGACTTCATCTCTTTCTACTCTCCTGGTGATCGCTAAACTACAACAACGCTCACCCTTTTCTTTGTTACTTTAACAAACAAAACTCAATCCTGGGGCCTCCCTGGTGGCGCAGTGGTTGAGAGTCCGCCTGCCGATGCAGGGGATACGGGTTCGTGCCCCGGTCTGGGAGGATCCCATATGCCGCGGAGCGGCTGGGCCCGTGAGCCATGGCCGCTGGGCCTGCGCATCCGGAGCCTGTGCTCCGCAACGGGAGAGGCCACAACAGTGAGAGGCCCGCATACCGCAAAAAGAAAAAAAAAAAA
The DNA here is from genome assembly GCF_964341445.2 of Mesoplodon mirus. Taxonomy (NCBI): domain Eukaryota; kingdom Metazoa; phylum Chordata; class Mammalia; order Artiodactyla; family Ziphiidae; genus Mesoplodon; species Mesoplodon mirus. The sequence continues at coordinate 65,381,789 of NC_138980.1, forward strand.
AAAAAAAAAAAAAAGAAATTAATACGAAAACTCAATCCTGCCTCAGGACCTTTGCACTTGCTGTTCCCTTTACTTGGAAAGCTTTCTCCAGATGGAAACGGCTTGTTTTTGTCAGTCAGGTCAAAGATCTTTCCATCCGCGAGGCCTTCCAAATCAAAGCTGCTCCTTGCCCAAGTCACTAATGCACCCCCCTGTTTGATTTTCTCCATAACATTTATCACTATCTGAAATTCTCTTTTTTATTTGTTTACCAGTTTGTTGTTTTTCTCTCCCTCAACCTACATGGAAGCTCCATGAGAGTAAGGACTTTGTCTTGTGAATCACTGTACCCCCAACACCTAAACTAAGGCCTAACCAAAGGTGAATGCTTAATACATTTGTACTGAATGAATCCTAGCCTCTCACTCACTTGCCCACTAGAGTCCAGGAAATGCTGCTGGCAGTCTGGGTCTCCACATGAGAAGGCCTGAAAGAAGCCAAGTCACTGCGGAGAACAGGACAAATGGTGGAGAGGAATCTGGAGTCTCCAGATGTGGGTAAGGAAGGGCACTTGAGGGCCTGCTCCAAACCTCAGGAGCCTGTTCTTGCCTAAGTGCGGCAGAAAATTCAAGGTGTCATTCAAGATTTATTTTCTCCTTCTTACACAGTAACCGAATTTTCAGGTAAGCACATGGTCATTCAGCTAAGGACTCTATTTTCCAGGCTCCTCTGTGACTAGGTAAGGCCGCGAGCCTTCATTCTAGACAATGATTTGTGCAACTTCTAGGTTGGGGAGGAGAGGTCCTTTAGTTTTCCCACCTTTCCCTTCTAGCTAGCGAGAATTTGGATATGAGGCAAACTGAACCTTGAGATGGGAGCCCATTTTAAGAAGGGCAGAACCATTTGACTGAGAATAGGTCCCTGACACCACTGTGCCACCATGCCAGATTTGGTCGACCTACCTGGGAGAAAATAAACTCTCTCTTATGTAAACCACTCCCTGTCCTGACTCTACTTGACCTACCGCATACCCTTTCCATTTTCCCATCCGCCCTCCTTGAGACAGGGTCCACCCAGTTACCCAGGAAGTTGAAAGCAATGGAAACACTGAGCTGGAAGAGCTGCTGAATGGAAGTCATGGCCTCCTCGAGGGAAAGACTTCTTGATTTATCTTGTTCCTGGGGAAGAAATATAAAGACTCATCATGGGACAGTTCACTGAGATTGCCACCTGTCTAGGGGAATGTTACGGGGATCCAGGTGGCCAAATCTGGACAATACCTGCTTTTCGCCAGTGGGCTGAGGCTGGGCTGGCTTTGCCTTGGACTTGAAGCTACTGCTGGCATGCAGGAAGCCGGCGTCACTGGGATCTGCAAGGGAAAAGGCAAAGGAGGAAGGTGTTAGTTCTCCTTTTCTCTCACTCGCCCAGTCCACAGAGCCCTCCATCCGGCACCACTGCCAGGAACCAAAATCATTCCAAATTGCCCCAGAAAGCATGGGGGCTCACCGGAATGACAATTCCCCAATGTGGCATATGCAGCAACAAATGTCCATCTGCCCAACTCCCCAGCCCGCCACCGCCTTCTGCTGATTTTAGGAGGTGGGACCATACCTTCCTCAGAGGCACCCTGAAGACCAGTTGCTCTCAAGGAGCTGGGTGAAGAGAGGCTCTCGGGCCGAGTGGAGGGTTCTTCCTGGCCCAGCCCGAGTTCCCTGAGGCCAGTGTGCCTGGGAGCCGGGCTATCAGGGCTGGGCAGAATGTGTCTCCGCAGTGCTGGAAAGAGCCAGTGAGAGCGGTCACATCAGAATGGGATAGGTTCAGCCTGCTGGGGCTGACTGAGCCCTCCCTGAGGCTTCGTGGACCAAAGGAAGAATCTGGAAACTCCTGAGACATGTCCTTCACACGCCTCCTCCTCCATTTCCTTGGCTGGCTTCCCTCCGCAGGGGTGGAGAGGGGCCCACATTTATGCTGATCCCCACACCCCAAGCATAAATTGCTCCTTGGCTTGAATTCTTCCAGTCGCAGGGAGGGATCTACTTTATTCACTGTTCTAGCCCCAGCACTTAGCACTTTGTTTGGTGGTTAATACTGATTATGATTATAATCATAATCATAATACTAAGGGCAAGAACTTAAACCGCTACTTACTGAGCACATACTACATGCCAGGCACTGTTCTAAGTCCTCAACATGTATTAACTCATTTAGTCCTTCCAAGAAACCTGTGGGGGTGGGTTTTATTATTTCCCCATTCTATAGGTGAAGAAACTGAGGCACAGGGAAGTTAAAAGTGACTCATCCAGGGACACCAAACTAGTATCAGCAGTTCTGGGCTTGAACCCTGACAATGTGACTCCAGAGCCTTAATCACTATGCTGCATTGCCTCTGTACCATGGCACATGATAGCCATTCAATAAAGATTCACTTATTGATGAATGACTGACCAGAGAATGACCTAACTGGCTGAGGAGTGGGCAGGAAGCCACTCCTAGGATCTAAAATAACCTGGACCCCTGCGGGGCTCTGTCAATGGAAGGGGAGGGGAGGACATGGGAGGAGCCTGGAGGGCAGGCGTGGCCCACACGCTGGGTGGACAGACCTTCCTCCCATTCCTCTTCCTCTGACTGCAGATAGGAGAGGCAAGGAGCTGCTGACGGCTCTTTTCCTGAGGTGTGTCCAGAGATGCTTCCTGGCCCAGAGAAACTCCCAGCCCAGCTCTTCTGCCCCTGGACTGAGAACTCACAGGAGCACGGGTGCCTCAAGGGAGATGAGAGGAAACGGTCCAGAGGACTGTGCCAAAAGCAGCGCTCCGCTCGCCGAGGTCCTGCTGGCAGGGACGCCTCGAAGTGGATCTGCCTTGCCAGCTGCAGGGCCAGCACGGCCAGGGTGCCCTGAGGAAGACAGCACTTCAAGAGACACAGCTCTCCACCAGTCAACTCCTTCAGTCTTCGCCTACATCTCCAACATCACTTCCTCGAGAAGTCCTTCCTGACTCCTGGTTGTAGCCGCTCCCCCACTGCACACTCTCATAAGCACCCGAACTTACCCCATGGAGCCCTGATCACACTGGTACTTAAACAGCCATCTCTACAATTATTCATCAAGGTCTGTCTCTCCTGTTAGTCTCTAAGCACCACGAGGGAGGAACCATGTCTGTTTTGCTCACCTATGTATCCCCGGCGCCTAGCAGAGCACTAAGATACAGCACTAATAAATACATGCTGAATAAACGCCTGAGCGAGTGACTGAATAAACAAAGTCTAAGCAGGCAAAAAGATAACGTGGCAAATTTGGGCTTGGGCACACATGCAGCCAAATGCAGACAGGTCAGAGCTCCCCATCAGGCTCCCTCTTTCTCTAGCCTGGCACAACTCCTCCCCCCACCCTCAAGCCACCCCACCACACACATTCACAGCTACAGGCTTGTTGTGGGTGTCTCTTCTCCAACAGGTCTGCAGAAGACCTAAGCTAGCTCCTAGCCCAGTGATTGGTTTTCCCTGTCCCTTCCTGTGTTATGCACGAGAAAGGACACCCAAATACGTATTTGTTGCAACAGGCACTGTATACAATGGCAAACAAGACAGACCCAGTCTCTGCCCTCATGGAGTTCATATCTTCATTGAGGGAGAAAGACAAAATCCAAGTACACAGAGAAATAATATAATAACTACAAATTATGCTAAATGCCGCTAAGGAAACAAATCAAGAGTTTACACAGGGCATAAGAGGGACCCCTGACAAGACAGGGAGTAGAGGAAAGCCTCTCTGTATAAGTGATGTGTGTGCTGAGACCAGAAGGAAGAGAAGGTCCCAGCAATGTCAATAACAGGGACACGTATCCGTATCACTGGAGATAAGCTTGTGCTCAGGCCCTTTCACATAGGTAGTAGTGACAGAGCTGAGGGATGGCATCAGGACCCCTGAGATGCAGACCCAGTTTCTAGAAGGACTCACTATAGGATTGCCCTAGGGTTCATATCTTTGACAAAATGGGAAAACACATCCCTCTCCCTAGGCCATAGCTCCCCAGAGAGAAGTGTCCCTGGCATGGAGACATTCCAGTCTCAGCTCTGCTGATGACACCAAGTTACAGATGAGACAACTGAGGCTCAGAGAGGTCAAGCCACTTGACCAAAGTACGCAGCATGAAAGTGAGAGGGATGAGAAGCGATGGAGACAAGTGTGACGTGAGTGCCAACTTCATTTAGAATATCTTATAAGCAGAACCTAAGAGGCAAAGATTCTGCCTTGTTAGACCTCGTGTTAGCTCGTATTACCGAGCCTCTGCCTTTATAGATCAGATTTAACAAATATTTACTGAGCGACGATCATGGGTCAGGATATGTACTATGTGCTTTTACAGGCCATACTAGGTATAGCAACCAAGCCGTAGAGCACAGTAGCTAAGAGCACGAGCTCCAGAGTAAAATCTGGTTCCTCTACTGAATAGCTGTGTGACCTTAAGAGTGTTACCTAAAGTTTCAGAGCCTGAGTTTTCTCATCTATAAAATAGAGATTATATTTCCCCTGCAAGATTTTGTAAGGATTAAATAAGATGATATATATAGATACATTAATAAATTAAAAGTTAGCTATTTAGTATTATTTAATTGTAAGATTCAGGAAGGCAAGAATCATATCTACCTTGTTCTCTGCTATGTCTCTAGTACTTAGCAAAAAATGCCCGGCTCAAAGAAAGTGTTAAATAAATGTTTACTGAATGAAAGGAGGAATATATACATGGGGAGTAGGGGGAAAGGGAGCAGCAATATCTCCCCAAATATGCTCCAATGCCATGAGTTACTCAAATTTTGAGTGTGGCCACAATGATGCCCTAGCTCTTGTTTCTAGGCTATACTTCCATACAGGATCATTCTCATCCACACTGAAGGACAAGGACAGGACTGGGGAAACCTTACCCATGATATGGCATCCCACAATGTGTTCCGGGAGTCATGGGCAGACATCCACTGGAAGGCAGCCTTCCATCCATGGGACCTTGGGCCCTTGCTTGTGCCTGGGCCATGGTGGCCAGACCTAGAAGATATAACAGAGGCTATCAAGTTCTGTCCTAAGTGGGAGTAGAGGGAGGCTAGGGGAGCACATGGGTGACGGAATGGTAGTATTTCACCTGTCGAAACTGGGCACAGGGACCAGCAGGTTGGAGGAGGTAGCCTGAGGCCCATCTGGGCTGGTGGACTTGGAGGTCACCCCACGGAGGTCAGGTCCCAGCAGACGGGGAAGAGCTGTGCAGAGCAAGGATCAGTCACTTTGATATGAGCGGGATTGAGGCAACAGTAGCCCCACCAATCTTCCCTCTGACCCTTGACAGAGCCCCCACCCCAGGAACCCAGGAAACACTGGCACCTGCTTCTGCAGAAGTTCTTAAACAAGGATACATACACGTGGGGATCTTTTGCTAAGTACAGATTCCAGCGTGCCACCCCAGAACCAAATAAACTAGGATCATTCAGGGTTGAGCATCAATATTTTGAAAAAGCTCCCCGGGTGATTCTGACGCCCTCCTAGGGCTGACAACCACTGTTCTAAAATGACCAGACATTCATACACAAACTCTCGCTCAATGTTTGTAGCTCTTTGTCTCTAAATCGCGCCTCTTTTCATTGGCTCCGCCTACCCCATTGGCCACGCCTACCGCACTGGCCTCTACTCATCTTTCATGAACTCCGCCCACCATCTCCGGCTACTTGGCTCCTCCCCTTCCAATAGCTCCACCCATCTCCTTGGCTCTAAGTTCCACCCTCTTCCTACTAGCCACGCCCACACCTCAAAATCGAACAGCCCCTTGACTGAGTGCAGCGGGGCCCCTAACGACCCCGCCTCTCTTCCGCTCTAACACCGCCCACTATTGCTTTGGCTCAGTCCTCCGGCCCGCCCCCTCCTCAGTTCCAAGTCTCAGCTGCCGCAAGACCCGCGGCCGAAGGCCCTTACCTCGGCCCAGGAGTCCCGGGAGCCGCCACATGTCGTCGCCAACACCATAGAGCTCGCAACCGAAAGAGCGCGGCTAAACCCCGGGACGGCGGCTAGAGTGGCCTGTGTGGCGCCCTCGGAGTGGCCGAGTCCCCAAGGAAGCTCACCGCCAGCCAATTAGAAGGGGGCCCAGCCGGAAGGACGGCGCTCAGCGAAAGGAAGTGGGAGGTGTAGGCGTATTGGGGCTAGCGGGGAGGTGAACTGAGACAAGGGCACGGGGATGTGGGCTCGGCCTCCGGTGGAAGAGGTGTCATTTGCTGCCCGCATAAGAATGGGGGGGGGGGCGTCGCGCAGAGGAGTGGGGTCGCAGGGGGCGAAGCTGAACCGCCTCAGAAGAAGGACCATTGAGAAGCGGGGCGAGAGCGGCCTCGGTGGTGCCAGACGACCTTGCAGACACCGTGGAGACTCGAGGGGGAACAATCTTCCCCAGGCCCCGATGCTAGAGGAGGTGGGAGACACCAGGTCCAGTGGGTGGGGGAGAGGAACCTTAGGGTCCGACGGAGGAAACCAGTAGTACGAGCTTTCCGCCCAAGGCCATCTGCTTGGAGTTGCCCGACTGGGTAGGCGATGGAAACTGCGAGTGGGGTTCCGATTCGGGGGGATCCAGCTCTGGCTCCAGCTTTGTCTCACCGTGTAGCCTCGGGCTGAGCCCTTCCCTTGTCTGGGCCTCCGTCTGCCCAGTGATAGGGTCAGATAGAATGAGCTCGACTGGTCCTTCCTGATTTGACAAGAACAACTTGAATTGCTGCTTTCAAAATACCAAAGAGGAGACTGGCCCTTTCCCCGCCCCCACGCCTGTTAATCAGAGCTCTCATCTTCAGACCCAGCCAGAGTTATCTGTGTATTCTTTTGTTGGGCAAAGACTCGGTCCTCTCCCCACACCTGAATCCGTGAAATAAAGGAGCTCAAAATCAAATGTAAGTTGCTTACACTTTCTCCCTCCTCCTTTCTCCCAGGTAGTGACTTCTGGCTTGATGGAAGTCTCTATCTGGGGTAAAAGAGTACTGGAGGTACCTACTTTTAGACCCAGGCATGTGTATGACAGTGGTATTAATTTGTTCAGCAATTTTTGAGCCATATGTCAGCCAGCATCCTAGAATCGGAGAAGACCGAGGAGTAAAGAGCATTTGTAGTCTCCAGGAAGACATGGTCCAGTGTTTTAAGAGTGGCCTCTGGAGTCCCACACATGGTTTCAATGGTTTCTTACTTCCTGTTATGTATTCTTGGTCAGTTTACTTAACCACTTTAAGCCTCAGGTTCTTGATCTATAAAATAGGAAAATGGATACCTCATGCAATTGTTGTGAGGCTTAAACAACACATTTAAACTGTTTAGCATAGTTCCCGGCACATAGTAAGAGCCTAATGAATGTAAGTTGCTATTAATGGCAGTGGTAGAGGAGGTGAGTAGGCAAAAGGCATAGATATGTTCCAGTAGAAGCAAGAGCACTGGGTTATGGGATACCATGGAAGGATTCAGAAAAGTAGTTGCATTTGAGTTGGACCTTTAAATTTGAGTAAGAATTTACCAGGTGGAGAAGGGAGAAAGGTATTGCAAGCAGAAGAAGCAATAAACAAAGGCCCAGAAATGTGAATATTGGGAAACTTCAGAAATACCCTTGGCTTTGGGATTTGGGGCAGCCACCTTTCACATTCCTTGTGTTATTGTGTCAAAATAAAATAACAAGCATGCTGGTTCAGCTCTCTTCCTCCTCCCAGCACTTCCCAACTGTTTGAGCCCTCACTGCTCTCCACGTTTCCCAATTCCTGTAGCACTTAATTTCTTACCACACAATTTAGCAGTAATTATATGTTGTCCTGTTATTTAATTATCTCATTTGTGTAAGTCTAGTCTCCCCAGTTCTCTCCCTCAGGGCAGGGATGGCATTTTCCCATTTTGCATCCCAGGTAAGGCTTGACACAGAAGATATTCAAACAATACACGTTGACTTGACTGGACACTTTGTGCTGATGATTATTACAGACAAGGCCACCAGACCTCAATCCTGGGATTTACCGATTTGAGCAGAAATGTATTCATTCCACGTACATTGAAGGCCCTCCGTGTTTAAAGCGAGTTAAAAATTTTTGACGATGATGTCTGTTCCTATGTGTAAAGTGGCATTCTGATGTCTCTTGTCCCTAGAAGCCTGTGAATGCTAACAGACCATTTGAGTGAGGGGTACTTGGCTAGGGCAGCTGGAGTCCTCACTGACTGACACACCAGATCACCTGTTCAGTGCTGCCCAGAGGAGCACCATCGGGGATAACAACTTTGTTCCTTGCCTTTAGCTTCTGAACTTGCAGGCCCGAACCATTAGCTATTCTCTTCTGCTCCTGACGTTGCTCTGTGTTGTTGGCTTGCAGCCCAAAGTCAATCTGACTCAGTCCCTCTACAAAGGTAAGCTGTCTTACATTGGGAACTTACTGCCCAGATGTCCAGTTAATCACCTTTTGTTGATGCCATTGTATACTCAACACAGTGAGTGGTCTAGACATTTGTTGTTGGCTTCGCCTTGTAGACATTGTTAATTTGCATTCATCAAATATATGAGAGCTTATTCTGTGCTGGAGAATGTCCTGAGTATATAACAATTTTTAAGAATGGAATGGTCCCTGCCTTCATGGAGAAAATAGTCTAGAAGGACAAACAAATTCAGTAGATGATTGAAATCCAGAATGGTCCTTTAGTTATGTATTGCAGCATAGCAAACTCTCCAAAATTTAGTGGCTTAAAACAATCATTTTATTATCTCTTGCAGTTCTGTGAACTGACTGGGCTCAGCTGGGCAATTCTGCTGCTCTCACTTGGGGTCTGTCGTGAGGTGGCAGTCAGATGGCAGCTGAGGCCGGAGTCATATGAAGGCTCAACCAGGCCTCTTTCTTTCTCCGTGTAGTCCCAGGGCCTCTCCATCTGGGTAGCTGAACTTCTTTTTTTTATTTTTTTTTTTGCGGTACGCGGGCCTCTCACTGTTGTGGCCTCTCCCGTAGCGGAGCACAGGCTCCGGACGCGCAGGCTCAGTGGCCATGGCTCACGGGCCCAGCCGCTCCGCGGCATGTGGGATCTTCCCGGACCGGAGCACGAACCCGTGTCCCCTGCATCGGCAGGCGGACTCTCAACCACTGCGCCACCAGGGAAGCCCTGAACTTCTTAAATAGTGGCTCAGAGCTTCTAAAAGTACAAAAGCGGAAACTGCCAGGCTTCTTCAGCCTTAGGCTTGGAACCTGCACAGGGTCACTTCTCCCACACTCTGTTGGTTAAAGCACTTCACAGAGTCATCCCAGCATCAGTGTGGGAGGGGAAGACACACAGGCACGAATACAGGGGAATGTGGTTTTTTTGTGGGGAAAGAACAGGGTGCTATTGGAACACCCAGGGGAAGCTTATAACCTAGGTATGGAAGTCAGGAAGACTTCCTGGAGGCAGTGACTTCTAAACCAATGAACCTGAATGAGGAGGCCTGGGAACTAGCCAGATGAAGGAGGGAAGGGAAAAACAATTCAGGCAGGGGAAACAGCTGGTACAAAGTCCCAGGGAGGCAAAGAGAGCACAACTTAAGATCAGTGCAACTGTAGCTAGGGTAGGGGATGGTGGAGGGGGTGGTATAAGATAGCAATAGCCCTTTAGTCTGGAGAGGTAAATGGGGCCAGATCATAAAGTCTTTTTTTTTAACTTTATTTTATATTGGAGTATAGTTGATTAATAATGTTGTGATAGTTTCAGGTGTGCAGCAAAGTGATTCAGTTATATATATATCTATATATATATATCTATTCTTTTTCCAACTCTTTTCCCATTTAGGTTACGTATTATTGAGTAGAGTTCCCTGTGCTCTACAGTAGGTCCTTGTTGGTTTATAGTCTTATATAGTGCCCACCCACACACCATGTCTGGACTCTGCCCTAAGGGCATGAAACATCAAAGAAGGAAGGAGGGGCATGATCAGGCCCAAGGGATGCTAAAAGGCTCTTGGCTGCTGTGTGAGGGATGGTTTGGAGAGGGTCAAGCCCTCATTTTCACCCTGTCCCTTCTAGCCAGTGACCTCACCTTCATCGCTGAGAAGGCTGAGTCATCGCAGCACTGACACCAGTTCCTTTTGCTTTTTGTTAGTGGGAATTTGTATCATTAAAAAATGCAGACTCCTTTGTGGAAGTTTTTGATTTTTTTTGTTTGTTTTGTATTAGGGAAAAAACCCAAAAACATGTCATAGAAAGCCTGCTACTTCTGGTAGCATCTGGACATGAGGCTGGCCAGGTGGTCAAACAGTTTATACTTAAGTGTGAACTGTGTTAAGGAAGAGCCTGCCTGCAAAAAGCAGGGATCGTGCCAGGCTCAGTGGATTCTACCCCTCACTTAAAAAATGGTCTGCCTGCCGGGACTTCCCTGGTGGCTCAGTGGTTAAGAATCCGCCTGCCAATGCAGGGGACACGGGTTCGAGCCCTGGTCCAGGAAGATCCCACATGCCGCGGAGCAACTAAGCCCGTGAGCCACAACTACTGAGCCCACAAGCCACAACTACTGAAGCCCGCGTGCCCAGAGCCCGTGCTCCGCAACAAGAGAAGCCACCGCAATGAGAAGCCCACACACAGCAACGAAGACCCAACACACCCAAAAATAAATAAGTAAAAAAAAAAAAATTTAAAAAGTCTGTTAAAGGAGAGCCTACTCTAGTAAAAACATCACTAAACGGCTTATAACAAAACCCAGCAGACCCCACACACAGCTCTCTACCCTCTAGTCCTACTCCCTAGAGGCAACAATTTTCAACTCTTTAAAATTTCTAGAAGCAGCACAGAAGAGCAGTGGTATGGGACTATCTGGCATCCAACCCAGCTCTCCCACTTACCGGCTGGGTGACCTTGGTCAAGTGAATTATATCTTTTACCTTGGTTTCCACATCTGTAAGATGGGAATGATAATTGTACACATCTCATGAGATAACACATAATTGCCTGGCACGTGGTCAACAAACAGTAATGTGAAGAAGGATCTAACTTGAAAGCAGCTGTGAACACAGCTGTGGATGTTTAGCTGCACACTGTACAAATAAATGTAAGCCATGAATGTGCGTTGGAGGAAATGACAAGAACACAGAAGAGGTCTGTCTCTTTCCTTTGTTCTAAGGCCAAACTCTGTATTTGCTCCTGTCCCATTCCCTTCCTGTCTCTTCTAGAACCTTGTCTCTATAATTATCCTGACCCTCAAGACAAGCATACATCTATTAGTTTTTTTCTTTCTATGAAATATACACAGGCCTTTCCTATCTTGGGGGGAAAATCCTTTATTTCATCCTCCTGCCCTTTACAGCTACCATTCTGTTTCGTTCTCTCTACTGCTGGATTTCTTAATTAAGTAACACACACACTGCCTCCCATTCCTTCACGACTCCCTCACTTTTCGGCCGTCTCCCAGCTTCCATCGCTACTCTTCTGACACAGCTGTCTCCAGGGTCATCAAAGACCACCTCATTAACCACCAGTGGGCCTTCGCTCAATCAGTCTTGACCCAGAGTCCTTGACTCACTTGACCGTCCACTCCTTAACTCTCACATACCAAACCACCTCGTCACCCAACCCTTCCTTACGGCCGTCAATTGTATCATTTCCCCAGACCATTCAGGAATAAACCTTAAACTCAGGGTTGGCTCAACTCCTTTCTCTGCCCACCCCCATATTACTTTTGACTCTTACTGCAAATGTGAGAAACTCATTGAAGATAGCTTTTTAGAAAAGTTTTTATCAGGATATGGAGGAGTGGGGGACAGCTAATGGACCCCAAAGGTAGAATGCATCTGGAACCCGGAAAGCCCAGGACTGCAGACTCGAAGCCAATGATGTGAGTCCTCTCTCTCTAGCTTGCCTCCTGGATTTCTCGTGATCGGCACTCCAAAGGTGTCAGACACTCCCACACCCAGCTAGTCACCAGGTCCTGTAAAAAATCACCATCTTTTGTGTCAGCCCCTTGAATCTGTCTCCTCTCCAGCTTCCCTTGTCCTGCCTCTCCCATGTTTGTTTACCTCCTGATCACCGTTTCTGCCATTGCCTCTTCCTCCTGACGCTGAGTACAGCATTGCCCACATTTCAGTTCTCTGTCCGTCACTCTCTTCTTGACCTTCCTTCTGGGTGGCTGACTCCTAAACAGGAGTAAAGTGGCTAAGAGCTTGAATTCTGGAGTCCTAATGGCCTGGGTTTGAATCCCCCACCACTTTGTTTTTGTTTTTGGCCGCGCCGTGCAGCATGTGGGATCTTAGTTCCCTGACCAGGGATCGAACCCTTGCCCCCTGCAGTGGGAGCACGGAGTCTTAACCACTGGACTGCCAGGGAAGTCCCCACCACCACCTTCTAGCTGAGTGAACTTAGGAAAGTTACCTGAATTTTTTGAGCCTCAATTCCTCATCTGTAAAATGGGGATAATACTGGTCCCTTCCTGACAGGGTTGACGTGAGCATTCACTGGGCAACCACACATGAGGTGCTTAGCACAGCTTTCTGCACACAGAAAGGACTCGATAAATGGCAGCACTTAACAGCCTTACCCTTGTTCTCTTTCCTGAGTTCTAACATCAACTGCTAGTCTCTTCCATTAGATGTCCTGCTGTGACCTCAGATCCACCTGTCGGAATACTCCAGCCACTGCTGGAAGATGCAGCTTTCTGAGAACTGGAGGGGTGGTGGTGCTGAAAAAGAGGGGTGGTCTCATCAAATCCTCGAAGGAACCCTGACCTAACCTCAGCCATGCCCCAGCAGAGAAGACTCTGAAGAGCAGTTCCCCTGTAAGCCTTCAAAAGCTTTGCTGGCTGATTCTTGGAATCCGGGAGAGCAGGCAGGGCCGCTGTTAAGAGAGCAAATGAAGGATGTGAATCCAACCTTTAAAAAAAAAAGCCCCGGGGGTGTGGTGAAAGGAGATGTAGCAGGATCAGTGGAGCTTCGAGGTGGGTGTGAAAGGTGAGAGCAACGCCCTCAGGGTGCTGAGCCGGCTTAGGCTGGGGCCTCCCTCCAGTGCTGGGGTTTGGCAACACAGAAGCCAGAGGTGCTCCTGTTTTCAGCTAAGCTGTTGCAGGTCCCCTTTGCCACCCCGTGAACACTCCTCATTAAGCTCTTGTGCGGAGCAGGGCATAGGGCTTTCACCTGCCCCTCAGCCCTGCGCGCCCACCTCCCTCTCTGCCGCTGGATGGTGGGATTTCTACTGGCAAGAACGTGGTGAGGGGCAGTGCCCCATTCTCAGTGCAGAACCAGAACTGGGGACGTGGGCAGGGAGGGTAACCTCACTGAGAGCCCTTTGCTCTGAGGCAGAGTGGCCAAGTAGTTGAGAGCTCTGGCTTTGAAGCAGAATGTGCCCTCTTTGAATGCCACTTCTGCCATGGCTATCTTTGTGATCTTAGGCAAGTTGTTTAATCTCTATGCTTCATCTATACAATGCGGATAGTAATAGGCCTATCTGACAGTTGAGAGTTTTAGTAAGATAATGCAGGAAAAGCACGAAGCTTAGTCCACCTAGACCACCCCACACACACCCTGTCTGCTGTCTCCACCCCATCTGTGTGTTGTGTTGTCCTCTATTTACATGCCTGTCTCTGCCATTGGACTATGAGCTCCAGTAGGTCAGCGATAGAATTATACGGTTCTGTGTCCTTGGTGCCCAGCTTAATAAATACATTTATTGTTGGAAGGAACTGGTAAAACAATATAGAAGATTCAAGATTCCCTCTGGCCTCAGAGTCCCACCATTTCACCACAAATAGTGGGCCTAGGTCGGTCACTGTCCTGGGGGCTGGGGATACCACAGTGAATGCGATAGGATGGGCTCCTGGCCTCAAGAAGTGAACTGTCTAGGGAGCGATGGGCATCAAACATATAACAAAACTGATGATACATTACAACTGGGAGCATTGCTGGTAAGAAGCCAAGGCTGCTATGAAAGTATAGAGCAGAGACTACATTTGGGGGAGGGGAGAATCAGGAAATTTCCTGGAGGTAAGTAAACTGAGGCCCCAAGAACGGGCAGCCTGGGTCGAAGTGGAAGGTGTAAAATAGCCTTCCAAGCAGAGGAAACAGCATGTGCAAAGGTCCTGAGGTGGAAGGGAGCTAGGCTGCTGGGTGGAAGACAAGGTTAATGACTGGAGCCTAGTGATGGAGGGGGTCAGTGGCTTCTCCAAGGCCACAGAGCTGGAAGCATAGGTTATGCAGAGCCTTGTAGGTTATGATGAGAATCTGAGCCCTTATCCTGATGACAATAGCTAACATTTATTCAATTACATGTATATTTGTACTGAGCTGAGTACTTTATGTGTGTTTTCTCTTTCTCTTTGCACAATCCTCCAGGAGGCTGGTGCTATTATTCCCATTTTACAGATGATGAAACCCTGGCTCAGGGAGGTTAACGTGTTCAAGGTCACCCAGTTGGCGGTGGCAGATCTGGGATTTGAACTCAGACATCCGGATCCCAACGCCTGCCCTCTTAACCCCAGCGTGGCCCAGCCTACGAGCTAAGTGCGATCTTTGATCCGTGCTGCATCATCCTCAAAGCCTGCGTTCTAATTTCACCATACGTCCCCCATCCTTCCCCTCGGAACTGGGGGAACCCACGCAGAGGCCCGCTCTGGTGAGATGAGCTCCCTGGCGGCCGGCGGTACTGCGGGTGGTGGGGAGCACCGAACCGCCTTAACACAGGCCTCCAGCCACGTGACGGGTCTGGGCGCCGGCGCCGGGAGCGCGGAACGCGGCCGCAGTGCGGTGGGCGCTGGGGTACGCGCTCGCGCTGCCGCGGCAGCTGTGAAATCTGGAGTACCGGACCCCAGAGAGCCGTGGGGGTGTGGGGAACGAGGGCCGCCGCTCCGCGTCCGGCAGGGGGCTCTCTCTCCCGGAGATCTCGGGGCCCCGGCAGCCCGGATCAAGTTCCCTCCAGCCTTGAGGGGGCAAAACAGCTTTCGTTTCTGATTTTAAAAATGATTGTTTTTTAAATAGACTTCATTCTTTCTCTCTGGTCTCTCCCAGGGCCAGAAAGAGGCAGAAAGCGACACGGAGAATCCATTCCAAACGAGCAGCCAAGAGGAGACACGGCAGCTCCCAGATGTTGATGTTTTGTTTTTTGACATAAATCTTTGCACTCATATGGGAGTCTTTTCATTGATTCATGTTTCCATCTGCTGAATTTCCTTTTATTTATTTAATACGGCTTTTGGGGTAAATCTTGCTCCGAAGCTATGGAGGAGCATAAACGGTGGCAACCGCTGTACCCCTCCCCGCTCCTCCAAACCTTGGCTGTTGGGGAAAGGGAGTGAGTGGCACCCTGCGGATAAGGCTGCTGCATGTCCTCCGCTTGGGGAGCAGGTGCCCTAGGCCCCCGTTAACGTGGCTGTACCCCTGCTTGGTGCCTGCCAGAGGCTGTAAACCCGACAAAGAAATGGCAGGAGTCACACGGAGTCTCTGTTCCTTCTCCTTCCAGCCCACCCACAGTACCACGCTGCCTTCACGCCAAAACACTCTACGTCTGACAGTGGATGTCCGCATCAAATGTGTTAAAGAGTATCTCTTCCTTCCCCGGCTCCTCTGCCCACCCCAGGAGTGATTCTTAGTAATTAATAAGAGCTTCACCTCTAGAGTCAGACAGCCTGAGTCTGAATGCTGACTCTACTCTGTATAGTGAATTCTTGAACACCTAACTTCTCTGAACCTCAGATTCCTCATCTGTAAAATGGGGATGATTCTTCTTTCTTTCTCAGATACAGTTACATTTTACTAATGAGACACTGAGGCTGAAGGTAGTTTAGAGATTTTCCCAACTAGGACAGAGCCAGGACATACTCCTATGTCTTTCTGATCCTCACCCTCTTTATTCACCCCAGTCTTGCCCAGCTGCTCCTCCAGGTTTCCCAGAATAGGCCATCTGTGACAGAAAGGGGGTACCCTCTTTTCCATGAGGCAGAAGAAAAAACTAAAAGTTATGGTTCAGGAAGTCTGACACCTTAGAACAACATCCGTCTAACCTTAGAACATAGGCCCAGATTTGGGAAGGACCTACAGGTCATCTCATCGGGTCTCCTACCTAATCCATGCAGACTTCCCCGACAGATACAGAAAACTCACCTCCTTACAGCCCCTCCTATCTGAGGGTGACTCTAGGTATCAGGAGACCCACAGACCCTTGAATGGGACCATTTGAATGTAAGAAACATGATTTCCACAGACCAAGCCCCTTAAGACCCCTTGTTGCTAAGGCCCAAGGCTGTATCTCCAGTCCTGAGTAGAGGGGAGGGATTACTCAAAGTGTGAGATTATTCCATAGTACATCCTTTGTGAAGCAGATTCCTTCCTTATGTATATCCCATCCAGTCCAAGCTCCTCTGCATGTGCTACGTGGGGCTCTCCCTGCAGGGCAGGACATGGCTACATATCTGGGACTCTATGATTTGGTTCTAAGCTCACTCTGTAGGAGCACATGTCCTTAACTCTTCATCCACACATGCTGTTTTCTGGAACTCCCATATATGGTAAACCGACATTTATGATGTCTCTGTATGTGCTCAGTGCCTTACAGGAAGTAAGCCTCAAAATATGATTATTAAAGAGAATCGGGGGCTTCCCTGGTGGCGCGGTGGTTAAGAATCTGCCTGCCAATGCATGGGACACGGGTTCGAGCCCTGGTCTGGGAAGATCCCACATGCCGCGGAACAACTAAGCCCGTGAGCCACAACTACTGAGCATGCACTCTAGAGCTGGTGAGCCACAACTACTGAGCCTGTGTGCCACAACTACTGAAGCCTGAGCTCCTGGAGCCCGTGCTCTGCAACAAGAGAGGCCACCGCAATGAGAAGCCTGCGCACTGCAACGAAGAGTAGCCCCTGCTCGCTGCAACTAGAGAAAGCCCACGCACAGCAACGAAGACCCAACACAGGCAAAAATAAAATAAATTAAATTTAAAAAAAAAGAAAAGTTTGTGAGGTCCAAAAAGGAGAAACAACCCCAATACCCAACTACAATGAATGGAAATATAAATTGTTGTGTTTCATACAGTGGAATATACAGCAATGAATATCAATTAACTTCAGATACATGAAACAACATAAATGAATTCCACATAGATTCATGATAAGAAAAAACCTCAAAAGAATATATATTGTATTATTCCATTCATATATAGTTTAAAAATAAACAAAACTATATGATTTAGGAATGCATACATGGGTAATAAAACTATAAAGAAAAACAAGGGGATGTTTATCACAGATATATGTAATAATAACACATAATCTATTGATATTATAATATTAATTATAAGTATGTTAATATATTATAGGGGACCAGTATGGGTTAAATGGTTCATATACATGTTTTAGACATCTTCTGTAAATGTTGTATTCACAATTAAATTTCTAAAGCATCACATACCTGGTAGGGTCCTGTGAGAATTGAATGAGGTAATACATGATGAAAGCATTAAGTTCCATTGCCTGGTGCATAGTATGTGCTCAACGGAAGTGATTTTTTTCATGTTGAGGGAAATATTGGGGGCCTTGGAGAAATGCCACATAATTAGCCAATAATAAAAATTCTAAAAGCCCCTGGTTTTTCCTTTGAGACACACTGTCTTCCTATTTTGGAGGTATCTGGTATGTAAGCATAAGTCTGTGGGGGTGGGGGCGGTGGTTGGTGATTTAGGGTTAATTGACCATCGTAAGCTTAGTGCAGAGCTGGAAAACTTCACTCTCCTCCTCAGAGAAGACACAGAGGCGAGGGTGCCTCTAGGGAGCCTGGATGGGAGGGGTAACAGCAGTGAGGAGAAAACTGCATTTTGCAAGCCTCGTATGAGAGGTCCAGCCAGTCCCCGGGATGTCTCACCTACACCGTCTCGGCTGCACTGTGCTTCCTGCAGTGTGGTTGAGGCCTCAGAAATCAGCACGGGCGACAGTAGGATGGCTCAGGTCCAGCTCAGTGACGGTGAGGGAAGCCATTCTGCTGACTGTGTTCTCTAAGGCAATGTGCAAGCAGCCAAGAGCAAGAGCAGTCGCCCAGCCAAAGGTTGCTGGGATCAGCCAGGAGGCTGGGAAAACCTGGCAGAGTCTTCCAGCCAGGAGATGCCAACAGAGGTGTACACCTCTAGATGCCACGTCTGAGGGTCCCAGAATGGAAACTGCTGTGCCCAGGCTTGGCCAGGAGCTCCCTAGCTGTGCCTCCCCATGGGGAGCCCAGTCTGGGATCCTAGAGAAGGCCTTTCCCAACCAGAGTGTGCTGATTTCCACACCAGGGATGGATACATTGAATCATGCGGTGGAACTCATGGAGAGAAGTGAGTTTAAACCTTGGACGCATTACATAGACTGTGGGTTCTTGAGCTAGAGACTTCTTAGGATTTCCCCCTTTTATTCTGACCCCTTCTAGTTAATCCAGTTCAGTAATTCCATTCACCTGATATCAATTAAGCACATGTAATGTCCAGGTGATTTTTCTAAATGCTGGGAGTATTATGATAAATAAGGAAGACATGGGTTCTGCCCTCAGGGAGTTTGCAGACTCGTGGGGGTGGTGGGGTGCAGGAAGAGCTGCGGGAAAAGTAATTCCAGTTATGAGGTGTATTACGAAAGGAGAAGCTCAGGTCCTATGGGAGAGGATCAACAGGAGGTTTAAGACAGTATAGTGATATTTCTCAAAATCAGTACCTGTACCTGCATCAGGTATCTAAGGTACTTGCAGAAAATTCAGATTCCTGGGCCTCATGGCAGATGCACTGAGTCTAAGGCTCTGAAGGTGGGGCCAGGAATCTGCTTTTTTTTTAAATTGAAGTAAAATTTACATAACATACAAATAGCCTTAAAAGCATGCATTTCAGGGCTTCCCTGGTGGCGCAATGGTTGGGAGTCTGCCTGCCGATGCAGGGGATATGGGTTCGTGTCCCGGTCCGGGAAGATCCCACATGCCGCAGAGCGGCTGGGCCCGTGAGCCATGGCCACTGAGCCTGCGCGTCCGGAGCCTGTGCTCCGCAACGGGAGAGGCCACAACAGTAAGAGGCCCGCGTATCGCAAAAAAAATATATACATTTCAGTGACATTTAGTACATTCACAATGTTGTGCAATCATAACCTCTATCTAGTTCTAAAACATTTTCATCACCCATCAAGCAGTCACTCCCCATGCTCCCCTCCCCCATCTATTTGCAACCACTAACCTACTTTCAATGGATTTACCTATCTTGCATATTTTAAATGAATGAAATGATACTCTATATGACATTTTGTATCTGCTTTCTTTCACTTGTCATAATGTTTCTGAGGTTCATCCATGTTATAATATGTCAGTACTTCATTTCCTCTTATTGCTGAATAACATTCCATTATATGAATACACCATATTTTGTTTATCCATTCATCCATCAATGGACATTTTGGTTGTTTCCACCTTCTGGCTATTGTGGATGTTGCTGCTATGAACATTCATGTATAAGTATTTGTCTGAGTACCTGTTTTCAATTTTCTTGGGTATGTACGTAGGAGTGGCATTGCTGGGTTACATGCTAATTCTATGTTTAGCTTTTCTTGTGTGTGTGGTACGCGGGCCTCTCACTGTTGTGGCCTCTCCCGTCGCGGAGCCCAGGCTCCGGACACGCAGGCTCAGTGGCCATGGCTCACGGGCCCAGCCACTCCGCGGCATGCAGGATCTTCCCGGACTGGGGCACGAACCTGTGTCCGCTGCATCGGCAGGCGGACTCTTAACCACTGCGCCACCAGGGAAGCCCTGTGCCAGTGGTTTTGATTCCTCAGAAAGAGATACAGAAGAGACCTTGGTCTGACCTAAGAAACATCTCCGTCACTGTTGGGAAGTTCAAGTCCTGAGATGGGGGTGGGAAGCCTCTATTCAAGAATATTATCAAGAAGAAAATAGAACATCATCTTAGCAGCCTCAGAAAGTCAACTGCCTGTAAGGAGGGAAAGGGACAAGCGACTTCCCCAACCTTTTTCCTACTGTGGGATTCTGCTTTCCAACGTAGCATAAGAGAGCTAGTAGAGCGACCATGCTGCAGGTGAGGGCATAATTGCTCCTTATCTCCCCTGGCTCCCACAGTGTTAAATTAGCTTTGTGTCAATACCACACCCGCAGCTGGGATGAATTATTGAAGCTCATTCACTGCAACGGGCCCAGGTTCCACTTGCTTTATGGGATGGAGGTGAACGTGAGCATATTATTTCTGTTTGCCTTGTGGTCAGTACATTTTGGGTCCATTGTTAATATGAAGGGACTCAGCCCTGACCAGCAGATAATCCCAGCCTCTGCGTCTCATGAGATCAGTGGAGACAGGCATAGTAGGAGGGGAGGAGCACACAAATAGGTCTGCTGGCCCCAAACTCACAGGGGCTCTTAGTTATCACAACTGACACTGTAGTCCCCAAACACCTATTCATATACACATAAGCACGTACAGTCAGCATTCACACACATATAGA
Source organism: Mesoplodon mirus (assembly GCF_964341445.2). Classification (NCBI taxonomy): domain Eukaryota; kingdom Metazoa; phylum Chordata; class Mammalia; order Artiodactyla; family Ziphiidae; genus Mesoplodon; species Mesoplodon mirus. The sequence goes on from NC_138980.1 coordinate 65,402,193, forward strand.
TGCATACATACATTCAAACTCTCAATAAAGGTATACTCACTCACCAGGGGCCTAGGAACAAAAATATGGAGGATGCCAACGTTTTAAATAATGATTTTCTAAAAGATTGTGCAAGTTTTAAAGCCTCTTCTCCTCCCCCACCTTCAACACCAATGCTTCGCTAGCAGGGCTGCCTAGTTTGCCCCTGATACTTGGCAGAGATGGATGATCTGGGATGTCCAAGGTCAAGGGTGGGGGATCTAACTGCTGGGGGCTCCTATGTGCATGCAGGTGAACAGTTTTCCTTCTCTGTTCTCCTGCAACTCCCCCATGAGTTGGTGTATACCTGGATTTAAAGATATGTTTCTGTTGGGCTTCCCTGGTGGCTCAGTGGTTGAGAGTCCGCCTGCCGATGCAGGGGACACGGGTTCATGCCCCGGTCCGGGAAGATCCCACATGCTGCGGAGCAGCTGGGCCCGTGAGCCATGGCCGCTGAGCCTGCGCGTCTGGAGCTTGTGCTCCGCAACGGGAGAGGCCACGACAATGAGAGGCCCGCATACCACAAAAAACAAACAAAAAAGATATGTTTCTGTTGCTTGGCCCAGATGTCAAAGTTATTAGCTATAGCTCTGCATTTATTCATAGACACCTGCACCTACATTCACAGTCACAAACATGCATTTACATTCCTACACACACACACACACGTGCACACACATACAATGCATACCCAGAGATAGGCCTCCTGGCCACATGGTTTGGTTAGAATGCTGCTGATGAGAAGGCCTCCTGACCCTATCAGCTGGTCACATGTCTCTCAAAAATCCCACCATTAAATATTTATCCCTTTGGGAGTCCCTAGTTAAGAATCAAATACCTCTGGTCAAGGCAACACATCATAAGGTTATCATCTAACATTTTGGCAGGAATTCACTTTGCCCAGGGCACTTCCCCCTCCTTGGGTGGCTGACTCTTATTCATTCTGCAGGTCTGATCTGGCCTTTCCTGCCCACTCCCTCTTCCCCCAGACTAACAAGGAAGGTTAAGTTCCTCCATTATCCACTCTCATTACTCTCTGTCATTTTCCTTAGATGCATCCACTATAACTGTAATTAAATGATTATTTTGTGTCATTATAGTTGTACAGTTTGTGGCCACAGTGCACTGAGAGCTCCAGTTGGTTAGGGGTTGCCTTTCTCTCTGTTCTTCACTGTACCCCCCTGTACCTAATATGGTGCCTGTGCTTGGTACATAGTAGATGTTCAATAAATTTAAATGAAGTTGGAGGGTTTGAGGAAAGGAGAGGAAAGGAGAAAAGGGGGCACAAAAGGTCAGAGCAGATGGTTCCAAACTTTTTTGATCTTGGGGCTGTGAATATCACTAGCCTTGCCTTTCCTCACCTGCCAGAGTGACAGCACGGCCCCTTCCCTGGGTGATGTTAAGATGCCCTAATGGATCCACACAGGGACAGCACTAGGATTCAAGGGGACAGAGACTTCTCAGCCGGAAGAAACAGGCTTGAGGGGCATCCTGACCTGGTCTGGCTCCCCACTTTTCCAGATTGTGACTAAGAGCTCATACTTCCAGAGCAAGCCTTGTGTGAGGAACCCCGTCTTCTAAATGTTTCCAGGTAATTAAGATGGAAGATGTTTGTTGCTGAGAAAGTACGATACCAATAATAATAACAAAAATACTAACAGCTGCCATTTACTGAAAGCTTACTATGTGCCAAGAACTGAACCAAGCACTTTGTACATGGTTATCCATAATTATTTCAATTAGTTCTCCAACCTTCTTGGGAGGCAAGTATGTATTATTCCCCTTTTACGGATTGGGAACAAGCTCAGAGAGATTATGTCATTGGCCCAAGGTCACACTAGGGCCAAACTAGGAAGCAGTTGAGTCAGGACAGGACTCTGGAAGCCAAGATTTTACCCACCGGGATATACTACCATCCATTTTAAGCCCATGAGGAGATGCCAGCCCACCTCTTATCCCTACACTTTCATACTCACTCAGCAGATATAAACTGACACCATTTATAAACGGGATTTATTTGGGATCTTGGAAGCTGCTACTATTTCCTTGTCCTAGAAGCACCTAGACTCAGCTCCTAATTCCTAGAGTCAGAGAAGAGAAGAGATGCCAAAACATCTGGAATTGCAGGAGGAAGCAGAGATAGACAGCTGGAAGGTGCCAGTTTCTGGATATTCCCCAGCAAAACACCCCTGGGTTCAGGCTCTCCTGCTTGAGAGATGGGCCCACTTTAGCCTTCCCTCTGCACTTCTCTTCTCCCAGTGGTGATCCTGAGGGCTCATTTTAGAATGATGGTCTGAGGCAGGTGACAGGTGAGTCACATAGGGCCACATAAACCAAAAACAGTCAGTGTGAGGGAGGATCTGCTACCGAGTGTGGGCCCCGTTTTCTTGGGACCTCACTCGGGGTCCTGGATTATTGTGTATAGCCCCTTCCAGGAAGTGAGAACTACTGTGGACATTGGGTCATGGTCTCTTCTTTCCCCTCCTCTCCCTAGTGCACTGACTTCAGCTTTATTCCTCCAGTGATTCGCAGAGCCTGAGCTCCATAGCTACAAATTAGGTCTGGACTCACTTTAAGACCACTAAGGTCCCAGGCCTCATGGGGCTGACATTTGGTCTGTCACAGATACTTTCTGGCTCATCCTTTTAACCTGCATTGATCCTGGTGTTTTCTCCTCTAGTCTGTGAACTCCTAAAGGGCAAGGTCCAAATTAGTGTTGAATATGGTCAGTTGGCATGCATCCTCTATTGCTACTTTCTTCTACTGTGTTACAGAGACTAGAAAGCTACAATACAGGTCCTCTGACTCCCTTACAATTAAGTGCACTTGTGTGACAGGCAGGCAGAAAAGTGGAAGAGGCCTTCTTTCTGCTATTTTGGGCTTTCTGCTGGCAAGCAGGATCCTGGAGATATGGGGTTCTCCTGTAACAGTTATTCCAGCTTCCTGGTCTCTTCTTCCTAACTCCTAGATGGCAAAGCTTTGGCAGTGTGTTCTTTAATTCAGTAGTTCCAGTGGTGGCCTTTTGAGTCCCCATTTTTCTGATCATGGCATATGTATTAGCTCTCTTGGTACAGCTTCTAGGAGTCCTTTCCACAAGTCTTTTAAATATTTTTATAAGCACTCAATTCCCATATTAAATTCCCTTCAGTTTAAAATACCTAGAGTAGTTTCTGTTTCCTGCACTGAATCAAGCCCTCAAAGAGTTGTGAAATGACTTCTTGGAAAAATTGGTCAGTATGGTGAAGGGTAGGAAGCCAGCTGAGAAGAAACAAAAATACACTATCATAAATCAGCTTCTGTTATTGACAACCAGTAGGCTTTCCCATTTAGAGTAGAGTATAACAAAAATGGAGGCAGGGGCAGAGTAGGTAGGTAGGTAGGCAAAGAAATAGACTTATATTTCAAGGGTTGTAAGGCTTATTATACATAGGGTATAGAAGGCAAACAAGTATACTGTTCAAATGTGTGAGTTTAGAAGTCTGTTACAGATCCACCATTGAATTCAGATTAATGTGTGTGACCCTTAGATACACACACACACACACACACACACACACACACATGGCATGACTCAGGATTCTCTCTCCTAGTTTGAAAACTCAACCACTTTATTCACTATGATGGCCCCAAATGGGATGGAGAATGATGTAGAAGGTAAAAGACGTGTGTATGTTAGGAGGATAAGAAGGTGAAGTGATAAGACTGCAGAGAAAGAAGGAAGAATGAAGTAGGAATAATGAAGGAAGAGCTGGAAGTAGGTGGGAGGGTAAAATGGGAGTGAACTTAAATTGAAAGGAGGAAAGGAGGCAAATGAAGGGGTGTTTAAGGGCAGATAAGCAAGAAAACCAACTTCCTCACTCCTGAATAACTTAATTTCTACTGCACAGTGCCTGGAAAAATAGCAGGCATTAGATGCATATTTACTGAACTGAAGAACAAAGTTAGGGAGGATGGGGGAGGCAGGATCACACAGGATGGGGTACGTGTGTTCTAATAACCACTAACATTGACCAGGTTTTACCGTGAGCCAGGCACTCCGCTAAGCACTTTACATGCATTATCATTTTAAATCCACAAAGCTCTCTATGAGGCCACTGTTAAATTATCCCCATTTTACAGATGAAGAAACTGAGGCTCAGACAGTTTAAGTAACTCATCCAAGGTCACACAGATAGTAAGTGGCAGAGTTAGGATCTGAATTCTGACTTGTCTGACTTCAAAACCAGTGTTTCTCACCACACATTATGTGTATTCCAGCTTGAGTCAAAGGTGGGTCCACCCACCTGCCCCCACACACCCCGCATAAGTTTAGAGGAGACACCAAGGGTCATGTTCCCAGACCTGGCCTACCAGAGAGGAGAGGTCCAGCAGAGGAGGGATGCGGCAAGCAGCTGGGGCCAGGCCAGGCTCCCTATCTGGGGAGGGACCATATTGAAGCCTCATCTTCAACAACACACAGAAAAACAATTTGAAACTTAATCATCTCCCAGAATTATGATCCCTCCCTGCAGCAGGGAGCACATTAGCAGAGCTGGGAAGTGATAATTCAGCAGCCCCCAGCCCAGCAGGGAGGGAAAGAGAAGAGGAGGGTGGAGAGAGCTAGGCAAACAGAAACAGAGGCACGGCAGAGACGGGCGGGGGAGGAAGAGGCAGGGCCTAACCTCTCCTGGTTTTTTCTGTAACTCTGTCAGAGACTGAATTCCAGGGGAGTGGCCTGGTGGCACTTGACCCTTCAATTCTCCTCAGATAGGGCAGGGGTCAAGTTGTTCCTCAGGTCAGTTCTCAGCACCCATGGATCCCCATGTCCAGAGCTGCACCCATGCCCACCCAGGTCAGGTGTGGTTTGCAGTGCTAGCCTGGGTGGAGGAGAGCTCCCGAGCCCCCAGCCAGCTTAGGCTGGCCCTGAGCCCCCTCGGGTCCGATGGCACCTAGGCGCATCATTGGTCCGTCAGGACCCGAGGCGCTGGACAGCTCCCAGCCCCAGAAAGGGTTCTGCCGAGAGAGCCAGAGGGTTGGGGCGAGGCTTCTCCCCCAAACCACAGCAGTCCCCACCCTCAAGAGAAGCATGAAGGCTGCTGGGAGCTAGTGGGGGAAAGGGCTTGGGGTCATGTAGGGGTCCCGATGGAGAGCTGGTGGGGACCTGGAGACTGGAGCCCTGCGGGCAACTTCTCCAGACACATTCCTTCCTTCTGAGTCGAGACCCCCCACTGCCCCCACCACCCCCCGCCAGGGACAATGGTGCCTTCAGCCCCTGGAGATGAATGGGGCCTTTGAGAGCCGCACGCCACGGGGTCAGCAGTGGTCACTGGGTCCCGGGGCGGCCCAGCCTCCAGAGCACAGAGCCACTGGTCTGGGGTGAGTGCATAGATCTTGGGGGAGGGAAGGTATCCTATGGTCCCTGTCCTAGACTAAGACTGCTGGCTCCTGGGAAAGAGATTCACCCCAGATCAGGTAGTTCCTGGTAAAGAAGGATCTTAGGGGCGTGGGGAGAGAGGAGCCCCCCTCTCTGCGCCAGGGGAAGAGACAGTCGTGGATCTCCTCAGGAGGCAGCAGAATAAGCTGTGGTGCAGGGGCGGGGAGGGGGGTGGCGAATAGAACCTACCAAGCTTTGGCTACCTCCTCTCTCCCTTCCCCAGATCAAGGTCCCACCCTCCCTTTGGATGGGGCAGCTTCCTCCTTCTCTCATTGCCCAGGTCCCTTCTTCTGGGGCTGCCCCTGAGGTCTGGTCCCTCCTCCCTGCTCCTGTCTCCCCTCCCCTTCTCACACTGCACAGACTATCTGGTTTCTATGGAAACAGGCCCAGGAAGGCTCTGCCAGGAGGCCAAGGCCACTACTGCTCTTGGTGGGGAGGGGGTTATAGGAACTGAATGTAAGGGGCAGGAGGTGAGTCCTAGCTCCCAGAAAGGGACGAAGACCTGTCGGGAGTGAGATTTTCACTGCTGGAGGGGTACCGAGAAGAGGAGCCAGAGAGATAATTTTGTGATGTGACTGAGGCAGAGTTGAAGAGCTTCTTGTTCCTCCGGTTCTTAGCGCTCCAGAAATCTAGACAAGCCCCCTCAGAGGGGAAATTAGTGGGTAAAGAAGGGAGACAGGTAGTACCAAGAGCTTTGCCCCTTCCTATTTCACATGAGGCTCTATTGTTTTACCCCTCCTGGGGACATGCCCGCTTGAGAGAAGGAGGTCCCCAGGAAACTAGAATGCTACTGGGGGGAAAGTGAGGGTCAAGTGCTATTGGGGGTGTGAGTGTTCAGGGCTGTTCAGGAATCTCCCGTAGGCAGTTGGAGCTAGAGGTGGCCAGAGGCCCAGGAGTGTCAGGTGCTTTTGTGGCATCTCTCCTAGCACCTCCACTGAAGAGTTGTGGGAGGGCTTCCCTGGTGGCGCAGTGGTTAAGAATCCGCCTGCCAATGCAGAGGACACAGGTTCAAGCCCTGGTCTGGGAAGCTCCCATGTGCTGCAGAGCAACTAAGCCCACGCACCCCAACTACTGAATCCCGCGCACCTAGAGCCCATGCTCTGCAACAAGAGAAGCCACCGCAATGAGAAGCACACGCACCGCAAAAAAGAGTAGCCCCCACTCACCACAACTAGAGAAACCCCCGTGCAGCAACGAAGACCCAACACAGCCAGAAGTAAATAAATAAAATTAAAAAAAAAAAAAAAAAAGAGTTGTGGGAGAGACTGCAGCTTCCTCCCCTCCATCCATCCTGTCAGGATGCTGGGGTATGAAAAAGAAGAGAGTGGAGGTGGCCAAGTAGGGGTTGGGAGCAGAGAAAGTGGAAGAAGCCTGAGGAAGGAGGGGCAGGGAGAGGGGTGGGTGGGGTGATGCAGATGTGTATGGTGAGGGCAGGTAGGGAGCTTCTTAGAGGCTTGACTGTCAGCTCCTGGGAAGTGAACCCCAGCCTTCACACCCTCCCAATGCTCCCACCTCAGGCAAAACTGCCTCTTGGGCAGGGACCATTGGAAATCTCAGAGTCCTGGGAGATCTGTGTGTGTGTGTGGTGGTGGTGGGGTTCCCTTGGGAAGGGGCCTCCCAGGTTATCAGAAGGTTCAGCGAAGCTTCCCTGGGGAAGAAAAAGGGGTCCCTTGGGAACCTAGAGTTTCCTGGACTTGAGCCATCGGCTCTCCCTCAGCCAGAGCCCCCAGCACAGTCGTTTCGGTGTTTGCTTATTTTGGTTATTTTTTGATCAGATATTTTGGCGCTGTGCACACTGCCTCCTGTTGCCATGGCAGCCGTGACAGGGGCTGAGGCACCGTGAGAAAAATACCAAAATTAATGAGTGAGCGAAAGTGCAGCCGAGAGAAAAACAAGGTTAAAAAAAGAGTTAAAACAGTAATGAAAACAGGCTTCCCAGCTCCACAGCAGAGCAACTGCTGAAGCCTCCCCAGAGCAGCAGCCCCCGCCCAGCCTTGGGCTCCTGGCATCTCCCAGACCTCAAGGCAGAACTCACTCGCCTTCCCCCACCCAGCCAGCCACAGACGCAGCAATGGCCACTCGGGAACCCTCCCAAGTACAACAGTAGATCAGCTCCAACAGCAGATCAGCTCCCATCTTAGGTAGCATCCTGCCTTCCAGAACAGCTTCCCAAGGAACAGCTTCTCATCTCCTAGGAAACAGAGTGTGGCCTCCGTCCCCCACACAACAGTGGTCCCGCTATATTACCAGGAAATGGCCTCTCAGCTCCACTTGAGCTTCAGAGCTATGGCTGCAGGCATAACAGCATCCCAGCTAGAGTCCTGCACACAGTAACAGCCCAGCCACAAGCCTGGGCAACAGCACCTTAGCTATAGCCAATCCCCAGTATGCTGTCATCACAGCTATAGCTTCAGGACCAATAGCATCCCAGCTACAGTCCTATACACAACAGTAGCTCTGCTCTCATCCCAGGTAACAGCCTTCCTCTCAGGTACAGGCTCCTAGCAACGGCCTCTCATCTCCTAGTACCTAAGCGATGGATCCAGCTACAGTTCTACCTACGTCACATTAACAGAGAACAGCTTCTCAGCTATAGCCAGTCTCAGGTATGCCAACCTCACACTTTTAGCTTCAAGCCTTACAGCATTTCAGTTACAGCCCTCCTCTCAACACGCACACATGAACACACACACACACACATACACACACAGCTTGGCAACAGCCTCTCTGATAATCTGATTGTTCTGGCTATACCCTAGGCACACCAGCATCATAGCATCACAACAGTGTCCCAGCTGCAATCAGAGACAACAGTTTTTTCTGTTACAGTGCAAGGCTCTACAGCATCCTAACTCTCTATTAGCCACGGCCCATCCCAGGCACATACATATCACGGCAAGAGCCTTAGGCCACAAGCAACGCAACCACTCCCACACCTAGCATCCCCCAATCCCTGGCCACAGTCTCAGCTGGAATCTCAGGCATCATCAGTTTAGAAGACCCCGATTCCCTACTTGCCAACCAGGTCCTCCTCCCAGTTTGGTATGGGGCCAGGAGCCTGGCTTCTCTCCTCTTCAGATGCAACCTCCCAGTCTCAGCCCCTTGCCTGCCCTTTTGCTTGGGGAAGACAGCCCCATCCTCATTTCTACCTTGTCCCAGGCTCAGGTCCCCCACAGAGCCCAGCCTGGCAGCTGGGGTAGGAGGGGATGGGGAGCAGGAAGAAGAGTAGACACACCCTTCTGTTGCACTGGCCCAGTTCTGCTCCTATCACTTGAGGTGCAGGATTTGGGTTTGACGGTGGTGGAGCAGGGAGGACGGAGGAGAACATCTGGGAGATTAGCATTTCCTGCCCAGCTCTGCGGCTGCCTATCTTGCTCAGCCCTGAGCAAGGGAGGAGAACAGAGGAGCCTTTGAATGGCTCCCAGCAAGCAGACTGGGGAGGGTTTGCTGCAGTGGGCAGCGGGCACACGCTGGGGGCAGGGAAGCTGGGACAGCTCCTCTGTGGAAGATTTCTTGTCTCTGGGCCACTCATTCCTCCCTTGGAGCTGTGCTCAGTGATGCGGAGCATATGAGTTTTGCAGGGGACAGGGAGAAACCACCTATAGGACAGATCCTCCTTTCACTAGCTCACCCCATCTCCCATCCAGAGCACCCCATCTTGGATTCTGGGGCTGAGGTCTGGGAGTGCAGACTAGAGCAGGGCCCAGGCCAGAAAGGGAGTTTGAGGGGGGGGTGCTCTCGGAGAGATCTTGGGCAGCCCTCAGCTGGCCCGAGAGCCCACCCTTACCCTGAAGAGTGTTCCACAGAGAATACAGGTATCAGAAGGGGAGGAAGCAGAGGAAAGAGACAAGGGATAGAGGACTGGTAGGGATGGGAAAATGCTGGTGGATAGGGAGTAGTCAGAGGTTATGGCAAATAGAGGCCCAGCCATCAGTCATCCCATATTAGGCCTCTGCACACCCAGTGCTAGGCCTTACCAGGGACAGTCTTTCTCACTCTTCTGGCCTGGAACCCACTGCATTGGCTTATAAGTGGCAAAAGCTGGAGGTCGTATTAGACTGGGGCACTTGAAAGCCTGGGGTACCAAACCCTGAACGAAGGAAAAGGAGTTCCCAGGCTGCTCAGACACCTCTAGATGGCGCCAGAGAGCCAAAACTGAGTGGGAGAAACTGACTATCGAGTGTGTAAGACACTGCGTGTGACACAGTGTGTGACTCGGTGTGACTGTGACAGGGAGCGTGTGGCACTGCGAGGGCGTGTGACACAGGCCGTGACACTGCTCGGCTTCACGGGGTAGGGACCCATGTGACTGTGTGAATGTGTATATGTCACTGGTAAATGTGTCGGGGTCACAGCTCCATGCCGCCCAGAGGGCAGGTGATTGGGGGCCCCTCTAATAGCCCGAGATTAGGCGCGTCACCTCACCCAAACACTTGTATATCTCCCCAGTCCTCATTCTAGAGGAGCCCCCCGGGTCCCGTTACCCTCTCCCTCGCACGGTCCCCTCCATAGCCCCACACCCAAGACTTGCTGCGGCCACCGACGCTGACCGCTCTGCGGCTTCGGCCAGAGGGGGAGGGGTGTACTTCCCCTGAGCGCAGTGAGAAGGGAAGGCCATTCGGGTTGATCTGGGGGTCTGGGCGGGAAGAAGGTGGATCTGGAGGAGCAGATGCCCAGAAAAGAAGGCACCGGGGGAGACATTTCCCGTGCCTCCACTTCCCAGGGGGACAGGGTAGGGGACAGGTGTTTGAGTGAGGTTAGGAAAGGAATTCGGGAGGGGTCCCAGGTGGGGGCACGGGTGGGATAAGTGTAAACTGAAGAGCCAGGGAGGGGGACGGTCTGTGTATACGGGCCTCAGGTAGGGGAGAGATAGCCGAAGGGGTCCTGGCTTTGGGGAGCGGTGCTGGGGTCCCCTCCCAGCAGGACCGGAGCGGTCCCGAGCTCCACCTCCCGGCCGTGTTGGGCGGGGGAGGGGCAGGGAGGAGGGAGGGAGGCAGGCGGGCGGGCCAGGAGGGAGGGGGAGGGAGGGGGCGGGAGGGAGGGGGCGGGCCCGGCTGTGCTCTCCGTTCGCCGTTGGCTCCGCCACCGCTGCCGCCACCACCGCCGCCTCACACACTCGGGGAGCGGGAGCGCGGCGCGGACGCGAAGCCGCCGGGGCTGCTGTGCCCAAAGCCAGCCGGAGCCGAGCCTGAACCGCAGCGCCAGCCAGAGCCGTGCCGTGCCGAGCCGCAGCCCGGGCCGGGGCCGGTGGCGGCTCATGGACTGCAGGGCCCGCGGCCTGCGCTGCCCAGAGGCGGGTAAGCATCGGTGGCGGTGGAGGCGGTGGTGGCTCCCGGCCGGGAGCGGCCATGGCCGGCGGGAGCCGAGGGAGGGGCGCTCGGCCGAGCGAGGCCACGGGGGCCCGGTCGGTGCTCAGCGCGCCGGGGCTGAGGTGGGGGCGGTTGGGGTTGCGGCGGGCACCCTGGCCTCCAAGGTCCGCCGCAAAAAGCCGAGCGAGGAGAGCGGGTGCTGGACTGGGCTCCAGCCTGGGCGCCCTGCACCCCGGAGCGCTTGGAGCTGCGGGGATAGGGGGGCTCCAGCCGCGCGAGGGATGGAGATGGCCTGGGGCAAGCCCGCAGCCCCCAGTTGGAAGGGGGGCCGTCCCCGAACATGTAGCAAGCAAGGACCCTCATTCACAACGCGCGCGCGCGCGCACACACACACACACACACACACACACACACACACACTTGTTGGGCGACCAGCTCGGATCACTCAGGCGCTTCCAGCTCCCCGCGGGCACCCGGAGGGCCAGACCACGGACATATGTACACACATACATACATATGTGCACACAGGCATACCTCCCGCACACCAGCGCCCACTGGGGCACCGTCAGTAGCTTAGAATCTGCTTCAGCTTCTGCACGCTCAGGAGCACGGACACACAACCCGTGGCCATACAGAGCAACAAAACACAACCGGGTGTGACATTCGGCGACACGGACACACAAACGCAATCTCATGCCCTCACATACGAGTGTCACGGCCACAGTTCGCCAGATGAACACTCAAAACCCAGCCCCGCACACACATATTCCTTTAAGGCACACACCCTAACTTAAATTATGTTACACTCCGTGGCCAGAACACAGGTACACAACACATGTCTCGCTTGCACCCCTCGACTGCACCCATAAACACAGAACCCAGTGTTTCAGCACACTCCTTGACGGCACACGCCCTAACACAGCAAGTGGCACCCACAGCAGCGCCTCATGGTCACAAACACAGAATCTACTGCTTCACACATCTTAACACTGGGTGTCACACACACCTTCCACCAACAGTGTCACATTACACCTTGCAGCGTATACACACAAACATACACGCTCTGTCCCTCTCCCTCGGAGGCCAGATTCCGTCAGGGGAAGCCGCCGGGCCACCCGGAGAGCCCCTAGCGCCCCTTTCCCCTTAGCGCTGTACAGTGAGTGTAAATTTCGGCCCAGCGGGAACCCTAGGGGCTGGCCGGATCTGCTTCCCCGCTGGCGCCTCCCCACCCCCACTCCGGGGCCGGCCGGCCGGGTATTCCCGGAACGAGCTGGACCTGGCAGGCCGCGCCAACCCGCCTCCCCGGAGCTCCAGGGCCCTAGGTCCCTTTGCAGAGGGTGCAAGCCTTGGGCGGTGTTTGCGACCCTCTTCGGACCATTTAGCTTCGTTCTCCGAACCACCTGGATCCCCAGCACACCTGGGGCCTACACAGCTGTGTCCCTCTCACACCTGGGCGTCCTCTCCGCCGGGTCCCGGCTGCAGGCCAGAGTCGTGTGTGAGGGCAAGGCCCTGGGACCCGGAGGGCACGCGCGCGGCACGCGCAGGAGCACAACTGGCAGGCGAGAAGGACTCGCACCCCTTCCCCCCAGCTACCCTCGGGAGCCCAGACTTCTGGCCTCAGTTTTTCAGCAGTGGTCGGAGACCATTCCTTCTAGCAGGAAATATTCGGGGCTGCTGTGAGGTCTTTGACGATTGAGAGTGGGGCAAAGCCCCCTTTTCCGCCGTCCGCTAGAGGGTCCGTTTTACGAGAATTTCTCCTCCGGGCCGGGCTCGCTGCTTTGTGATTCCGGCGCTGGCTCCCTCCCCGCCCCCTCCCTGCGCCCGCTGCGCGGCTCTAGCCGACGCCGGCTTGCCGGGGTCCCTAGGCTGAGGCCCGAGAGGCGGAGGAGGAGGGAGTCCCCGCGGCGGCCCCTGGGGCGGGGGGCACCAGGGACACGCCGGTGAAGCGCGTTCTCACCGCGCCGCGCTCGCGCCTCGCGCCTCGCCCTGAGCTCGGGAAGGCCTGGCGTCGCCCTGCTGAGGGTGGGGGTGGGGTGGGGGTGGGGTGGGGGTGGGGTGGGGGTGGGGTGGGGGTGGGGTGGGGTGGGGCCGGCCGAGCCGGAGGCTGGCGGAGAACAGCCGCCGTCCCACCTTCCCCGACACACTCTCCCGCGTCCTCTGGGAGGAGATACCCCGCGCGCAGGAGGTGTACGGGGAGCGCCCGCTGACCGCGGCGGTGTAGGCTGGGGTCTGCCCCGGCCGGCAGAGTCCGGGAAGTCGTGCCAGAAAACGCCGGGAGCCTTGCATTACCTGCTCTGGGCCAACCCTTGGTAGCTGCCAGGAAGGAGAGCGCGCAGAAGGTGTTTGTGACAGCCCAGAGGTCTAGGTGTGTGTGGGGTGGAGGGGTGTTACTTTCTTGACGTGGCGATCTGGGAGGATTGAAATGTGTAATTACGACCAGACCAGGGGATGGAGTGGAATCGAGGAGAGAGGGATGAGAGGGGCCTCCAGAGACTGCCAGGGGCGGGGTGGTAGGGGAGCAGGTCTGGTTTCAGTTCTGGCTGCATTTAATTTTTTCCCTTCCCTCCCACCCAATCCCCAATTCCAAAAGGGATTTCAGCTGGAAAGGGGGGTCTTGCTGGTAAGGTGTCCTCCTGGCAGACGGGCTGCTGCTGTGGCTACTTGATCAGGGGAGCTGGGCTAGGTAGAGATAGTGAGCTAACTGCTGCGGAGAGTGGGTGGAAGGGTCAGGAGAAGGTCTGCAAGGGTGGGGGGAGGAGCTGAGCAGGAGTCAAGGCTGGGGGGAGAGGAGATGGGAAAGGAGGAGGCCCTTCTGATACGGGTGAGGTCTGCCCCTACCATGAGAGAGGACAGTTGGTGCTGCAGAGAGAGATCCTTTCAACCATGTATTGAGCACCTACTGTCTTCTAGGGCCCATGGTGGGTGATGAGGATGCAGTACTGTAGTAATACAGACACCATCCTTGCCTTCATAGGTCTTCCCAACTGGCAGGGGATTGGATCATTTATTTATTGAACCAATGAGCACCTACTGTTTGCCTGATGTTGGAAATAAAGTGCTCTATTCGGTGATGGAAAGCTATCTGTCCTTTACAATGTAATAGACCTTAATGCATCAGCTCTCATTTAATCCTCCCAATTAACTTCAGGAGGCAGGATTATTTCCATTTCACAATATGGAAATATGTTCAGAGAGGTAAAGTCACCTGGCCAAGGTCACACAGCTAGGAAGTGGTGGAACCAGGGTTTGAACCCCGACAATCTGACTCAAGAATGCAGGTGCCTGGAAACCCTGCAGAGGCTAACAGAGGGTTGTGAAAAAGAAGGGAGAGGAGCTGAGGGCTGTGCACTTATTCACTGTGGGAAGCCTCTGAACAGCTCCACCCCACACAGCCCAGCTTGCTTACCCTCCTCTCCCAGATGTTTGCTATGTCCCTTGGTGTTTTGTGCCCACAGTGGTGGTGACTGTTGTGTAACAGTGCAGGAGTGAGGGTCAGGGCTGACCTGGCCTCTGGGACAGTGATGTCTGCCCCCGTGTGTTTCCTCTCTGGCCACAGCATTCAGCCGGAAATGGCCCCTGGTCCCCGAGGTGGACTGTCAATGAAGGTTCCAGGTGAACCCTCACCACTGTTCTCCTTCCTCCCCAGATGTTGACACAGATGGTGTTTTCCTTGGTCTTCCCTGGACTCTGCCCCCTCACACCTCACTGTGCTCCTCTGGCCTGAGAAGAATGAGTCACTGTCCCTACTGAGGCTCTGGCTTCTCAGGGTCCTGGGTGCCCAATGTCGCTAGGTGGAGGTGGGGACACCCCTGCTGGGAAGGCAGCCAATGCCTAGGGAAGGGCAGATAAGGCACTAATCGCTTCACAGGGGACTAATGACTCCCAACAACCAACCACCAGGACAAAGTTCAGGGATGGTGGGAGCAGGGGGTAGGAAAGGCTGCCTCACTGCCACTCCTGGCTGTTCTGTCTCTCTCTCTGCATCCTGGGAGGCCTGGGTTCCTTTGGACCTTGAACCCTAGGCTCTCTCTTTCTCTTTCACTCCTTGCCCTGCAGGTTTGGCAGCCCAGGGATATTGTGTGTGTGTGTGTGTGTGTGTGTGTGTGTGTGTGTGTGTGTGTGTGTGTGTGTGTGTGTGTGTGTGTGTGTGTTGGCGGGGAGGGTGGGCGGCAGGGGTGGTACATAGCAACCACTGATTTCCATTGATTTGCCTTCCCCCATCCAGCCTTTTCCTAACTCATGTGAGGAGGCATTCTTATTTCTCAAATCCCAGCTCTTCTGCTTACTACTTCTGTGACCTAAGGCAATTATTATTTTTGAGCCTCAGTTTTATCATCTGTACTATGGGGAGCCATAAATTAATAATAAATAGTACCCATTTCAGTGGGTTGGGAGGATTAGATGGGAAATGGATGTAAATGTAGTAAAATCTCTCGGGGAGTGTTAGTTGGGTTGATGATGATAGTGAGGAGAGTGATGATGATAATAAAGGTGATGATAATAGAATTTATACTTCTTTCTTAACTCCAAAGACCTAGAGTACCTTAAAGTTGTTCCCAAAAGGTTCCTGACCCTTGCTGCCTCCACCTTGCTGCCTGGGGGTTTCTCCAGGTCCCTCTTCCAGAATCAGAATTCCTAAGGGTGTAGCCAGATAATACTCTTTTTTTTGCGGTAAGCGGGCCTCTCACTGTTGTGGCCTCTCCCGTTGCTGCCGAGCACAGGCTCCGGACGCGCAGGCTCAGCGACCATGGCTCACGGGCCCAGCCGCTCCGCAGCATGTGGGATCCTCCCCGACCAGGGCACGAACCCGTGTCCCCTGCATCGGCAGGCGGACTCTCAACCACTGCGCCACCAGGGAAGCCCGATAATACTCATTTTAAAGGAACTCTCCAGGTGCTTAAAGAGCCTAAACTCTCTTCAGCTCTTATTGGGCAACCAACTCTGGGCAACCCTCCCCCAACCCCATTTACCCCCCAAATTCCTCCTTCCTCCCGGGAAACCGCCCCCCCCCGCCCCCAACCTTGCTTGCCTTGGATATTCCCTTTTGGTTTTCTTCCCAACTCAAGTTAGATACCACAGTCCTTTCCTGACCCCTAAGGGTGACAGGGTGAGTGAGAGAATGTGTATGAGAGTTAGGGGGCGGGCGTGGGGAGGGGGGATGGGGGGAATGTGTCACAAGCATGCTATGTTTGTGCTGCCTGGAAGGCCTGAGGGGTTAGAGCCCCTGGTTGTGACCCAAGATGGGGAAGGAAGCCCCCAAGGTCAGTGCTTAATCTGTAGCTCTTAGAGCGCTACAAATCAAAGTCACCCTGAGGGTGCCAGACCACGGACCTCTGAATTTGTAGCCAAAATTTGTGAGTGTTCATTTTTCTTGGAAAAATCTGCGGTGTGGTTTCATAAAATTCATAAAGGGGCGGGGCTTCCCTGGTGGCGCAGTGGTTGAGAGTCCGCCTGCCGATGTAGGGGACGCGGGTTCGTGCCCCAGACCGGGAGGATCCCGCATGCCGCGGAGCGGCTGGGCCCGTGAGCCATGGCCGCTGGGCCTGCGTGTCTAGAGCCTGTGCTCCGCAATGGGAGAGGCCACAACAGTGAGAGGCCCGTGTACCGCAAAAAAAAAAAAAAAAAAAAAAAAAAAAAATTCATAAAGGGGAATGTGACCCAAAAAGGTTACAAACCGTTGATCTGGAGGGAGGGAGTGAAGGCAGGCCGGCACTGCTTTATTTCTCCTCTTTGTCATGTTTAGGGTAACTCCCAAGTAACCCCCACCCTGCCAAGACTTCTGCACGGAATTGGTGCTCACACGATCCCATGTTGTGTGTGTGCTGTGCAAGGGAGGGCAGGATAAGGCGCCCAGAAGGGAATGAGGTTCTTTGGAGACAGGTGTGTTTGGGTTGAGGCTTGTTGGTAAGATGAGCCCAGTGCCAGGTCCATGCAGAGAGAGGGGAAATGGCTGGAGGGTCGATCCAAATAGAGCATCAGATAAATTCCTCCCTCCTTTAAAGAGATTAAGATTGCAGCTGAGAGCAAACACACACGCTAATCTGATAACAGCCTCACAGGCGTTGAGCCTATTAGTGTGAGGAGTGACCAGGGAGGGGCTGTGCTTGTGTAAGGCATCTGCATTCAATGACCATTTGCTGAGAGTCTGCTAGGGACCTACACAGAGCAGGATTAAATCAGACCCCAGGGAGTTCTCAGTGGAGTAGGGAAATTGGGCAAGAAAACAAGCAGTGACCATACAGAAAGTTCCAGGAAAGGCTAAGCCTGAGAGGTAAAATAATCACAGTCATTCATGAGCTGTTACTGAGTACCTACAGTGTGCAGGGTCCAGGGCAAGGCCCTGAGGATGTAGGAGTAAACAAAGCAGAGGCTCTCCCAGTCTCCGCTCACAGTCTTATAGGAAAGAGAAACAATTCACAAGTTATTTCCCAAACAGCTACCTAACTACAATTGTGAGTGCTTTGAGGGAGCATTTGTTGAATACTCACTGTGCTAGGCATTTAGCCCACATGATCTCAAACTCCCTAGGAAAGAGGTAGTATTATCCCCATTTTACAGATAAGGAAACTGAGGCTCTAAATCAATTGCTCCAGCTCACGCAGTCAGAAAGTGGGCAGCTGGGGTTTGCCTCAGACTGTCTGATGTCACATTCCCTGCTCTTCTCCACTCTGCTGCCTTACATCTGTCAAATGGGTACAGCCCAACAAAAGTGACAAATAGTCCTTGAGTTAGAACCACTGTCAGCTCCACAATGACAGATTGCATCTGTCTTGTTCGCTGCTGTGTCCCACTGCCCAGGATAGAGACTGGAATGTTGTAAGTGCCCAATAAACGCTCACTGAATGCATGAATGAGCACCTATAGTACGCCCAGCTCTGTGAAGGTGAATGGGTGGGGGCTGGGGGCTGAGTGTAGGGAGCCCTGTCCCTTCCTTCAGGATGCTTGGAGAGGAATAAGTTTAGAGAACACAGGAATAAGTGCACAATAACTGAGATTGAACAACACGGGCGGGCGGTGTCCCAGGCTGCACAGTGATTCATTGCCATGGGATTGGCAATGAGTTGGAGGAAGGAGAGGTCACCGAGGGCTGAAGAGGCCTGGGAAGGCTTCCTGGGTGACCAGAACCTGCCTTCAGTGGGGTGGGTGTGGCCTGTGACAGGGCGTGGGGTGGGGTTTCCAGGTATGGGGCACATACTTCAGGAGCTAGGGAAGGGAGATTGAGCCTCTGCTGAAAATACTGGGCTGAAGACTTTGGATTTGAATAGAAGGGCTGGCCATGGTCGTGGTAGTGCTGGAGAGGAGGAGGGAGTCAAGGCTGGGACTTAGCTGGAGGGTCTGGCTGGGGTCTGCTGATGCACAGCTCAAAGCTGGGGGAGATGGGCAGAAGAAGCAGGCTCTTGTGGTGATGGCGGTGCAGCTTGTGGTTGGCTGGGGCATACAGGGCTCTAACTGGAAGGATTTGGGGGTGGGCGGGGAGAGGCAGGTATGAGATGGGACTGGACCGATTAAGCGGGGGAGGGGCCAGATGTTCACTGAGAGACTGAGCAGGGGTATGGGGCGTGGTCAGGGCAAGGCTGCTGGTGTTATTGGCAGCTCTGTCCCAGTTAGACCTGCTGGGCTCCTAGTTGCTAAGGATAGGCCGGGGCAGCTCCCAATGCCAGTACCAGGGCTAGTCAGCTCTGACCACAGTCCTGACCCCAGTCTTGACGTCTACTCTCTTCTTCCACATACCTGCCCGTGTCTCTCCTCCCCCCCCCGCCCCCCACCCTGGTGGAGAGGGAGGGTAGAGGAGCACCAGGAACTGTGTGTGTACACACAGGTGTGAGTGCCCAGGGGCATGTTTGTTTGGAAGGGGGTCGGGGAGGGCTAACACCTACTCCACAGCCCTAACCGTTTTCAAGCCTTGATTGGTGCCCAGTCCAGGCTGGCCCTTCATGAGGGTGGGGACATGGGCACTAGGGTGATTACTGCCAGGAGAAAGGGATCTGAGATGTCCTACCTCCTGTGCATACACTGACTTGGCATCTCAGAAGGGAGAGGAACGTGACGTCATCCCTTCTCCCTGCAGCCAACGTGAGTGGCCCTCAGTGTGGGCGGCGATGATCCAGGGTCTGGGGAATGTGAGGGTACCTGCGTCTCTCTCCTACCTTGTATGTGGCGGGTGGTGGGTGGGGGGTTGCTCCTGGTCTTGCCCTTCCACTTGCTGTCTCTCCCATATCATGGTAATTAGCATGGGTGACTATGGCAGGATGCTGGTGAGAAGGAGGTGTTGGGCAAAGCACAGAATAGAGAGCAGGGAGGGAGGGAGGGAGTGTCAGGTGTGTCAGGGCGTTCCACAGGCAGGAACTGCTCTAGACCTGCTCCTCCAGCTGGGGCAGACACCGCTGCTACACCAGCTGTGGGTGAGACTCAGGGTTCTGGGTCTTGGAATCAGTGTTCTGTACTGGGGCAGAGCTCTCTCCTGGGAGATCAGTGTGTAGGTGGCAGAGGGGGAGTCAGGGGCTGGCTCTGGGCAGCCCTCAGGGCCTGGGCTCTCCTCCTAGCTGACCCCCTGTTTTGTCTCCCTCGCGTACAGCCCTCCTGATTCTGGAGCCTGCCCGGATGGGGTCCCTGAGGCGCAGCCCAGGCCCCGGGGGGCAACGGTTGCTGCTGCCCGCCTTGCTGCTGGCACTTCTGCTGCTGCTGGCTCCATCCCCAGGCCACGCCACTCGGGTGGTGTACAAGGTGCCAGAGGAACAACCACCCAACACCCTCATTGGGAGCCTCGCAGCCGATTATGGTTTTCCAGACGTGGGCCACCTATACAAACTAGAAGTAGGCGCCCCGTACCTGCGGGTGGATGGCAAGACGGGCGACATCTTTACCACGGAGACCTCTATCGACCGCGAGGGGCTCCGTGAATGCCAGAACCAGCTCCCTGGTGAGCCCTGCATCCTGGAGTTTGAGGTGTCTATCACGGACCTCGTGCAGAATGGCAGCCCCCGGCTGCTAGAGGGCCAGATAGAGGTCCAGGACATCAATGACAACACGCCCAACTTCGCCTCACCAGTCATCACGCTGCCCATCCCCGAGAACACCAACATTGACTCACTCTTCCCCATCCCCGTGGCTTCGGACCGCGATGTTGGCCCCAACGGTGTGGCATCCTATGAGCTACAGGTGGGGCCCGAGGCCAAGGAGCTATTTAGGCTGCAGGTGGCAGAGGACCAGGACGGAAAGCAGCCGCAGCTCATCGTGATGGGCAACCTGGACCGGGAGCGCTTGGACTCTTACGACCTCACTATCAAGGTGCAGGATGGTGGCAACCCCCCACGCGCCAGCAGCGCCCTGCTGCGAGTCACTGTGCTCGACACCAATGACAATGCCCCCAAGTTCGAGCGGCCGTCCTACGAGGCTGAGCTGTCTGAGAACAGCCCCATAGGACACTCAGTCGTCCAGGTGAGAGGCCCCTCCATCTAACTGTCAGGGTGACCCACATTTAGAAATGGGAGCCCACCCCAACCTCGTGAGAGTTCCCTTCACTTAAGGGCAAGATGGCCAAGATATTGTGGTGAGATCTCTTTTCCCCAGCCTCCGCCTGGTGAGACCTTCCCACAAGTCCACCACACCCCAGCAGGGGATTTACTTTCCTCTGTCAAGCTATTCAGGTGACAGTGACATAGCATATGAACAGTGATCCCCCCATCCCCGAGGCAGACTCAAGCTGGAGAAACCTCTGCAAAGTGAAACCCCCTCCCAAGTCAAATAATATCCTCCTCCCCAGCCAAGTGAGCTGAGCTGGAACAAGTGAACTGATTTTTGTCCAAGTAGAATCTCTCCAGAGATGAGAATGTCTTCCCAACCAGGGCCCCTTTAGCCACATGCGAGTTTCCTGAGGCTGGAGGACAGAGACTTGCTTTGCCCATGCCTGACAGTCACATGAGATCATTTTAGCCAGGTGAGTCCTCAGAATTCTAGAAAACTGTACACAGATGTCTATACACCCACCTCCTCCCCTAGGCACAGGGTACCCATGGGTGTGGGGTGCTGGGCACAGTAGGGGGAGTCGGTGGCCTCTGCTGAAGCTCTCAACACCCCTCTCGATGGGAACTGCCCCAGGGGCTGGGCAGCTTGGTGGGGTCAGGGCCTGGGAGAGAGCAAAGAAAGTGTCCCTGCAGACAGGTGGGCGTATCTCCCACTGTCATCTCAGCCCTGGCCTCCTGCCAGCCCCAGCTCCTTTCTCCTTCCCCATGGGCTAAAGCTGTCTGTCTTTGATATGAGGGAGCTGAGGAGGGCTCAGCTTGCCCTGCACACCGTTACCCATCCTGGGAAACCCTTCGTCCCAAGTCCTCAAGCTGAAGCAGGGCATGGGGAGGAGGTTGGGCCATTTTTTAGAGGCTGGTGGACTGGAACCTGTAGGAGAGAGACTGAGAAAGAAAAGGGAGACAGACGGTTGGGGATGGCAAATAATAATAGCCTAGGTGCCAGGTACTGTCCTGAATACATTATGTGTATTATATCACTTAATCTCCACAGTACAGTATAAGCATTATCCCCATTTTGCAGGTGGGGTACTGAGCCCACAGAGATTAGGAAACTTGCCTGGTAACACCCACTTGATGTATTCAGATTCCACCTTGGCCACATCCAACAGTTTGGCTTCAGAGCCCATGTGTGTAAGAGCTGGGAAGTGGGATGAAGCAGGAGAATGGGGCAGAGACGAGGTTACGGGGAGACAGAGCAGAAAAGAGAGGATGGGATAGAGCCAGCAGTGGGAAAGAGGCAGAAAGAGAACTGAGCAAGATGGGAGGGAAAGAGAGACAGAAGTCACGAGTCAGAGACAGAGACAAAGAGAGGTAAGATGGCAAGAGAGGCAGGCAAGGAGGTGGGTGACCAATCTAGAGACAGGGAGACAGTGGGAATCATACTGAACAAGTTGGTGACAGACTGGGGGAACGGGGATCGAGGGGCGAGGAGAAACCATTAGAGGGGTGAGCAGAGACCAGGTAGCTCACCAGTGTTTTCACTGTCAAAAAAATCCTGATGGGAAGGAAAGGAGACTAGCAGTGGCCTGAGGGCCTGCTAGGTGCAATGCCCAATACTGTGTCAGCACCGATTTTCAGAGATGGATGGACAAAAAGAGGGATAAATGCTATTTAGGGAGCACTTGCCATGTGCCAGGCAGTGTTAGGCATTTTTACACTTATCATCCCATTTAATCCTCACCACAACCCCGTTAAATAGGTTCTATTATTATCCCCATTTTACACATTTGTAGACTGAGGCTTGAGGATGTTAAATAATTGGCCCAAGGCCTCATAGTTGGGAAGTGGCGGAGCTGGGATTTGAACCTAGGACTCTTGCTCTGCTCCCCAGAGACTCTGCCAAGTTGCACCTAGCCTGTCTACCCCCTACCCCCTCCTCTCCCGCCCCCACCTGTACTGCCATCACATTCTGTTGGGCTGTGACCTAACTCCATCCCTCTCGTTTCTCGCTGACCAGTGCTACCTTATGACCATTCCCACCTGGCTCCTGTTGCCCCATTACCACCCATGTTTGTATAGACTTGGGCCGAGTGTGTGTCGGCCTTGGTGTGGGAGGATGTGCCCACTGCAAAGGGACAGACAGTTCATTGTGTGATGCTGGGAGCCCAGCCCGCTGCCAGCAGGCTCTGTGGGCTGCACCAGCCCCTCCCTCCTGGCCGCAGGCTCGGCTGGATTCCTCAAGTTGTTGCCTAGCCAGCGCCAGCCCTGGGAGGGGAAGAGAGATGAAACAGGTTTCCCCGGTTTTGACAGAGTAGTGACCTGACCTGGCCTGGCGGGCTCCCTCTGACCCACATCCCTACCTGGCTCCTTTCAAAAAACAAATCCCCTCACCTGTGGCCTCCAGAGGGGCACGTGGGTCTCCATTCGTGTGCCAATAGACACGTGCATAAACACATACCTTCTCACATAATCACAACACGTGTGTGTGCCTGAATGCATGTTGCACACATATGTCATGCATACACACCATCTCTACTACTCACACCTTTCCAGCTCTTCAGAAGGGTTTGAAGGCCAGTTTAATTGGGTGGAAGGGCTTCCCTAGTTGCTAATTGGATCCTCATCGCCATATTTGGGTGGAGTAGTATAGGAGCAATAAGTAGAGTTCAATTCTGCCCTGTCCCATCTCTAGTAGTAGCTTGTAGCACCACTGAGGATTTGTGGTCTGTATCTGTGCTCTTCAGGGAAAAAGATCAGTAATATATGCCAAAGTGTCAGGATTGGGAAAAGGGCAGGGCATGCATGTGCTGCTTTTGGAAAGGGTGCCTTGTTAGATCAGTTGCATCTGCCATGCTTGTTGGAAAGGCAGCAACGTGTGTCGCTTAATTTATCCCCAAACTAACCCAGCACTGTTTTCCTTGTTTTTTCCCCCTGCCCTGTAGGTGAAGGCCAATGACTCCGACCAAGGTGCCAACGCAGAGATTGACTACACGTTCCACCAGGCGCCTGAAGTTGTGAGGCGTCTTCTGAGACTGGACAGGAACACGGGACTTATCACTGTGCAGGGCCCCGTGGACCGCGAGGACCTAAGCACCCTGCGCTTCTCGGTGCTTGCCAAGGACCGAGGCACCAACCCCAAGAGTGCCCGAGCCCAAGTGGTGGTGACCGTGAAGGACATGAACGACAATGCCCCCACCATTGAGATCCGGGGCATAGGGCTGGTGACTCATCAAGACGGGATGGCTAACATCTCAGAGGACGTGGCAGAAGAGACAGCTGTGGCCCTGGTGCAGGTATCTGACCGAGATGAGGGAGAAAATGCAGCTGTCACCTGTGTGGTGGCAGGTGACGTGCCCTTCCAGCTCCGCCAGGCCAGTGAGACGGGAAGTGACAGCAAGAAGAAGTACTTCCTGCAGACCACCACCCCGCTCGACTATGAGAAGGTCAAAGACTACACCATTGAGATTGTGGCCGTGGACTCTGGCAATCCCCCACTCTCGAGCACCAACTCTCTCAAGGTGCAGGTGGTGGATGTCAATGACAATGCACCTGTCTTCACCCAGAGCGTCACTGAGGTCGCCTTCCCAGAAAACAACAAGCCAGGTGAAGTGGTCGCTGAGGTCACTGCCAGTGATGCCGACTCGGGCTCCAATGCTGAGCTGGTTTACTCTCTGGAGCCTGAGCCGGCTGCCAAGGGCCTCTTCACCATCTCACCTGAGACTGGAGAGATCCGGGTGAAGACATCCCTTGATAGGGAACAGAGGGAAAGCTACGAGTTGAAGGTGGTGGCAACCGACCGGGGCAGCCCCAGCCTCCAAGGCACAGCCACCGTCCTTGTCAACGTGCTGGACTGCAATGACAATGACCCCAAGTTTATGCTGAGTGGCTACAACTTCTCAGTGATGGAGAACATGCCGGCGCTGAGTCCAGTGGGCATGGTGACGGTCATTGATGGGGACAAGGGGGAGAACGCCCGGGTGCAGCTCACGGTGGAGCAGGACAATGGTGATTTTGTTATCCAGAACGGCACGGGCACCATCCTCTCCAGCCTGAGCTTCGATCGGGAGCAGCAAAGCACCTATACCTTCCAGCTGAAGGCCGTGGACGGCGGCGTCCCACCTCGCTCGGCTTACGTTGGTGTCACCATCAACGTGCTGGATGAGAATGACAATGCACCCTTTATCACCGCCCCTTCCAACACCTCCCACCGGCTGCTGACCCCCCAGACCCGTCTGGGTGAGACGGTCAGCCAGGTGACAGCTGAGGACATTGACTCTGGTGTCAACGCTGAGCTGACCTACAGCATCGCCGGTGGCAACCCTTACGGACTCTTCCAGATTGGGTCACATTCCGGTGCCATCACCCTGGAAAAGGAGATTGAGCGGCGCCACCACGGGCTGCACCGCTTAGTGGTGAAGGTCAGTGACCGCGGCAAGCCCCCTCGCTATGGCACAGCCTTGGTCCACTTGTATGTCAATGACACCCTGGCCAACCGCACCCTGCTGGAGACCCTCCTGGGCCACAGCCTGGACACACCGCTGGACATCGACATTGCTGGGGATCCGGAATACGAGCGCTCCAAGCAGCGTGGCAACATCCTGTTTGGCGTGGTGGCGGGTGTCGTGGCTGTGGCCTTGCTTATCGCCCTGGCCGTGCTCGTGCGCTACTGCCGGCAACGGGAGGCCAAGAGTGGCTACCAGGCTGGCAAGAAGGAGACCAAGGACCTGTATGCCCCCAAGCCCAGCAGCAAAGTTTCCAAGGGAAACAAAAGCAAGGGCAAGAAGAGCAAGTCTCCCAAGCCCGTGAAGCCGGTGGAGGACGAGGATGAGGCCGGGCTGCAGAAATCCCTCAAGTTCAACCTGATGAGCGATGCCCCTGGGGACAGCCCCCGCATCCACCTGCCCCTCAACTACCCACCAGGCAGCCCTGACCTTGGCCGCCACTATCGCTCTAACTCCCCACTGCCTTCCATCCAGCTACAGCCCCAGTCACCCTCCGCCTCCAAGAAGCACCAGGTGGTGCAGGACCTGCCACCAGCCAACACTTTCGTAGGCACTGGGGACACAACATCCACGGGCTCTGAGCAGTACTCCGACTACAGCTACCGCACCAACCCCCCCAAATACCCCAGCAAGCAGGTAGGCCAGCCCTTGCGGCTCAGCATGCCCCGGCCCCCACCCCACCCCTACCACGGGGCCATCTGGACCGAGGTGTGGGAGTGACAGAGCTGGTGTCTCGGGCCTGCCGTGCTTACCGGCCCGTCAGTGGTGGGAGGTGGAGCCAAAGATAGGGGGATGCTGGGACCACTGAGGACCCCGCTGCCTCACCCAGGCTTGGAGGGTCGGGCAGAATGAAAACGGAGGGTGTGCTCCGTGTCCCCCCCCCGCCCCCTCCGCACTGGAAGAGGCCTGTGACTTGTCACATCCTGGGACACTGGACCAGCTGCTGGGTCCTGCAGGTGGGGACTGATGGGTAGGTGAGCAGAAGGGTTTGGAGGCAGGAGCGGGGAGGGAAATGGAGAAGAAGTCTCCTCCAAACGTGGGTTTGTGTCCGAGACCAGCCATGGGTGCTTCTCTAGAGGGGAAAGGGGGAGACCTGGGGTCCTGGTGGGTAACCAGGTGGACGCTCTGTCAGGGAGGGGGGCCTCCCCATTTGTGCCTTCTCTGTGTGCTGTGTGTCACCCTCTTCCCCACCCCAGACTCCTGGGGCTGGGCCCCAGTTCCCCTCCCCCAGCCCCAAACACTTCACCCTGATAATAAAGTTCTCTATTTTTGGAGTTTTGGCTTCTTATTTTCCTGGAACTGAGAGAAGGAGCGAGAGAGACTGGAAACAGCCCTTTGTCTGATGTCCTGCCTCAGTTTCCCCATCCCTGCTCTTTGTCCCTGCCCCTGTCCCAGACCTGCCCCTCTGCCCCAACCCTATCTTAATTGACCAGCCCCCCCCACCACCATGACCATGTCCATGACTGGGGGAAGTGCTTTCTGAGCAGGCTTCAAATGGAGCTGTCCAGCAGTGTCCCCTTCCCTCATGTTTGTGAGACCTCCCTGGGAATGGCACCCTTTACCAAGAAAGCGGATGGAGATGCACCCAAGTCCTGCCCTTTCTCCGCTCGCTGAGACTTGACCTTTCCCATTTGTGCACGTTGAGCATCTCCCAACAGAGCTCAGAGCAGCTGGTGGGGGTGGAGTGCAGCCTGGCTGCCTCAAGTGAAGGCAGAGAACCTCTTAATTATACCAGGCACCTTCCCTCGAGGTAAGATCTTCCCAAGTCCTTTTCCCAGCCTCTTCATCCCAAAACTGCTCAACGCCCAGCAATTAGCCTGCTCTGCCCTGTATCTCCCCACCATGGTCACCAGTCTGGGCTGCCGGGAGGGAGGGCCCAGGGAGAGGGGAGGATATCCCCCAGTGCTATGGACTGACCTGCTCTGTATCCCCACTGCTGACCAGGGCTGAGGCGCCCTATCCGGCCCCCTCCCTTCCCTTCCTTCAGCTCCTCGCTCTGGCCACCCTGAGCTGCTAGCTGTCACTCGCTCTCTCTCTCTCCTTCTCTCACTTCTTGCTCTCCTGGGTCTGCCCTGTCTCTGGCTGTGCCTGAGGAGGAGGCTAAAGTCTGGGTGAGGGGCCTCGGGTCCTGGGGGAGTCTCTGAGGCCAGAGGCAACCTGTCTCCATGGCGACTGAAGAGGCTTGAGACACTCCCAGGAGGTCCAGGGCGCCAGCTCTCTACTCTGATTCCGTCCACAAACTCCCCAATGCCCCGGGGTACCCCCAAAGTAAAAACTCCTAGGGGCTTTGGAGGAGTGGTGCATGGGGAAGTGAAATCTGGTTTCATCGCATTTCCCTCAGACAAATAAGCATCTCTAGGGTGACCTCCAGCAGCTCCTGACCAATCATTCTTTCTCTTTTGTTCCTCTCCTTGCTGCCACCGCCTCTCTCTTTCTTCTGTTCCTTTAGCTCCTTAATCTCTTTTTCTTTCCCAAGGTCTGAGGGATTATCCCTTACTTGGCTCCAGTCCAACCCATCCATGGAGCCACACTGAACATTCAAACACAACAAAACCACAACACCACTGTCCATTAAAACACATAGGCTGAATCCCTACTGTGTGCTCAGCATAGTACTAGACCTTGAGGAAAAAATGGTCATATTTCTACAAGACATACAAGTAACAAGATGAGGCAGTTGAGAATCATGGTGTCGATTCTCACCAGTGAGAAGCGCCATATATTAAAGCTTTTCCCAACTTGTTCTACCACTTCTGCCACTACTTGCTTCCATTTTTTTGAGTCCTTACCAGGTGCAACGTACCATGCTGAGCATTTTATGTGAATTACCTCATCCACTGCTCATAACTCTTTGTGATGCAGGTCGTTTTACAGAAGTGAAAACTAGTTAGCGATGGAGTCAAATTCAAACACAAATCATCAGGAAATCTGATTGCCAGAGTCTGCTGTTTTCCGTTATGCTATAAAAAAAAGGGGTTCCAAGACTAAGTTCACATTAACCTATTAAAGGCTCTGCAAAGCCTGCAAGAAGGGAAAACCTGTTAAACTTTGTATAACTCTGGGTTTTCCAAATTTATTTGACCATGGTGCCCCCTCCCTTTCTTTGAGGCACATAGTATGAGAATGTGCATAGGACATGAGGGTGGGCTTCTGGGAGGGGAATGAGAACCCAGAGCCGGCTCTTCATAAAGTGAGGAACAGGAGTTGGACGGGAGGCTGAGCCAATTCCGAGGTGGGAGTGAGCTGGACAGGAGGCTGAGCCAATCCTGAGGCGGGAGTGAGTGTGACCAAGTTGGAGGCAGGGGGAGGGCAGAAAGGGGATTCTGGCTGGAGTGGAGGGTATAGGAGGGAGCTGAGACAGGAGACTGGAAGACTGTAGGTTGTAGAGGACATAGATGCTTTGCCAAAAGTTCCTTAAGAAGAAGTGGGAGGCCCTGAAAGCTCATGAGTTTTGGATGAACTGAGTTTTAGAGTTTACTGGAGTGTATGGTGGATTTAAAGTGGGTAGAGGTGAAGGTACAGGACTGCACCTCTAAGATCTGAGCAAGGATGGTGGAAAAGGGCATGATGGATGGATGGATCAGGCTGACCTTCTGGAGAAATGACCCACAGGACTCTAGGGATAATTGGATATGGGATAGGGATGGGGAGTGAGTGGAGAGCTACCAGGATCCCCAGATAGATATCATCCTTCTGAGTCTGGGTGGTAGGATGATGTGATCATTGCCCATGCAGAAGCTGATTAAAGAAAAAGAATTTGGTTTCAGGCATGTTGAATCTGAAGGGTGCATAGGGACAGCCAATTGGAAATAACCAGCAAGGGTCTAGAACTTCTGGACTAGGGTCTGAGAGAGATTTTGGATCTAGGCTTTTTAAGATTTGATAGTCATAGAATGATAGGGAATATTTAGTGTTGAGTATGACCCAACCCTCCATTTTACAGAAAAGAATCATAGGAAAAAGACCAAGTGATGTGCCTAGGAGGCAGGACTGAAGCCTTGGATTACCAGGCACAGGTTCTGCAGGGAGGGAGGGCTGCTGGCTAATGTCTTAAAGAAAACTGGAAAGAAAAACACCCAACAGCCAGACTACCCTGTGCCTCCCAGACCCTCCTGGAACCTATTCACTCCATCACCAGGTGGACGTGCTCCTTTACATCCTCCCAGCCCCAAGTATCAGGTCAGTTTTGGGGATCTTGTCTGTCATCACCCAGACCTTTCAGTGTTTTGGATCCCAACATGGATCTCGAGAAGGGTTGCCTATGCCTGAAGGTGGGGTGGGAGCCAAGGTGGGAAGGCAGCTCCAAAGCTCCCTGTGCTGACAGCCTCCCTTACCCCAGCTGCCTTGGATGGCACGGAAATTGTGTAGGGTATCAGGAGGGTGGGTCTGCAAACCTGGGACACCCTCCTCTGGCCATCTTGAGAACCTCCTATTGAGAGTTTTAAAGACAAAGCACCACAAAGTCTTAGAGGATTAGAAGGAGCCTGGAGACTCGTCAGCAGGGCCCTGGGCCTGGGATGCTCCCACCCCTGGCCTCCAGGGGCCCGGGTCTGCACCCTCCACAACTTCTAATTTCCAGTTGGCAGGAGAACCAGTGGTGGTCCCACGTGGGTGTTTGGGGGATGGGTTGGTTGTACCGAGTGCCAAGCTGAAGTTGCCAGGTTCCTGGGATGATCGTCAACCCATGGCAGGCAGGCAGGGCTGCTGTCTGGGAGCAGCCTGTCACTGTTGCCCTCCCTCCACCCCAGTTCCCCCTCCAAGCTCCTAAATCCCGGCTCTAACAAGCCACCGGCCCCTCCCGGAAACTCCTTCCTATTTCCTAAAAGGAGTCTCCATTCGAAGAAGCCAGCCTTCCAAATCCCTGATGGATGCTGGGCCCCTCCCCCTATGCCCAGGTCCTCCTGGGCCCTGCCCTCTCCAGTTAATACTGTTTCCTGATCTGGAGGACTGGGGAGTTTCCACTGTTCTGCTACCCCACCCCCAAGGTGCCCTGGTTTGTCATCAGGCTCCCTTTCCCTCTTCCTTCCCACCTTTTTCCACTCCCAGGCCTCTCTGAAGGGGAACGCAGTGGGCACCTGGGTGGGTGGGGACTCAGCAGGGAGTCCTGCCTATGGCATTACAGACCAGGGCTGAGGAACAGAAGATCAGAAAGAGGTTAGCACCCCAATGGATGGAGGCAATGAGAAGTTAACAGAGCAATGAGACAGGTGAGGAGCTGGAGTCTGGAGGGTGCTATTTGGAAATCAGGGAACTGTTCTGGTATTGGTGAGCTGTTTTGGAATTAGGAGTCTGTCCTGCTTTTAGGGAGCTGTTCTAAAAACTGGAGGCTTGCTGGTGTTTAGAGGCTATGCTGGAATTAGGGGAGTTGGCTGGTATTGTGCTGTTTTGGTGTTGGCTGTCTGGAATTAAACAGAGGCTGTGCCAGTACTGGGAAGCTGTGCTCTAACAAGTGGTTATACTGGATTAAGCTTACTGTGCTGGCCTGGGAGCTATCATAACACTGCGGCCTGTGCTGTGTTGGGACTTCCAGTGCGTGGTCCTGGCTGTCCTGGGAGCTGACCTAGAATCAAGGGGCAGTCCTCTATTAAGGTCTCTGCTTTCTGGGGGGTTCTGCTGCGCTAGGGGGCTGGGCCTCTTCCTGGTTGCTGTTGAGGCCTAGAGGGCTAGGAGCTCTGGGGGCGGGCTTGGCTGGGGCTGTAGCCTGGTGCGGTGGGTGGCCCGGCGGCGTAGGCTGGCTGGCCGGCAGTGACACTCCCTCTCCCTGCAGTTACCTCACCGCCGCGTCACCTTCTCCGCCACCAGCCAGGCGCAGGAGCTGCAGGACCCGTCCCAGCACAGTTACTACGACAGTGGCCTGGAGGAGTCTGAGACGCCGTCCAGCAAGTCATCCTCGGGGCCCCGACTCGGTCCCCTGGCTCTGCCTGAGGATCACTATGAGCGCACCACCCCCGATGGCAGCATAGGAGAGATGGAGCACCCCGAGAACGGTGAGGGGACCCCAGGAATGAGGAGAAGCCTGAGAGTGATGACAAGACCTTAGAGATAGCCTCCATCTCTTGAGCTCTCGTGTATTCAGCAGTAAACACTGTGCTGAGTGCCTTCTGGTATATATTCATTTAACCTTCACAACCGCTCTCTGATCTGAGAAGTTTATTGTGCCCCCTTTACAGTGGAGGAAACGGAGGCTCAGAGAGGTTGAGTCACTTACCCAAAGTCATATACAGGAAGTGACGGAGCTGGGAGGGATTCAAACCCAGGCACCTCTGACTCCAAAGACTTTGAAGTCAGTACTACTTTACTCTGCTTCCTGGGAACACAGACCCTGAGAATGGGGGCCAGAGGGCTCAGGTAGTGGTGAGGGAACTTTGAGGGAATCTTGAGATAATGAGAGCTCAGAGGGCCTTGAGAAAAGGGAAGGGACCCTGGATGCTATGAGAAGCCCAGAGAAGGGTGTGATGATCCCCCTGATGGGAGGAGAGGGAGTGGGGAGGCCCAGGGAGGGGAAAGGCTTGTGTGGGAGGGGCTTGGAGGGTGATGGCAGACGGGGGATCTGGGCTGGAGCAGAGGTCAGCATGGGAATGGATGGGGGGGGCGTGTTGTCAGAATGTATGTGTGTAGTGCGTGTGTGTGCGTGAAGGCACCTCTGGTGGCCCATGGTGGGGAGACTAAATCAGCTTCCCCTTGGGATAGAAAGACTCTC
This sequence comes from Mesoplodon mirus, assembly GCF_964341445.2. Classification (NCBI taxonomy): domain Eukaryota; kingdom Metazoa; phylum Chordata; class Mammalia; order Artiodactyla; family Ziphiidae; genus Mesoplodon; species Mesoplodon mirus. Next base: position 65,433,599 of record NC_138980.1, read on the forward strand.
CAGCTTAGAGCTATCCTCAGGTCTCGTCCCCTCCCTCAGTCGGAACTCCCCCAGCGCGCCCCAAGATGAAAAGTTCCACAGCTCACCCCTCGGGCCCAGGGCTCTTGTCTAACCTTCCAGGCCCCGGGTCTCAGAGTGCCCTCCATCCCCACCCTGCCCATCCATGCGCGATCTCACGCCCGTCTCGTCCTTTTTGTGCCCGCGCAGAGCCGGCTGGCCGGAGCAGGCCCTGAGGTGGACTGCCAGGTATGTGGGAGCTGCTCTGGGGTCTGGGGTCTGTGGGACTCGGCCCAGCACCCAGCCCCCGCCCACCCAGTGCCCGCGCTCTGCTCCGTGCCACGTTGGGTCCCTCCACTCTGCCCTGAACTGAAGAGCCCTGGAGGGTTAACGACAGAGCTGTCCCCTCCTCACCTTGCACTGGCAGGAGGCCAAGCCAGGGCGGGTGGTGCCAGGGGAGTCCCCACCCCAGGTGGTGCCGCTCAGTCACATCCCTGGGTGGGGAGGCACTGCCTGGTACTGTCCCCAAGCGAGGGCGGGACAGGGGCAACCGTGATGGGAAGTACTCAAGGCCCAGACGTTCCCATGGAGACCCCCGCTGCCCAGCAACCACACTGGCTACTGCTGATGTCAGACGGACAACTTCTGTTCCCATGGGTGTTCTGGGCAGGGAGCCGGGGCAAGGCCAGGGGTGGTGGGTGGTGTAGGGGCCGGAGTGAGGTGGGGAGGGGCTGCATGAGTGTGCTTGTGGATATGTGAGTGTGTGCTTCCATGCAAACCCATGGCTTTGTAGCAGGGCCTTGCTATGCTGGCGTGGGGTGGGGTCCCAGGGCAACTGGGAGCATGGTGAGGCTGGAGGGGGCTCAGAAGGGAGGCATGTGCCCACCTTTGTCTGAGGATAGAGATGCCTGGTGTAGATTTGTGTGTCCACACCTATCTGAGGGTAGGGGTGTGTGTGTGTGTGTGTGTGAGAGAGAGAGAGAGAGAGCACGTGTGAGAGAGAGCGCAGTAGAGGGAGAAAGAGATTGTGTCTTTAATGAGGATGGGGGTTTCCTCACCCCTGAGGGTAAATGTGCATGTTTCAGCCTGTCTGGAGATAGATGACGGAGTGTGTAGATGGGGTGTGTGTTTGTGCACCTGTCTGAGGGCAGATATGGTGGATGTGTGAGAGGAGAGCTGGAGGGTGGGTGAGAATGGAAAGAATGTGTCTATTTAAGGACAGATTGCGTGTGTGTGTGTGTGTGTGTGAGAGAGCCCGCATGCGGTGGATGGTGGGAGGGTGTGTGTCTATTTGAGGGTGTGTGCGCCTGTGAGCTCAGTGGGCAGGAAGGGGCGTGCACCCCTGTTCCAAGGCGGCATGGAGGTGCTGGTGGGAGGCTGTGGAGCAGAGCTCTGCGAGGCTGCCCTGACTGAGGACCATCCTCCCGGCTCTCCCCTGCAGACCTGCGCCCTTTGCCTGACGTCGCCATGACGGGCACATGTACCCGGGAGTGCAGTGAGTTTGGCCACTCCGACACATGCTGGATGCCTGGCCAGTCGTCTCCCAGCCGCCGGACCAAGAGCAGCGCCCTCAAACTCTCCACCTTCGTGCCTTACCAGGACCGAGGAGGGCAGGAGCCTGCGGGCGCCGGCAGCCCCAGCCCCCCGGAAGACCGGAACACCAAAACGGCCCCCGTGCGCCTCCTGCCCTCCTACAGTGCCTTCTCCCACAGTAGCCATGATTCCTGCAAGGACTCGGCCACCTTGGAGGAAATCCCCCTGACCCAGACCTCGGACTTCCCACCTGCAGCCACACCGGCATCTGCCCAGACGGCCAAGCGCGAGATCTACCTGTGAGCCCCCTTCTGGCCGGCTGGCCATCCCTTCCCCAGCCACCGGCCAGCTCCCAGGCGGGCCCATGCCAAGGCCCCTGCTCCTGACCCCTCCAGCGTGGACTTCCTGGCCAGGGCCCTGAGTGGGGGGGTTACTGGCCTCATGACCACGCTGGCCCTTCCCCCATGCAGGGTCCAGGTCTTCTTCCCTCACTTCAGCCCCCAAACCCTAGGGAGCCCCCTCTTCCCCTTTATGGGGCTCCCCCCAGCTGATGCCCAAGAGGGCTCCTCTACAATGACTAGGCTCCGGTCCCTCAACTTCCAGGGATCACCCCCTCACTTTGGGCAGATGGTAGAGTCAAGGGTGGGCAGCACACTTTTAACTCATTGTGTCCCGCATGGCCAACCAGGGCGGGCATAGGATGCCCCCATTCCCGCCCTGCAGCAGGGCTGAACTGGGGAGCCCCTCTCCCTGGGAACTCCCAGAGGAAACTCTTGACCGCCAGGGGCTCCCTGAAGGGCTGTTGTTACCAAAGGTGGGGTGGGATGGCGGTGGGAGTGGGGCAGAGGCCTTGTCTTCCTATACTGCTCCTGGGCTGGCCCACCTGCCTGCCGCATGCCCATGCCTGGTCCCATCTGGGCCCCCCCCTTCCCACTGGTCATGCAGTGTCTGTATATAAGGACCTTGGAATGATGTCCCCATTTCTGCCTGATTTGCAACTTTTCTTGTTGATGTTGTGTTGTCTCGGGGGACCCCTCTGGGGGGGGACCTGCCCTGCACCCCCTCCTCCCTGCCGCAGTGCCCCCCACCCCAGGCCTCTATTGTTCCATGTTGTAAATACCCCCGGGGCTGTGGCAGGATGGGGGTGCCGGCCAGGGAAACAAGGGGGGTGGGGGTGGGGATGGGGGAACACTCGCCTATCAGCAGAGCTGGGCTTTTATTTAATTTTTTTTAAGAATACAAATCTCTATTTTTTTGGAACTGTTGCGCTGTGCCCTGGGGTGGGGGGGATCCCCGCTCAGGCTGGCCCCCACATCCAGACGAGCATCACGGAGGGGCCCTGAGGCTGTGGGGGGCAGCTGGCCGGGGGTGGGGAGACTGTGCCTCTGGCCTGGTTGGGTGAGTTGGGAGCAGGAAGGTTTGCTCAGGGGGTGGCTGGTTGCTGCCCCCAACAGGGGGTACCTGCACCCTGCCCCCTCTCTGCACACCCCCCCCAGCCCCTGCCATGACTGACCCGTCAGCCTGTAAAACCACCATTGCCTTGATCTCAGGGGGTGGGAAGGGCTGCCTCAGGGCACCCTGGGCTCCAGGCCCCCTTCTTCCAGTTGGGCTTCCCTTTGCCAGGGTCAGGGGTCCCATGGCGTGGGGGGATCGGGGGGCAGAGAAGCCCAGTCAGCCATGATGAGGTGGGATTCTTTTCTTCACCTCAGGGGGCCAGGGTGTGAGGGGCATCCTGCAGAGGCCCCATCTCCCACTGTGGCCATCTCAAAGCCTCAGCCCCTCTTCCTTCCACAAACCCCCACTGCCTTGGCCCATACCTCTCCGGCTCCCCAGGGGCCCAGGCTGGGAGGCTGGGGACTCAGGGTATGGCCCTTGCTTGACTTAGTCTAAGCTTGGGGGGGCAGCCCGAGGGTGGGAGGGGTGGGTACAGGCTGCTGGGTCGTCTGGTGCCTTTGGGAGCTGTGCTGCTGGAGTCTTGACTCCTGTAACCCCAGAGACCCCACCTCCACCCCTGAAAGCCAGGGGGCTGAAGAATCACCTTGTTCTCTGCTCCTTGCCCCTAACAGTGCTGGGAAGGAGAGCATTGTTAGGCTCGTGGCCCCAGCATACACAGCCCTTCAGTGGAGGGCGGGGGGGGGGTGTAGAGTGGCCTGGGGTGGCAGCAACCAGGTCTAGGGATTGGCCAAAGGCTCCTTTCCCTGGGGGAGGCCCAGGAAGTGGGCTGGGGCTTGTTAAAGAGACAGCCTCTTCCCCCTGCACAAACGGGGCAGGTGCAATAGTGGTGGAGTTGGTAACGTGAGATGCCCAGCTGGTGGGTCAGTGGCCTCGAGGGCTGTCCTGGGTCCTGGGGGTCAAGATTCTGGCAAGAAGATTGTACGAGGCCCATTTGCTTGGTGGAGAGGGTGGTCCAGACAGGAGGCATTCCTGGCGTCAGTGGACTTCCCCTGGAAGCCCCTGGTGGCCTGGGCACCCTGGCCTGGTCTCGGAGACCCCTGCACACTAGGTGGAAGGGCAGAGGAGCATTTTGCACAATGGAGAAGCCAGAAGGAAGGGGGTGGCCCAGGTGGCTGGGAGGGCTGAGAAGCACAGAGGAGGAGCCCTTCCCACAGGCAAAGGCAGAGCCCCTAGCCCCCTGGTTGGGGTTGGGGCACTGAGTCTGTCACCACCTGGGCACTTGAGAGGTGAAACCAAAGGTGGGCAGGGGATGGGTGACAGCACTGGGGACCACCCCTGTTGGTCCTAGTCTATGAAGCCCTTCCCCATTGCCTTGTGTCACGTACAGTTTTATGTACAAATAGGCGACATTTGGCCAGAGGAGACCCCGCTCAAACCCAGCCTGACCCAGTCAGTGTCTTCCTAGAGGGGACCTAGTCTGTCCCGACCCCCTACTTCAGAGCATGTCTCTTGGTAGGGGGAAGGTATATGGGGACATACTTCTCTCCTAGGGTCCCTGAAGCTTGTCTCACATCCTCGGGGGAGAGTCTCTGGGGCACCCCTCACCTCTGGGGGCTCCCTAGGCCCTATCTCTCCCCTTGGGAGTCTCTTGGGGGGGACATGTATTCCCGCTGGGGACCATGGGAGTATGTCTCCCCCGCTACCCAGGCTCTCTGGGGAGCCTGTTGTCCTCCCAGGGTTTCTGGGAGTACTTAAGGCATGTCAGTCTTGGGCCACCTCTCTTCCCAGGGAAGGGGGCTATCTCTGAAGCATGTCTGGGAAGAGATGTTTCTGGCCCTCCCTGCACCTCTCCCCCAGGGGTGTCTCTGACCTGCAGCACTTCGGATGAGACTGGGCAGCTCTGAGCTGTCTTTTCTCCCAGGGGCTCTGGGATACCTCTCTCTCCTGAGGGCCCGGCCTCTGGAGCCATTTCTTCCCTGTGTGGGGGCCGTCTCCTGGTGTTTGGTTGGCTTGTGTTGGCCAAGAGAAAGCCTCTTAGGGGGCGTCTCCACGCGGGACTTCTCTGGGAGGGGGGACTGTGTCTCGCCCATGGGGTTCCCGGGCGGTGTGTCTGCCCGTGGGGAGGGGGAGACTGTGTCTCCTCGGGTTATCTGAGTGGGGAGGGGGGCCGTGTCTCTCTCGTGTGTTGGGGGGGCGGGGGTCGGGGAGGGGGGTTTTGGGCGCATCGGATGCCCACACTGGGGTCGTGTTTCTCTTGGTTCGTGCCACTTCCCACCGCCTCGCTCCTCCCGGGAAGGGCTCCCGTCCCGCCCCCACTCCACCCCCGTCCCTGGCGCTGCGAGCACAATCCCGTCGATTTGTAATGATTTCCGTCTCTGTCTTTCTCTGACCACCCCCGCCCCCCTACCCCGCCGCGAGCATGCGCAGGCACCTCCCCTACCCCTCCGGTTCGGTTCGTTTCCGGTTTGTTTGCTGAGCTGTCAATGAAAGACCCGTGTAATTATTCCCGAGCTTTACAATAAAAGTGTGAAAACCGGACCCCACTTGGCTTCTTCTGGGCCCTCGGGCCGGCGTCCCGGGGAGAGTGGAGGCTAAGTCTGGGGTAGAGACCTTGGAGGGGGGCCGGGGGACGCGGACGGGAGAAGAGGGATGAGACCCGCACTGGGATTAATCGGTCCCACGCAGGGATGGGGGCAAGAGGACGGAGACTGAGGACAGACATCTACTTCATACGCCTCAAAGTGGCCCCCGTGCCATCCGCTGGGCCCGATCCGCTCCCGGCAACCCCATTCCCACCGGAGCTGACATGCAGGCTAGGAGTTAGGTTTGGGGGGCGCGCTGCGCTGCGGAGGGTGAAGCTGTGCTGCCTTCTTCCAGGGGGCATTATCCATTCACGCACCCCTCATTTAGCAACGAGTTTGAATCGTGGAACTGGATAGGAGAAGGGGCGGGAGACATCTGTCTGTCGCTCCCTCTCACGCTCAGGAACGAGGGTTGGAAGTCGATGTACGGGGACCCGAAAAGGTCTCAGCCCCCGTCCACGACTGTGCTCCCCTCCCCCTGCTTCCGGGCCCGAGCGGCCCCGGCCTCCTCAGTCCGGCTCCCGGGTAAACACCGGCTCCCGAGAGGTCGTAGAACAGAGACCGGATCAGCCGGTTTCCCGGCCCCGCCTCCCGGGGCGCCCCTCCCCCCGCGTGCGCTTCCGCTCAGCCCCCGCGCCGTTTGCCCCCGCGCCGTTTACCTCCGCTCGCGCAGCGTGGGCCTGGCTCCCGGACCCCGGGGTTGGTTCAGCTGCTGGGATTAGTCGAGAGCAGGGACTAATCCTGGATGAGCCTCCGTGTAAACCCAGATCGACCGCCGGTACGCCGGGGGTCGTGGGGGCCCCTTTATCCATTCCCATACTCTGGGCTTCTTAGGGCCTGGACCCTCCCCAAGCCCCCTCGCTACAGTCGGAGACAAGTTGGTTGGATCTACTGTGCGGAAGAGGTGGGGACCGGCGGGGGGGCAGCGTGAAGACACTGCCAAGATCAGGCCTGGATCAGTCGCGCCCCAGAAAGCCTGGCAGTGGGTTGGGGGGTGGGCACCCCGAAAGGAAGGGCAGAAGCCCCTCTGGCAGCCTCTGAATCCACAAGGGGTGAGGTCAGCTCCCTGGCTCAGTGTGCAACTCCGTGCTCCCCACCGATCCTCCAGTTACAGAATCTCCAGCCCTCCCTCTACTTGTGGCAAGGGTGACCTGCCCCTAACCTTGAGGCCTCACCTCCTCATCACAGGAGGTACTGAGTCAGCAGGAGGGCCCCATGTCATCTCCACCCCTGACTTGGCCAGACAGTGAGGGGTGAGGAGCTCCTCCTGTTGAGGCCAAGCCCTGGCAATGATATCAGGGGTCAAGGGACTAGGGTACTAGAATCCTGTCCCTGGTTGGTTCATTCATACCACAAACATTTCACAGTCTCTATGGGAGAGGCAGACAGGTAAACGATGACCACATCATGTGTTCAGCCCTGCCCTGAGCCGTAAATTCAGGCTAGAGAGCTAAAGGAGGTGTCTCCTCCAGCACCGTCCAGCAGGCTTCCTGGAAGAGGTGGTACCAGAGCTGAGTTCTAAAGGGCAGATGGAGACGAGCCCACTGAGGAAGTGGTCTGCATCCCAGGCTGATGGAGCAGTGTGTGTAAGGGCCTGGAGGTACAGAAGGAGAAGGTGAGGTAGTTCAGGAGGGCAGGAGAAATTGAAGAGGAAGGCAGGGGCCAGAGCTAGCAGGGCCTGCTGGTCAACCTAAGAAAGGAAAGGGAGCCACTGAGGGATTCTAAGCCTCTAAAAGAAAAGGTCAGATTTATGTTCTTTATAGATTCTAACTGTCCTCTTGCCTTCTCTGCTGAGGTTTCTCTGGGAGCCTGGGTTGGTAGTGGAGGCATATACCCACAGACAGCAAGGAAGAGGAACCAGGGTACAGTGTACATTAGGAAATTCGGTCCCCACATCCTTCCATCACACCTGGAGTTAGAGAGACCTACATTAGAAATCTGTAGCACTTCCTAGTGTTATGAGCTTGGGCAGGTGACTGTGCCTTGGTTTCTTCATCTGTAAAAAGGAGCTAATAATGCTTACCATCACAGAGGATCATTGTGGGGCTTCAATGAAGTCATGTGTCCACTCTTTTTTAACACATATTTAACACCTACTATGGGGCAGGCTCTGCCAGCTGCTGGAGTTACAGCACTGAATTAGACAGGCATGGTCCCTACTGTCTCTTAGAACTTCCATTCCAGTGGAGAAGACAGACAATAAACAAACAAATGAGGTAATTATAGGTTGTGTTAAAGCGCTGTGAAGGAAACAAACAATGGGACACAAAGGAGGATAACTGGGGGTGGGGGAGAGAAGGGGGCTGCCTTACTCGGTGTGGCCCAGGCAACTTCTCTAAGGGAACCTGAAGATTTAGAGCTCAGAACAGAGTATTCCAGGTACAGAAAACTGCAGCTGCCAATGCCCTGAGACGGGAGACAATAAGGAAGTTAGCATGATTCCTCTAAGATGCTAGGCTTCCTGAGGGCAGGAAACTAGGTCTCTCACTTCTCACCACCCCCTGGATAAATACTGGGGGAAGTAAATAGAAACGGAGGGGAATTTCCGGCTTGCTGGGTCAACCTCCCCACCCCCATCCCCTGGAGTGTGTTGTGAGGGGGGTGCTTTTGGCCTCTTCTCAGCCTGCCCATCTGCACAGCTTAATCTTCCCTCCAGCTGTTCTATACAGGAAAGGTCTCTGCCCACTTCTGTTTCTTTCCTGGGGTTCCCAATCCTCTCCTTGGACAGGAGGGGCAGCTTGGGCCCCCGCCCAGAATCTGCTGATTAAGAGCCTGGATTGAACATGATTTAGTATCTGACCTGCAGGGGTTGAGGGTTACTGGGGCCCTCTGGAGTCTCCCCCTCGGCTGGGATCCCACTTCAGGGAGACCTTGAGGAAAGCTTCCTTACGCGTGGATACGTTTCACACACAGCCACCCGCGCTGCACGGTGCACACAGCTCCTCTCACCCGCTCACATCCAGCTGCACATTATGTCTCCATGGCAACCAGAAGGCCTGGTCCATGGATGTTAGAAATAAGTGCCAGAGGAAGAGGAAAGAGAGAGAGAGGAGCAGCATCAGAAATAAAGAGACTCAGAAAGATCGCCTCCCAAGGAGGCCCCCTCTCTTTCCTTGCACCCTCTGCCAGGAAGACTTGAATGGACTCAGAGCCTCAAGAATGGAGGACCTCAAGGTGGGCACTAAGCAGGGGGCTGAGGGCTGTCTGGACACAAGTCATAGGGGCCCAGTGGGCAGTGAGGGAGGAGCAGGACCAGGGGAACTTGAGTGAGTCTGGAGTTTCAGACTAAGAATACTTGGTTTGGGTAAAAGGCAGAGGAGGTGTGTGGGTAGGGATGCGAGACTTAGGGGAGCTACTTTCCCTTCTTCCTGGCCTAATTGGCTGTTCAGGCCGTAACCAGCTTTTAGTCACTTAGTCTAATTAGAATTGTTCTGGAGAAGACAGTGGGGGAGGGGAAGGAGAAGCTAGGGTGTGAAGGGGGAAGGGTGGGAGGAAAGGGAGCTGAGTGGGGGTGGGGAGTGGGAGTTCCTTCTATCACCTTCCATTCTTTCTGTCACCATCCAGTGGATGGGCTGGGCTATAACTGTCCAGGCTGTGGGTCACTCTAATACCCCCGCCCAGCTGTCACTCGTGTTCCGTCCCACACACCTGCTTTGTGCTCAGTGTCTGTCTCTTCCTTTAGCTCTCTCTTACTCTCTCTCCTGCTCTCCTTCTCTGTCTCCTCATCTTTCTTTTCCCCCTTCTTCAGGGTCTCCCAATCTCTGGCCAACAGTGTTTGCCTCATAAACAGGTGAAGATTTTGGAGTGCTGGCTGGGGCTGATCCACTTTGGAGTGGAGGAGAGGCATGGCGGTGGGATTATATTGAGAGCAGCCTCATCTTTTGGGAGTAAGGGAAGGGGGCAGACACTGCCCAGGCATGACTTCCCCCCAACAGACACACACCCACCTCTGTTCCCACCTCCCTCCCCTAACCAAGTATCATCACCTCTCTGGAGTATGTGGAGCTTGGCCTCTGGAACTGGACTGTCTGGATTGCCTTGGACAAGTAACTTAACCTCTCTGAGCAGCAGTTTCTCTAACTATGAGATGGGGAATAATAGATCCTAACTTTGTAGTGTGGATTTAAAAGGATAATGCGTGTGAACTGCTTAGCACGGTAAGTTATAAGTGCTCAATGAACGCAGCTTTTATCCTCAGTCCCCAGCTCCTTTCCTTTCCCAGGCCCTTTGGGAACCAGGACGTGTGCATCTTTCCCTTCTCCTTCTTCTGCTTCCCCATTATTGCGGCCCCTAAATTACCTCTCAGTTCCTAGACTCAGCCCCATGGCTTTTCTCTCAAGGCTCCCCTCTATGGGTGGGTGTCCCTGTTGCGGGGGATGAGTATGGAATAGGGGGTTAGGCTTGGATCCTGCCCCTGCCCACGGGGGTAGGGGTTCGGGACATACCCTTCTCCAGTCTGGGGACTGGGTTTTCCCTCCTCTGCTGGCCTGGAAGAAGACGAAAGGGGACAGCCATAAATGATGTAGGGGAAGTGCACTTGCTGAGGGGGACAAGATGGGATGAGCAGAGTCCAGAAGCCTAAATATTTCATGGGGCTGCAGCACCGGGAAGGGCAAAGTCCCCAAGCTGTGTTTGTGAACGTGCTCTGGACTCCACGTGGCTTGGAGCCGTTCCACATGCTCATTCCCCCTGCACCCCCGGAAAACTGCCCGCAGTGACCCCTTTCCTGGCCAGGAGCTTTCCCAAGTTCTCTCAGCACTTGCATATTTAATTTCTTAACTGCTGTGGTAGTTTGTTCAGGTTTGAGGCTGTATTTTGACATGGTCATGTTTTTCTTGCCCGTGTACTCAGTCTCCCGCCTTAGATGCCCCGGGACTGGTACTCTTGGCCCTCATCTCAGTGTTATCAGGAGAGCCATGTAGTTGGCAAGAGCTGATGGGGGGGGGGCAGAGGCGGGGCTGGCGGGAATGAGGTCTCTCTGAGATTTTCTGTCTCTGTCCGTCATGGTTGACTGAAGAGCAAGGCATCTATCTGAGCAGGGGGTGAATGGGCGGAGAGCAGCAGGGTCTAGTAGCTTCCGTGTCCACTGCTTACAGATGACCTGGGGGACGGCCTCTGCCAAATCTCTGCCTCCAGGTGGCCCCTGTCGGCTGCTCTCCATGGTCCTTTTCCTGACTCCACATCTAAGTGGGGGATTAGAAAGTGCCCTTGTGATCTCTGTCACAGATTCTCCTTTATCCTTTTCCTTGACCTTGGCCAATCTATCATTATTTCATTTATTTGTTTACTTGTTCAATTTCTGTCTCTTCCCACTAGAATAAAAGCTTGCAGGAGGCAAGAAGCTTGTTTAACTTATTTACCATCCCTGAATGAATGAATGAATGAATGGGAGGAAATCTGCTTGGGGAGTCTGCAGCCAGAGCAAGAAAAGGGAGGCAGAGGGAGGGCAGCCACAGGTGAGTAGGGATACAGGTGGGAAGGGTTGTGGTGGAGAGGGGGAAGGAGGTGTGGAAAGTGAGGGGCGTGGGTGGGATGGGGATGAGAGGGAGACTGGGGAAGAGGGGGGTGTGAGGAGGGAGCTGAGATGGAGGTAGATGGAGCTGGAGCCATGAGGCATGGGCTTTGGGGGAAAGGCTAGAGGCAGGTGCCTTTGAGCAGAAGGAGATCAAGCCTGGAATCGAAAGCCAAGGACAGGCTCTACCCTCAGCAAGTCTACGCTTGGAATTTGGGTTTGGGGCCAGAGTGGGTGGAATGCAGAAACCCACCAGGAATAGCTGAGCCATGGGAATTTCCCAGGGCCTGCTGGTACCATCAGTGTCCCTCCAACTCACCCTCACCCCCAAATCTGGGCCAGATGCCCAGACTGAGGTCCCCTCCACTTGCCCTTCTAAGCCCATAAACAGGAAATGCCCCAGGCTGCACTGACCAGTGCCGCCCTCAGAGAAAGTGCCAGGGATCTTCCCAGGGCGGGAGGGAGGTACACAAAGCCAGTAGAGGGTCCTGACTCTTTGATTACCCAAGCTTCAGAAGCTTCCATCTGCCCAAATCAAAGGTGACGGCAATATCAACTCATTAGCACTAAGCCCCTAGAGGAACCTGGGCTTGAAAGAGGAATCCTTTCCCAGGGCCCTTCCTTGTCCCTGGCCCCCTCCTGAGCCCTGGGGCTTCCAGAGAAGGCAGGCAAGGGACAGGGGTGGTAGCCTGGGGTGCGGCTGGGGAGACTCCCATCAGAGAGATGGTGTCTCCCCCAGAATTGGTCAGAGTGGCTGTGGAGGGGGAAGCAGAAAAGATTGGAGGTGCTGTGCACCTGCAGTGGTTGTCATGGCAACCTGACTTGCCTCCCAAGAGGGTGGCCTCTCCCTCAAAGCCCTATGAAGCCTGGAACACAAGCATGGACACACACACACACACACACACACACACGCAGCTTTGCAGAACTCTACCCCTGAGAGAGCCCTATCAGCTTCCTCCTCTTCTGCTCTCTACTTCCCCGGGTGAGGCTGAGACCAGGGACAGGGCCCTGAGAAGAGGCTGTATGTGTGTGTGTGTGGGGGGAGCTAAGGATGGGGAGGCCCTCCACAAGGCAGGGTGTTGGTGTGGGGGTGTGTGCAGTGTGCCGTGCCTGGGGTGGTGTCCCCAGTATGCGTAGAGAATAAGTGCCTACTCAGCTCACCCACTGCCAGGCCTGCAGTCAGACCACACAGGAGAGGGATTTGGGAGGGAGATGATTAACAAAGACAACAACAATCACAGTTAACCTTAATTGAGAGCTTATTAAATCCCAGCTATGTGATTGTGGCGAGCATTTTACAGGCAGTGTCTCATTTGATCCTCATGACAACTGTACAAGGTAGGAATTATTAGCCCCATTTACAGATATGAAAACTGAGATGCTAAGAGGTAAAGTAACTTGCTCCAGGTCCAGGAACTGGAAAGAGACAGGGCAAGACTCTGCAGGAGGAGGCAGAGGACAGCGGTGCCAACGTCTAAGGCCACTTATCCTGTCGCCAGGCCCACAGGATACTCCCTCCCGCCTCATGTACCCCATGCACCTCAACAGGGCTGGTCTGGTGCTGCGCCAAGAGGCAGGGGCCCGGGAAGTCTCAGTGCCTGCCTGGGCTGAACTGGGCCAGCTGAGGGCACCTGTGAGGGTGTAGGGACACAGCAGCAGGCATCGTGATTGGCATGAGCCAGGGGAGCGGCTGGCAGCCTGGCTCCCGGTAAACATGAGGAGAGGTTACTTCACAAGGAAACAGTAATTAACTTTAATTAGCACCTTGCATCTCGGAATATTATTAACATCTCAATTTCTCTAATCAAGGCAGCAAGAGAGGGGCGGCATCTGCCTTGCTGACTCCTTCCTGGCCGTGCTCCCTGGCTTGGCATGGTTCCTGCCCAGCCCCCACTGCCTGGATGGCACCCAGGAGCACTTCCTCAGAGCCAGGTTGCCAAGGGGAGCCGGGGAGTGAGGGGAGCCTGGACTGCCAGGGCAGAGAGAGCAGGCCCAGGTCACGGATGCAGGAGCCAGCCACAGGGCAGAAGGACAGGGGCAGGGCTCTTTGTGTGGCCACCTTATGTTTCCAAGCAGACTATAAGCACCAAAGGAGGACTAGGCTGTGTTCCCCATCAGAGAACAACATGGCTGCCTCACTGTCTCCTCTTCCTTCTTCCCTGTCTTCCTTCCTTCTCCCCTCTCCTCTCGCTCTCCCTTCTTCTCCTTCTCTTAGGCCTTTCTCGCCCTTCTCTCCAACTCCCCTTCTCCTTCTCACCCTAATTTTCCATTTCAACATGAATTTATTAAGCATCCTTTACAGGCCAGGGGCTGGCTTCCACCACTGGGGATGCAGCAATGGACACCACCAGATAAATCCTGCCCTGGGGAGTTTAGAATCCCACGGAGGCGATAAGGCTTGGGCATAAAGAACTGTAATTGGGCTCCATCCTAATAGGCATCATAATGGAGGTGCAGATAGAAGGCTGGGGGTGGGGTGGGTTCTAGGAGGGACGAGGGGAATGGGAGAAGCAGGGGCCCTAATGGTGGGGCACCCAGAAGAAGGCAGAGGGATCCTGAGGCAGCGAGGGCACTTGGTGCTGTTCAGTCCTCTTCAGAAGGCCATCAGGGAGGGGAGGCCCTGAGGGCACAGGAGTTGCCTCTCTCATCATTACAGCCACCCTCAATGGCTGCTAACCCCACCAGGCATCTGAGATTCATAACTGACTGTTCTCCTTAGTCTAATTACAGCGGCCTGCTGCTTGCACAATTGGTTCTCTATTTGGCAGTGTCCTCGTGGCTGTCTCCCCATTCCATTCAATTTGTATTTACTGAGCACCTACTACCTCCCTGGAGTAGGCTCCAAGGGCTGTGGCTCCTCTCACAGGGTGTGGAGGGGTCACAGTCGGTGAAGCTGCCTAGAGGCCTGACATCTCAGCAAAACAAAGGTGGTATGTTCAGGGTGTTCCCCCCGCCCAGGGAACAGGCTGGTTCCACACTGGCCTTGTCAGCACTCCTCACCTCAGCTGTACTTGTACCTACACAAGTACACTTCCCCTCCCACCTCTGTTCTAACAGAGGACAGTGCCAGAAGGCTAAGGTTCAACTGCAAATCTTGTCCAACATTAACCCAGAGGGCAGGTTAGATGTTCAGTGGAGACCCCGTGTCATGTTGCCAGGTGCAAAATGGCACCAGTTTTGTCTGACCGCCCTACTGTGGGCCATGGAGCGGGAATGGGCATTTGTCTTTCTTTTGCTCTCACTCTGCTGGCCGGTTATGATCATCTTTGGGTGAGGCCTACAGCATCTCACTGAATTCTCACAGGAAAGAAGCAGGGATTCTCGTGCCCATTTAACAGCTGACAAAACATGACAGAGGTGACTGGTCACACAGGTGGTCAGAAAGTGAAAGCAGAGCAGGACAAGCCCCACTGTGGCTGACTCAGGATCACTTTCCTAATCTTGGTCTCCCCACTTGATTGTGAGCCCGGCCTCGGCCAGGAGCTGGGACGCTGGGAGGGGCCTGAGCAAGGCCCCTGCCCTCAAGGACAATGAGAGAGCAGCCCCTTGCCTTCTAGCAAACCCTAGCCCTCTCCCCTCCTTCCCTCCCTTCCCCCGACTCCTCCCCACCCCCCGCCAGCTCCCCAGGGCCAGGGGCTGCGCCTCTGTAATTGTAGAGTAGCCTGCACAGGGCGGGGAAGAATCTGACGTTTCCAAAGGCCTTTTTGATGTCGGTGATTATGGCGATGATGAGGCTGTCCATCTCCTACCAAGACTGGGGCCTTTCTTTGTTTCTCTCTCAACCGGGGTCTCTCTTGCTCTCTCTGCCCTGAGGACTGGTGTTGTCAGGGGACCGGCACTTACTTCTCTTTGTGGGAGGAAGGGGATGGACCGGGCCAAAGTGAAGCCTGGGGAATCAGCCCACCCCTCACCTTCCCGGAGCTCTGGAGTGTGCTGACGTGATCATTAGCATAATATTTGCATAAGGAACAATTGAAGAGATTGGAGTCTTGCCCCAGAGGAAACACCTGCAAGGAACTGTGAATGAAAGCCTCTCCCGCCCCCCACTCTGAGATCCCTCCCACCCCCAACCACAGGATGGGGGGAAGTGGCAGGAACCCAGCATGCCTAATGACGATGACGACGACGATGACGAAGTGATCACAGATCACAGTTATCACTCCCAGAGTGCCTACTAAGTGCCCGGCACTGGACTGCGTCTTCCATCTACACAGCCACCCGAGGTGACACATTTATTATTCCATAATACAATTTACAACGGAGGAAGCTGAAGCTCAGCCGCCCCGAAGTCAACTAGATGCTGTTGGTGGCAGAGCTGAGTTTTGGAATGGGGGTGTGCCCTCATGCCCTCAACCACTCACGGCGGATTGGGGTGCTCTGGGCTCAACTCGGGCGCCAAGATCCAGTCTCCGTGGGCCCAGGGGATCCCAGGAGGATTGGAACAAGGGCTCGAGACAGGCTCCTCCACACGGACACACATGCTCACACACATGCACAGCCGCTCTGCCCTGCCCCCACCCGTGCTTCTGGAGGCAGAGGAGCTAGGCTGACTTGGCCCATAACCAGGTTAGCCAAGATCCAATTAGCTAGTTAGCACAGGCAGAGCTGGGGGCAGGCAGAGCACACAGGAGAGCGGGGACGGATGGGTCGAGTAATGTGCAGAGACAGCGGCTCCACGCTAACCTGATAAGCAGCTCCCGGCATCGATGAGGCCCAGCCTGGCAGGCGGAGTGGCCTCAATCCCGGGCGGCTGGTTGGGGTGCGGGGACAGCCTCTGATCCCCATCCCCCCGGCTGCCACACAGCCCTTCACAGTGCCCTCCTCCTCCGGCCTCCCCTCAGCGGCACTCACTCCCGCCCTGCCTCCTCTGAGGGCTGCGGGGAAGGCAGCTTCCTCTGGATACATTTTCATCCAAATGAGGCTGGGATGTCTGCCTCCGGGAAGGAAGGTGGGGGGTGAGGTGAGACCACCACCTCCTCCAGGTGGGAGGGCGGGGGTGAAGCAGCTGGAAGAATTATTGGAGAGGGGTGTTAAAATAATAACGGTCGCTATTTGTGGAGTTTGCTATGCGCCAGGCACTGTGCAGACCATTTATGTGTACTCTCTCTTTTACGCCCACAGCAACCCTTTGCTGT
Organism: Mesoplodon mirus; assembly: GCF_964341445.2. Lineage (NCBI taxonomy): Eukaryota > Metazoa > Chordata > Mammalia > Artiodactyla > Ziphiidae > Mesoplodon > Mesoplodon mirus. The sequence continues at coordinate 65,449,753 of NC_138980.1, forward strand.
AGGTACTATTAGAATCCCCATTTTGCAGATGAGAAAACTAAGGCTCAGAGAGGTTAAGAAACTTGTCCCAAGTCACGTGACTATCAAGACTCCTCAGGCTAAAACCACCACACGATACCACCCCTGAACCCGGTCTAGGATTAATAATAATGTAACTGATAGTCATACTTCTTGGCTTTTCTGTATATAATACTTTTGCTTTAGAATTTACAAAGGCTCTTTGGATTTATCCTGACAAGCCCATAAGGTAGATGTTTTATTTCTAATCCCTACTTTGCAGAGAAAAGAAATTGAGGTTTGGAGGGGCAATGTGACTTGCCTGAAGCCTCAGCTTGTGAGTAACAGTCAGAACTTGAACCCAGGCCAGGACCTTCTGCCCCTAGTCTTGTGCTCTTGAGGAGACAATGGAAAGAGAAAAAGACATCCCATCCTAAAGTGAAGGGTGGGTGGTTCATCTATTTACTTATGGGTCTCAAGCTTGCTGGAAGGATTGCGAAAGGCACCGTGCTGGGCACACTTACTGGGGGCAGGGGGAGAAAGTGAATGTTTTCCTGCCTCTATGGAGCAGGTGAAGAGGAAAGCCCTGAAGTTCAGTGTCCGGGGACATGGGGCTGCGTTGGCCAGGGGACTCCAAGGAATGAAGCGCCAAGAGAAGGGTCTGCCCCTTATGGCGCCAGATCATCTCTGGTCTGATATCCTCATGTTTTTCAGAGGCTGCATCTGAAGCCCAGGGAGTTAAGTAACTCCCCAAGTCACACAGATATGGGCATGCAAACCAGGGCTCCTGACTCTAAGGTGTGTTTCCCCTCAGCCCGGGGCCTCCCATTCGTAGCAGGATGGAGACTTCCTAACCTTCTGAGCTCTAAGTCCTGTCTGACATCCCCTCACACCCACCAGGGAAGGAACAATTGCTGTGCCAACCATCCCTGGGAGGGAAGTGCCCCCATTTCCCTCTCTCTGTGCCCTGGGAGGAGGGAATCAGCTGAATTCTTGCCGCTTCAGGCCATCTGGGGCTGTGGGGTTGGGACCCGGGGATGTGTATTAAGAAGGACAGCATGAGAAGGCACACACCAGTGCAGGGCACAGCATTTGAGCCACGCCCAGGAGAACATGGGTGCACGTCTGTGCTACTCTCTGCCTTCCCTGATCCCGGCACCAGAAGGGTTAAGACGTCCCCAGCCCCAGGGGACTGAGGAGCTGTCTGTGCAGGAAGCTGCTCTCCCAGTCCCCAAGGCCTCAGGGAGTGGGGAGGGGAGCAGCTTGTTCAGCCTCTTTCCCAGGCTCCTCAGCCTCCCTGGGGATCCAGCTACATGCCAGAGAGGTGACCCTTGACCCTTCCCCCTCCACCCTCCCGCGCTCCCCAGCCTAACTGGGTAAAGACTCTGATCCCTGCTCAGGGTGCTGGGAGAGTGGGATCCCCCCTACTTCCTCACCTCGCTTTTCCCACCATCTCACTTATTCCCCTTCGTGCCTCCCTCCACTCCCGTTCCACAGTCACCATATTCAGACCCCTGAGTTTCTCCCCCACCCCAGCTCTGGGCCCCCTGGCCTTTCTTCCCAGCCCCCTGCATTTGTAATCTTCTAAAAATAAAAGCCTGTGTTTCAAGTAGGCAACTCCGGAAATACACAATCCAGCCCAGGCATCCGCCGGGTGGGGACAAGAAAGGACCGTGTCCAGAGAAATACCTAGACACAGCGGCCTCCACCCTCCCAGGTAAACACAGGAACGCAGCCTGTTCCTGATGAGAAAAAAGGCAGGAGTGGAGGATGGGCGCAGGAAGAGGGAGAACGCTCTCCTGGGCGGGGCTCTTGAGCTAAGGTCCCTAACAGAGAGGGTCTGGGTCTCCCTGTAGCCTCCCCTGTCTGTCATCATGAACAGTTGCTCCTCTCCTACTCCCTCAGCAATTGCGGGGCGAGGTGGGGGGCTCCTTTCCCCCATGGCCAGCCCCATACATCCAGAGTCAGGACTGAAATCCAGGGAAATCCCAGCAGGTTCGGGCCCTATCCCCTGCTCTGCTTCCCAGGAATGGGCAGGATGGCCACTTTGGGCAGCGCTGTTCAGAGACATCTGTTCCCCATCCCTCTGCCTCCGCCTGGACCCTGGCCATGACAGAGGCCAAAGAAGTTCAGGAGTGGCACCATCTAAGATCCCCTTGTCTTTCCCAGCTGTGTGATCAGATGGCCATGGGAAAGGGGGCTCCTCACTGGCCAGAAGGGACACTCCAGATCCTCTGTGGCTGACCCAGGCTACTTCCACAGGGTGGCAGAAGGACTGAGACCAAATCGTGCTGGACTTTGATAAGATTCACTCCCGCACTGGGCCTGATGGACTTTCTGGCTGGAATTTGTGTAACTGCCCAATCCTGGTACGTTTGGGGACCTCACGAACGATAGTAGTAATTGGAAGAGTGATAGCTAACATTTTTTTAAGCACTTACTGTATATCGGACTTGGGCTAAATACTACACGTGCTTCATTCTCAGTCCCCTCAGGAGCCCAATTTTATCATCCCTAAGTTACTTATTTTTTATTTTTTTGTAACTTTAATTTTTTTTAATTTTAATAAATTTTCAGCCTCACCACGTGGCACGTGGGATCTTAGACCAAGGATCGAACCCATGTCCACTGCAGTGGAAGTGCGGATTCTTAACCACTGGACCACAAGGGAACTCCCCACCCCTAACTTATTGGCGAGGAAACTGAGGCACGGACTGCTCACAGAGCTGACCCTAGCCCCAGGTCACACTAGTAAATGGCATCCCGACAGCCGACTGACCCTCGCTAACCCCAGCCTGGCAGACTGCTGCAGCAGCTTCACAAGCCCCGCTGGCCTTACCATCTCCTTCAGCGGGAGGCTGGGCGGGGCTGGCAGCTTCAGCAGGGCCCGCCCACAGCGCAACAGTGAAAGAGACAAAGACTGACTAGAGAAGCTGCCCTCTCTGGTCAGCATCTTGGGGCCCTTTCCCAGCCTGTTGCCTGGCCTTGGTGCTCTTCCTCACATCTGGCTTTTGCATCCTAAAGAGAATCAGCCCCTCCTCTCAGGCCCAAAGGGAGCTGTCCAGCTCTGCCTATACAGCACACGATCCCCACCCGAGAGCAGGCATTTTGAATTGCAGCTTTTAGGGTTTAGACAAAATATATCTGTCACATGGAAATTCGATGGTGTGCCTGTGCCTGGGAGAATTCCACCATTAAAGTTGGTAACACAGGGGCTTCCCTGGTGGCGCAGTAGTTGAGAGTCCGCCTGCCGATGCAGGGGACACGGGTTCGTGCCCCGGTCCGGGAAGATCCCACATGCCGCGGAGCGGCTGGGCCCGTGAGCTATGGCCGCTGAGCCTGCGCATCCGGAGCCTGTGCTCCGCAACGGGAGAGGCCACAACAGTGAGAGGCCCGCGTACCACAAAAAAAAAAAAAAAAAAAAAAAGTTGGTAACACAAGTAAACACTTAGGCCAGCACCCAGCATATGTACAGTGAGTAGATTAGGGGGTCACTCATGGGACCCCTGAGATGCATCACCCATGGTAATAATAATGCTAGCATTACCAGCTACCAGTTATTATCAGTCACAAGCCTGACCCTGTGCTGAGCACCTCACAGACATTTAATATTTGCAACGACCTATAAGTTACATGCTACTCCTCCTCATCTTACAGATGAGAAAACTGAGGCGAAAGTCTCATAGTTAGTAAGTGCTTGAGGTGGGACTTGAACCCAGGCCTACAGATAAGTGGCTTTCTTGTAGTCACTCTGCTCCTGGCTGATTGGCCCTTGTGTATGTCCCACAAGTATACAGGCCCCTTGGGTAAAGTTGGCAGCATTTTCTGAAATTCCAAAAATGCTCCAAGCAGTTCTAATGGGCATGTCCTGCAACTTGGGTCAGGCTTTGCTTTAACCCTCTAGTTGGCTGCTGGCCAGCACTCGCCTTCCTGTGTCAAACTCTTCTGATCAATAACTAGGGGATGCTTTTATGCTCATAAAGCACCCACTAAAATACCACCTCATTATTGTAATTCTTGATAGCTCCTCCCCACCAAAGAATCCCCTTTCCCTTCTCCTGTTTGTCAGCTGAGCTACTAATTTACATGTTCTGTTTGTCCTTTGCTTTTAGGTCCTACCTGATCCTCCCTCCTACTGTGACCTTGGGGGTCCAGGATACATTCCATGCAAACTCCCCCTCCCCACTCCTACCACCGGTATGGCCTTGAGACATGCATTTAACTCTAGCCCCTCTATTTGCCCACCCTGTTATCTCTTTCTTAATACTTTTCCGGTCACATCATTCCTGCTCCTCCTCTGATTGTCTATGGTGTCCCTATCATTGCTTCCCTCCCCCGAGCCAATGGCACTGAACCACCCAACATGTGTAAGTGTGACTGCCTGGAAAATGTAACTTTCAAAGAGCCTGAAGTTGAATGACAGTAAACAGAACCTTGGAGACCCAGACATCATCTAGGGTATACATGGACTCAGCAGCAGGAACTTAGGCATAAGGCAAGATGGGAGAGAGAGGGATGGGATGATCAAAAGAATGAGCTGGAGGGAGAAATGGGAAATGAGGGCAGTGATATTGATTCAACCAGGTCGAGAGAATCCTTGACTGTCAGTGTTGGAAAGGCCCTTAGAGATCAACCAGTCCAGGAGTGGCAAAGGAGTTTCAAGTCATGAGCTAATGCTGAGTGATGAATAGCAGCTGCCTGGAGTGTGTCCTGAGAAGAAAGTGTCGTTATTGATTAGCAATGTCTGCCATGGGCACTGGATTAGAAATGGTAGCATGCGTGCCAGAATTTACATCCCTGATCTAGTTTCAACCTCTTCTTTCTGGAGCAAATGAGAAGCCCAGAGGGGAAGAGACTTGTCCAAGGTTTATACATTGGAGCAAATCTCAGGGCCCTTGCAGTCTCCTAAAACCCAAGTGAAGGTTGCACACACAGCCTAGCCAAAGACAAGGGACCCAGGGAAAGAGGGTCCTCAGTATGGAATAACTAGTAAAGGAGCAGGCAACTTGAAGCTGTGAAGAAGACTGTGGATGCATCGTAGACCAGACACTGGGTGAGTGCTCAGTTCTCACTAGGTGATCAGTTGACCGGATATGCCCAGTACCCTGGTTGTACCTCCTCTGACCTCTGGCCTCCCACCCAGGGAGGACAAGGAGGCTCCCTGGAGCAGAGGCCTTGGCTCTCTCTAGACAAAGAGTAGAGAACGCAGTCAGAGTGAGGCAAAAGGAGGGGGAAATGGTCTTGAGGCAGGGACGGCTCCCATAGGAGCAAAGGCACTGACTATGCCACAGTGGAGAGAACCTTGGAGAAGATGGCAATTAGGAGGCAAGCACACAGACACCTGTGCAGGTTTGGTATGTGAGCCAGAGGAGAAGAAAGAATCTCCAGGTGACAAGAGCTGCAGAATGGAGATAATGATATCCTGACAAAGCAGTGGGGGCTTAGACCCTAACCCGGCCAAGGTGCTGGCATAGTTAAGCCATGACGTACCACTTCCAGGCTGGGGAATGTGGGCCGTGGAGGGGCAGGGAGGTGGGCTGAGGTGCCCAGCAATAGCACAGCTCAGAGGTTTGCTATTGAACTTCTTCCCTCCCTCCCTTGTCTCTGTTGCTTTTCCCTTCTCTTCCTTTCCCAGCCTATCTTTTCCTTTCTCTTTTTTTCTTCCCTGTGCTGCTCTGCACAACAGAGTCTCCACCAGGAGCAGAAATGGGGAAGGGAGTGGTGAGAATAGTGGTGACACTGAAATATCTGGGAGCTGCTTTCATGCAGATCACCTCCCAAGGCTCTGAAAACAACCCAGGCTATGAAGGAGTCCAAGAGCAGAGAATCAGATCATACCCAGTTTTTCACAAAAGGAAACTAACACCCAGAGAAGTGAAGACCTCCCCCAAGTCAGTGTCACGCTGATTTGCATCCCACTTTCCATCTCCCTTCTGCTGCTAGCACGCCCATATATTCCCTAGGGAACCACCCCTTCCCTACCTCTGTCCATATGGTTTAGAAAGTGCTGAATAAACCGGACCCGTACCCAAGATCTCAGGGTGGCATATGACTGGAGCTGGCCCATCTGTGCCTTCCAACCCTGGACCACAAGTCTCAATAACAGTTGATCCCATAAGGTCAGCACTGGATCTTTTGTGGAACAACTGGAAAAGGAGTGCTTTTTTTCCATTGGGTTTGTCACGTTGGTAGGTTTAAGCCTGGAATTGCTTAAAACACATATGGAGTGGCTACCAGAGAGTAAAGCCAACACAAAGGAAAGGAGAGACAGATGCCAGATGACATCGTCTGAGTGCCTGGATCCAGCTATACCTGAAGACTAACCTTAGACTTTTCAGTTATGTGAGCAAAAAAAACTTAAGCCAGTTTGCGTTGGATTTGCATCCAAGAGACTCTAAAGCAGCTTAGAGAAACAGAAGAAGAGAAAGACCACCCAGAGACAGAGACAATTGCAGGGATGAGGACCAGGTCTGATAGGAAAGTGGGGGAGTGGGAGGGCTGGTCCATTAGGGTCACTGAACTGACATTCAACAGTGAAACAAGAATACCAGAATTTACTGGAGGGAACACACAGCCAAAGATGATTCTGCAGGTGGATTAATCTGAGGTGGGGTGAAAGTTTTTTTCCTGCTACATAAGCTGTCTATCTGTGTACTGACCGAAGTCCACCTGAGCCCCCAGCCTGCACAAGGTGTGGGTCGACAGAGGGTGGGGAGGAAGGCACGGTCAGTTGGAGTTTATCTTGACAGTCAACAGCCAGTTGCAACGGACGTCCCTACTAATAGCTCTTTTGATGCAAGCCTCATTCCAAGACAGATCTTTAAAGACAAATGAAAACATTCAACCAATCCCTGCTTATCACGTGAGCTCAGCATTGCCCCCCGCCCCAATCCATTCCTTATCAGACGTCCCCAGATTTTATCTGATTTACAGGATACTAAATTTAGTGATAAACAAGAGAGACTGAAGGAAGAGCTAAGTCACAAGCTTGACTCATCCACAGTCCAGGTTGCTCAGTTCTGACACACACGTCACACATGCAGCAACCTGGGGAAGGTGACCACAACTTTCCTTGCTGTAGCGGCACGATGTGCTGGAACCCCATTGATTATAACCTGATGAGATGACCTCCTGGGGACCACCAACCTCGGGCCTCCTCTGTGCTGCTTGCAGGAGGTGCCAGGTGGGGATGGGCATGGTGGGAGGAAGTCATGCACTGCGCTGATAAGAAACTCCCTTCCCTTGTCCCAGACACACTGATGTCTGCCTCTCAGGGGTGAGAGGGAGGACACGGCCCTAAAGAAAGACAGAGAGGGTGGAGGGTCTGGTGCCTGGTGCCTGGGAGTTATTTCTCTCTTTACTCTTCCCCACCTCTCCCACTTCCTGTCACTGGGAAACAATCAATGCTTTAAAAAAAAATGACATAAACAAAATACATATATGTAGTAGATGTGTACCTATAAAATTCAATATATAAAAATACATACAATATTCAAGAAGTTGTCATTCCCCCTGTTAACTCTGTGTTTTAGAGAACTTTCCATGCTTTGCAGTTAAGGTCCGCCCCATCATTTCTTAAAGCAGCATGGTAATTCTGTTTATTTATCCACCCCCTTATTGATAGACATTGAGGTTGTATCTGATTTTTTTTTTTTTTACTGTTGCAAACAAGAACATCTAATACATTTTGTGCAGTGAACACCTAATAAACTTTGTGCACACGTATGAGTGTTTCTTGAGGATTCATTCCTAGAAGAGAGATTGCTGGCTCAAAGTGTGTATGAATTTTTCATTCTGAAAGATACTGCCAAGTTGGAGCAGAGAACATTTTCCTGTGAAGGAGCCATCCCTGGGGCTGAACCAGAGATGAAAGCCACCTGGGGTGGAAAGAGCATGAGCTTTCAAGTCAGATGTGTTCAGGTTCAAATCCTGGCTCTCCCATCTTCTTCCTGTGTGACCCTGGATAAGTCACTTAACCTATCTGAGCTTCTGCTTCCTTAACTGCAAAATGGGGGACCATAAGCGCTGCCTCACAGGCTGTTGCAAGGATCAGCTGGCTTCCTATAGGCCAAGCCTCTAGCATGAGGCTGGCACAGAGTAGGCTCTTGGCTGAGGTTAGTACCTTTCTCCTGCCTGGACCCTCTTCTGCATTCATCGTGGGAGGCCACCTCTGGGGAGAGGCTGGGGAAGGTGATTTATTAGGAGTGTCAGGACAGAGTGAGGACCCCACAGTGGCTCCTTCTAAAGATCACCCAGGCAATTCTGGGAGCTAGGGACGATTTCAAGTAAAGCGTAAGGATTTGCTTTGGAGAACACAGCCTGGGAGCCATCCCCTGGAGAACCTTTCGCTAAATGATCCCTTCACCCCACCCATTGCCCTCCATGTTCTCATGGAAGAAAAACAGTGGGACGGGAGCTTCCCTGGTGGCGCAGTGGTTGAGAGTCCGCCTGCCGATGCAGGGGACACGGGTTCGTGCCCCGGTCCGGGAGGATCCCACATGCCGCAGAGCGGCTGTGCCCGTGAGCCATGGCCGCTCAGCCTGCACGTCCGGAGCCTGTCCTCCGCAGTGGGAGAGGCCACAACAGTGAGAGGCCCGCATACCGCAAAAAAAAAAAAAAAAAAAAAAAAAAAAAAAAGAGTGGGATGGCTGGATTTTATCATAGGGAGTGGCTGGATTGCTCTCAGTACAGAGAATGAAACAAGAACATGCGCAGCAGACAGGACTAAGGTTGGGTAGCAGGGTGAGATCTCTGTCTTGGAGAGCCGATGTGTGGTGGGTGAGGAAAGCGGCAGGGCTGCCCTGCTGGAGACCCCGGCCCAGGAGCTGGCCCATCCGCCACGGTTCAGGGGCAGGGTGGTCCTGTGAAGAGGTCCAGAAAGCTGGCAGGTGTGCCATTCTTTGAGGGTAATGGCCAGATTGTGTCCGTAGGCCCAGTTGAATCCCTGGCAATGCTCAGGGCCCCTCAGCTACAGGTTGCTGTGCACCCTCCCCTGACCTTCAGGGCTATGGTTTCTTCCTCCTGGAGACCACATGGGACATGAGAATCCAAGACTGGGCTGCCGTTCCTGGAAGGGGATGAGTGTGTGAGCCCAGAGGCTGCTGTGGTGGGGACCACGGTGGCGACTGAGCCAGAAGAGGCAGAGCTGCGCAGTGTGGTGGCAGCCATGGTGATGACGGCTCTATAGCTGTAGCCAGAATGAGTGATGGCTTGGTCCGGGAGGCTGTGGGGACCTGGTAAGGAAGTGCTCTGTAACTGGAGTCTGAGCACTTGGTTTCCAGTCCCAGATCCATCTATTGCAAGCTGTGTGGTCTGGGGGAAATAGCTTACCCTTTCTGACCTCAATTTCTTCATCAGCAAAATGGAGACGCTAATACCATCAGTCCTATCTCCATCGGTGTCTCCGACCAGCAGGTGTCTTTATGTCAAAGGGTGAGAGCGAATTCAAGTGGAGCTACTTTGCTAAAAAAGCCTGGAAGGGGAGGAGATGACTGAGCAGAACTGGTCACATTCTCCCCAGAATGATTTCTTGTGTCCCCTGGAGACTCCTGTGACCGTGAGTCTATTTCCTGGTTCCCAATTCCTGGATTCCCGGGTAGCTGAGGTCTCTGGCTCTCACCTCACTTAGCATCTCCCAGTGATGATGTGGCTTTCTGCCCAGGCCCCACTCACCAGTGCTGGTGCTGACCCTGCAGGTCCCTGGCTCCCTCCGCCTGGCCCAGAGACAGGGCCCAAGCTTGTTGGAAGGAACTAACAGGAGGCTTGCATGAGAGCCAAATGCTGTGCATAACAGGAACTGATTATGGTCGCTGAGGGCTGCGCCTGAGCAGTCTCACCCAAGGGGCACTTCTCAGGGGCTGGGAGGGTTTTGGCTCTAAGCATGATTCTGGGCTGAATTGGGGCAGGTGGAAAGGCGGGGTCCGGGGTGAGGGTAGGCAGGGAAATGTGTCCTCCAGATGATCCCTTAGTGCAGTGAGGAAGTGGATGCTAGAGTGAGTAGCTTTCCTCAGTGCCCATACCCTATTTGTGCTCTAGAGAGATGGGAAAAGGACAAAGTATGAGACTCCACCCAGGAAAACCAACTCTCCTCATTGAGATGGGAGATGAAGCCCACTCAGTCCCCACCACTGCAAGAAGAGTAAAAGAGAGGAGTAGAGTTGACCACACTGCTTGTCAAATAAATGGGAGGGGCCAGTGCTTGTCAAATAAATGGGAGGGGCCAGTGCTTGTCAAATAAATGGGAGGGACCAGTGCTTGTCAAATAAATGGGAGGGGCCAGAGCTGGGGTGAGGACCCCCAGTGCGGGAGGGATGGGAAGGGAACTATCCTTCATTGGGCACCTAGGAGATGCTGGATACTGCACCTGCACAATTTTATTCATCCTCATGACCACCTTGAGAGGTAGGTGCTACCTCTGCGGCCCCATTTAGCAGAGGAGGAAACTGAGGGTCTGAAGGTTAAGTCACGCTGCAGGGAAGAGGCTGACAAGGGATCTAAACCCAGGACTGCCTTTCTGACTGCTAAATTGGTGCTCTGTGTTCCTCACCTACTTCCCAGGGCTCAGGGCCCTCCTTGCATACCCACCTGTCCCAGGCCTGGCCTCCCTGCCCCCAACCTCCTCCAACTACTGCATCTCCTGAGAGCTCCTTGAGTCTCTTCATTCACTCCTCACTCTGCTTCCTCTTTGGAAACCAGCCATAGGCTTTTTTTCCTTCCATCTGAGGGAGAGAAAATCGTCTCATTCCCCACCCCCAGGTCTTTCCATCCTCTCATCCATCCAAACCTAAGCATCTCTCTCTCCTCCCCATCCCCCCTCCCTTTTTTTTTTCTTTCTGTTTATCCATCACTAGAATCCAACCCCCCTTCCCTCTCGCCTGTAGGTTCTGTGGCTATAATCAAATCTTAACTTTTATTAAATTTAAGATTACTTTTTAATGGAATCAATTTCTTGTGTGGTGCTTCTCTGCCTGCCCGCGGGCTCTGCCGGTCTGCACTCAGCATTCCTACCCGCACAATTGTCTCTGCCGCGGGCGTTTCTGGCTAAGCTGCCTGAGAAGGAGGGGCAGGTCTGCCATCCCTAAACACACACACAGAAACACACATGCAGGAACACACACACCCACACCAAGATGTACCTTCCTGCAAGTCCCCAGTTGCATAACCCCCAAGCCCCAGGCACCCATGCTGAGTGGTGGGAGTGGGGGAGCCAGATCTAGGTGGCAGGGACAGGAGGATGGAGCTGCAGAAAGACTGAGGGTGCAAAACAAATGCGAGCCCAGCTGACATTTCTCAGCCTGTTAATTTCCTACAGTTCTGTTTTCCAGCCTCAGAACCAAGCTGGTTTCTGCCAGTGCACCCCCTTCCCCTGCCTGCATTGTGTAGCTGGTGAGTGGGGAGAAGTTGCAGGGAGGAGCTGGGGGGTGGGGGGAGCAACGAGGGGACGCGGGTCCTCGTGTGATTTATAGAAGGACAGGCAAGATGCAGAGATGCCTCAGAAGCTGCGACCCCCGGAGAGAAGCCCAACTGACAGATTTGCAGGCTGAACTGGTCTAACCAGACACCGCCGTGGCTACAGGAGGAGGAGAGCCTCGGGGTGCTGCAGGGAACATTCTGGAGATAGGAGGAGGAACAGGGACAAGACAGGTCAGAGGGCCACCTTGATAGACAGGGGTTGGGGAGAGGTATTGGGGGAGTTCTCACGGTGAGGGTCTACTGGGGAGGGTTTGCTGATTCAGCAGAGACTTGGTGGCCTCCTTGAGCTGTCTGGGCAGCCCTGGGCTCTGCTCCAGCTTTCCTGGAAGGCTCCCTGGACAGTCTCAGGTGCACAAGATCATGGGTGGACAGGTGGATCTGAGGCCAAAGAGTGGCCACGCTCTTCACGCTGTCCTCAGTTCACCCTGCTTACTCAGTGTCAGGAGGGGGACCTCATGTCCGTGCAGGCGGGTGATGCATAGCTTAGTGGTAGGAGCACACTTTGGCATCAGGAGGTCTGTGAATCTAGACTCTGATGCTTTCTGTGTGACCTTGAGCAAGTGACCTAACCTCTCTGAGTCTGCTTTCTCATCTGTAAATGAGGAGTGAGATGATGCATGAGGAACATCTAGTGTAAAGCCCGACACATAGTCGGAGCTCAATAGGTGGATTAGTATTAGTATTTGTACTTTGTCTTCTAAGCACCAACCAAATGCAGACACACACACCTCCCGAAGGCCACTGAGCCAAGGGGTAGGCTGGAGGGCAGTCCCCACCATGCCCGCCTGGCTCCTGGATGCAACTCATGCCAGGACCATAGACCATGATATGAGTGACGGTGCCAGGACTGGAACTCGGGACATGGCAGAGCTCTTCTCCCTCCTGCAGGAGGGTGAGTGGCTGATGGTGGGGAGAGGAAGGGACTGGCGAAGCCTCCTGGACATGGAAGGTCAAGCCCACTCCCCTAGACCTGACTGTCAGGGACCCATGAGCCGGAAGTAGGGGCTCCCTCTGGGGCAGGAATGAGGGAGAACTTCCTGTGGCTGATTCTCCCCTGTAGTCTCTGAGCCACCTGTTGGTTCTGGAGATGTTAGAGGGCTCTGACCTTCTGAGGGCGGGCCCAACAAGAGGAGTCTGTAAAGATTTCATTAGGTGCTGTGCATGAGTGACCTTTGCTTCCCATTTCTGTCCTCCAGCCCTAGGGGGAAGGAAGAGACTGGTGGAGAATATGAACACGGGGCAGAACTGGGAAAGGCTGCTTCTCTTAGGGAAACCTCACGTCCATCACAGGATAACTGAAATCTGCAGCACCGCCCCATCAGAGCTGCACTTTGGAGCCTCGAAGCTGCCTTGGAGCGAGGGGCAGCTGGAGCCAACCCCTCCACAAGGCAGGACCCGACCTCTCACCTTTCACTTCCCCCTGAAAGGAGGCTGGTCCAACCTGCCCCAGCATCTGCCTGTGTTTGACCTCAGGGATAGGCATGCCTGCTGAGTCTACACCTGGACCTGCAAGCCTGTAGGGTCTTGTCTGGGCCTGGATGTTCCCATGTGTGGGTCACACACGGAAAGCCTTACTGCTCCAGGGGACTTTTGAGGTCTGAATATTATTCACTGCAATTCTCCTTTCACTCACAAGGCAACCAAGGCCTAGACAGGGAGAGTCACATGGACTAAGTGGTAGAGCCTGACCAAGGTCTCTGGAACTTTCCCAGGCTGCCTGATGTGCTCTGCGCCGCTGACTGTGGGCGTAGCTGTAACCCCTCTCTACCCTTACATCGCACACCCTTACACTGTTTTTACGGCAAGCTGACACTTTACATGTAGTACCAGCAACCCTCCAAGACAGGTACTATTAACGATTCCCGTTTGACAGATGAGGAAGCTGAGACTCAATGAGGTTGAATAACTAACCTAAGCTATAAGTGTTAGTTATAGTGTTATAAGTGTTAGCTGGAATTTAAAACCAGAATGTCTGGCCCTGGGATCTGGGCTCCTCACCCCTTCCCTGTGCTGCCATTCCTCACCTGGAGCTTCATATCAATACATTTGCCCTCACTTTCCCTTTTTCCTGTTCCCTACTTTCACCGTCATTGTTGCCATTACTGCCACCTTCCCAGTTCTCATTTTCTCATTTCTCATTTCAGTCTAAGCCAGATAACCGCCGTAGACACAGGGCAGGTTCCACATCGCTATTGCGCTCCCCTTTCTCTCGATCTTCCCTGTCGTCTTTGCCAACATCATCTTCAACATTATCACATTAGCATCAGCCTCAGCATCACCTTCGCCATGTAAAAATCCATAACTGCAAAGGACTGTGTCCTTATAGACCAGTGTGAATCTAACTCCTGCCTTGAGATGAGATGGGACAAGAGGAGAGAGCTTACAGTCTCCTCCAGCCAAATATACTCCTTCAACTAAAGATACAAAGCCAAAATGTGGAAAGGCAGTTTCCCTCTTAGAGACTTTTCTGGAAATAAGAGGTGGGGGAGAGAAGTTGCAAACAGCTAGAGTTTCTGTTGAGGGAAATTAATCAATGGCCAAGGAGATTGCTTGTCATCTTTCAATATCTATAGAAATAACAAGCCTCCAGGGAGCGGGGTGTCAGAGCTCCAAGGGAACAGAAGATCAGAAAATATTCTGCCCAACCCGTGCCTCTAATGAGCTACAAGGGAAAGATGGAAGCATAGGCAGCAGTTTCCACCCACTTTTGGTATTGGCCAATATCCCATCTTCCCAGCCACAGTAGCTCTTACAGCCCCTGGATGCCAGCAGCAAGCAACACTGCCCAGGAGTTTTAAAAATTGATTATTCCTTTGGGTCCAAATTCCACCCACTTCCCAGCCCAAAGAGCCTGCTGGTTGGCTCTCCATGAGTGTTAGCTGCCAGGGGTGCCATAGTCCTACCCAGCATCAAGGGAAGGGAGGGCAATGACTTCCCGGACCAGAGTCTCCATCCAGAATTCCAGCCAAAGCCCCAGAGCTCCCAGGACCTAGAGGAGTTTTTCCCCCTGGTTGTGTTTGGAATTGGCTGGCTTTCTGGGCACCAGGCCCAGCTCAGTTTAATTTTTGTTTATTTTTATGTACAGATTCTCTTCTGTTTGGGGAAGAGCTTTGTGTAAATTATTATTATTTATATGATAAAGAATAAATCACACAAAATAAAAAACCCCACAATCTCTTTTTCTCAATAGAATTACTAAATTAGGGGCTGAAAGGAACAGCCGATATGCTGGGGTTTGGTTTCAGGAAGGCTTTGGACATGGATTCTCACAAAATCTCTTAGTAAATGGGCTCTGTTATCCTGGATTCGATGCTACTCACAGCCAGCAGAGGCATATAGGGCCTCCCAGGAGGACCACGGTGGTTTGGGCCTAAGGGTGCTGGCTTCCTGGTCCTCTACACATCCCATCCCTTGGGAGATGAGTCGGGCATTTTAAAGTGACTTGCTAACTCAGAGTGGGAAAAGGGGAAGTAGAGGAGCTGGGGATTCTTGCCAGAAACATGATCAAATGCCCTGAATTGAGGTGGGGGTAGGGTACATAGGAGTTACTTGAATAGTGGCATTATTGCATCAGGGGAAAATGAGCCAATCATTTATTTGCCTATTCATTAAATTTGCATGCTACAAATCTATTGGTTGGAATGAAATGAGTCAGGAGGCAGGGATGCAGATGGGCAGAGGACCAGCCTGGCCCAGAGAGTGTCCCCAAGTGGCCCCCATCCCCAGTCAGGATAGGAGAACATCAATTCATCAGTAGCACCATCCCCCCCAACCTCTGTGTCCACTCTTGCACAAAATTGTTTGGGGACTAGAAAAAAGCACACCTTATGATAGGAATCCATTCCGGGGCTAATATGCTAAAGGCCAGAAAGAGGAACAAGTCAGAATAGCTAATTTTTTTTTCAATCTCCTGGAATCTCAGGCCACCAGTGATTTTAAAAAACAGACATACCTGGCAGCATTGCCTACCAGCTTTTGCTCAAGCTGTGTCCCCTTCCTAGAATGGACTTCTCCTATCTGCCCACCCATGTTCTACCTTTGCTTCAGGCATAGCTAAGACCACCATTATGGTTCAGAGCAGGAGCTCTAGACCCTCCTCTTGAGCTGGAAAAATCCACTCTGCCACTTTATAGCTGTTAAAAAGTCAGACAAGTTGCTTAAACCCCTGAGCCTTAGTCTCTCCATCTGTAATTGGGATAATAATAGCAATTGCGTACACGTGCGCGTGCACTCAGACATGGGCTTACAGTGAGAATTAAGTGAGAAAATCCATGTAAAGAGCCTAATATGTGGTAAGTGCTCAATCAACGTGGTCATTATTTTAAATAATACTCCAATAAGCTATCCCAGAGCTCCCCAACCAGGAATTAACTGTGCCTGCCCCTCTAGCCCCACCCCCAGCCCATGTGTACTCTGAGAGTCCAAAGCTTCAAATTCTAAGATTTCCACCTAAATAATTTTTCACAATCTGCCCTGTATCAGCTTTACATATGCTTGTGGCAGTCCCTAGTCATGCTTGGCCCTTAGTGGGTACTCAGTAAGTCAATAAATGCTTGTTTAAAAAGTTGCCCAATGAGTCCTACATCCTATAAATCCCACTAAATTCTAACTCCTCTGTTCTAGCACGTATGCAATGCTTGGTTCAGTCCCTCCAGGTAGAATAGGGCATGGGGAGCAATGGGAAGTGGGGGTGGGAAGAGATGGAGCCGGTGAGGAGCTTTACTGCAACCAGGCCAAATGGATCCATCTCTTTCCAGACCCTTCCACAGGGCACTTAAAATTCCACCCTCATCTTTGATTACCTAACAGCTGACCTGAGGCACGTGTGCTTGTACACGTCCTTGTCCAGCCAGAGGGGATGGGTGTTGATCAGCTGAACCAGGGCAATGAACTGTTCAGGCCGTGACTCTGGACTAAGAGTCCCCTTGAGAGGTGGTCCAGGCAGGCCCATATGCATTTGCCCATAAATACCTATACATTTATATATGTGTATCTGTGGGTAAACACTGGTCCTTTTATCTTGGAATACATTCAGTAATTCATTTATTTGTTCACTTATTATCTCTTGAGGGCCTACTATGTGCTAGCACTGTCAGATGCTATAATGTGGTGGTGACAAGACAGGCAAAATTCCTGACCCTACAGTGCTTACTTTCTAGTGAGAGGAGAGAGCAAGAGTAAACATGAAAGGAAATAATTCAATTTCAGATTGTGAAAGTGCTATAAAAAAATATGACAAAGGGATAGAGCGTGACTGGTCATATGAAGGGAGCTCCTTTAGGCTGGGTGGGCTGGGCAAGTTCTGAAACCTCAGAAAAATCTGGGAACAGAGCATCCCGAGCAGAGGGAACAGTAAGTGCAAAAGCTCAGAAGCACTGCTTTGGGACCAGCCCTTCTAAGTATTTGTCTTTCTGAGGCAAATTTCAGTTGCCCTCATTGCACGTACACATTTGTGTCTCTCCACTGCTCTTAGAATCAAGTCCAACTCCTCACTGAGGCCTACAACCAGCACCACCCCGCCCCCACCCCCAGCCTCCAATCCCAGTAGCTTCTTCAGTTCCTTGATTAAGAGAAGCTCCCTCTTGCCACAGGACCTTTGCACAATCTGTTCCCACCACTTCGAACACTCTTCCCTACCTCTTTCTCTAGTTAAAGCCTATTTTCTTTGGATGTCAGGAAGCCTAGGGTGGTCCACTCTTTTTCCTTCCACAATTAATCAGGTTCCTTTGTTAGATGCTTTCATATTATCAAGTTCCTTTAGTCAGATCCCTTATCTCACTTAGTAATTATGCATTAATTCTTGTGCTTATCTGATATTAGTATCTGAGTTCCCCACCAGAATTAAAAACCTCAGGAGAGCTGGGATCTTATCTGTCTTCCCAGCTGTTAGCACAGTGCCTGGTACCTGGAGGGCACTTAATAAATACTTGTTGAATAAATACTTATGGATGCTGGGGTCAGCTCTGGGCCCCATCACCAGGAGTCCTCAATGACACACTGGGCAGCACAGATGGGAATAGGTTGGGGGAGAGACTCAAAACCATGTACTAATGGGGCCTGGGGGAAAAGTGGGGTTGTTCAGCCCAGGAGAAGGAAAACCTCAGGGAGCTGCAATGGCAGCCTTCAAATTCCAGGAGTCCTGTCACACACCAGAGGAAGGCCACATTAACATGGGAGCCAGAAAGTGGAGGACTGGGCTGCAACCAGGAGGTAAGTGAGGCTCCTTCTAAGGAAGATCTCATAATGAGAAATTTCAGGAGTGGAACAGGTGCCTTATAAGCTAGTGAGTTCCCTGTCCTTGGAGGTTTATTGTAAGCAGATAAGAGAAGAGAGAGAGGGGGTCCTGAAGTCTCCCTTGAAGCCAAGGTACTGTGATTGGGGTCTACCAGCGGGTTAGGTCCCTCAACCCCGCTGCTAGTCAGTCCTTTCAGCTGTAAAATGGGGGCCCCAGGCGCCCAGGGGTACTGTAGGGAAGCAGGGTCATTTCCAGCTCCCTTATTGGTGGCTGCTCTTCCCCTCCTCCCTGCCTTGCTCTGAAAGGAGGGGAAGCGGGTGGGGCTGGGGCTGGGGGAGGCTCTTTCCAACGTCTTAAGTGGCTCCCCAGCTGGAGCAATGGTGCATATTTTAAGTGGAGTTTACAGACAATGGATCTCTCTGGGGCTTGGAAGGGAAGGAAGCTGAAATTCAGGACCATTCTGTGAATTCCCAAGTTCTTTGTATCCATTGTATGGAGAACAATGCTGTTTGTTCAGCACATTCACTCAAGGTGGGGCGCTGGGGGGGATGGTTAAGCCCTGGCCTTCGGAGGTTCTTAGCTGGGCGGCTGCTCAGGAATGGGGGACCCTTTCAGGGGAGGATGGAAGCTGGAGTAGCTAGAGGTGGGCGGGATGTGGGGAAGCTGCAAGTCTGGCTGGGTGGGTTTGAGTTACAGGGCAGTTCCCCAAGGAGAACAAATTGCTCCCTTCCAACTCCTCCCCACCCTTCCCAAGGGATTCTAAGCCTCCAAGGCTTCTAACCTTGACCTTAATATGTTAACCAAAGGTGACAAAGGATCAAGGTTGGGTGGTAGAGCGGTTCATTTACTACGTGACCTTGGACAAGTCACTTCCTCCTGGAGACTTCACATGCTTGCTCTGTTTCCACAGTTGAGGGGTTGGCCTAGAGATGGTCTCACAACTCTGCCAGTTCAGATGTTCCTTGGACCAAAGCTAGTTTCCCCTCCTATACCCATCACATCCCCAGCCTCATAAAGCTTAGGCCCCTCCCTGATCCCCAGAGTCTCGCCCAGCAGTGCACAGTCTTGTTTGCTGGAGGAGGCTGTGCATCCTCAGAGTGAAGGAAGGAAGAGACGCAGCCCCAGTTTCAGTCACAGACCCTCACTAATCAGACTATCCCTTTTACTGCATACATTATCTCACGCTGCCTGGGTGAAAAGCTCTGCTCTCTCGCTAGCTGATTCACCTTCACCTCTCTGAGTCTCGGTTTCCCCTCTGTTTAAGACACATGACAATAACGATATTTACATCACTGGGCTTTTATGAGAATTAAATGAGACAACGCACCTAAAGCAACCCTGTCGGAAAGGGAGGTAGGGCTCATAGATGTTAGCCATGAACAGACAGCTCTCCCTACCATGGGTTTCACATCAGTGGATAGTAAAACCCATGGAGAGCCAAATGTATTCATTGTACTGTGCCATTTTATACAAGGAACTTGAGCATCCTCAGATTTTGGTATCCACAGGGGTTTCAGGAAACAATCCCCTATGGATACTGAGGGATGACTATACCTGTATATAATTACTCTCTCTTTTTTAGATAAGGAAATCAAGGCTCAGAGAGGCAAGTATCACACAGTGAATAAATGAGGGCATTATAATTCAAACCCAGGCTGGTTGATTCTGAAGCTGAGTTGCTGACCATGCTCAGGGCCTCCTCCAGTGGTGGGACTGCTGCCTGCTCTGAGCAGGCCTTGCCTGACTTTCCAGTAGCACCTGCCAAAGCTCAAAAGCCAAAGAGTCGTGTTGTTTAACCAGGGCTGGGGTCTGAGGCTCCCCTCTAGCCCTTCCTGTAATCCCACTGTAAACTGGAACCTCTCCACCCCCCAACAGCCTCTGCAAGGCAATGTCTTACACAGGAGGAGGCGCCAGGGCCGCGGTCAGGAGCAGCCTTGGTGCTCCTGGGCTGAGTTCCAGGGCTGAGCCATTGCATCTGGCCTCTGAGCGACAGCTTGGCTGGTCCTGGAGAAAAAACTTGAACTTGGAGGCTGAGAACTGGCCCTGTGTTGCTCTGGGGCCATCAGGGAGCCTGTCTGGGCCCTGGGTCTTTACAGAACCGGAGCTGAGACAGATGCAGGTCCATGAACTGAGACAGAGCTGGAAACAGGAGGAACACAGGCCCAAGCCTTGGGGGTCCACAGGTTGTGGGGCACTGAGCCATGGCTCCTTCCCATTCCTATCCTACCCCTCCACCCACAGGAGTCCAGCCTCACTCCCACCCTCACCTCATTCAGCCATTTAGCTCCCTGGTTCATGGATCTCGGTTGAATGAGAGGAGAAAGAGAGGAGTCGGGGAGACAGAACAGTGTCCACTCTGCCGATGGGAAGCAGTTCTCATTCTGTGAATGAAGGTGATGTGGGTTCAGGGTGGAGGGAGGCGGGTGGAGGGAAGCACTGGGTAGGGCAGCCTGAGATGGGGTTGCCATGGGAACAGCAGCCTGTCAGGAGCTGTGGCTTCAAAGCTGAGGTGGAGTGTTGCAGGTTCCTGGGGGAGGCGGATGGCGGATGCAAGTCTGGGGGGGGTAGTTCTGATGTGAGTCCCCTGGGACTCCAGCTCCTGGATCCCAGATCAAAACCCTAACCTGGGGGTGAAGCAGCATCACGCGATGCTTCCCGGCAGACACCTCTCAGCCTCAAACCCTCCCTTGCTGAGTGTAAGGCAGGCACGGGGGTGGAATCTGCACTGTGGGGGAGGTTCTGATGGAAGTCCTCTGCCAACACTACCCTCTTCGCTTCAAACGGGCCAGGAGGGAGAGGGGCTCTTCCTCCCCGGGGGAGGGGGAGGGGAATGGGGATTTGCTTTGTCCCCCAGGCTGGAGTCAGGGGTCAGGTTCCACAACGACATGGTCATCTGAGGCCTCTGGCTCCAATTTCCCGAGGGAGTGGCCTTGGTGGCTGGGAATGGGGCTCAGAGAGAAGCCTGGGCTGGGTGTGAGCCCTCCAACTGCACGCTCACTCTCATCACCTGCCACCGTGACCGTCTGGCCGCTAGGGGGGGCCATGGTGCAGCATCCCCGGGAACTGCAGGACAGGTCAGTTCTGAGACGTCAGGTGGCCCAGTGAGGCAGCGTGGCTGGGATGTGGCCTCAGGGCATTTGCCTTTCAAGGGGATGACCCAGCAAATTCAGGCCACAGCGAGACCTGAGGGCCTTTAGGAGGCACCCAGCACCCTGTCGCTGCCAGTTCTGTCCCAGCCTCCTCAGGCTTGATGCCCAGCTGCCTACTCAGACCTTTCCAGAGACCACCAACCAATCTAAACAGCTCTCAAGCACCTACCACTCGCCAGCCCTGTGCTGGGCACCGCAAGCGGGTCCGAATGTAACAGGAGAGACGGACGCTTGCACAGCATCCAGCAGCCGGAACTGCCGGCACTGGAGTCATGGAAACCTGGGTTTGAGTCTTCACTGTGCTTCTACTAATTGGGTGACCTTAGGCAAGTTACTTCACCACTTGAGCCTCAGTTTCTGCGTCTGTAAAGTGGTGATGATAACAGTACCCCCCCCCACCGTGGAGCTGTGGGGAGAAAACGTGCTTAAGCCTTTAGCACAGCGTCTGGCACATAGGAAACCCTCAATAAAGGTAACTCTTGTTATTAGGGTGAACCATGCGGAACGGTAACATGGAGGTAGAAGCAAAGTGGCAAGGAGTCTTGGAGAAAAGAAAAATCAATCTGCTGAGAGCCCTCCTCAGGGAGGGCTTCCTGGATGTAGGACCTAATATGAGCCTGAAGGAAGGATAGGATTTCTGGCTGGGGAAGGACAGAGAGGGTGTACCAGCAGAAGGAACTTCAATGAGGAAAGGCATTTAGAGCTCTTACTTTATTTAATCCCTGTAATGTAAATGGGCAGCCTGAGGCGAGGCATCTCTCTCTCCTACATCCCTATTTCTCGGAGGCTCTCCCACCCACTAGGAACCCTGCCCCTCCTCCTCCTCCTTTCACTCTCATTCCCACTCTTTCCCTCTTCCTCCTCCTTCCTTCTTCCCCTCTGGAAAGTCAGCTCAGAGAAAGCAAGTTGCACAAATGGTGATCACTGCCCTGTGAAGGCTTAGGCCAGTGGTTCTCAACCAAGGGTGGCCATACCCAGCCCACCTCCCGCCCCCGGGACATTTGGTAGTGTCTGGAGGCATGTTTGGTTGTCAGGACTGGCTGGTGAGGGGATGCTACTAACTTCTGGTGGGTAGAGGCCAGGGATTCTGCTAAATACCCTAGAATGCACAGGACAGTGCCCACGACAAAGAGGTACCTGGTCCCAAATGTCAATAGTCCTGAGGCCGAGAACCTGGGCTTAGACCAAGAACTGCAGTTGGGGAGAAACTCAGCCTCTGCCCCAGGCTTCTGATGTCCCATCTCCAAATCCCGACCCAGGAGGCTCTGATTCCCTCGCCCCATCTCTCTTCTTCTTATCCCCTCAGCATCCTCTGGCTTCACACTCCCACCACTCCCTGGCCTATGCCCCTTCCCCCAGGGTCGTGCCCCCCTTTTTTCCTCCTCTCCCTCAGCCGGTGCTACAAGGGCCTGTCAGGCGGGAGTCAGCCTGCAGGCTGCATGAGGCATCGGAAACCGGGCTGCCTGCTGCACTTGGTGCTGCTGGCCCACTGATTGGCTGAGGCTGCTGTTTCCATGGTGATCCCCAGCAAAGCCCAAGGCCCCCCTTGCCAGCCCCCTCCACAGGCCCTATTCAGTGGCAAGAGCAGCGGCAGGCAGGTTAATAAAATAGGAGCCATGTGAGGAGCCGGGCTGTGGGCCGAGGTCCCTGAGTGGCAGCCCGCCCAGAGGAGGGAGGGAAGGATGGGGGTGGGGAGTGAGGAACTGGCTTGCTGCCCAGTCAGCACCCTTCCCACTCCAGCCAATTGAGGGGACTCTACCCACAGCATGTTCTGGGGCTGTCCTAGCCCTGGGGCCTTGGGGGTTCAGCCCCTGGAGTGCACCTTTCTGCAGTGGCCTCTGGAGGCATATCCTCTCCGCCCTCAGGACCACCGGACCCTGAAACTCGAATGGGAGGAGTCCTGGGGCTGGGGATGGGAAAGGAGAGAGGTGGAGATGGTGTAAAGGAGAGAAATGGCAGTGAAAGATTGGAATGGGAATCAGGAAGGAGATTTGGGGTGAGACGAGGATGAGGTGGGAGGGGAGTCGAGGTTGGGGATGGAGAAAAACATGAAGACAATGAGGAAGGAGCTGGGGATGAGGCTAAGGGGAAGAAGGAATGAATTGGAAGAAAGGGAGGGTGGACCATGGTAGATACTGGGGAAAGAGGTGAGGCCAGGATGGGGATAGAGGGGGAGCTGGTGGAGGGTGCCAGGTGGAGATGGGATGGGGTTGAAGGTAGCAGGTGGAGATGAGAGACTGGGATGGGAGCTGAGACTGAGTGAGATGGAAAAGGATGGAGGGGGAGGAGATGGAGCGGAGTGTGAAGCGTGAGATGGGGAGCATTGTCTGGGGATCGGCATGGCCTCCAACTTATTCACCGCTTATCCTGGGCACACAGCCTGGCAAGAGTAGGTGCTCAGTAAGTATATGCTTGTCACATAGTTGGTGCTCAACACGTTTGTGGAATGAATGAATGCAGTGGAAACTGGTGGGCTGTGTATGCTGGGAGCATGCTTGTGCTGGAATCAATGACAGTGACACCAATGCCTCTCTTACCATCCAGTATCAACACTGAGTGCTTCTCATTTAGTACTTTCAATAATCCTTTGAGGCAGGCGCTATTACCATTTGACAGAAGTTCAGAGAGGTTGAGTAACTTGCCCAAGGTCACAAAGCTCTAATCCCAGCCTCAGATGTGGCGGACACATGGTCAGCTTCTGTGTCTGGACATGGGTACTTCTGGCTAGAGACCCAATCCACACAGATTGGTAGCAGGGAAAGACAGGGAGTCTGTGTCACAGGGGCTCAAGGATGGTGTCTGGCTGTGATGCTGAGCTGGGTGTCAGGCTCCTGGGTTGCCGTCCCTGACTCAGCCACTCACTGGCTCCATAAGTCACTTTTCCCATGGGCTTTGCTGTTGCTTGGGGCAGCACTGTAGTCACAGCTCCCTCCCTGTGAAAGACCCTAGAGCAGTTCTTGCAGTGTGGCCCCTGAGGTCGCCCATTTTCAGATGAGAGGGGAGGCCAGTACTGATGGCCCAGCTCTGGAGTAGAAATGGCTTTGGAATAAAATAGAATATGTGGTGTGGCCTTGGACATATGACTTCACTTCCCCAAGCCTCATTTTTCCCATCTATAAACAGGAGAAATGATACCTCCTAGAGTGGTGATGTAGATACAAGGAGATGACGTCTGGGAAGTGACTGGCACAGAGGGAGCTCTCAATAAATGCTGTTCCCTGCTCCCGGGGCCAGGTTGCCTCCTCAGGTTTTTCCTGGGAAATGTGTGATCCGTTCTTCCAGGTCCCAGAGTAGAGAAAGGGGGAAGGGACCTCCTGCATCCCAGTGTCTCTATCATCACCACTCTCAGAGGATTCAGTGTGAGAGGTGGAAATTGAATTTCTTAGGCCTAGAAAAAGAGGATGGACCGGGGTGGGGTGGGGGGAGCGGTAAGCCCCAGTAATGATGCGTTTTTGTCTCCCCAGAAGAGGTAAGTGGATCCAGGATGAAGGCATGAGGGGGATTCCTCCCCGTCACACCTCCCCTGACTCTAAAGCCCTGCTCCCACCCTCAGCATCGCTGGGAAGGCCACAGAGAAGCCTGGGCGCCACAGCACAGAGCCTTCCAGGCCCACACGGATGCGCTGCTGCCCCTCCAGCCTGCCTGTGGCTAGTCGAGCTCTGGGAGGCACGGTTGGGTGGCCAGCAGCTAGGAGCCCAGGCCTGGGAGGGCAGTGGAGGCCGCAGCAACCTGAGCACTCGATAAACCATTAATTCTTAATAAACGACAGGCTGTGCATTATTTAACAATAATGATACTTTCTGTTCCATTATAGATTAAAACACCCGCCTCTTCTTATTAATCCTGCATTTCAAAAGCTTGTAAATCCTGCACAGCCGGAGGAGATAAAAGCTGGCTCATCCCCATCCCAGGGCTGACACACTTGCCCTGACACGGTGGCTCTGTGGCCGGGCCTGCATGTGCACACGCGTGTGCCCCGGCCCCCCCCCCCACTCTCCGGCTGGCCTCTGGCTCTCAATCTCCTGTCTCTCGCTTTGTTCCTCCCTCTCAGCACTTTTCTCTTTTTCTGTGTATTGTTCTTTCCTATCTTGTTTCTCCCTCTCCTTGTATATTTCTCTCTCCTTGTTTTCTCTGTCTCTGCTTCTTCCTCTGTCTTCTCCCATCCCTCCTTCTCCCTCTCTCCCATTCTCTCTCCCTCTCTCATACACACACACACACACATATCTCACCTGTTTCTCCCTCATTTACCTTCACACCATTCAACCAAACAGCCCTACAATATGCACAGACTCTATTCCCATATGGTATTTGCTTTTCTCAGGGGTTCTCTGCGGGGTGGGATGGGAGAAGGGAAGAGAACTCCTTAGAGAAGGAAAAGGAGGAGCACAGAAAAGCCTGAGACCCCACCCGCAGGTTGGGTGGGTTCTGACCTTGAACCTGCACAGGGACTGTCCAGTGCTGCCCTGGGGGATGCTCAGTGCCCTTCTGTGTTACCCCCAGGCTCTGTGCACATCCCCACTCAGGGACCGGGAAATCACTACTGCTGCAAAACTCCTATTATTCAAGAGCAAGTAGGAGCCCATATTCACTTTCAGACCCCGCTCTGGCAAGTGACAGGCCTTCGGGAATCTGAAGGCCGCCATTCCAGCCCCCTGATGCTTCTAGTCTCACCAGCCGAACATTCCTCCAGGCCTCTTGTGTCAGTGGGTTGAGTTCCCTCTTCATCCTGATTTCCCTGCTCTGTACCACCAGGGTGGGTCAGAGAACTATTAACAGCGGCCCTAAAGCTGACCACAGTCCTTCCTATGGTGCGGCCAGAACAGGTCAGCTAGACCCTCTTCCCGTCTGGGGATCAGAGACTGTAACTGAGAGCTTGGGAAGAAAATTCACTCTGACCTTGAACGTCTCTCCCAAGGTCACTGTGAAAAATAATCTCTGTCATCGTTTATTGAACTTTTACTACATACTAAGCATGCCCTCTATATCCTTTATCTCATTCAATCTTATGAGATCCATTCTGAAATTATTTCCATTTTGCAGATAAAAGACAGACTTGGAGGGATTGGGTTAACCTGGCCATGGTCACACAGCTAAGCAAGTGGTGAAGTCAGAATTTGAACCCGGTACTGTCTGACTCTGAAGCATTTAAATTCAGCAGGAGACTGCAGCCCTAGAAGGCTAACCTCAGATCTTCTCCCCAGATATTTGGAACTAAAAGTGTCTTCTTGGTCCCCTGGGCCCCCAAAGACAGAGGGACTGGTGTCCCTGAAGCTAAACTGTCTCTCCAGCATTGGACTAACCGTGTCTGGCGTGGGCTAGCCAGCTGGAGGTGTAGATCAGGTGGGGGGCTCTGGTGGCTCTGTTTGCACTTCTTGGACATTTCATCAGGTCGAGGAGGAAGAGATGGTCCCTTGCACTTACTGACTGCCCCTATATTCTGGGCTCTATCATCTCCTTTATTCCCCACTACAACTCTGTGCAGGGAGTGTTAGGCCCATTTTAAAGAGTGGCAAACTGAGGCTCAGAGAGGTTAAGTTTAAAGGGAACCATGCTTACCCCTTGTTCAGGAGTCTTGGAGCTTGAGTGTGATGCTTTTTGAGAGTGTGAGTGTGTGCAAAGGGTAAATGGGAGGGGAACAGGGGGTCGGCTTCAAGAAACACAGAGTTGGAGAGGGGAGGTGAGCAGCTAGCTTTCTTCTTTTTTCTAAATGTGTGAATTGGAAATTTAACTTGATCCCTTGTGGCTTCTGGGCCAACCCCTGAGTGAAGTCAGATGGCTTTTGCAAAGGAAAATTTTATCCATTTTCTGGTTTTTATGGGGCTTCCTCAATGAGCAAAACCTCTCCTGTTGGTGCTTAGAGAGGATTTCTCCGCGTGGCCCACAGTGATGCCGTGTAATCTCCCCCAAAAATATGGCACTAATATTCGCAGGGTTAGGGTTAGTTATTTTTATGTCTTTGTCATTTTGTTTCTCGGCAGCTCTTTCTGCTGCCTGGAAAGGACGCGGCGGACACTTTATTTCCAGAGTCATATTTTTAAATTTGATCAAAGCAAGTTTCACTTGTCCTCTGTGTAAATTATTTAACTCATTTCTTTTAGGTTAAATGTCTCAATAGGAAGATAGAAAGCCTTTCCATCACATTTTCTTCTAGGATTTTAATCAGCTCCTCTAGATGGTATGAAGTTCTTGCTCAGTCCCCCATCCTTCTCTGTCTTTACGTCTCCCTCTCTCCCTCCCCCTCTCCCTCCTTATCTGCTCTTCGTCCTCTGCCCCTAACTCCTCCTGGGTCCCTCAGGCTGGTCCCAGCTTCAGTCCCCGATGACTCGGACTAGGAAGAATGGGGGGAGCCGGAACACGCAGGGCCCCACTGTCGATGAATTACCAAAAGGCACCCTTCCTCTGAGCTAACGTGGCCCTACCAGGTCCCTGGCTTGGCCAGCAGAGTGAGGATCGAGTGTCAGGCCCTGCTCACCCCCTCAGCCAGGCCTCTGCGAGCAACCCTGCCTCTCCCTAGACCTGTGCTGCCCGCACCTCCATTCTCCCTCTAGGGCTGTAGCCTCCTTCTAAATTCAAACGCGAGAGCCTCTCCCTAAATTCCAGCTCTGCTTCCTAATGAAAAACTCCATCCTACTCAATCAATTGCCCCTGTCACCGGTGGTTTCCTCAGTGTCTTATTTCACTCTGGTCTGGTTCCCTCAGCCCCAGGGCCCTCTGTGCAGTACCCGCTGCCTGCCCTCCCCTCCTCGGGCCTGGCGCCTCACTCTGCTGAGGGGAAGGAGGCTCAGGCAGAGGTTTGGGGGCTGAGAAGTAGTGCCGCAGAGGAGGGAGGGCCTTGCCTCAGCCAGGCAGCCCCATCTCTGGCCCCGGGCCCTGTCAGGAGGAGCAGAAAGCGGCAGAGCAAGCTCATTACCCCACACACATGCTCCCTACCCTCACATCACAGTGTTGCAGCCAAGAACAAGTCTCCAGTGGGAATTCCCTTTCCTCTTACTTTTAAAATATACAGTAATTAACAAACTAATGCTATTAACTGCGACAACGAGGAAATTACAATAAAATCACTGCAGAGTCCACAAGCCCTCGGCCTGGTGGTGGGTGGGTCTCAGCTCAGGCTGGAGAGGAGAGACCCAGTCTGGGCCTAGGTGTCATCATCTCAGCCACAGCGGGGTCCCCTCAGGCTGGGAAACTTCTGCAGGGGCTTTGAGTCCTCAGCAGGCTGAGCCAGGGCTCAGGCACAGCTGCCGCATTTCCTGTGCAGGAAGAGTCAGGATCCCGGCCATTCTTCCAGGCCCGGAGGTTCACTCTTTTATGAAACCCTTAAATAATAGAGTTGTGGCCTGGTGCTGACCTGGGCATGTCTGTGAAGACATGGCCCCTGCTCTGGAGCAGGCCCAGCGACTTCCCTTCAAGGTCACGGGAGGTTCCCACACGACAGCCCTCCAGAGGATTCGGCTCAAAGAGAGCCTGGGGGAGGGCCTGCTGGACCACCGTGACCTCCTTCTCTGGCTCTGCAGGAGCATCTTCAGGGTCACCCTGTCCATCCTTCTGCTTTCCTTCCAGCACGGTCAGGCTGGGCCTTTCCTCTCGGGGGAGGTTTTCCTCAGGCATAGCCAAAGACCCCAGGGAGGAATAGGCTTGTTGTTGCCTGACTGTCTGGAAGTCTGTTTACAGTCTGGCTTCAGTCCTTCATGTTGCAGCCCTGTGTAATTTCCTCTGGTGAGTTCCCAGCAAGCCTGGCCCATGAATTCCAGGGGCCCTTCCTACATGTGCCTCCCCACTCCAGGTTCACTATATCCCCTGGTGGTTCTCTTCATCCCCTTCCTCCATCAGGTGGCCATGGTGACTGGGAAAGGCAACGTGTTCTTGTCCTCACCCCCTAGACTTTGACTCCATTTGCTTATTGACAAGTGTCTGCTCAGAACTTTTAGAAAGGCTGTTCAGAAACCCACAGAGAGGTTATATTGTAGTTCCTATTTTACAGACGAGAAACCCAAGGCTCAGAGAGGTTAAGTGACTTGGTGGAGACCACACAGCCGTCAAGATGCTGCGTCAGGACTTGAACGGCACATTATATGTGCCCACGTGACTCTATCTGCCTTGTTTCCTCTTGGTTCTAAGGGGAATGAATACTCCAGGTAAGAGGACAGAAACTTTCAATTTTCTTTTCTCTCCATGACCATGCTGGGCTTGGGGAGGTGAATAAAAAACTTAAAAGGTAGCTCATCTCATTTCCCTTTACAGCATCATGAATTGGGTGCTACCAGCATGCAGATTTTACACATGGGGCTTCCCTGGTGGCGCAGTGGTTGAGAGTCCGCCTGCCGATGCAGGGGACACGGGTTCGTGCCCCGGTCTGGGAAGATCCCACATGCCGCGGAGCGGCTGGGCCCGTAAGCCATGGCCACTGAGCCTGCTCGTCCGGAGCCTGTGCTCCGCAACGGGAGAGGCCACAACAGTGAGAGGCCCGCGTACCGCAAAAAAAAAAAAAAAAAAAAAAAAAAGATTTTACACATGGGAAAACAGGCTCAGAGCAGTGCAGTGCTCTGCCCAAGGTCACAGGGCTGGCGATGTCGGAGCCAGGAGTTAAACCCCGTCCTGTCTGACTCCAGAGCCCATTCTGCCTTTAGCCACTTGCTCGAAGAGTGAAACAGACGGA
This sequence comes from Mesoplodon mirus, assembly GCF_964341445.2. Lineage (NCBI taxonomy): Eukaryota > Metazoa > Chordata > Mammalia > Artiodactyla > Ziphiidae > Mesoplodon > Mesoplodon mirus. The sequence continues at coordinate 65,479,262 of NC_138980.1, forward strand.
CTTGAAGTCAGCGACAGTGAGTCCAGCCAGGGAGAGTGATGAGTCCGAAAACCTCATTAGGAGCGAAGCTGCCACACACGTCAAAAACCCGACCGCCCAGACAGCCCCACTCCAGCTTCCAGCATGCAGTGTAAACATCCTCACTAATTCACCAAACTCAATCACGTTACCGGGATGGATTTTCCCATCATTACTCCTGAGTGAGTGACAACCTGCTCAGACACTTGTCTTCCCCACTGCCTTCAGAGAGTTTCAGAAATCAGAACGCTTTGCTCCCTAAGTTGATTTCAACTTGTCCTAAAGTCATTTTAATTGGTGAAGCATCAGAGGCAATTTGGGTAACTTTCTGAGAGCCCCTTCCCCGCAGCACTGAGCTACGGGGAGGGGGGGGTCTCGAATGCCACCCGGCCCCTGGGTGGCACTTTCCCCTCCTCTGATTGGTCAGGAGACCTCGCTCCACACTTTATTTTCTTGTTTTCTGGCTGAGGTTCCTACCGCTGGTTCCTGAGGATAACAAGATTCATTTTCTCAATGGCTTTGACAGATAGGATTGTTACTGTTATTACACTCATATACCACCTTTCCTCTGAGAAGCTTAAGGTGCTTTACAAATTTGAAAATTATCTAATAATCTTCCAGCAACCCTGAGAGAGGGGGAGAAGCTGCAGCTAGAGGCACTGCAGTACAGCCAGAGAATCTCCACATCCCTTGCCCCTGCGACCAGGGAGGGTGGGCGTGTGGCCACTGGGTTGAGGGCACTTGGGGCCGAGGGCCTTCAATGGTCCTGCTCCCCCTGTTGAATAAGGAAGAGGAATATGTCTGGGTGGGAGAAGGGAGAGAGGAAGGAAGAGAAGGAGGGAGACACACCCAGCTCCAAAGGACAAAATCCAATGGGAGGAGCCCAGGCAAGGAGAGTTTTCTTTAAAGACACAAGAAATGAGAGGAGGCAGGAGGCTCCCAGGGGCTTGCGGGTAAGAGAGCTGAAATTCAAAATGGAAATCTACCAAAGCAGCAACTAGGCCTTTTGCAAAAGACTCAGCTCCGGCATGAGAACATGGGCAAAAATATCGAGAACCCAAATTGCAAATTCAGATGGCTGCTTTCAGGTGGGTGTGGGGAGCCTCTGCGGACCTCTTTTTATGTTTCACCTGGGAGCCGAAAGGTGTGCTGCCATTAGGTCTTTGCCAGCCTGACATCCTATCATTCTGTCTTCCTTTAGATTTCCTCTTGCCAGTGGCCCCAGTAATTGTAGCACCTTCACTAAGCAGGAAGGGAAATCTACTACCAAAACGATGGAAGTGCTCAATTGTTTCACCATTATTTTTTTGAGAAGGTGTGCAGACCCCACCTTATAGGAGGCTGTCCTTTTGGGATTAGGAATTGGTGATGGTTCTAGGCTATAATCTAGCGTAGTATTGTGGTTAAGAGCTGGGATCTGAGATCAGACAATGTGGTGACCTTGGACAAATTACATAACTGCTACACTGTGTGTGCGTAAAGTGCCTGGCACTGTCAGTCTTGAAGATGGTGAAGATGACAAGGAGGCAATACAGATGCTGGTGACATGGTGTGATAGTGTGATTTATAATAAGAAATATATATTTGGTCTTTGTCTTGTTTCTGGCACAGAGCTCCTAGAACCCTTGGTGGCAACCATAAAGATATTTTTGTTATGTTAACGAGGTGACTTTTGGAAAGCCCCTAGGTCACCTAAGGATGGGGCTGGTTGCCTGGGGACCTAAACATGTGATTAGAAGTTTAGAACTTTTAGTCCCACCCCCCTAACACTGCCCTCCCAACCCGGTCGCACCACTTCCAGGGAGGAGAGGGGGCTGGAAATTGAGTTCAATCACCAACAGTACATAGGCATGATTTAATCAATCATGCCTGTGTTATGAAACCTCCATATAAACCCAAAAGGAACCGTACAGAGAGCTTTCCGGGTTGGAGAACTCAGAGAGATTTGGGGAGAGTGGCTTGCTTGTAGAGAGCATGGACACTCCACACTTTCCCCCCATGCATCTCTTCATCTGGGTATTCCTCAGTTATATCATTTTATTTAAAAAATGGTAATCTAGGGCAGTGGTCCCTAATCTTTTTGGCACCAGGGGCCAGTTCTGTGGAAGACAATTTTTCCACAGACGGTGGGACGGGGGGAGGATGGTTCAGGTGGTAATGCCAGTGACGAGGAGTGATGGGGAGCGGCAGATGAAGCTTCACTGCCTCATCCCCCGCTCACCTCCTGCCGTGTGGCCCGGCTCCTAACAGGCCACGGACCAGTAACCATCTGTGGCCCGGGGGTTGGGGACCCCTGATCTAGGGATTCCCCTGGTGGTCTAGTGGTTAGGATTCAGCGCTTTCACTGCTGTGGCCCAGGTTCAATCCCTGGTCGGGAACTGAGATCCCACAAGCCATGAGGCGAGGCCAAGCAAAACAAAACAATAATCCCCCCAAAATGGTAATCTAGCAAATAAAATGTTTCTCTGAGTTTTGTGAGCTGCTCTAGCAGATTAATTGAACCCGAGGAGGCGGTCACTGGAACCTTCAATCTGTAGCACAGGTGACAACGTGGACTTTCAATTGGTGGCTGAAGTGGAGGTGTGGGGTGGCAGTGTTGTAGGACTGAGCCCCGAGCCTGCGGAACCTGATGCTATCTCCTGACAGCGTCAGAACTGAGCTGAAATGTCGGGTACCCAGCTGGTGTTCTAGAATTGTTGTTGGTGTAGGGAACCCCCCATCCCCCCCCCCGCTTTGGAATCGGGTAATTAGAACCCTTTATATGGCTACCCTTCCCTTGAGCTTCTTCTAAAGGCCCGTCCTCTCTCAAGGACTAGGCAGCCTGGACAAGACTCAGGGGCAGTTGGCAGGCTGGGGATTTGGGTGGGAAGGGTGAGACGGTCTAGAGACCCAGCATGGTGGTCTTTGAGGCACCTACTCTTCATCCTGTCCCCACCCCAGGCCCACCAGACTATGGCTGTCATTCTAATCCGCTTCGCTGCTCTGATCTGCCCTCTGCAGCCTTAAATGATTCTGGAGGTGCCGGCTGGCTGCATCCCCTCCTGCTCCTCTAGCCAGCACCTCTCCCTGAGTCTCCACTGTGGCTCTGACGAGGCTGCTCGGTGTACCCAGTCTGCTCTCTGTACCCAGAGAAGGCATGGGCCCCCTCTGCTGTGACTAGGGGTGGGGGTGGGGGAGGTCCCCTGCTTAGGAGCCCAAAGGAGGACCTAGGAGGTGGAAGTGATGCTGCAGACCAGAGTCCGAAAGGCAGGTTGGGGAGGAAGGATAGTGTAATTCAGGATGGGGAGCTGGAGGGGGAGCACAGAAGCTTCTGAGTGTGAAGAGAGGACGCAAGATGGGGAGGCTCCGGTAGCTTTCCCCATAGTCCTGCTTTCAAATGAGACACAGTAGGTACCACTAGATGGGAGCTATTAATATATACACATACTTCTTAAATAATTAAGAAATTCTAAAACACTCAGCCCTGCAAGGTGCTATGGAGCCGGTATCGTCCGTCCGTCCGTCCATCCATCCATCCACCCAATATTTATTAAGCACCAGCTCTGTGCTAGACCCTATGTAAGGCACTGGAGCACAACGATGAACAAAAACAGACATGGACCCTCCCTGCACAGAGCTTAGAGTCTAGTGAGGGAGACGGGCTTTAAATAGGCAAACATACAAGCAAAGGGATGATTTTAAAAGCAACCTGTGCCTTCCATCACGCATTTAACAATATCTGGGAGAGCAAAACTAAGGGGGCCAACTCTAGAAGGATGGCCAGGGAAAACCTCTTTGTGGAAATGCTGGGTAAGATAAGACCTAAAGGCGAGTGGGAATTGGCCAGGAGCAGATTGGGGAGTGAGTGCAGAAGGGACAATGGGAGCCAGGGCTACAAGAAGACTGACGGGTGGGTTAAGCAGGGCCTGGGCCATGCGGGGTCTTGGAAGGAGGTAGGATTTTTTTTTTTTTTCATATTTAAGTGCAGTGGGAAGTTACTGAAGGAGAGTGATCTAATTTAAGTTTTTAAGGCTCTCTCTGGCGGTTGAATGACAAATGGATTAGGGAGGGGGATGAGAGCTGAAGTAGCAAGACCAGTGAGCCACTATTTCAGGAGCTAGCAAGGTAGGGAGGCCTCCCACGACATCCCTCTCTACCCACTTAGGGTCTAGAACACAGCCCTTTTCGACTTTGCCTGAACATTAGAACCACCTGGGGAATTTTAAGAATCCCAGGCTGTCGCCCAGGCCCAGGCCACTTACATCAGCATTTCTCAGGGTAGGACCCAGGACCTACAGTCCTTTTTAAAGCTTCCCAGGGGATCCCAGTGTACTCTTCCAGTATAGTCTCCAGCTCCAAGAGGAGGGGAAGGGAATTTACATTTACTGAGCACCTACTGTGTGTCTGCTGCTAAGCCCGTTTAGTTGGCTCACATCCACTTCCTTAATCCACAACTGTGAGAGATGGATATTACTGCACCCACTTTGCAGAAGAGGAAACCGAGACCCAGAAGAGTCTTTTCTACTTTCTGGCCTTGAGGAAGTCCTTTAAACCTCTTTGAGCCTCATTTATAGTGTGTGTAAATCAGGATGGTATCTACCTCCTAGGATTATCAGGAGAGTTAAATGAGGCAGGTTTGCCCACATTTGGAACAAAATAACACTTCAATATATTATAATTGTTATTAGTGGAACCCAAGGCCCCAGAGTCAGTAAGTGGCGGAGGCAGGATGTGAGCCTCTGATGTGTTCTGTCTCCTCTGGGCCCCTCTGCGATAGCACAGGGGCCACCTCTGCGGAAAGGCTGGATTGTGAGTGAACCCCGCCCAGGCACAGGGATCAGAGCCCGCACCCAAGCCTGGGGGGCAGCATCCGCACCCCACACTCCTCCAATCAGAGCTGCACTCACACCAGGCTTTCAGCAGGGTCTCCCTGCTTCCCTCTGAAAGGAGGAGGTGGGAATGATTCTCCCCTTTCAGAGATGGGGAAGTGGCTTGCCCAAAGGGGTGAAGTTAGAGACAGAGCTGAGAATGGCCCCAGGTCCCCTGTTTCCCTGCTGCAGCTATTTTCCTCTTGCTGGGGCAATGGAGGGGCAGATGAGGCTTGACTCAGTGCCTAGAGCTAGTGTTGGGATGCCAAGAAGGGTGGGTAGTCTGAGGGTGAGGCCTGGGTCCAAGGGCCCAACTCCTCCGATCCAGTACTGGTGGGTTCCCTGGCTGACTGGTGGGCCCAGCACCATGAGGGCCCCAGTGCCATCCTTCTCTGAGAGTGCCTCCAGCTGGAGCCCAGAGGTTTTTTTGGATCTACCCCGGCCATGCTGAGGATGCCATGGGGTCTACTACTGACATAGTAGAACAGAGCAGCTATGAACACAGGCTCTGAAGTCAGGCAGACCTAAATTTCAAGCCCGGCCCTGCTCTTTTGAGCTGTAATACCTTGGACAAGTTTAACTTAAACTAAGCCTCAGTTTCCTCATCTACAAAATGGAGATAAGTAAAAAATAATGTAGATCAAATCAAGGATCTTGATAAGGAAGGAACTCCAAGACATATTATTGGTTGAAAACAAAAATGCAGAACAGAAGAAAACCAAGATGCAGAACCGTTTTAATATAGTACACACCAAGCTGAATTCTTTTTTTTTTTTTTTTTTTTTTTTTGGCGGTACGCGGGCCTCTCACTGTTGTGGCCTCTCCCGTTGCGGAGCACAGGCTCTGGACGCGCAGGCTCAGCGGCCATGGCTCACGGGCCCAGCCGCTCTGCGGCATGTGGGATCTTCCCGGACCGGGGCACGAACCCGTGTCCTCTGCATCGGCAGGCGGACTCTCAACCACTGCGCCACCAGGGAAGCCCCCAAGCTGAATTCTTAAAAAGGGATCTCTCATGCATGCATGTGTGCGCTTGGATATACAGATACTATATCAGAAAGCCCACAGAACAACCCCCGCTCTGGGGAGTGGGGCTGGGGTGGGAGTAGGAAGCAGAGTTACTTTTCTTTGAATATAATTGGTTATAACTGGTGCTGTTTGAATTGTTTACCTTGTGCAGGTTTTTATTTTTTTCAATTAAAGTTTTTCTTTATTTTAATGGGGTTAATAATACTTACAGGGTTGACTCAAGAATTAAATAAATTAAATATAAATAAATTAAATATAAAGTGCTTAACACAACACCTAGCACAGAGCAAGTACTCAACTTCATGCCACAGTATTTGTGGAGCACGTGGTAATTTCCATGGGTCCCAATTCTTCACTCCCTCTGCAGTGTATGCACACCCCCTCCATGGCCTCAGGACCTGCTCTGGCCAAGGGGGTGTGGTTAGTCATGCTCTCTTGCATTCCTGCCTTTTGCAGAAGACCAAGCCTCAGGTAGCAGTTGGTCCAAAAAGGATGAAAGACGCGTGGAGCAGACCCGCACTCAGTCCACGGCTTAGACTCAAGCTCAGCTGAGCCCAGTCCAGATCCACCAAAACCCAGTCAGCCTGCAGGAAATACTTATTGTTGTAGGACCCTAAATTTTTGGAGTGGTTTGTTATACAGCATTATTATACTCTAATGACAAAAGGGCTATGAGAGCATTTAATGGCAGAGAGGCTTGACCTAGGCAGAGGGTCAAAGAAAGTTCCTTGAGGAAGTGACTTGAACTGAGACCTGAAGCATGAAAAGCAGTTAACAAGGTGAACTCCTCCAGATAAAGGAACAGAATGTGCAAAGGCCCTGAAGCTGGAAGGAGACAAGGCTCCTCCTAGGGGACTGACAGTGGCTGGAGAACAGAGAGATAAGTGTGAGATGGGGAGGTGGGTGGTGCACATCAGGCAAGGATTTTTTTAAAGTGACAGGAAACTATGAAATGGTTTGGTGGAAGGGAGAGGAGGACAGGATCAAATTTTTTTGGAAGAGGTCATTTGAACTGAGGTTATATACACAAACTGGAGTCATGTTTGGTGAGGTGGTATTGGAACTATTACAACATCTGCGCCCATCTCTGTATCTCAGCCACATTTGTGTCTACATCCCTAGCTGTGTCCTTCCCTTTGTATCTGGCCTCAGAACCTCCAGGGCCCCCAGTTCCTTCCCAGATTACTGGGGTCCCTAAACCTTACGGTCCTCTTTTTCCACACCACATGGGTATGCCCTGTGCATCTCTAAAACTCTTGCCCATCTTCTAGGTATCTTTGGTCTCTCCAATCTGGGCTGTGGTTGCTGGTCCTAGGCTGATGTCTCTGAACCAGCAGAGGCTGATGACTGCCCCCAGGGCTCCTGAGGCTGAGGGTGGGTGATGACTCCTCCCACGAGCTGCTGAGCCAGGAGCAGGAGGCACAAAGGGCCCCGGCATCAGCAAAGCTTCCATCAGTGCAAATCAATGCAAGATTAAAATTCATGATGGTTCCGGGGCACAACTGCAAACAATTTGTTCAGTAAACTTTGCTCTAATTGGCATTCGTAGAATTTCCTGTTAATCAGGCCCCTTGGGCTCTGTGGGGCTAGGATGCTCTGTCTCCCCATGACAGGACAGGGAGTGAGAGGAAGGGTGGGTGTGAGAGGAAGGGGGAGGGAGGATGGTCAAATGTGGGTATCTGTAATGATGTGCCTGGGTATGTCTCGCTGTGTGGACTTGAATACCAGATTGGGGTGTCCACAGATGACTTTGCCCAGGAGAACCTCTGTGTCACTCCAGGCGGGTCTTTGTGTTTTAGGGGGATGGGTCTGCCTGAGTCAGAGTCTATGGGCCAGTTTGTTGGGGAGTGTGTCTGTTCAGGTGTGTGCCTAGGTGCTGGGGTGATGCATATCTGTTGGGGCGTCTGTCCGAGTATGTGTTGGGACCTGTATCTAAGTGTTCATTTGTGTTGGTGCCTGCACACATGTAGCTGTCCAGGCATGGTCTGGGTCTCAGTGTGGAGAGGCTGGGCCCACAGCACTCACTTAGCCTTCTCTTTTGGCTCCAAGAGATAGTAACTGGTGATGATCAAGTTGGGTCCTGACCTCGGAGGGTCTCCTGTCCACGAGTCCCTGGTCTGTCCATGCTGGCTGTCACTGAACAGGGGCTGGGCCCAGTGGTAACCTTCCACCCACACCATGCCCACTACCCCTTTCACTGGGGCCCTGTTTCCCATCACGCACCAAAGGCCGGAGACCCAGGGCCTAAAGGCTTTTGAGGGTTCTGCTGAAAAATGTCAGTGACCTCATATATGAACAGAACTCACATGAAGAAATCACAAGTAATGAACGATTAATACAGGTCTCCAAAATGGAGCATTATGCGAACTGCAAAGCTGCTCAACTCATAGGGTTATACACAAATCATATGGAATGTGGGATCTGGCTGCATTTTATTCTGTTTGATATTATGGGAGGTACAGCCTCCAGGGGTAAGAAGACCCAAGAAGGTGTACAGACGGTCCTGCCCAGCTCCTCCAGCTCCGGCAGCGAGCCCTCCCCACCCTGGTCCCCAACTCTGCTCACTCTCACAAGAAGCCACCCTCTGACCTTGAACGGTGATGGGGTCACCTTGGCACACTGTCAGACCCTGACACACAGAGACTGGGAAGGCATGGCCGTATGTGTGTGTGTGTCTGTGTGTGTCACATGCCTCTGAGTGCCAGGGCTGCCTGCAGCTTGTGTCTCTGAATGGGTTTGTACTCAAACACAGAGAATAAGGGCAGTGCTCGTATTATATGTAAGGTACTGTGTCTGACGCCCAGATGGTTAGGATGCTTCTTTCTGTGGGTATGTGCACGCGCACATGTGCATGCCGAAGCACAGAGCGTGAGGACAGTTGGGGGAGTGCAGGCTTGGGGGGGGTGCGGGTGGCCCCCACCCCAGCATCCCTCACAATCATTATCTCAGCAGGAGCAGCTCTTGCCCTGGGGCCTGCCCTCACTGTTTCAAGCAGCTGCTGCTTTCCCCAAAGTAACCCCTCTGCTCCAGCTTCTCATTTTCCTGCTAGGGGGCCACGGGCTGGCTGGAGAGGGGTCTCCGGAGGACAGTGCCCCCAGCAGGCAAGCTGGTCTTCCACAGACGCCCCTGTCCACCCCTTGTCCTGTGCCTGTGACAGCAGTGATTCTGTGACTGGGTATCAGAGAGTTGGTTGTGTGACTCCACACGTGCCCGTTTGTGTGTGTATTTGTGTGTGTGTATGTGTCAGAGAGAGAGAGAGAGGGACTGGAGCTGGGTCTAGAATGTGAATGGTTCAAGAGCAGACAGGAATCTGGAACATAGCTCATGCAGCTCTATGTTGAAAAAACCAAACAACCCAATCAAAAACTGGGCAGAAGATTGAAATAGACATTTTCCCAAAGAAGACATACAGATGGCCAAAAAAGCACATGAAAAGATGCTCAGCATCATTAATTATCAGAAAAATGCAAATCAAAACTACAATGAGGGGTTTCCCTGGTGACGCAGTGGTTAAGAATCCGCCTGCCAATGCAGGGGACACGGGTTCAAGCCCTGGTCCGGGAAGATCCCACATGCCGTGGAGCAACTAAGCCCGTGCACCACAACTACTGAGCCTGCGCTCTAGAGCCCGCGAGCCACAACTACTGAGCCCACGTGTCACAACTACTGAGCCCATGTGCCTAGAGCCCGTGCTCCACAATAAGAGAAGCCAATGCGATGAGAAGCCCGCACACTGCAACGAAGAGTAGCCTCCGCTCTCCACAACTAGAGAAAGCCCGCGGGCAGCAATGAAGACCCAACACAGCCAAAAATAAATAAATAAATAAATAAATTTATTTAAAAAAAACCTACAATGAGGTATCACCTCACACCAGTCAGAATGGCCATCATCAAAAAGTCTACAAATAATAAATGCTGAAAAGGAAACCCTAGAACTACTATATGATCTAGCAATCTCACTCCTGGGCATATATCTGGAGAAAACCATAATTTGATACATGCACCCCAGTGTTCATTGCAGCACTATTTACAATAGCCAAGACATGCAAGCAACTTAAATGTCCATCAACAGAGGAATGGATAAAGAAGATGTGGTACATATATACAATGGTACATATATACAATGGAATATTACTCAGCCATAAAAAAGAACAAAATAATGCCATTTGCAGCAACATGGAAGGACCTAGAGATTATCAAACTAAGTGAAGTAAGTCAGACAGAGAAAGACAAACATCATATGATATCACTCATATGTGGAATCTAATTTTTAAAAAGTGATATAAATGAAGTTATTTTCAAAACAGAAACAGACTCACAGATTTCAAAAACAAATGTATGGTTACCAAAGGGGAAACGTGGTGGGGAGGGATAAATTAGGAGCTTGGGATTAACATACACACACTACTATATATAAAACAGATAACCAACAAGGACCTACTGTATAGCACAGGGAACTCTACTCAATATTCTGTAATAACCTATATGGGGAAGGAATCTGAAAAAGAATGAACATATGTGTATGTATAACTGAATCACTTTGCTGTACACCTGAAACTAACACAACATTGTAAATCAACTATACTCCAATAAAAATTTTTCTTTTATTAAAAAAAAAAAAGAGCAGACAGGGCCCCCTGGCTGCCTGGGAGGGGTGGGGCTGTCTCTTGGTCCCAGCATAGGGGTCCTGAGCCCCTCTGGCATTGGGGAAGGGCCAGAAGAACCTGGATTTCAGGTGGCAGGGACGTGGCTTTGCCCAGCTGGGGATGTTGAGGGTCCAATCTAGGCTTATGAAGGGACACCCAGGGAGGCTCAGCCTAGGCAGAGGGTGGGCAGCCTCCCCCACCTGCTCACAGGGCCAGATCCAGACAAGGGAGACCCATCATCTCAGTAGAAGTTGCTGAAAAGAGGGGGAAGCAGGAAGACAGATGAAAGAAGAGAGAAGTGGGGAGAGAGAGTTAATCCCAGAGGACCTTGGTCTGAGCACCTCCCTGAGGCCAGGGAGGAAGGAGTGGGCTCCAGAGAGTCCACCTGAGACCCAGGGAAGGTGCAGACAAGGGAGCCCAGGCCTGGGGGAGATGGATGGACAGATGTCTCCACTATGGCCACTCTGAGCTCCTGTGACTGTGTAGAAGGACCCAATGCCATGGCACAGATCTGTAGACCATGTGAGGTGGGTACAGGGACATCAGCCTCTAGCGCCTTGGCTCTGACTTTAAGACTTTCAAGTTCTACCATGTGCCCCTGGGATGCAGTCATAAGGGAGACCCTGGCCAGCCCTCATGGAGCTGCAGGCTACTGGGAAAGGCAGGGGAGGAACCAGCGAGGGGATGGGGGAAGCTCAGGGCTGTAGCGGCCCAGACAAGGCACATGACCCAGCCTAGGGATCAGGGAACATTTTTGGAGGAGGTGACATCTCAGCCCAGGGCCTGAATATAATAACAACACAGATTATCATCTGTAAAAACAGTGACAAACAATAGTAATACTGAGCAACCTACTGCATGCTAGATATTTTATCTTGTTTAAGCTTTATAACTGCCCTGTGAACTAGATACTAGAATCCCCACTTTACAGATGAGGAAGTTGAGGCTCAGAAAGGTGAAGTACTTTGTCCAAGAACAGAATAGCTAATAAGTGACAGAGCCAAGACTTCAAGTCCAGCAAAATCTGCACATTTACCCCAGTGGGACAGAGCCTCCTGTGGCCCTAAGTCACCGTTCCTAATTTCATCAGCAGCCCCGTGGGCCTCTGAGCACCCCCTCTGACCCTCAGAGGTTAGCCTGGCAGCATGGACCAGGCCCATGTGGGCAAGATGCAGGAGAAATTGGGAAGGGCAGCTGTAGTCCACATGCCGGTGTTTGCAGAGACTGACATCTACCTGGCCTTGTTTTCATTTGCTTTTTGGTTGAGAAAGGAAAAGGCCCACATTTTTATGACACCAGCTTGTGATTCTATTTTCTGTTTAAATTCTGGGTGAGGGAAAAATAAGAGACATCAGAGAAACCTTCAGAATCTCATTTCGAGAGTCTGAGCTGCAGATAAATGAGCCTCCTACAGAAACGCTACATCAAAGCGAATTTTCTCAGCTGTATTTTCTTTGTTTTAATAGGGCCATTTACTACATTAATATTCCAGGAAGTCATTTTAATTTCATGTTTATCATCCATTGGGAAAGTTAAACAGGATCAATATGGAACCAGTGGCAAATTTGGGGATCTTGGGGGAGGAGGGGAGTGTTTGGAGGCTATGGTGATTCCACAACTGGGAGTCCTTAGGAGGGGGAGGAGGCTGGGGAAGGGAGGAAGGGATGGGAGGGGTGGGGTAGGGGAGGCTGGGGGAGTTGTCAGGTGGTAATTGTCTGAACCCGCAGAGGAGGAACAATTACTGAGCAGCTACTAGTGCGAGGCACTGTGCACACCTTATGTTTTTCAATCCTCACAACAACTCAGGAAGTAGGTACTCATTCCCATTCCTCACATATGGAGAAACTGAGGCTCAGAAGATTTGTCACATGTCCAAGGTCTTATAGGAGAACTCTGATTCATAGACTGATTCATTCTTTCAAAAAATATGTGTCATGCACCTGCTATGTGCCAGGCATTTACCTAGCAGCTGGAGGCTTTAGGTCAATCAAAGTTAATTTACCAGAAGTCTAAGCCTCCATGTCGAGTCCACGGAACATGTCTTTTGGCGAATTGCCTGCTTCCGAGGAAACAGGTGGATCCCTGCCTTTGTGGAGGTTACGGTTAGGCAGGAAGACAGTTATTCATAAAACAATTACACAAGTCAAGATGAACTTGCCCCTATGGTAAAGGCTTAGGGCTGGAATGGGGGCTTCAGCTAGACTGGCAGGTCAGAGAAGGCTTCCTGGGGGTGGTGATGCTCCAACTGAGATCTGAGGGAAGCAAGGGAGGCAGCTGGGTGAGAGGGAAGAACAGAGTGGTGTGGCAGGGAGCAGGCCCAGTTCCAGGGAGCAAGAGAAGGGAGCATCCAAACTGGGAGGAGCCAGGGACCTGGCGGGACCGCAGACGTGATGGGAACTCCTGAGCCAGGTAAGGACTGAAGGAGCCCAGAAGGCCATGAGGCGGATGTACAGTCTGGGTCAGACTGTGTGCACTGGGGTCCTCTGAGCTCTGTAAAGCAAAGCTGGGCAGCGGAGGAAGGAGCAGGGTAGGAAGCAGTGGATCTTGAATAAAAGCCTGTGAGCTGAGGTGTCTCAGGGACATGGGGGAGGACAAGGAGGGTGGAGCTGGATCTTAAAAGCAGGGGATCGCTCTTCAGGGAACTGACAGATGAAGAAGGCAAAGCCTTGGAATCATCCGTGATCCTCTTTCTCTCACACTCCCCACATCTTATCCTTGAGCTCATCCTGTTGGCTTTACCTGCGCAATAGACCCAGAACCCGACCTCTTATCACCACCTCCGCTGCTCCCTCGATGAACTCAGCCACCATGTACTCTCACCCGGATTATTGCAACAGCCTCCTAACTCTTCTCTCTAATCCTGCTCTTGACCCCAACAGTCTGTTTTCAGCACCACAGTCAGAGTGATGCCTTTAAAACACAAATGAGATCATGCCTAAAACCCTCTGGTGGATTCTTGTCTCATTCGTCTCGTCTCATTCAGATAAAAGCTAGTCCTTACAAAGGTCAACAAGGCCCACACAATCTGCACTTTCCCCATCACTGCCTTTGCTAAGGTAGCTCCTCTGGCCCGCTTGCCATTCCTAGAATATGCCAGGTATGGCCCCACCTCAGAGACTTTGTAGTTTGCAGTTGCTCTTCCCTCTCCCTGGAATGCTTTTCCCCCTTGGGTGCTTGCTCACTCCTGCACTTCCTTTGAGTCTTTGCTCCAGGTCACTTTGGCTGCGGTGGCTGGCATGGTGGCGGTAGGGAGACATCCTCTGACCCCCTATTTCAACTGCAGTCCCCCCCATCAGCACACCCTCCCTTCCTCTTACCGCTTGGTTTTTTTCTATCCCATTTCTTGCTTCTAACAGGTGTTATAATTTACTTACTTATCGTGTCTGTGGTCTGCCTGCCCTGACTAAATGTACGCTCCACAAGGGCAGGGATTTTTGTCCCTTTTGTTCACTGTTACATCCCCTGTGCCTAGAACAGTGCCTCTTCGTCACAGGTGCTCAGCCAGCCAGATAAGAAGGGGCACCTCCCCGCTTTGGGAGACAGAGAGCAAAGGTCCAAAGAGAATACTATTTCCGTGCTGAGGTGTTTTAATTTAATTTTTTATTTCATTGACTCCTAACAACAGCCCTTTGTGGTGCCAACTATGATTGGCCTCATGTCACAGATGGCAAAGCTGAAGCTCAGAGTGGTGGTGAAGGAGTGGTAGAGCTGGGCGTCCTTCAGATCTCAAAGGACAGGCATTGGTGCCAGATGACCTGGGCTGGTGCCAGGTGCCTCCATGCACCATCTACAAGACCTTGGACAAGCTTCTGTCCTCTCTGTGCCTCAGTGTCCTCAACTACACATTGGGAACAGTCACAGTGCCTACCTCCCAGGGCTGTTGGGATGATTCAGGGTAACAGTACACGCACATTCCTTAGTGTGGGACGCTTGGAAGGTACTCAGTAATGCTAGCTGTAATTATTCTTGGAGCTGCACTCTGCTGCCTGAGTCAGGCCTCTGCGCCCCTCCCCACCCAGGGGTCTCCACAGAGTTTCCACAAGGGACCTCAGGTCAGCCCAGAGCTCTGCCTCCAAATGGCAGTGGTCAGGCTCGTCCACTCCCATTTGTTGAGGCAGAATTTAATTTCTCCCCAAGCTGAGACTCCTCTGCCCCCCTCCTGCCCTCTCTCTTGCTCTCATCAGTGGGAAAATGAGCTCCGGGAGCTTTCCCCTGGTCCAGAAATCCAAGGTGAAGAATTTCATTAACAATCAAGAGGACATAATCAACACTCTAATAATTCCAGATCCGTACTCCCCCTTTTGAAGCCCCCCCAAAGTGCCCCCATCCCCCCCACTCCACCCCATTGCCAGCTCTCCGAGACACACTCACCTTGACAAAGACATCTCATTTCCTCTCCAACCAAATTTGCTTTGCTATTAAATTCAGCACCTTACCTTCTGTCCTGACAGTGAGGGGATGTACTCCAGACTTCCTGGACTTCTCCTGCTTCTGAAAGAGACATGAATGCGAAGGATGGGGTCATGATGGACTTGCTTCTCTTACACCTCCTGGAAGGTTCCAGGGTGGGGTGACACGTTTTCCCCCTAAGGACTCAGGTCCTCCCTGCCCCGTTGCCAGAGAAGCAGAACTTCTGGTGTGTGTGGGGTGCTCTGGTCATCTCTTCTCCAGGACTGTAGAGGGATCGAGAGCTGGTCAACGCCCTTTTCAAGTTCATTGGCATGTTACACAGTACAAGGGCCCTATCTCAAACCCCCTCCACCCCAGCACTTGGGGAGATCTAGCCTGTACCACCTTCTGGCTGTTTGATCGTGGGTAAATCAATCTTTCTGGGCCCCAGTTTCCTTATCTGTAAAATGGGGATGGTAGCAATAATGCCCTTCTCTCAAGGTCACTGGGGAATGAAAAGAGATACTACTTAGCACAGTGCCTGGTATGGAATGGGCACATAGAGAGTAGTCGTAGTCTGTCACAGCATCTTTGGCACTTGAACCCTGAGCTGTGGTACTCACCATCCTATCTCTCACCTCACTCCTGCCTTCATCCCCTTGGAGTACGCTGCGTTCTTACCGATACAGTGAAGCATGGGACATGAGTGTGTTAAACAGACATTTGCAATCCAGTGTGGTCAGAACTGTGACAGGTGAAGTTCTGGGGGCTTTTGGAACCCAAAGGGGGTGCTATATGGTGGCCAGAGGCTCTGGTGGGAGCTGAGACTGGAGGAATGAGGAGGGATTTGCCTGGAGAGGATGAGTGAGAAGGGGCTCTGAGCATGGAAACGGTCAGTGCAAAGACCTGGAGGTTAGAACTCCCAGGGGCTAGAGAGGAGAGTTCCTTATGGGGTGTGCGTGGGGGGCAGTCAGGAGCCAAGGCCAGAGAGGTCAACCAGGCCTTGGAAGCCACCAAGGGCAGTTTGGCTTTTATCCACAGGGTGTGTGGAGCCGCTGTGGAAGGACACCGAGGAGAGTACTGGCCTGACTGTTCTTGAAACTTCTGTCTGGCTGCAGTGTGGGAGGGAGACAGGAGAAGGGCAAGGGTGGACCTGGGGAGATGAGTGAGGAGGGGGTTGGGGCCTGGGCTGCTGAGGGCTGTGGAGAAATGTGCCTTCCAGAGGCATCCTGGCCAGGGCTGGCGCTGACTGACAAGGTGGAGCTGACAATGGCCCCCTGGAGTCTGGCTTCAGCACCTACACCCACTGTGGGTGCCTGAAGAAGCACAAGGGCCCCCTGCATGTCTGGGCCCCGGTGGTGGGGGTGGCTTCACATGGCCCAGGCCTGTCTGAGAAGGTGCCTGAGGAAGCCCTGGGCTGCTGGAGCGGAGCCCGGAGTCCACGGTCATCCTGGCCTGGCCCAGCCCCGTGCTCTGTGCAGCTGGGGCCCCAGGATCCCAGGCTCAACAGAGGCTGTGGCAGTAGGTTGAATTCTCTAATCTCTGAAGCTTCCTGAAATCCCTTTGGAGCCTTGAGCGGCCCAGGGGCGCACTTCCCTATGGTGGCTCCATGGCAGGGCTCACGGCACCTTCCTTGTGCTTCATGCACTCACGCTACACCACACACACACACACACACACACACACACACACACACACACACACACACACGATGAACCTTCCAGGCTCTATGATGAGCCCTGGGGGGAGGGGGAGGAGGAGGAAGCAGGAGAAGAAAAGATATCCCCAGTTCCATTCTCCATGGCTC